>NW_026096513.1:2400000-3600000 GCF_023614345.1 Adelges cooleyi
AAAAATGGTTTAGCGGGGGACAAAAATGTGAAGTCAGTATTTACAATAACCATATTTAGTTTTTTAAAAACTTTATTTGTAAAGACTCATTTTTTCATTTGTTTATAAAAAAATATTAAGTATAGATATATATATAAAAAAAAAAAAGGCTATGACATAAATAAAGTTTTCTATACATTGCGAAAATACTTATCCCGCAAAAAGCAGTTTGAATGGGGAAAAAATTGTAATTTATCCTATAGAAATAAATAATAATAAATAGTTTCTGTAAGATAAATTACAATTTTTTTCCCATTAAAACTGCTTTTCGCGGGACAAGTATTTTAAAAATGTATATTTTTTTATTAATAAAGGCATTGAAAAAAAAATCCTGTAGAAATTACTGTGATAGTCTGACAAAAAAATGGCAATCAATAAAAAATCCTCATTACTGTATTAATAAGTATACACTAGAGTTCAAGATTTAAATTAAGATTTTGTGAAATGTTGCGTATAATTTAATCCTTAGAAATAGGTGGTGTAACGTCCTCTTAAGGTGATTAATAATTTTATATTTATTGTTATTTTTGTAGTCATTAATGATATTACTTTGTTATTGGAAAAATTATATTTGTATAGTCATGTTGGAGATAATTAGTGACTTAAAGAGAAAGTATTATCTTGATACTATTGAAAACTTGATGATCTTTTTATAAATAATAAATTAATACAATAATTAAGGTCGCAGTGTTAAGTTAAACAAGTCTGTATGACTAAATGTCCAAAATTAAGTTAAACAAAAATGTATGAAATTTAAAAATAAGTGGGCCAATAGTTTTGAAATTAATGGATGGAGGAGAAGGAGAAGTGATAATTTAAACTCAATATTCGTATATTAAAAATAATAATTTTCTTTAAAATGAATGAATAAACTAAATATCCAATTATTTTTCAGTGATGGTGACAATTTATTTTGTTTTAAAATACATTTCTTGTCTCGAACCCGGCCGGTTTTATTTGGAGCATTATCTACTGCAGAAAGGCGGGTATGGATGCAAAAGTTTCTAGAATCAGTAACTTGTCTATTTCCCCTAAAAATGTCTTCTGAATTTAGCAGAGCTGGACGTGCAGTGTTAAAAGTAAGTTAGAAATCAATTTAAGCTTAGTGATTTGTATGATTGTATACTAATACTAATGTATTAGTTACTTTTATTAATAACATATAATTTTAGGAAGGTATAAATGGAGAATGGAAACCATCTTGGATTCTATTACATAATAGGATGCTTGCTTGTACAAAAAAAGGTTCTGAGCCAGAATTAGTTGACCTAAGAAAAGTCAGAAACGTCGGTTAGTATGTTAAATGTACTAACTAATTTTTAGATTGGTCATATTAAGGTTTTTTAGTATTAAACAAATTTACATTTTTAGCGATACAAGAAGATAACGAGTTAGAATGTAATATTTTAGCTTTGGATTATGTAACAAAATCAATTTATATGCAGTTTGATGAAGAGCCGGAAGTTGTATTATGGCAAGAGACTATAAAAGCAGAGACGGTTAACTCTAGTCCATTTTTAAAAGATCAACAATTGAATAAAGATCAAGTCCCCGTAGTTGTTGATAAATGTGTCAACTTTATTTATGCTCATGGTATGTTAATATTGCAGTATAAAACTTTTAAAAATAGTAGTGACATACAACTGATTATCCCTTTCTAAAATATCAGTTTTCTTTTCTTTTTTCTTCTATAGCTGATATTTTTACTTAATAATACTTATAAAGACTCGGTATTTAGCTTTTTTAAAGAGTGGGATTTTCCTTACATGTTGATGTTAAACAGAATTCAAAATGAAGTTTAAATCACTAAATATGTTTATCACTTTTAAAATAAGTTTATAAGTATTAAATTGTATTATTATTATTAAAAAAAAAAAATGTTTTTATATATCTTTAAAATATTTGCAGTAATTGGCGTAAACCCTTTCAAAAATGTATTGTAATTGATTAAACTATAACAAAGGAAATGATACAAATATAATAGTTCACATTGTCTAATTAGTAGACAAAGAAAACGTAACCATTTAATTGAAATGTCAATTAATAATTAACACTTAACACTTCAAGGACTAAAACGTTATTTAATTTAAATAGATAGGGAAAAGAAATGTTAAGTTGTCAATGATAATTCAAACAAGTATTTTAGCATTGCGAAGCTGAGAAAATATTATTATTACAATGATGTTTTATTTTTTATTTTTGTATCTGGCCCTGTGAACACTGGACTACCTTACTGTCTTACTACTACTACTACTCACTTACGTATAACACTTTTTTACTGTGCTGGTTTAAACTGTGCTTGGTTTGGACTGTACTGGTTTTTACTTACTATTCACAGATTCACTTCAAAGCGTTTATTTAAAAGTGATTTTTTGACTTTCAGTTATAATAATTCCTGTAGACCTGTGACCTCCCCTTTCTCCCTATTGTCCGACTCCATTGTACTGGCTTTTGTTTAGTTTCATAAAAAGTTTTTATACATTTTTTAACTACTGCTAATATTTTATTATGACAAAATAACAAATTTGAAAACTGTAGTTTATGCATTAAATTAGATAAACTATGTTTATATTAATATAATTAAAAACAAATACAACTATGCAATTAAACTTAATAATAGTGATAAATATAGTTTCATTAAATAGGCAGTTTAGATTATTTAACTACAATGATTTAACGATTTTAAATACTTTTAAATTGACAGGTTGTCTATCAGAAGGAGTGTACAGGCGAAGTGGGTCTTGTTCAAATGCCACCAAACTTTTGTCTGAATTCAGAAAAAATGCATGGACCGTACAACTAAGCCATCAAGATTATTCAGAATATGATGTTGCTAGTGTTTTAAAGCGATTTTTCCGAGATTTACCAGAACCATTACTCACAACTGAATTTCATACACATTTTTGTAACGCTGCTAAATTAAACTGTTCAGAAGATGAAAAAATTATACTTTATAGGAGTTTGTTAGAAAGGCTATCGCCTATAAATTATGTCACCGTACGCAAACTTATGGGCCATTTATATTACATTCAACAACAAAGTGATAAAAACTTAATGACTGTACAAAACTTAGCTTCAATATGGGGTCCAACGCTGATGCATATAGAAGTGTGTTATTACTATTATTATAAACTTATTTCTTTTTTAAGAAAAATGTAAAATATATCTCCTATTTTAGGATAATGATTCACAGAATTGGTCAAAAAACGAATCTGAAGTCATCAGTGATTTAATTATGTTGTATCCTAAATTGTTTCTTGTGGAAGACGATGAAATAAAACGGGAAGATAGAATTTTAGAAGCACTAAAAAATTACCATCTGGCTAGTGGAAACATTATAAAATCTTCAAAACCATCTGGAGATTTAAAAATTTGGATATATCTTGGTTCCAAGGATAGTGGAAATTGTGTTAACGTGACTGTAAGGAATTTTAAAACATATTTAAACATTTTTACTTATTAGAAACGTGTTTAATTTCAGTTGAGTCCGAGTAAAACAGCTGAAATGGTATGTGAAGAACTAGCCAATAAAATGGGTGTCTGTGTAGGATATTTGCTTGGATTACAAGAAGTCGTTTGTAATGGATTATTAATTCGACCAATTCATCATTCAGAATTTTTATTAGACATTGTATTACGCTGGGCGTATTGGGATTTAAAATATAGACGAGAAAACTATATTGTTTGTCTTCAACCAAATTCATTACTTGTTGAGATTATACCTTTTGTAAGTACTTGAATGATTTATAAAACTATATTTATTTTCTTATCTATTAAAATATATACTTTGTTGTAGGCAAAAGAACCTGTAACTATATCAACAGAATTAAAGTTCGCAGATCAAAAAAACAAATCATTTAAATCTCATTTATTTGAAATCAATGAAGGAAAATTAATTTGTTACAAAGATAAATCTGTAATTATTTTTTATAGTTTACATATTTGTAGTTATAATTGTACAACAAACAATTTAATAGTTTGTAATTTTATAGGGTTCAGTGGTTTTGCATGAATGGTCAGTAAAAGATTTAATTTGGTACATTGGATTTGAACCAAAGCGAAATCCTCACTCTAGGTATATTAATTGTGATAATTAAATGTATAATGATTAATATTAATTAATGTATAATAATTTGCATGTATTATCTGTTCTGTAGGTGGTGCATAACATTTATATTAAAAGATGACCCACCTAAAGAGTAAGTAAAATGTTATACCTTATTAGTATATTAATATAGTACTTTTAAACATAGGTGTTAGTTTAAAGATAACCTCTCATTTTCCTTTAAATAGTTCATGAAACCCAATCGTAAATATTAACAGCGGGGTACTTAGTTATAGAATAGTCAGACAGCAACCAAGATGGTTGTACCCATGATCTCATAGCTACAAATCTTGTTTTGCTTATTTGTTTTTTTTTCTAAACATGTCCAACATTTTTAAATATATTCTTAATGGTTCTTTTTTCTTTTTTATATAATAATTAGCTTAAGAGAAAATTTTGGCTTGTCTATTGCCGGAACAACAAAAGAAGATCATCTAAGATGGATGGCAGCCTTGTTAATAGCTGAATATGGGGTTAATAACATTTTACCCCCAGTGTCTGTAAATTTACTCGATTAAAAATATGTTTAAACAGTTAGTTAATGTGATAAAAATTGTTTTTACTTAAACAGTACTTAAGTAAAAATTTTAATTGTAACTATTTTTAGTTTTTATTAACAAAAATTTGGTTTTTAATTTTATTATCATTAAATATTATATAATATTATGTTATTGTTCAGATTGAGTTTTATTTAATTTTAACAATTTGTATACGCAAATAAAATATGGTAATATTTTATTTATTATAATTAATTTTTTGTTAGTTGTTAAATGTTATTAATATAATAGCTGTATATTTTTCTTGAATTTAGCAAAAAAAAAAAAAATAGTCATGTTACCCAATGTAATAAGATCTCGTTATACAATGATACACACAAGATAATTTAGGGGTAGCAAATGCTATACCCAAATTTGTATTTATGTGTCTGTATATTCATAAAAATAACTATTGTGTGACAAATTTATTTTGCCACCTAAATTTCAAGTGTGTGCCATTGCTTATATAGTCTATGTAATTAATCTTGCCTTATCAATTTTTAACAAATTATATTTTTAAAACAATTTAACAGTAATTTTAATTCCCAATTATGAAATGCTAGTCAAACATTAGGTTATTTCAGTTAAACTATCATTATTTTTATTTTATTAATATTTTATACAAGTTTACATACAAATATCAAAAATACCCTAACGGCCAAACAGGAGTACTTTAGATACTTAATAAGACCAATGTAAAAACTATTAATACACCTTATTTTAATTTATACATATTTGTTCAACTAAAATAAATAACATTGTATTCAAAATTAAAGTAGTAATTGTGGATTTATTATAAAAACAAAACTGCTAGTTTTTTTTTATTCATAGTTTATTTTTGTATTCAATAGACTCAGATGTATGTGTATCTTTGGAGTAATTTGTATTAACTGTCAAGTATTATATTGTGAAAACATAAATAATTATGAATTATATAGTATAATTTCTTACTTTTTTAACTCAATTTAATAAGTTGGAAATTTATTTATTTTTGGAACTAATATTTGTATACCAATTCATAACTATTTTATTTAACTATTTATACATCCAAATATATATTTATGTGTAATATTATGTTTATTTGTGTTGATCTTAATATCGAAATATTCAATAGTTATTTATTCAATTTTATTATTGATACTATGTTTAAAGTTAAAGTAAATTTTATGCTAAATAATATATAATGGATATTAATAATAACAGACCATATTATATTTATTGACAGTTTTTTTTGTTACAATAAGTGAAAACTATTAAGTTTTTATTTATTAATAAATAATGAAATTAAGTTATTTTCCCTTTTTGATACCATATGGGGTTTGGCTTATCAAATACCCGGTAAATAAAATCAAAACTACACAAAAAAAACCTAGTCGGAACAATTGGACAAGTCGCAAAATGCCACTGACTTATGCGTAGTGGTGATTTGAACTTCAAAAATTATTAAGTATGTTCATAGTCCGTGGGACAAACTAACTTCCAAGTTGGGGATCTAAGTGACGAATTGTGACTAAGTGATCGAAAAGACCTAACATAATAGGTAATCAGTATTTTATTCGCATGACAAATTGATGACAATTTTTCAACATTTAAATAATTCTAGACGTTACTAAATGTTTAAAATGCTTTTTAACCAAAATAACGCGTTATTAGCATTTAGCAAAATGTATAACGGTTTTATGATCAAACTATTAGAAAATGCGTATAATTTCAACCATTTTTTTGTATTTGAAATAGGTATGTCAACTTTTGTGGAGAAAAGTCATGTCTTGAACGATATTACATGACATACACACATCTCTAAATGTGATTGAGGTGGGTTTTTACCCTTGCAGCAAAAGGAAAGAAGTAGTTTTTGAACCACAACTAGAGTCATTTTTGTTGAAATAAAAAAAAGACTACAATTTCAGATTTATAGAAAATAAAGCTGTTAAGCCGGCTCATAACTGTTAAACAACCTACTCAACACTTGGTTTTTTTCAAGCACATGTAAATAAAAATTTAGTTTTAGTTCAATAAGATTTGAAAATAATTGTTGTTAATTCATTTTTATCTTAGAAATTAAATAATATATTATGTGCAAATGTTAAATCATAAATTAAGTATTTCATTCATAATAATTATAAAAATGTCAAAACGCGACCAACCGAGTGGGGGGAGGTGCCGTTCCTAAAAATTCGCCCCTGATGGCTGATTTGTGACTATAATTTTAAAATAATTATGCACGATTTTATTGTTGACTTATCTTCGATATTATAACTATTAAATATTAAATGGTTGTTTGGAGTGACTATGGCTGGAAAGAGCAATTTTTTATTTTTGTTAGGTACACTAAGAGCAGCGTTCTTTGGAAGTCTCATATTCGTTAATTTGTCAAAGTCTTAACGGGTTGATCTGAGGAGGTTATCCAGTTGGAAATTGTAATTGAAAATCGTAGAGGACTATAAAATATTATGCACTTAAGAAAATACCACCTACCATTCTTCGAGCCAGGGTCCATATTTTATATGTTTTAGCATTTAGAACAAAAAAAATATATATATTAACGCCAGACGCCTAGACCACGAATCGCTGGCGCTGTAATGCTGAGACAGCTGAACATGCCGTTTGGATTCCTTACAAATTCCGTAAGAGCGCGTTGTGTAAACCAATTGCGATTAGACAAAATGTTAAGAATTCAATTTAAAGATATTTTACAAAGGACCGCAAAGGTTTAAGTGTCAAAACTTGCTCAGATGATTCCAGAATCTAGGGATTTTTTATTCAAAAATGTAGTGTAACAATTTTTTGAATTGTTGGAAAATTTATAATTGTTTTTTTAAATTACCCAAAACTTATCAGAAATCATTGACAACTTCAAAACTATGTCGATGTCGGGATAAATCCGATTTGATTAATCGTAAGAACATTCAATTTTCATATTTATTTTTTTAAGTAATAAGTTGCTATCTTCAGTCGACATACGGCGTTTACGTTTTAAAAGTATATTTTATTGCGGTTAAAGTTTTTCTTATAATTATATAACATTTTTTTTTTTTTTTTTTGTAATAGCCTTTATTAATAAACAATATTTGGCTCAACAATTAACTCATATTTAATTTGACCATTCAATTTTCAGTGTTTTCTATTTTTTAAAATTTTTTTTTGCGTTTATAGAAGTTGCTTCTTTTTTATAATGCAATATATAGCATTAAGCTAAAATTTGCATACTTTAAAAATTTGGAGTTACGCCACTTTTACAATAAACAACCCATATATGTGTAACATATTATCAATTAATAATATGATAATGAATTTTTTTTGAAGGGGAGTGGTCTTAATCTATTTTTTAAAAATTTGTCCCTCTGTCGTAAACGTAAATAGTTTTAAACTTCAAATAGAAGTTTGCTAGTAAGCTTTTTTTAAGGTTTAACCAAATCCGATAGGCACATTTTACCCGAATTTGATTCAGGGACGTTCTTATTATATATGTTTTAATTTTTATGTGGACGTATAACACTGAAAACAACTTTTACTCAACCGTGTGTGTGCTTAAAAACAACTAATTATACAATTAATTTTCAACATTTTTTGTACTTCTAGAAATGCAAACTTTAAATTGTATAATTGATAATCAGAAAACTACGGTGTACTACATATGGAACTATCCATATTTGCCGATACTGTACTAAAAGGATAGCGTTTTTAAATATTTAGATTTCTAGATCCTTTAAAGAAGTTGTATTATTAAAAACGAATTTAAGCTTTATAGTTTATTGTTTAGCATTCGTGTGTAGTATCAGAATATATAAAAATATTGTATTCACAAAATTATCGATTTATCTTCTTCTTTTTTCTTACGGCTTTTTAGACCAAACATCCAAAGACAATTATTGTCTCCAACCCTTTCGATTTTTCGGTAGTGTATGCCAATCTGTATCCGGTTGGAAATCTTCAACACCTCTCTTGCCACAGTCCTCTTCATCAAAGCGTCTGGTTTCTTCCACACGCGTCCTGCCCATACAAGTCTTTTTATTTTAATCTCGTTTACTATACATCCGGTCTATTGTATAGGTCTCTTAGCTCATCGTTGTGTCTCTTTCGTCATTCCCCGTTTGCGGATCGAGGTATGGTCAATATAATATCCTCCTCGGTCTTCCTTAAAGTACAATTTTGTGACCCATACATTGCTATCGATCTTATCAACTTGATATATAGTCGGCCTTTATTATTCTTTGAGATATATATATATATATATATATATATATAGATTTTTTTTTATTCTTTCCCATAGATCAATCATCAATACGACCTAAAACCAGTATGTCTGAATTCACCTACTGTACGACCGTAATACTATATAGTAATACGTTTGCCGCGGTAAAAACTAAAAACGTCAACGTACCTTCCAACTACATTTCCCAAAACGCCATTAGGGGTACTCAGCTGTGTATTTTCAAAAGCGGATTTAGCCTGGCTCATTCTCGACGGCTGCAAAGCTTTTAGCTTGTACCGCACAAATACATGTATACAAGTTTATCGGACTTTTTGCAAAGCCTCTTAATTCACGCACGATGAACTCTCCGTGTGTATATATACCAGTCAATTTTTTTCTTTTATACATGTGCATGTACATACACATACATATATATATATATAAACACACTAGCCGATTTCTGGTTGCTGACCCTCTAGGGACCGCCGACAGCCCTCCCTGTATGTATATCGATAGCAGCTGCCATTGTTCCCGCATTACTCCTGAGGGCACACCTCGCCTACCCCCGTCCCGCGTACACTGCTTTATTGTTATTATAACGATACTTTATTGTGTTTAAATATTTGGGTTAGGATTCTATTAAACCCGTATATTATACGCGTATGTGTGTGTAGTAGCGGCGCGGGAGGTACCGCGGAACTCGTTAAAACTTCGATTAATATTTATTACGAGGCCAACCCACCTCGGATATTGTTTACAAGTTTTTTTTAACAAGTTAAAAGGGTTTAAAGAACGTCGCGACGAGAAGAAATCGTCTGCTATAGCATATCGTCGTTCGTTAGGCTTTAACAAATAAAAAACACTATGGTTTATAATAAGTAATAACGCGCATCGTATGAATTATCATTTACATCATGCAATACACGATATAGATTATAGAAGGTAGATAAACTACGAATAATACTGAAAATCCGTTTTAATGATTAGTAATTTTTTATTAATATATAATTTTGAATTTAGGGGGTCACGGGTTGAGACCCGAGTGTCTTGCGAGAATATGTTTAGGAGGTGGCTTGTACACGAAAAAAATGTAATCATAGTTAGATCAACTATAATTATGGTTAATATGACAGCGGGCACAGTAAAATTTTCATTTATAATTGTAATAACTAAATAAAAAGTTAGGCACACTAAATGTTTAGTTAAAGTAACTATACATTTAGTTGCGGCTTAACTATTTATTTAGTTATTCCAATCATAAGTTTTATTGTGTCCTTTTTATACTATATTTTTCTCGTTTAACAGATCTTTGGGGTATGCCAGTCGTAATTACCAGCAGTTTAGTGGCAAGTCTGTAATGTCAAAGAAAAGCTTAGTGGTTAAAAACTATTGTTGCCTCCTTATCAAGCAATTTTATCTTGTCAAAGTAGAGAAAATTTACAAGAAAATGTAGTCTTGTTATTATGTAGTCGAACAAATTAGTGTTATTAATTTGTTACTGAATTAATATTAAGCTTTTAACGTCTTAAATGGCTACACGTGTCTATATATCTTATACTATACGCGCTAGAATAAAATGTTAGTGTTTTCAAAGAAATATCTGATCGCAATAAATGCAAATGGACTACGACAACACCCTCAACACAATTACTAATAAATGAAAACATGTTTTCATCATTCACCCCTTTGGGTTACTTAGTTAATTCATAGAGTGGCATAATTTCTTTTGATCGTTATTTTAGCCGAAATCCAATTTGTTCGGTGTACGCTGTATAATGATATGCGAGAAGAAGCCACTATTGATGATGTGTTTTAGCTCGGCGTGTCTATTAAGGAGCGCTAGAAATTGCTATTGCGCTATAAAAAAAAAAAAAGGGGTAACATGTGTTTCGAAAAATCATAACGATAAAAACGAAAAATCAACAGATTACCATGACGTTGATGATGTCGCGCTCCCTTTTCGGCGGCGCTACATTGTAAAGGGATATTACATTATATACAGTGCCTATATTGTTTATTGTTATGAACAACAACGACTACGGGCGTTAACAATATTAGAGCACGGTAGCGGCGGAGCGGGTACATGTAGTAAGGGGAGACGGAAGGCCCCCAAGAGGATAGGACCGTGGACGGCAGAGAGGGAGTGGGACACCTGTTTGTTGTAGCCCATTTAGTACGTATACGTATACACGGTAAGACCCCTCGTTTTCGAGTCCCTAATGTACAAATAATCCGAAGGGAAGTAAAGAATATAATTTTGATTTGATATGTTCCGCCATACCACCATCTGTACGGCATATAGTCGCGGTTATTACCATACATACGAGAGGTGCGGACACTGTGAAAAGATATCGACCGGATTTAATAGTTTACTTTACCAGAGGATTACGTTAGGTCAACAGTCTTAAAAATCTATATAGTACTCGATAAGTCATAAGCTTTATTCCCCACCCGCATTAAATACCCAGGCATATTATTTATTTATTTCTGCATAAAATGCCATTACATATTTAATATAATAAAAAAATACAATTAAGCCGATACAAATACCAACTGAGCAATGCTCATATCTGGTACTCGGAGTACCGCTATATTGTAAGCCTTTAATTCCCTACAATTAGTTTATTAGTAAATAAGTTATATTTTTAACTTGATTTTTTATAATAATAAAATATTTTACATATTAACAGAGCGTATTGTCAATAATATAATCATATTATATTTAACATTTATTATAGGACGTTATTGTTAAATTGATTATTGTTGATAACAAAATACAATTAAATCTTTAGTTATTAGTAGTACATTTATAATAATGACACTATGAATTCAACTAAGAAATATTATAATACATATTTTACACCCTTTTTATTACTATGCCATTTTGCAGCGTAACACCAGTATCTTTTTTTAAGTAAATTAGGGTTTTTTTTAATATACACTTACTGTGATCATAATAATATATTATACAATACTCGTGTTGTATATTTTCAGTAATACTGCATAATAGTTTATACGTATATACACTATTGAGACACTACTCACTACCAAGTTGCTATGTACCTATACTAATCGTGCATCTGGTTCATGGTTTATCTAATAAGAAATAAAAAATAAAAACCATAAGTAATATTTTAGTTATATAAACCATATAGCCTATAGGACAGAGGTATTTAAAATTTAGTGAAGGGTTAAAACAGAGAGCTAAATTCATGCTCTTTTTGTAACCGAGCAACCCTCGGTATTTTGACACTACACAACAAAGAAGAGCATATTTCAGGATAGATTGCTCACAGAGCATATTTTGAGATTTATAAAAAATTCTACCAAAGTTTTCTTAATTGTAATTGAAGGTACCACATTTTCGAAATAAGTCATGTTGACAATAAAACTTAAAAGTTTCAGATTTGAAGGAATGACAGTTTAAAGTTTTGTCGTTGAGGGTTAAACTTAGGGTATCACACTTATTAAAGAAAAAACTTTTTTTTTTTACTTTATAAAAAAAGAAAAACACTTTTGGAGTGCTTTTCAATTACCAGTGCGTCGTTGATATAGAACCTAAAAATGAAATAAAAAAAAAAAGAAAGAAAAAGACATTTCAAGAATAGGTAAGGGGAATAAGCAGCCGTCCAATGGGCGACTGTTTATCTAAATACATTTCGCTGTATATCTGGCAACACAACTTTTTTATCTGCTTTCTTTGAAACTTTTATTAGATATCCTCATTACTGGTATTTACTGTTGAAATTTTGATGAATCTGAGATTTTCCGGTACCGTCGCCGCAGCAGAATGCGTGCATTATTTAGCAACCGACAGACCGACTAAGAAACTTCTTTTCCTTTTCCAAGGGGGGTTTTTATTTTTTGGAAAATGTTTCTCTTGCTTGATTTATTTCCCCTTTAGTATATCAACTACCTAATTATGAACCTGTTTGCTTGTGGTCTTCGGACACACCAAAATAAAACAAAGTTTTTGTATTTTACGCCGAGGTCGTCTCAATAATTTATATATTTTCAACGTGTACAATAAACCGCAAGATGTATTTTTATTATTATTTTTTATTTAGCAGTATCTGGACTTACTTGGTGAGTGTATTTAACTGGTAGAACGTAGTACGTACAAAACATTTTAAATGAAAATTGAAACATAAAAAAAAAACTTTTAAAAACATGCTTTTCTAAAAAAAAAAGTAAAAAGTGAGCTAAAAAGTAAAAAATAATTTTATTACAAGAATAATTTACCAATCAATTGTAGTATATTTTATTTTAAATGTCAATTACTTTGAAAACAACCGAAAATTAACTACAATTTTAAATAATGTTAAACATCTTTAATTTTTGACTAATAAGAAAAGCGTGGGCCCTATTCAACAAAGTCCCAAATAAATTTATCAGATAATATTTTATATTGTAAGTTCTTTTGTAATTTAAATTTAGTTTAATATTTATTTGTGACACATACATTTCATAAATCATAATACTTAACTCAATGAATTTGGACTTAGTTGAATAGGCCCACGCTTTTCTTTTTAGTACACCATTAAACCAGTAAATGTCACATTTTAGTGACATTTTAAATAAAATATACTACAATTGATTGGTAAATTGTTCTTGTAATAAAAATATTTTTACTTTTTAGTTCACTTTTTACTATTTTTTTTTTTTTAGAAAAGCATGTTTTTAAAAAAGTTTTTTTTTAATTTAATTTTTTTACTTTTTAGTCCTATTAAAGGTATTTAATAATTATTTATTTAATTAATTAGAATAGATTACTAAATTAATTTTGGAAGATTTGGAAAAAAACATGAAATTTTAGTGAAATGACCCCCACATTTGACCCTGTGTAGTGCGACCTGGATGTCCGAGTTCCAATATGATTACAGGATATTGTATTGTCATCTAAAATGAGTGTCTGTGCCAAGTTTCAACCCTATACGACATCGGGAAGTGAGTTAAATTAGTTTTAGAAGATTTGAAAAATACCCGTACAAACGTACGTGTTAGCGAGCTAAAGAAAAGCATGTAATAAAATACTAATAAAAAAATATTTTCGATAAGATATTTTATTATTCCCTGAAATTTGTTTATAAATATCTGCATATTTTATAAAGAAAAACGTGAAGAAATTGTTGTGACTAAATTAATAATAATTTGTTTTAAAAAAGCTTAATTGGTTTTTTGTCTAAATAAATATTATCTACATTTTTATATACGTTAATTTCTTATTAATATATGGTAATCTTTTGTTGACTAAATCACTGGTGATGTTACCTTACCTAAATATTTTAATTTTTAACATGAAATAGATAATTTACAACTACTTAGTATTTACACTATAAGCAATTGCAATTGTTCCCCGTACAAATCGAAATGTGGGCATAATTCACTTTTGTGGATTACTTTTATATTTTTTAATCGTACAGTAAGAAAATGAAGGAAATAGATGAATTTCCGGGGCCTAATAACAATATTAATAATTATTGAGTTATTATTAAATCCATAAACATCACTAGTTTTAATTACAATGATTTACTGAATATAATAGTACTGAATATAATAACAACGAGATTGCAAAGTATTGTATAATTGATGTAATTAAGCTTTTTTGACATCTGTAAGACAGTAAATATATTTATAAGGTGTATTATTAAAGTAAAGTTATATTATTATTATTGTTACAATAATAATTGTATTGTATTTATTTAAATATTAATTAAATTGTTATGTAAATAATATATTAGGTAGATTGAATTATAATATGCAAAAAGTATACTGGTCGTTGGTCAAGTCTCGTGACTAAATGCACAAAATATTTAAGTATACAAAAAAAAATCCGCGTTCTGAATGACTATTGTAGTTTTTCCTCAGGATTATTTAAAAATAATTACGAGCTGAGTGCGCGTGTGCCTCAACTTTAAGGCCAAAATCGTGTCAAAAGTACGTGAACTACATTCGCAAGTTGTCGGAAAGTTATTCTGATAGTTAGTTCATAAGCTATTTTAACGTCAATTTCAGAACTAATTTGGTGCAGGATCTCAAAGGGTCGACGTCAGAGTTAGTACGTAAAAGCAGGTATACCCGCGTGAACCGTGAAATGGCCATTAGAAGGGGCGGCATTGGCGATATTTAAGACCTCGTACAACCCCGAAGCAGGTGTCATAATTAAATATGCAACAGGATTGTCCTGCGTATTCCCTACTTGTCATCAGGGATGCAAATAGAATCGAAGCGGAGTGGAAACCGCAAGAGACCGGACATTCGGCCGGAGCTGCGATACTATTACTTCAACCACCACGGTAGTTTCGCGTGGCAGGCCAGGGGTGGTGGTGGTGGTGGCGGTCGGACGTTATAACCAACAGTGTCCGGTGTATTCCCATCAATATTAAATCGGCCTCGGGCACGATCGCCTATCCCTTGCATTATATGTACCTACTCGCAAACGCCGTGTTGCTACTTTATATGGTACACTTGACTCTTCTCGTTTTCGAATTTGTTTCACGGCGGGGGGCCTTGGGGAAATAATGTACGTTTTCAGCCAAACACCGTGTAGGCATGCGATGGTGTGTTTAGATGAAATGGCGTTTCACAAAAAGTGCCATTCAATACCGTGAAAACTTGAATTGCAATATGTGCAAAAATAACTCTGTACGAGTTGTAATACTCGATAGTCGATGACACTGTATTTATGCCCTGATTACATCTAAATGCAATGGCGTTACAAAAATCTTAAAATCGTATCTATTATAGAAAAGCAATGGTGTTCTTCTTTACTGGCGTGTGTTTCTAGCAAAAAAAACAAATTGCTACTGTCTACTGGTCGTAGAAAAGTTAATTGAAAACTTCTATATTCTGTTTATAGCTATTTTTTAAATTTTTTATAATATGTTCCATGTTGTTGTGTAATTGCAATGGTTCCTAAAAATTTTTGTTAAAAAAAAACATTTGAAATATATTAATGGTTGAAAAAAATGTGTTTTTTGTGACTTATTAGATTTACTATGATTTAAGTGTATCTGCAAACAGATAACTTTTAATTCTTTAAGTGGATTTTTATACTGAAGTTATTATTAACAAATATCAGTATATTAAATAATTAAATTAGATTTCTGGTTGCGCATGTCAAACTTAAATGCGTCTGACAAAACTTTACAAGAATTCAAGTATTTAGGGTAAGGAACTTTAACTTGGTTAATATGTTTCTCTAACAATTATCAAACAATGCTACCGAAGTCCTTGTCTCATTAGATATGCAAATTTCAAAGACACGAATTGTATGATGATTTATTTTTTTTTTGTTTCATTAGTATATAATATAAAGTAATTGCGCTATTCAATTTGTCTTTTTTACTAAAATTTAATTCTTCGATGAACATTTAGTAATATCATTTAGTTTTGAAAATAATGAATTATGGAGGCAGATGTGAAAACAAGAATAGAATAGGCAGGTAATCGAGAACGATGGAAAGGTTTAGTGAAATGGAAGCAGCAAAAAGCCTACATGGCCTGCGAAGCTAAAAAAATATAAATATACATAGCTTTAATGCTAACTATAATCGTACTTCAATTTAGTATTTCAAATCGTTTAATTTTGTAATGTGGCATAGATATAGATTAAAAAAAAAATGAAATACTAATTTGTAAATGTCTACGGACGGCGAAGTTAATAGTCATTATTAACATAATTATTAATTTTCTGTTGCATAATTATCATGGAAGAATAAAACATTTTTAAAGAAGAATGGCACTTCTAGATTTTTAAAACCATAACTTATGTTTTTGTTACTGAAAAAGTAGAGATATTTTCGTATAATTTATTTGAATTTTTTTAGCTTTTTTGTTTTTAAACTATAAAAAAGCTACTACAAATAAATGGGGATAAAGAGAAATAAGTTGGACAAAATCTGATTTTTGGATTATTCTGAAGAAATTTGTTATTGAATAGGTTTGTATAATTATTTCTTCTAGTAGGTCTAAAATAAATTAAGCACGAGTATCAAAAATTGAATTTAGTTGTTTGTCTCCCAAACTTTTTTTTTTTTTTGTTAGTAGATTTAGTGATCCGTAACTTTAAAAAAAACTCTTTTGTATACAATATACATGGTTGGTATAAACCCTTTTCTTGGTCATTGTCCATACTTAAACAACCCGTCTATATCTATGTACATGACATGACAACAATAGACGAGGTCGAGCGTTGTGTACACAAAAACAGCTGTACAATATGAACACTATAAGTGCTGTATACTGCAGGAACAGAATGACAGAATGAACTAAGGACTTGGCATAAAATAAGGGCAATAGATTATAATATGTCCTCTACGCAATATATTTTTTTAAAGTGTTTCATTAAACTGTGTATAGAAGGCTTATAATTTTAATGGTCTGCTTTTAGAGACTGCGCTAAATTTGTTTTTTTAATTTCGTTTTTAATGAAAAAGGAAATCACATGTTTATTGTAATATCTGTGTTATTCTCGATTATAAACAGGGTTAAAAAAAAACACCTTATTGAAAATTGCCGGAATAAATGTAGATAATGAAATCAATGTCATCTTATTCCTGTTGAAAACTCGAATTGTATAGTAGGTACTAATTAATGAAAATATTTTGACGGGAAATCTTGAAAGTTACAATGCAACTTATACGTTAAATTGTTACCGTCAATGTCATAATCACGTAAATATAGGCTATGTATTCAGTACTCGTGTGTATCAGTGTATTAAACTAATTATATTTTAGTCCATGATAAAATAGGCACACCATTATTATTATAATGGACCCCTTATGGTTTAATATACATATGTATTTTTACAAAACACAACAAGTTCATTAATGATATTTCATAACTGTTTATCGTTACGGTTTTTTTAACCTTCAAATATCAATTTTAGTAGATGACAAAAATCAAAAGAGTAAATTCAAAAATATTCAATACGATCAGATTTTTGCGTGGTGTCGATTATGCTTTGCTAAATAGTAGGTTTGTGTAAACATCGCTCGTCTCATCAGTCATCACAAATCACACTGTATACATTAGATAAACGTATGTTAGTCTAGAAAAAACTTAAGCAACGCTTGTGATTATATATAGTAAGAATAAAATAATAAAACATTTAAATAAAATATTATAATGTTCTTAATCAGAATGGTAACCAATAACACTCGGTAACCAGCAAGGCACAATTCGCAATTCTAAAAAAAGACCACCGAAACTCAAAATGTATACATTTTTAGTTATAACTACGTTCGAATATTAAAAAAATAGCTCTAGCTATATAATGCAACAATGCCACATTCAATATAAATTTCCATTTGATCACCAAAAATATGTGTCAATATTAAATTCATTCAATTTTTAGCTAATTATCAAAACAATAGAGCCATATTTACTTTATGGACAATGTTACATTTTTAATTTATCCAATTTATCTCTGACGTCAAAACTAAATATTGCCTCATTTCGATTTGTAGTGTTCTTACGTTGAATAATAACTTATTTTCGTGTAAAGTGTTGAGTGAAAAACAACAACATATATAATTGTAGCGGTATTGCATTTCATAGCTTGAATTCAATACTGCCATATTTCAGTATATGGCAGTCTTGAAAACAATTTGTGTATGTATAACAGCCTGATATCAAAATTTGATAGTCATGCATTCACTTAAAAAATTGTACAACGCCATAAGAAATCTGACCTTTGCCGGGGGGGGGGAGGGGGCAACGTTAAGTCCTTAAAGACCCGTTATGTTAATATAATATTTAAACACATATAACTCCTAAAATAATCATTGGCAATTTAACATGTACTAATTTTTGAGCTGTCCTTAGATTCGCATCGAAGTGTTTTCTTGAAACTTTATTTTTTTTTAGAAAGTAACTTTAAAACCGCCAGCAGTACTTTCACTCGACTATTCTGATTTTGATAAAGTACCGATTTCTATTATACTGGTTTTTGTTGGTCTGACTTTGCTTTTATTGAGTACTTATCTTATTGTTTAATTTTATTAATGTTGTGTTACATTTTAAAATAAAAAATAGTACTCGCGGGTTAAAAGTTTTTCTTGTATATTATCCAAAATGAGAACTTAGTTTTGTTGTTGCTGTTAAGTAATACAATTTTTTCTGCCGCGCAACTTCTTCATATCCCTAAGGAGTACTGAAGTAACCGTGTATACCTACTCATAAAAAGCCGCTAGATCCCCGTCATCTCCTTTTAATCCCTTCCGAAGAAGGGTTAAACCAGTAAAGTGGGCTGTGGATTGAACTCCGGCTTCACTGCTGAACCCCCATTCGCCAATTCCGGACATCCGCTCAATAATTAACAAACTCCTGTCCTACATCTCACCCGCGCCTCAGCCTTTAACCCGCATCGGGACTGTTTTAACGCTCAGTTATACCAAAGGGTTATATCATTCCATTATTATAATTTTGCTTTGCAGGTTATTACTGCTGTAATTATTATTATTATCATTACAAGTTGTTTTAATTTCAAATGAAAATTCATACCTACTCATACATAACCCATTATTTTATACGATATCCATATTAATAATGCGTAACGTTATTTTCAGTATACGCATTTGAGTCAACCTTTATTTTTGCCATTAAGTATGGTATTCATTTTTAATTTTTTTAGCCAAATCGTTGAAATTTTATAATTTGAATAATATTATATTAAACAAACCAAATGTAAATTTTAAAATTTGTTAAAATAAAAATATGATTTCTATAAACATTATTTTGTTTTAACATATAATTAACTTATTTTTTTTTTACATAAATATATTTTTACAAACTACTAACAGTTTAAACAAATTGATTTTTAGTAGTACTAGCAGTGGTTATAATTTTCTCCTAAAAAATTGTCTATAATAATAGTTATATTTTGTATACGTGTTCTTTGGTCTCCATGATCAGGTAACCTTAAATTAAATTATTTGTAGGAAGAATAAAGGAAAATCACATCAACATAAAAATAATACTTTTTCAACATCTTATCTTAGCTAAATATTATAACTCAATTATAAAGTTCTGTGTAATGTTATGTTTTTTATTACAATTATCTTTCTAAATAAATATAAATTTTGTTACTTGTGTTTCGTATCCTTTCGATATAAATTATTTACTGGTTAAGCGATATAAATCTATAATCATATTTTTTTTCTTTTAAATCTCAAAACACGATTAACATGATTTTAATTACGGTATTGCCTGCCTATTTTGTACAGCTGGATACATCTGAATATCTGCATTTGAAGAGTTGTCGTGGTAGTGATATTACCATTTACGCCGAAAGTATTTTAATTATTGTAACTTGTGATCCTCCGAACCCACTAATTTTATTGTAACCTGTAGTCTTATTAAATGTTCTGCATTTGTTTTCACGTTTACAAAGAATATAATCAATTAGTTGTCAATTTTTAAAAAAGTTATATAGTTATATTTTTATGTTCAATTTTAAATATGATACAAGATGGATAGCAAGTGTGTAATCAGTATATTTTTAGTAAAAGGTTAAGAGTAGTAACTAAGCATTCTTATAGTTCGATTAAATTTAACCACCATTGGCCAAAATGTAACTTTTGTAAATTAATAGGTATTGTCAAACCGTGATAGTAAATCCGTCATTCGTTAGTAAACCATTTTTTTAAAAAATAGATACGTTAATCCAAATGTATTATATAAACTAAATGTAATGCGTTTATTATTTAATTAATTAGAAATATAGTTGAATGTATGACTCATGTACCTAAACGGTTCAAAAAGCTGTACTTTCAGAAGATTAATTTTATAGCTTGTTTAGACCGTATAACCTATATTGTTAACTTAAGTCTGCCGCTACTTAAATCTTTATTCTGCGCGAAGGACGTTTGTGAGAAAAAAATGTTTAGTTTAATTGTCGGTTGCAAGCTGTAGGAGCTAAGTCGAGGTTAATCAAGACGCCCGCTGAATTTGTAATTAATTTATTTCATGACTTCCGACATTTTACTAGTCCCCGAGGTACGAAAAGAGAAAAAGGAAAAAACTCGCGTACAAGTCCATTGTCGACGTGGCCGCCCTCGTTCGCAAAGATCATAAAATACACAAGAAACCCTGGCGTATTGCTTTATCAATTTTTCCTTTCCACCCCCCCCCCACACTTTTATATTTTTATTACGCTATAAAGGAAACCCCGACGTACAAAAGAACCCAAGGCAAACAATAAAAACCGAATTATAGTTTACTTCACTGCCGCACAAATTGCTGTGAGTTAAGGTGCGCTCGGTGCGAGTCAATTATGTTTGCGTTTAAAATTTGCCCAATCTATATAATTTTCATTCGTAACACAACGTTTGGAATTATATACACGCTGCAATTGTATTCGCTGTGGAACAAAATAGTTTGTTTTAGTGGAAAAAAAAAAAAATTAAAATGACCCCCTTTATACAGTTTGCGTTCCGCAGAGGGGTTGTCGTACACTCGATATAAATTATAATTATATTAACCACCAGGGGATTTCGACCCATTGTGTATGTATAGACACATATTTTGTGTACGTACATGTTATTTTTTCGGGTAGGGTTCTTTTTTATTCCACTCAATCTGGTGACAGCAGGTGGTTTTTGAACAGGTGAGGAGCACCTGCGATCCAAAGTTTGCGTGGACAAACACCACGTGACAGAGGGGCCGCGAGTGTGGAGTCGATAGACCCTACGAAAAAATACCCCAAGTCGTCAAAGGTCGATATAAAAGTCGGATATCATATAAAAATAGATTGTTCAAAATGACCGATTTAAATAATTGATAATACAATTATTTAAAATTGCTTAGTATGTAAATTAAGCAATGCGCAGTGCGGCAGATGGGTTTTAATGTAAAAATAAAAAATAAAAACGTTTAGGATAACCTATTTCAGAAGTTTGCAAGACAAGCAGAAAAATATGAAAGCCCCTTCGGTTCTGGGACTAAAGGTAAGTTATATTATACTTCGTAATGAAAGCTTGAAATAAACGAATTAATTTGAAAGTATACACATTCAAAGTACAAAATTAGAAGAAACAAGTTCATTTTAGAATTTGTATTATTATAGGTACATATAACACAAAATAAGTTGTCAAAAAAATTTAAACATGAAAATTGTATAATAAAAAAAAAGAATATTGTACACATAAATTAATTTTAATATTAGTGATTTTCTTAAAAAAAATGCTTTATTACTTTTTCCCGAACACTTCAGTAATGATTTAATATTAGTAATATTGGTAGTTTTTATCAGCTTAATCGAATTACTAGAAAAAGCAAATACCTTTATTTAACAACTTTGTTTTTGGTTTTACTAGTTTATGTATATACGATCAGTATATGTATAATAGTATATGATCATTAATCAGTACACGGTTAATGTACTTCTCGAGTAGTAACTTATAGTTATTCTGTTATTCAACGAGTGTTGACTACATCTATATTTACTATAGTACAGAACTCACTCTATACTTAAATAAGCTGAAATTGTTGTCTTACTATTTCAGGTAGGTGTATAACTCTAATGAGTCGACAAAAATAATAATGAATCAGCTTAAACAAATACCTTATTATAATGATAATATAAGTTTTAAAGTCATTCTTATTAGAACACACTTGTGCCGTTCTCAGTAGTCTATCCATTTGTCAAAAGTTTGCTGACGTTTCAGACCCACAGCAGGGTCCATCTTCAGAGCGACGGTCACCGCACCATAGTCGCGACTTTATTGAGTGCTTTGCTTATTTCCTACCGGTTTTAGATGCCCGTAATTCCTCGACCAAGTGGTATCATAGCTCGGTCAGCTGTAGTTTTCTTACAACTTGTTCAAGAAAACACGGTTGCAACTAAAGACATAATATAAATATACCGAATACCGGTGGTAGCAAGCGATACACTCGGTATAGTCGCGACATTGGAAGAGTGACTATATCTCTGAAAGTGGACCCTGCAACGAGTTCGAAACGTCAGCTAATATTATGGATTAACCGGAGAATGATCAGACCATGACTCTAAAAAAAAATATTAGGTATTTTAAGTTATAAACAATAAATAATTAAAAATAATTCATTGTTTTATTTTGCAGTTCTTATTTTTGAAATATGAAATGATGCTCGGTAACCTATTTAAAGTGTTTCTATGATTTCGTTACTACTATAAATATATATATATATATATATATTGTATTTTCAATAAAAACACACAACAAAAGTCATGTCATAAAATGTTCACGCATTCGACTTCACTTTGTAAATTTTGGTCCACCCTGTATATTACGAATTTTAAATATTGTTTAATTTTTGTTTATTGTTATTTCATTCTACAACTAAATGATACATAATAATAATAATAATAATACATAATATAACTTAAACTATGATACAACGTCTGATTTTTTGTGTTATAATCTAAAACTGTACAAATTTCCTACGTTTTTTATGAGTAAACAAGATAAATAAACAATCAAATGTTTTTTTTTATGTCAGGTTATGTATTTCGGTCAATCGAATCGGTTATACCGTTTTATATGATTTAATATAACAAAAATACAATTATAAAGGTCTGTTTATTACGACGTGTAGTACAATATAATGTTGTATTATATGTCAAATTTGGTAAGTTAATAATATTTCCTGACAGCGCAGCGTTGGGGTCTACCGGAGAAAAGAAACTGCCGAGTCATGATAGTTTTGACAAATGATTTCAACGGTTTCTCAACGGCAACATAATAATATTAAGGGTGAAGACAATGAGTTTATTAATAATACATACTTATATTTAATTGGACATTAATCTTGTCGTACGCCAAATAATACATGCGCGTACCTATTAGTTTCTAGTAATGAAAAATAAAATATCGTATTCTATTTGACACGGTAAAAAAAAAAAATACATAAAATATCATCATTAATATAGTATTATAAATTATAATATTTTAAAATTATATTGCACGTTTCCATTCTCAATCGCATTAAATTATTTTACCGTTTTTTTCAAGATCACAGTTTCGATGGCAACCACACATATCAGCCGTGTAATTTTAATACAGTACAATATATTATACTACGGTAACATATAATTTAATACTATTAATCTTCTATGTACACTGAGTTGGATTATTAACTACCTATTAAATATTTACAAATGATAACACGATGTTCGCTAAACTGTGACTAGATGGGAACTCGAATATTCTTGTTTTTACACATTAGGTATTATGACTATTTGTCGTTGACCCGCAGAAACTGTATAATTAGGTTTAAAAATCTTTACATTGAACCAATTTTATATAATAATATGCAACGTGACGTTGGTAAACAATGAAACCACGAAGTTTAATTTATAAGTTAATTTACGGGCGTAATAATATTGAAATCCAAATAATTATAAATCGAATATGAAAAATGACGTTTAAATATGTAATCAGTAAATGAATGATTGTATGCTTTCAACATTTGTACTTTTAAAAGAGTAAACATGTTTTACAGGTGAGCTACATGTTTTATACCTATTGAGATTATAATATTTTTAAAAATTAGTTAGAATTCACAGGCAACTAGGTCCTTTTAACTAAGAGAGCTTAAGCTTTAACAATTTTACTGTTAGTATTATTAGTAATTTTTAAACTCTTAAACCTTATAGAAACCGAGTAAAAATATTATGATTTAACCGCAAATAAATTAAAAAAAGGAGAAGGCTTAAATAAATACCGATGAAGCCGATTCTCAGTTATAACTATGTTTAATTTTTTATAAATATTAAAGATTATTTTTTTTAGTTAAATAGAAGTTAATGGTTTTTAAAAACTACTGTATCCATTGTGTGAATATTAGGTACATTTAAAAAATATAGTGCTTAATTATGGTTTTAAGGAACGTATACCAAGTTTAAATAAAGGTTAACTCCAAAAAATATATTTTTTTTAATTTATAAAATTACAACGGTGTTTATGGTTCTATAACTGAAAGTTTCTTACTCGAGGATTTATGCGGAATAAAACTATTTTTGGTTTTGTTTGAAGGAACATAATCATGCAAATTTCTTAAAAAAATGTAAAATATAATTTTACTAGTTGTAAGACTATACTGGATCCTTTTTTCGGCAGCAAGAATATATAAATTAAAGTACATGATACAATAATAGCGGAGTACTAAACTCATTTAACATCGAGAAAATAAAATAATATGATCGAACTAGTCACTGATCTAATCTTCATTCCATTTGAAGGATGATCATTAAAACCGTTACTTTATGATAATATTTATTATTATGCATTTCAATGAGCACATGTTTAGGAAGGGGTCAACATGAAGTCGCTGCTAGACAGTCAATGCTGAGCGGCGAACTTCATGCGTTTCTGTTTTTGCCTCTGGTTACAGAACCACACCCTGACAACGTTCTTCTTCAGGTCTAACTTTTCAGCAATAGCGGCTATTTTTTCACCGGACGGCCTCGGTTGTACTGCAAAGTACGCCTCCAAAGACCGTTTCTCGGGCGCTGCTATCGACGTGCGCTTTCTCTTCTTCTCGCCGGCCGGCAACACGCTGGGCGCGTCAGGGTCCCGTCGCTTGTTTTTCGCTTGCGCCTCCGCTTCCTCCAGCCACGCTTGGAGGATGGGTTTCAAGGCAATCATGTTGTTGTGCGACAACGTGAGCGATTCGAACCGGCATATGGTGCTCTGCGACAGAGCGCCCACGCCGGGCAGTTTGAGGTTGGCAAGCGCTTTGCCCACGTCGGCTTGCGTTACGCCCAATTTGATTCGTCTCTGCTTGAAACGCTCGGCGAACGCTTCCAACTCTCGCGGGTCTGTATCCGTGTCGGGGTGCTGTAGCCCAGCTCCGCCGCTGGCGCCGATCATGCCGACCGCCGCCGCCGCCGCGGCCGCTGCGGCTGCGTGGTGATGGTGATGGTGATGGTGGTGATGTGGATGGCCGTTCGGGCCGGTACCCGAATGAGGGTGATGGTGGTGATGGCCGGTCATCATGCCCGCGCCGTACACGCTAGGGTGTAGAGGGCCGTGGCCGGACCCGTCGGACATTGGAGTGAGTGTGGTCATTGTCGACGACGAAATAGGTTCTAGTAGATCGAGACCGTCCATTCCTGGATGCATCTGAAAATAATAATGGCAAAGCTACGTTACAAACTTTTATTCTAAGAATAACTCCAAAGTTAATGGTATATCACAATATATGAGGAGGAATCATGAGGTTTTTCAAATTCTTAGAAATTCTCTTTTAACAGATTTTTTGTCTTTGTACAAAAAACGCTTAGGTCCATTACAAGTTACAACTTAAGTGTTATACAATAAAATTACACATACAATTAGAGTGACGGAATAAAAGAGAGACTATCGGTACTACAAGCTCTATAAGGGCCAACTATTGCTCATATGGCGTTTATAAGACCGATAGTATCAAGTTACCGTTTTTTATTCAGGTACTTTTTAATTTTTTTAAACCAATGCTTTGAACGCGAATTCAGTACATCATACATTCAATACATCAGTACTTATAAGTAGAGCTTTTCTGGGCTATAAAAAGAAGACCTTCTTCCGCGTCGGGAATAACGGATGATTTTTTTAACGTCCTACACTAGTTTACTCTAAAAATAATTGAAATTTTGTAGTGTTAAAATAATTACCCGGTATTTAACGATATTTTATTCTATTAGGAATGGAAATACAATAAAATAATATTTAAAAACCCTTAACCATAAAAAATGATACACTCTACGCAGAGAGTATATAACTTTTTATGGTTAAGGGTTATTAAATATTATTTTATTATATATAACTATAAGTTGCTTAAGTTTTTTTCTAGATGGAGATACACAGCTTACTTTTATGTATACACGTTGTTACATTATTGAAATTTCTAATTGCGTCATCTCTTAATTCTATGTTTGTACTGTTCCGATATTTTATAAATGGAATTTTTAGGTGTTACACACGTACCTATTATTAATGCACTCGAGTCTACCTAGTCTCAAACTGTATGATTTTTGCTCATAATGCGAGCTTTGTTTTAAAACAATTAATACAGGCGATTAAATAACATAACTCGAGTTTTAATAAGTATTTATAGATAAATGTCCAATAATAATGAAGAAAAATTGGCAATGCCGTTGTAAATACACGCTATGATATAATATGATAATATAATATTGTAACCGATAATGATTCTATGCACACAACGCTTATCTAAGAGTTTAAGTAAATTTACTAGATTTATTAATGATTTTTTTGTCGCGCCTGGAATTTTTTCACGACATCCCCTAGTTAACTGTTTGTAACGTATCGGTTTTAATTGCACCAGGGGAGAGTTAAAAATAATATCGAGCCATATCCACTATTTTTTCACAGAAAAAAAGAGCTTTGTTTTTTGGCGGGTTTTATTGTGCGCTTTAAGATGGTACTCTATTTGGATGGGTCATATATGTACATAGCGGGGATTTGTATGCGTTTAAAAATAAAAAATAGGATTGTCAAAAAGCGCTTCAAAAAGAATATATATATAGTCTATAGGTATATTACGTGATCGGACTATTGAATATAAAAAAAAAAAAAGATGCGCGAAACGTCGACGACGTATGTAAGATACCAGGTGACTTCTTCCCCGAATGTGCTGGCGTTTCTTTTTTACAATATTCATATATGTAAAAAAAAAAAAAAACGCAAGCATATATATATAAAAGGACGCGGTAAGAATCCCGGAGAGACAAACAGGGTTTTACATATGTGCGAGCGTGTGACAGGCGAACCGTGGAGTCGCGTAAATTCATAGGGGGAAAATTGTCACTTGCCACGACGGTCGTCGTCGAGTAGTTGTAGTAGGTAGGTAGGCAGGCATACACACACACACACACATAGACACTACAACGACACTGCGTAGATGTGTGTGGGGTCGTGTATACGTTGTTTGGGGACGTCGAGGTCGAGAACTATATTATAAGCGCCGGGGCGGAGAGGTTGTGTGTTGGTTGTGGCGGTACGAATGGGGTGGGTTTTGCGTCGCCGTCGAAAAGGATGAAACGGCAAACGCAATCGAATGAATAATTGATTCGGATTGTTATTATACACACACACACAGAGGCGCGCACGCGGATATACTTGGCGGGCAGCCCTTGTCATCGTCGCCGTTTACCCCTTTCTCGATTGGTTACACTGAAGTGTGTGTACACATAGTGTACTGTATACACACACACACATGTACTTATACTGTTGTGTTCTAGCGCGTTTCGGTAATGAGGTAATCGGGTACGCACGCTCTCGCCCGACTGTGTTAGTCACAGTGTCCCCGCGCGACGTATATTTCATCATTAACTCTCATCTCTCCTCTGCTATACCCTCTTCGCGCTGGATATACACTCACACGCCGCCAGCACTATATATATATATAGACAGAAATACATTTACTACTATACTGCTGCTGCTACTACATAGGCGACCGCGCGGTATCGTGGGCAATTCCGTTGGGATCGCACGCGTGTGTTTTTCCGAGGGGGTTGAACAAAAAAAAATTACATACGGTGAAAGTTAATGGATTGACAACTTTGACGAAAAGACTAATACACGCCGGACAGATCGGATATCGTAAAAAAACAAACGGTACCTACCCGGTGTGTTTTATTTATATGGCACATGTACCTAATGTGAATGTATACCTTGATACAACTTGATCTGCGTATATTAGTATGAAATTTTCTTAAACTGATCACTACGTTTGGCGTCATTTGGTCACTGTCCATCCCAAAAAAAAAAAAGGTGTAAATATTTCAAAATCATATGACGAAGAATAACTTTTGATCGAGCGCTACCCGCAACTTGAGCGACACTCTTATAAAATTGATCAGGTCCGCGCGAATGCAACTTATTTAACTTACCCCTAATTGTATAACCAATGGGTTTTATAATAACATTATTTTCCTTATATTATTTTATACTCCCCTATAATTTTTTGAAGCGATCGTTTCAGTTTAGGTTCAACGGCAGTGTGAAGGAGTAAAACTGAGTTGAATAATAATTAGTACTTGTAGTGTAGAAAAAATAAAGGAAATTCATAATTATTACGGCTTTTTGACAGCTTTTAACTTTATATCGGTCATTAATATATATTTGGTGAGCATCAAATAGACAATTAAACATCCAATTACATAATGGATAACAAAATATAAGTCAATGAAATATTTATATTTATGTGCCAACTATAGGCTCTATTTTTTTTTTTTTAATGCCGAAATCAAATTCTGCGCTTGAAACAAAACTAGTCACTCATAAATTTTAAATAAGTAATTTTTACTTATGGCGTATAATTTATAATATAAAAAACGGGAACTGGGAAGTCCCTTTTTTAGATAAAAAATTGTACAAATGTTACGCCCCAGTTAAACATCAATGGTCGACTAGCCGTTCTCTTACGCACATATATGAATAATAATCCTAGAATCCTAATTTATTCTCACCACTTAAAATATTTCTTTTTGTTATCTTTATCATTTTAGATTTATGCTAAATAATGTACAAATCTGTATATTTCGTACAGAAGTTTTGGCAGAAAGGTTGATAGTAAAATTTGTATTTGTTATAATTACTTGATGGCCTCGGTGATTTGCTTGGCCCCCTGAGTGGCCACCCATCCCATGATGGTGGTGATATGGTGACATGACATCATGTTTGAGCTGAGTTAATGGACCTGGCGAACCTGTTGATCCTGGCCCTAGTGAACCGTTGCCTTGGCCTCCGCCGTTCCCATTACCAGGCCCAGGTGATTGATGATTATGGTGATGGTGATGTTTGCCCATATCTACCGCAGCCAAAACTTCTGCTCGACTGAGTAGGCCATCATTCAGACCACCGAATATATCACCCTGTGAAAACGAAACCATTAAGCATACCTTTATTATTTTTGCTTCATCGGTTGACCAATATGTGTATGTATTATAATTGCATTTAGATTTCGAGGATTTTAACTTGAGTTTAAAATTAAAAAATATCATCATCATCATGAAAAATATAATATACCAAATAGTATTTCAATTATTATTTTGAAAATTTGGTAAGTGATATTTGTGTGAAACAAAACAAATCATCCGATATACCGGCCAGTCTAAAACGTAGGTATATAGCGTGTACTGTATAAGAAACAGGAAGGACGGTGGCGAAGCATCTACGAATTACAACTAAACAATGTCTACTCGCTTAGAATATGGACAAATTATAATTTTTTACAAATTTCAATGCAAAATACATATTTTGTGATTCTTACATTGGCGTGGTTGTGGTGACCGGCATGAAAGGCCAATCCATCCAGTAAAGTGTAAAACAATTTTACAGCATAAAAAAAAAGATACATAAGGTACATTTCATTTTGCCTGGCGTGGTATGCGGGTGGTAATTGGTAAAGGAGGGGGTTAACGCTGCGCTATGAGACATGTCTCGCTGCTAATATTTTTGTTTTCTCTGACGGCTGACTGGTCCCTTTTGGTCCCCCTATTACGGTAAGTAATCGCAAGTAGTTAGCAAGTAATCGTTTTAATCTATTATCGACGTCGCGTCTTTGATCGCCGCGAACAGGTCAGCGCGGTTATTTTATTGTTATTTTACTGCAAATTGTATTATTCTGTATTGGGGAATATAACGATGTAGTTATCCAAATACATTTTTTTTTATTGTCAAAAATGTATTTACAATCTATACAAATGAAGTAAACGTGATGAAAAGGGTAATATGTCAGTAAAAAAGGCTTTAATGGGAATACACTTAGCAGTACCACCCAACTAGGAAAATAATAATTGTTTTTTTATGTATAAATTATTGTAAAAGCTCTATTCTCTTGGTCATTTTCTTTTCGGTCTTCTGGGTGCATTACCAGGAAGTGAGGCCGATGATAGTTGCTTTATTAGGGGATTAGAATGAGAGCTTAGATTAGAATGGACATTTGAGTAGCGGTACTTAGCTAATTGGTTGAGTGTAAGTAATGTTATGGTTTTGTGTACATTTTTATTAGTGATATACCAAATGGCAGAGATTATAGTAGTGACAACTAGATCGTCTGGAACGCCTGAAGGTTTTAGTTGAATTATTGTATCCCATAAGGTTAGACTTGACAGATTATGGATTTGTATAAGATTAGTTTATTGAGTCTTTAGATTGATGAAGTGGTCTAAATAGATGAAGTCGAGGTTAATTTGCTTAACGTTTAAGTTTTAGATGAGGGCCCCAAGTGAGTCTTTTGTCAAAAGTAAGGTTGAGGCACTTAATTGTATTTGATGTAGGAAGAATTTGATTATTAAGCATGTCTAGTGTGGATTCGAGGTTGTGTAGAGTAAAAGTTACTTGTGTGGATTTTGAATCGTTAATTTTAATTTTATCCAAACGATTTGTTTGTTTATTTAATTGTTATTAATGTCATCTGTTACAACACAACGATTTGACTACAAGTTAATCATGTTTAAGTGGTTTTGTTTCATTAGCCAAATTCATTTAAACTTGTTTGTTTTTAATTTTCTTTGTTTATATAGTTTTTAATATATATTCTTTTATTTTAAGTATTTAATCATTTATTTTTATACAATATTATTTTACATTTATAGATATTATAGATAAAAAAAGAGGCGTAGCCTTCCCGACAAGGTGCGTGTCGCCAATTTGTTTTCCAACGTCTCCCCGACACTCACGCCTCGCCACTGACTAAGGATAACACTTTGTATCCCTAAACCAATTAGTTAGCATTTTAATATATTAGATAATATTTAAAACATTATCATTTTTTGTTTACTCTACTTAGTATCGAATAAACGTACAGGCTGTAGAAATGCGTTTATTGTTAAAAAAAAAACATTATATTGTAGTAATTTAAAATTATTTTGACGAAATAGGAACTCAAATAATAAAAACACTTTTAACGCGTGGAATTGCAAAAAAAAAAAACTGTCAAGAACTTTATATACTTAAATATTAATAAAAACTCTCTCTTTCATTTTAAACGTAACTGTTTTCTCACTAACCGTAAAAGAAATTTCTGTGTACAGTAGCGCAAAGATTATCATTTTGTAAACGAGAAAATATCTTAGTACCTACTTATGACGCCCAAGATGAGACATTCGAAGACAATTTTTTTAAAGGGTATTAAGAAGTGCTGAACGCCTTTAAAAATAGGGTCGTTAATTATTTATGAGGTAAACCATTACTCTAAGACTTTTTAATACGAATATAAAAAACACAACAGACGAAGGAAAACAAAAAATGAAAACTAGAATGAAAACTAATTTTACATTTTATATTAAAAACGGAGTTCTACTATTATTTTTTAAAGAAGTATTATTTATTATGAACAATCGAGTAAAATATTTTAAAATTATCGTCTATCAGTTTTTTTTACATTTAAAACAGTTTTTTTTTTATGACTGTACTAGTAAACAAACTAAATATAATTATATCTAAGTAATTGATGTTTAATTTATGTATAAATTAGGCAAATAATTTTTTTCTTAATATTAGTTATGGTGGTGGCTAATTCATTTACAATAATTCAACATTTTTAAATTTTATACGATTATAAATTATACATATTTTTTATTACTAAAAATATTAATATTAATATTTAAAAGTTATTGGTTAAGTATGTAACACTCGTATTGTTTAAAGGAGTTTATACAAGGTATATCACGGCCGATTACAAATATAAATTATACAAAACGCTTAGATCATTTGTCGAAAACGTATACACTAAGCAATAATTGTTTTAGTGGCACTCACTTCGTATTTTTCTCAATATATTAATCAATTATAATAGCCGCACTGTTAGTATTTAACACTATAAAACTAGACGGGTGTTTGCTTATGTCAATGCCGCGCCGTAATATTTATTATGATGCGGTCATTATTAATTAGATCACTTTGATGACCGTAGACGACCTTCCTTATCATCGATCGTTTTGCAAAAGGATAGCCTTCTATATACGTTGGATAAGTATGGGAAATTTAGGATGTCGACTATTTTAAATTTCATTATTATAGCCCTGTACAAATGCGTGATCGACAGCCCTTCGTACGTGCTAGGGTTAAATAATTAAATAATTATCAAACGAATTACTGAATACTTAATAAATGTGTAGTAGCTACTACTATTTATTTCATTAATAATTAGTATAATGTACACGAGTATAACGACAATATTAGATTTTATTTCTCACAAAGAGTATGAAACAATGTTTATGTAATTATATTATGATGTTTTATGTGGAATGTGGTTTGTAAAATCAATGAATAAAAACCACAGTTATACCAATGTGTACATGACACACATGATTAAAATTGAATTGTAATAGCTTGTATAGTTTATGTTATTACTTATGGCGGTTTTGTTTTAAAGCTCAATTTAGTATTTTACAAAACCTCTATAAAAAAGCTAATAAAAAAGTTCCCACTTAAATGCCCCATTACTACCGACCCTTTTGTTTTATACTCTACTATAAAATTACCACATTTTTAAAGAAATATTTGTACTTACATAATAGTATTTTTGCAAACATTTATTTTGATCATAATAGGGTTACATTAACTATTATAGTTATCGAATGTATACGGTTAACCCCTTAAATGAAAAATAACTGTTTCGAAGAGTTTCTTTTCCTCCTCTCTACACTATTACGTCCACCATAAGTTAGTTCGGCTTTCTACCGATAAAATATTTGTTTTTAAATGCTTAAATCTATTTATATTTATTATTAGTAAACAAAAAATAAAAAAACTTGTCCATATATAATTTGGAAAAAAAAGTACACATTTTTTATTTATGTATACAGTATAAAAAATCGATTCGAAAAATGAATAGATACCCTTTTTAAAAGAATACTGTTGTTATGACTTCGCAGGCCATTTGCCATCGATTTCTAAGAACATATCGAGGTTACAGTATAAAGAGTGAATTAAGGGAGTGGGAAAAATTTATAAAATATTTATGATGTACTCACTCGTTTCTCCTCCCCAAAAGGGTCATAAATATATATTTGTCATTTTATTGCAGAAAATTATAAAAAACAAAATAATTGTTTCTTTGTTAAACGTATAGTTAAATATTATAATATGTACAACCTATAATTTCGTTTGAAAAAAAACAAAAACTTTTTGTGATTGAAATTAAATGTATGAATAATTAACGTTTTTTTTAACTGTAAATTGTTTCTAGTTCTTTATTTATTGTTTTTTTTTAATAATATGGCAGAAAAGTTGTCTTATTTATATTTTGTTATACAAATAATAATAAGTGTAGGTATATACAAATGAACACTTGTTGAATAGTAAAAATGAACTGTAGAACCAATGGCGTATTAAGGAATTTATTATTTAGGGGATGTTATAGATTCTTTTTCCAATAGTTAGACGTGTTTATTTATTTTTTACTATACCAAAAAACATCATCTTTGAGATTAAATGTATCAAACAATTTGATCACTCTATTATCTATCTATCTATATGAGGTGGAATCCTTTTTACCCAAAGGCACGTTAAAATACAATATCTCCGACAATTTTAAAATATAACCTAATGGCTAATATCATGTAGACAGTAAAACATATTTTCTGGATCTTATCCATTGTTATTCACATGCAAAAATGTATAAGCTGTTCAACTAGATATCTAAAAATATGGTTAAGAGACGAGAAATCTCTTTATATCTTTCGTAAGTACGTAATGAGATAGAATGTATGTTAAGTATATTGAAGAGATTTAAAAATCCTTACTCATAGTATGTAAAATAATATATATTTATGAATATAGTATAGGTATCATATTATGTGGTATACTTATGTGCGATGAGACTATAGCGTGAATGAGAACAAAATATATTGTACGGCTATTATATATTTTATATTTTATAATAGTTTAGCCATCGCCTCATCCGGTGTCTTAGGTAGATATCTTATAGGTATATTATAATATGTACATTAAGTTGCTCAAAACGTTTTCATCTCTAGCAGTGTTACAACAAGAACGAAATAATTCTACTTCGCGTATCCGTTAGGTGGTTTGCCGGCATGGACGGGGGCGGTAGGTAGACTACCAGAAGGGCACAGATTCATTTATTATTTACCGGAGCCGCGAACGGGACGGTTTTAAGGCCGCTTGTGTGTTTTCTACCCCCGTCGTTCAGCCCATCGAATAAAGTCCTTTTAATTCCTATTCCCGAAGCCACTTTGTGAAGACAAAAACCGAAAAACCCGCATTTCGCTGATGATTTTTAGTTTATAGCCATCGAGTTGTTACCGTCCGCTCTCGTCTTTACTCCCGGGAGTCTTGTTCCCGCTCGAGGGAGTTTTTTTTTTAATGTGTCGACTAAATTGTCTCTTCCCCATACCGAGAATGAAAGATTATTATTAAAAAAAAAAAAAAGCGAGAGAGAAAAAAAATCGAATCCCCAGAAAGTGAGATGGAAGTTTATCTTTTACATTTATGTTTCCAGATCCAATACGTCCATATTGTAATATTGCCTGCGTGACAAAACAGCAATACGAGAAAACGAGCAAACATATTTTTAATAACGAATAGAAATTCGATTTGACGTATTTAAATTACTCGGGTTCTTCAAAATCCAAAAAATAAACATTTACGGCCGTTCGCTGAGTATTTTAAAGATTGTAGCGAATTTATTCGACAATAATAAAATAATTTGATTACAAGTGAACAACACCCAATATTCAAGTCAATCCGTTTAATATTATTTGCTAATGTAATATAGCAAGGGGGTCCTGCCCCGTTGTATAAAGCTCTCATGCTTGTTTTAAATCTATATACATTCAAACAATTTAAAAAATTTGTATTGAAAAAACATACATTATAATAATTTTCCATTATGTAAGTTGTGAGGGTGTGAAGTTGGAACGTTTTCGATTAACTAATAATCATTGTTCAAGCACATGAAGTCGACAACAAAATATTAAACTCCTAATGCCATGACAGTATTATATTTAGAATGAATAATTAAACGTACATTGTGTCGTGGAGACCAGGTGTTGCACATGAATGAGGACGCATCCTCTAGGATCCGGCTCTGAAAATACGAAAACTGTGGTTAGATAAGGAATAATACAAAATATTCCAAAGTAGAAAATTTCATTTGAAATCACACTTTTTTTTTATACACAAAATGCCATACCTAATGCTCATACGCTGTTTGGGTCACACGTGGGTTGGAAACATATTATGCGAAACACCTAACCGTGATTTTTAGTTAGCTTTAGTTTCGACACGAGTCTAAAAAGGCATTGGTTTTAAAAACTACATAGTTTTTTTTAAATTTAATATATGCTATCAAAAATAATATCAAGATATTCTTCTACCGACTCTTCTAAACCTTTTGTGCGATTATTTTAATACAATACTAGCATAAATATTACCCGGCTCTGGCAGGGTTAGTAGTTTGTCACATATCTAAATACTGGTTTTTTATCATGATTTTTTTCATAAAATTATTATTTAATAGTCAATACTCATTAGTTGATTGTAAGTTCGTGTGTTACGTTCGATTAGGGGGGCGGGGGAAGGTAGAGGTGTCTGATCATTATACCGAACCCCGACTTAATGTTCTTCTCTTCTTAGTTTAAAAAGCTTTGAACTATAAAGCAGGAGTTGTTAAAAATGATTTATCTGTCTATTGGGTTTTCAGCCAGATAGTATATTCTATGGGTAGCGGTTCTGCAATGTACACTACTTTGAAGTTTAAAGTACAATTCTTTAAAATTCTTAATTTCTGGTAGTTCCGTATGTAGGATATCGCCAGCAGCTATATTGGTTAATCTTGGTTTTTCCAACTTTTCAGGGGTGCCGGGCGAGACCCTTTTTGGTCAAATGCGACAATGTCCGATTCCAGGGAATCTACCTTTATCTCGTTTGACCAAAAACGGCCATGCTCCTTTTTAGGAGAAAAGTCCCTAACTCTCTTGTAAAAGTCTTGCCCTGATGACCATGCTTTTTGCTTTATCCGTAACGCTAGAAAATGTTTGTTTATAATATGTTTGTTCTTTTCAAGTTTCAATGAGACAAATTATATTTTAAGTAAATTTAAAAAATGTGTTTTTATCAAAATATGGTTTTTTTTAAGAAAACATTATTAAAATATAGATTGCCTTATATTTATTTATGAAATATCCATGTATAATAATAATATAATAAAATGTTAAATTATTGTTTGTGTCATTTGCCATTTTGTCCAAAACTACTACGTTAATAGTAATATTAAAATGTATATACATTTTTAATAGGTAACTTTTAGAAGAAAAAAAACTGGGGGGATGATAAATCACCTTGATTACCCCCTGTAAGTGAAACTTCGAAATTAATTACACGGTCTCACGCTCTCTGTAAACACGAATCCATTGATTTATAATATTATTCAACTCAATTTGGCATTTTTTGAGATTGGCCATGATGGTTCTTAGGCGACGATATACATTGCATTTAACAGACTACAAAATGTAGGTAACAGTCTTTCAAAGAACCGCAACCCAAACTGCGTAGGTTTGTCTTTTCAGAGTTTTAAATGTACGAGATGATATGGATCCAAACGAAATGACAAGTATATATTATTATAATATAGTATAATCGCTAATTTTCAACTTGAAATCTAGTTTTATGGCAAGTGAAGTTTTATCACCGGCGTTCGGCGGGGTAAAGCCTAATTGCGCATAAATCAAGTATGGTGGTGTGCTACAGACAAGGGTCGGTGGCGGTTGGATTTGCGTCACGTGTCATTTTTCCATTTGGAACGTCCGAACTACTAAAGCTGTGATGTGATAATCACTCGCACGTGTGTTTCATTACCCGAGCAATACGTATATGTAGACCCGATTGTTTGGCCCTCGTTACAAAATTCAGTTAGCGCTTGACAGACGGTCGTACGCGCAATTATTATTACCACAACCCACCGACACACATACTATAATGTGTAATATACATATGACACAGTAATGGTTTTTTGTTATTCCCACTGAAAAATTATTCGTTTGTGTGTGCGGTAAAAAAAAAACAATTAGAATTATAAAAAGAGACCGGAATTGTGCAATCAATTAAAATCCCGTCAATCAAAAGACGTCTACTACACTGCAGACCACACACCTGAATATAACAACAATAATTGTTTTTGATGGACCCACACGATATTATGGATTTATGACTTAGTACAATCGATTGTTTCTACAATCGCATGCGGTTTTAAATATGTAATAAAACATGTGCTGATATTTAGTTATCGGTCACGAGTAAACCACATTGTTTTTTGCGAAATATCCGTTATTAAAAAGTATAGTTGATACACATTATTCGATAATATTTTAATTGTATTATATTCGTTTTATAATCTTAACAACCCGCCACCAGAGTTGTGCAAATTCATATTCGAATAATTATTTCACAATTTATTGAATAAAATGTTATTTGAATTATTTTTCCACGATTTATTAGAGTAAAATATTGTCTTCCTATGTATACTGGTTTTATATATTTTCTTTGTGTAGTATGATTTATACGAATTATAACACATTTGACTAAGATGTAAATAGCGGGTTTTTCATTACAGCACGCACAGTGTAGTAAATCATTTGCTTAGTTATTATTTATCGAATATTGTACTTACTAAATAAGCGGTATTTATTCGATTTGATAAGTAATATTATGCAACAAACTTTTATAGCTATATATCGCAGCCAGTAAGTAATAAAAAAAGCTCATAACAAAACTATTGAAATACTTTAACTGCTTTCTTAAAAAAAAACTTCAAAACAATAATAAAACGAAGACCACTGTGTTTGCTATCATAATGCGAAAAGTAAATACATTGACTAAATATACATACGATGTATATTTTTACATATGACTAATTCTATTTTTATTCTATACCGGTAATACTCCGCTCGTACAACGTTGGTAGGTATACATTTATATGTATATATATATATAGGTTGGGAAGTGTCAATACTCAATACTAATCCGGGAACTATTCTACTCAAGCGGGTGTGTTGGTAGGTAGTAAAACCGATCAATAATAAATAAGTGACCACCGGACAAACCGACAACTAGGAGCCATAAAATATTAGCTCTCGTTGCAAACATTTATTTTCATTTTGTAGATGATTTTATTTTTATATCATTACACATGAATGTATAAGGGATGAATGATATATGATATACATATAATGATACATGAATTTTGAAAAATCAAATCGCAAACTCTCGGGAGAAGTGACAAAAGTAAAAATTATTATAAAACCGTTTACCTATTTTTGTACCTTAATCTTTTTAGTTTTACCTATATTAAAAATTTAAACTTTTTTTGAATATATATCTTTATGTATACTCAAAAAGTAATACCTGATAATAATTATTAAAAATGCTTGTTTTACAAAACAATGGACTTAAATATTTGTATTTAGGCTTAAAAATGACGAATGCATGTTTTCTTGTAAGAGTAGTTTCTTGAATTAAATCTTAAAGACTTGAACTATAAGTCATTTTGTATTGAGTTTCACAGATTTTTCTATTGAGTTATTAAAAAAACCAATGCACGTTTTTAGCATAGCAGCGCGTACTGACAACTGACTGTATAAACTAAAATAAATTCTGTTGCCTCAGATTAAATAGCAAATTTAAATTGTTTCGTTTTACTTTTTTTAATATCTGTTAAGTATCTATGATACTTACAAGAAGTACCTCACTTTGGAGTTATCACATTGGTTAGAGATTTAACAATTATATAATATGTACTTAATAGTAATATGTACAAACATAATTATTTTTGTAACGTAACATTTTATAAACATAAAATCAATGTAGATATTATTATTACATTACATTATGCCATGATTTATGTCAATGATTACGTCATTATAATATATATATATATAGATATCTTTGCTGATTATAGCTTGGTGTGTAAAAAATAATCATAAAATTATCCTACTTGTAAAAAAAAATTATTTTTTTACCTTTATTATGAGTTATTGTGAACATTATATAGTCCAATATTATAGTCCTTGTATTTTAGAATATCTTCATTTCTTGGCATAGGTAACACCTGCCTAATAACTAATACTTGTGTTAATAATGTTGTCTTGTTATTTATTATTTATTGCACAGTGCACATCGCGCGTTTTTAGAATCTTGTTTGTAAGGAATATAATATGTACGGATTTATTGTTATCTTTATTATTGAATAACATAATGAAATATATATTATATAAATGTATAAAAATCCTACCACCCTCTTCTTCATATTTCCCGCGAATCCTTAGTAAGTTTCCGCTTAATGCAGACACATACCACTGTTCAAGACCTTTTAAGATTTAGGTAAAATACAGAGTAAAATATATATTTAATATTATCCAATTGTATTGCAAATTCCCCTTTGTTTTATACTGCGATTAAATTAACCAAACTTATCCTTAAATAAAACGACCTGAGCCTTTTATAAAAAAAATTGTTTTGTTGTTCTAAGCGTTTACATGCAAATTAAGCAAATTAAACGAATGAGGTGTTATGTTTTGTAAATAAAGAGTAATCCCGGCTATGCTCGGCGGGGTGTGCAGAAGATGAGAGAGCCAGCAGATGACGTGAATCCAGTAGCTTTAAAGCAAAAAATTTAACGGCTGCGATTAATAAATTATTTAAAATGCCTCCGCTATAGCGACATCAATCACCCTTAAAAAGAGCAGTAACTCCCCTCTGCCGCCGGATAATTTGACGTTATTGGCCTTAGCGAGTGGGTTTTTTTTACATTTGTACATAATATTTATTTTAGCATCGTTCATTTTATAGAGAGTCTCTTTTTCTCTCTCTCTCTGACGCCGTCTGTCATCCTTCGCGAGCAACGCCTGTCACGGGTCGGATTCATATTGTTTTATACTTCCGAAATAATCAGCGAGAAAATGAATACAAGGTTATTTACACTGAGTTACCAGATGAAATATGATTAACTCGGCCGTTGACATTGATTGATAAATGCCATTTTATTTTCCAAGATTCCAATGAATAAAAATGTTTATTTAAAAAGTGACTTTGGTAATACAGAGTGATCCATCTTACGTAAGATACTCTTTTACTCGGAAAATATGAATATTTTGAAAATTAATTTTTTCCTATACTTGTAGGATACATGTTTTACCATATTTTTCAATACTTTGAACATTTTTATCTTCATCCCTTACACGTAAAACACGCATGGCAAAAACACCAATAACCATACAAAATGAAATGTTTTGAAATAATGATAGACAAGCGGTTTTTAACTACCAATTGAAACACTATCACAGATGACAGTGTTATCGACGGGTGTCAATATAATTATTTACTGGAGATGCAACTGATGTACTAAAGGGTTGAATGGTCGATAACGAGTTTTAGAGAATTACTTTTAAAGTTATTAAAGTTCAAAGTTTATGACGGGAGGAATGTAGTTGTTTTTATTACTCAACCGTTACTCGACCGCACTTCGACTCCCGTCCTAAATTTTAAACTTTAATAACTTTAAAAGTAATTGGCCAATTCTGATTATCAGCAAGTCAACATATTCAGCAAATTATTCTCTTTTAATAAAGTTAATTGAATAAGTACGTTCCAATTTTTAAGTTTCAAAAGATAGACGGATAGACCTCTGGAAAATACTAAAAAAAGGTAAATAATTATGAAATCTCTAATATTGTAAATAACAAAAACGAAATTTATTTTAGGAGAAATCGAGCGTCTTATCCATAACGAACCACCCTGTATACTTGAAATGGTATTGAATACTGTTTTCTTTACAGACATACTTAATACATATTTTGTATTTTACATTTATAAATCTGTGAAATAAATTTAAAAAAAAAAAATGTCTTCACATAATAATAATAAAATGTGTATTCTTTGTTATAAAAAAAGACATACATCTTCACAGCTTCTGATCAATATCTAAACTTAAATTAATACATTTTTTACACAAATACAACACGAAAAAATGTTATTTAACAAAATATACTAAAGACGATTTTCTGAGGTGCTCTATAATAATTTATTTCTCGGAATAATCTTTTATAAACAGTTTACTGTTTATTTGCACCAAATATTTCAGTAGGTATTTAAAATTTATGTGTAATGTAAAAAATGTCTAAAACCATTTCCTTTAATAACTGATGATTATAATATCTTATTATTTTACGGTCAATTTTGCAGGTTTCTCATACGTTGTATCTTAATCGATAGGTACATTTATACATTATACTTATTATAGCAGACCTATTAAATACTACTAATAGCTACTGCAGCCGGAAGCTCTGTCGCACGCAAGGCACAGACAAACATATTTTGGGAAAGATAACTACATTTTAAAATATTTTTTTCGTATTTGAAATTTGAAAGTTTTGATCTCATTATTGTATTTTGTAACTGACATTTCTTTGTTTTGAATATTTTTCCCCCCAAAAATTAGTAATACAAAGTGATTACAAATATCGAGCAAATTTTGTATGATATGTTACATAATATGGTGTAAAAAATTACTTTTAACTCGTAAAAGTAAATATTTTGATGTGTGTTTTAGCTATGCTAGAGACAAGAGATTTATATACTATAGTGTTTTAAACAGAATTTAAATACACGTTTTTGTTGATCGTGATAAAGATCAGGGATCTTTTTAAGTTTTAAAGGACCCTTGAAAACCCTATATAGATACATCTATGGGCCAAAAACTTTAAAGCGCTTGTCTTAATTAAAGGACTTATCGGACCCAACCGCTTTAAATAGCGTACAAGTTCCAAGAGGCCAGAGCTATAAGACACAATATAGGTCGTCCTACGAAATACTTTTGCGCTTTGAGATCAAAACCGTTACGTCTCGATTTATAGTTAGTGATTAATTAAATAAAATTAAAAAACCAAATTAAAATGGTACCTAATGTTATAAATTGTGACGCGCATTCCGGTAGAGGTATACGACGACTTATCTAAGATTGAACATTTTGATAATATGATATTATTATACGGCGTCCGGTCACTTAGCGCGATTAAGTCGTGGCCTCGAAGACGTAGTCGGGCCAAGAATACGTGCGTGGACTTTCGGACCAAAAAAAAAAATCTTATAGTTAACCTTATATGTACTCACACACACAAGTACATAATAGGTAGATGTAGCCGCGCGTTCGAATAAATAAAAGCCATAATATTCCCGATCCGTTTTCTCGGCTGTCGTTTAATAAATTGGAAACAACCGGGACGCACGCGAGGAATACCAAAAAGCCGCTTACACGCTGCCGCCGCCGGTGGTCCGCATAAATTGGTATTGGCATAACGAAACACTATGTCGTTTGTATTAAAAGGCTCGCGCGCCCGAATATTCCGGTCACGGAAAACCAATTCCGCTCGGTTGCGCGCGAGACCTCAACGCGACGGCGGCGGCGGCTCTACCCGAACTCGCCCCATCGTCATCACCACTCCTGCCGCGCCGATGCAATGGGCGGGCACGGCGGGAGCGGGGTAGCGGGGGTGGAGCGTCGATGGACCAATTGACGGGCCGCGCGGCGCTACGGGGACTCTCCGTCATCGATCTCGGCGCCATTTGCCCGCGGCGGCCCCGGGCCCGTGACGGGGCCCGGACGTTTTTATCGGCGCGCCGCAAATTGATCGTTTCGTTCGAGCCCGCGGTTTAACGCTAAGTGCCCCCCCGTGCCACCTCCCATCGCCCTACCGACGGAGGATTGACCATAGCCCGTTAATCCGCACGTCAACTGTGTGCCGCCGTCTAGTCTCGTTTCTTAAACTTCAATTGAATCGCTTTTTGTTAAAAGGGCATAATATGTTTTAACAGGTCAACTTTCGGGTAATGATAAAAAAACTGCTTAACTTCCAAAATATGGTAACTTTGTCAATAGTCATGAAATTTTATGTGCATAGACATGCACGGTACTCGGTATTTGTGCCAAATTTCGATACTGTAAAAATATTTAATTCAAGTTTATACTAGTTGAAAGTTGCTTTACACGTGCCCTTTTAACAAAAATCAGGAAAATGGTGTAGAAATAATTACAAATATTTTTATTTTTTGGTATATTTTTAAATTAAAAAAGTATATTGATGTATAAAACTACTACACATCATCTTAGAAATAATCTGCAACGATACTTTTGCTTATAATATCGATATAATAGTCTTTGTGTTCTTCTGGGATATAGTCCAATGTTTTCTGAATGTCTTTCTTGAAGTTTGGCTAGTTTCATTAGGACTCCAGTATTTGAGTACAGTAGGTTTTGAGGAAGTTGGATTGGAGTTCGAGTTGAGTTGGCCAAGTGGAATGTGTTTACCACTAAACCGTTGATGCAAGACATTGCTTTACAAACACCTTTGGCGGCTGTGTCATACTCAAAATGGTAATATTAGCCTATACCAAAACTAGTCTGCTGCTGTTTTGGTTTCTTTTTAGTTTCTTGTGAAATAGGACTTCTTTTGTAGTACTTACACCACCATAACTGAACATCCAAAATCATGTTCTCGTCTACCTCTATCACCAAAAACTTTCGATCTACACTACATTTGATGATTAGTTCCGTGAGCTCAATCGAAATAACCACGAGGTAAAAATGATAAAAATAAATAGTATGTAAATTAATGAATATTTTTGTTAAAAGGTCACTATTGTGCTGCACTTGTGTCCTTTTAACAAAAATTAAAAAATTAAAAATGTTATATCTCTGCTATAATCATATATATATAAATATATATATTTTATTAGCAAATGTGCCGTTTTAACACACATGATGGACCTATACACAAAGAACAGAAAACCAAAATAAAACGATTTTAACAAAAAATTAACGCGTGTAATATTATCGTCATTGCCGCGAAAAGAGCTCTCCTCCTATGTGCCAATTTTACGATTTTGAGGTTTTGTTACAGAAAAATAATAAGCTATCATATTATGATAAAATCTCCAACGTGATCTCTATCTCCGTTGTAGAATAAATGACAAATAAAACCATCTGTGTATTACCTACTATAAATCGTTTTAGTGTCTCCTAAACATATTATTGTATATGTTGCCGTCTGCCGATATCGCCAAGTTCATATATGGAGGATGGTTTCACGCGGTTTTGATAAATTTGCATAAAAATCGTACTTGTATAATTAATTATTACACAAATTACAACGCATAAGGGAAAAATCAGCGTTAAATCATTTTTAATAACATTCCCGAAGAGGCGTTTAAAGATAACAATTGCAGAAATATACGTGAAAGTATGTTTAAATGGTTTAAATAATAATTTAATGGTTTAAACACAGGTTTAAACCATTGCGATAATTAACTTTTTTTTGTGTAAATATTATGTATAATGAATTAAATACCTATATTTTCGTGAATGCCAAATTGCATTTAAATTACTTAACGGCCAAAGAAAAAAAAATGTACTACTTTAATTATTAGCTGTTACAAACTGAAATATAGTAAACATGTTTCTTTATGCAAAGTTTTTTTGTACCTCCAATTTTAAGTTGAAATAGGGTACAGCGATTTTAATAAACATTTTGTCGTTCTCTTAAAAACAATAAAACATATCACTCAAGTTAAGTAGCATTTCAATCAGCCGTCACGGATTGAAAACCTTAAAGTATTACATTATTACAAGAAACGTTGATTAGAATGAATAATAGTATGACATCCCATCGCCATCCCCCTCTCCGGTGACGGACTGACGACTCATGATGGCAGCGTTGGGCTTTCGTGGCATGTTATAGGCTCGCATGATAATGAACTGAATTTAAACTTGTAAAAAAAGTAGTCCAAAAAAAACATTTCAAAGTTGTTTTTTTAAATGATTTAATATTTCGTTACAGGAACAATATTTTACATAGATTTTTCAATCCGTACTCTAAACCATTGATATTAGGTACATTATCATCGACCTGTAATTTTTATATTTATTATTTACATTTTATACTTAGAGCACAGATATCACAATTCATAAGTGCATTACTTTAAAACATTACATCGATAACGTTTTACAATTCATAACATCATGTAGTTATTATTTATATCATATGGTAAAAGCGGAATTTATTTTTATTCTATGGATACATAGCACGCGTAAATCTTATTGTTTGGCAAAGAGTTTTAAGTTCACCAATTATTGCCTTAAATAGTGTATCTGAATTCTAATGCCCGTCATAAACACTAAAAACTCAATTATATTTTTATCTTTATTTAATTATAGGTACTTTTAACCGAAGAGTCGGTATTTATGAAAATCTATCTAGAACGAAGCAGTAGAAATGACGGGTAAATACATCAAGGTTATAAATTATAATAGCGGTCAATGCGCACTTTAAGGCCTTAAAAGACTACCAACAGTTTCCACGAAAAACAATTTCTACGTATCCTACGTCATACTTCTTGTTGTGATCACTTTGGAATAGCTAAATCGTCAATAATAATCATTTTTATACCTTGCTGTATATCGTAAGTATCTCAAAAGCATATTACTTTTTGTTTTGAAAATAAAGGAAGCAAACCTCAAAGACACGCTTGTTTGGTTCAATAAAAAGACTAAATACTTATTAATATATTAAACCTTGGCTCGGTTCGACGACCGTTGTTACATTTTGTGGTCTAGATAATATTATGTATATATTATATCCTGTCAGGAAAGAAAATAGCAACCTTAACATTTTGTTCAACGTGTGTTTTACAGCTTAATAGAGTTCGATTTAAAGTAAAACCATTTATTGAAAAATAATTATTTCGGAAAAAATAATAACCAGTATCAGTTCTTAGAGAAGCATTCGTCCGTCGTTAAATATACATATAATGACATAACATAGGACGTGCGGTGCTGGCCAAGAGCCCCACACATTTAATATTATTAGGTATACCTACCTTAAATAATAAAAAACCAAAACTGCTGCTTTATACAATATATATAATTAAACGTATACGTTTTGTTGTCTGTATTCGTCTAGACTCAAATTTCCAAGAAGTATAGAGATGGAAAATATAATAGATTTATAGCGTATTTTAATATATTTTGTTTATCGTTTTGAACATATTTTATGTGGGTATAATATATTTTTTATATTTATTACCTATAATATATTATATAATACAATAAAATATATTGTATAGTAAACAATTATTATAGATTATATATTTTCAACGAAATATCTATTAAAAGCACGTTTAAAAAATATATCATAAGTGCGGGTTCTAAATTACCTGGTTTTAAAAATAAACAGTGATGTTATTAATTGTTTAATTATTTTTATTTAATCGTTAGGTTTACATATAATTTCTAAACTCGGTGAGATATCTTAATGCGATCATCGACGGCAATAAACGACAGGTAAATAAGTATGCGTTGGAACTTAACACAATTATGTAGTTACCGACAGTCCGTGGACATTCACCAAGTGTGCAAAACAGATAGCTTGCAGCATGCATAGCACGTGTGGATCAAGACAAAGTTGTGTTCATTAATAATATCTACTGTGTTATTTTGTAGTATTCTTTTATCACTCTACATGCTTTTATATGTGTGATTTATTAAGGTCATATTAGTGATTAGGTTAGTGTCTGTATGAGCAAACGGCGAAATTGTAAATTGAATTGTAAAGAGCTCTTCAATAAAGTTCAAAATTTGGTTATTAGTTTGTACATAGAAAAATTGCGTTCAACTACATATTTATCGTATTAAAATACCGTTATTTATTTAAATTTATGATTATATTATAAAAATTAAAAATCCCATATTTTTAATAATTCATACAACTGGTAATACGATACATTCCTAATATCGGTTGTTTATACAGCACGGCATTTTCAGTAGAACAAACTCTTGTTTTTATTTTAAAAAAAACTATTACTTCTACTATTATAAAAATGTTTTATCACTTATTGCTATATTTATAAAAGTTGTATGCCCAAGTTACTGCAGTGAACTTGTGGTTCGTATACAATATATTATAGATATATATATACTTGGTATGATACGGCTGTTGATGTTTTGTGTGCTACACTAAAGTGTGTAGGGTTTAAATCGATAAACGAGTTGCAAGAAAAGTTAACAAATAAATACAAACTTTTCCCATGCCTTTATACACGTCACTATACTTACGTACAACCGCTATTTGCCACCGAGATGAAATACTCGTTTAACTTATCTTTGCTCTCTCAAGACAAATCGCACACATATCACGTTACATTTCTTAAAAGTATATCAAACACCAGAGAGAGTCGATTTAAAATCAATCAAAGAGAATGGTTAATTTAATTATTTATCTATACCAATTGTTACCGAAAATGCAACGTATATACAAGTCTATAGTTAATCACAGTCGCCTTGGATTTGTATTTGTAAACAAATATTATGAAATAGTACATAAGTATTAAGTGTATAACGACTCAACATAATTTCATACAAATATACAATTATCTAATTTATTTGGTTCGAAAATCGTTATAACATCATAGTACGCAATGTCGGATACTCAAAGCCAAAAAGTAAGTACTATTTAAACACATTTAGGTTTTTTTAATAAATGCAACTATGATCGATGACAAAAAACTAGTAAAAACTAGTTTGCTTGCGACAAACAAATGTTTTCCCCGTCAATTTTGATATAACCTATTTTCATTGTAAAACATTGTACCTATAGTGTAGTAGATATCTGCAATATTGCTTTTCGGACCGTCTAAAAATTAACGGGTGTGTTATTTTATTTATAATTTCAGCCTTTGGATGTAAAACGCGAAGAGTTTAGAAGTTATTTGGAAACGGCTGGTGTTCTTACAGCGTTGACCAACGTGTTAGTACAGTTGTACGAAATGGAAGAAAAACCAGTTGATCCACTCGAGTAAAATATTGAATTAAAACAAAAAATAATACTTAAACAAATAATGTGATAGAGCCACCGTTATCGTTATTTATGAAAAAACATATATAGTGCCTAGAGATATTTCTAAAGTCAATAAGAGTTTTTATTCTTTACATTTACCTAGATTCATGAGAACTCATATGACTGAAATTATATCAGAGAGAGTGGAGTTGGCCAAGTTGAAAGAAGAATTCGAGGCGGTAACACAGCGGATATTTACTTTACAACAGGAAAACATGATCATAACAAACAGGTTGAAAGAGTTAGAGCCGAGTAATGAAATGGTCGTAGATGTCGCTGCCAAGGTGGAAATTAAAAGTCCCACCGATGCGGATAAAGACAGCGTTCCAGTTTCACAACCAAACCAAGCTGAACCCACTGATGTATCGGTTACTTAAATTTATGTTAATTTTTACGCGAAAATAATTCGTTGTTTTTAAATTTTAAGGTGACAGTAAAAAAACCGAAAACCGTTGAAATTCAAAATGACAATAAAGATGATAATAACTGAAGCAAGCGACGTTTATATGAAAAGTGATGCTAAAATATTTTTGTTCGCTTTATATGTATAAAAAAAAAAAAAATGAATTGATATTTCATGCAGTAAAATCTTATTTATTATCTACTACGGAAAATATGACTTAATTTATTTTAAATCTAGCTGTAATTCGTCGTTGTTACAAGTAATAATAAAACTTTTATAAGTTTAAAAAAAAATTACGAACATTTTTTTGAAATGAAAATTACTTGAATACCTTTGGAAATTCAAATGGTTGTATGTTAATATTATATGAGTAGGCTAGAATCAAAACTCACAAGATCCAAAAATCACATTTTTCAGAAAACGCAAAAAACTAGGAGAGGATTTTTCTAAACAATAAAAAAAAACAATAATATACATTATTTTAAAATAGTTTGAACCGAATTTTTTTTTTTTAGAATGAAGTTTGGAATTATTGGCGGAACTAGGGTTAAAATTTTAGGAGACTACAGCCAAAATTGTGGTCTAAAAATAACCCACGGGGACCGCTCTCATCACACATTTTTTAACATTAATTACTTATATAAATTATTTTACCTGTAACATGAGAATAACAAAAAAAACATTTCATTGTCAACTTTATACTTACAAAGCGATAAAACCAATTGAACAGAATACTAAATATAAAACCTATGATTCAAGTCTAAAAATATATTTTTTTCGTCAATATTTTAACACATAATCTATAATAATTTTACTTGAAAATACATTTTGAGTTGAAATAACGTTCATTAATCATTACTTTTCAATTGACAAAATAATCAAATTTAACTGATATTCAAGTCAACAAGGAATATATTTGGGGGGCTAAGCTTATAGAGAAAAACAAACGAATGCTTTAATTTGTTTTATTTTTACACCAATCACTAAACATTTTAGTACTTAATTGGTGAATGCAAAAGCATTCAAACGCTTAGAAAACATTATTTATGGCCCTTGTAGTTAATTTAATATAGATATTGTGGTCTAATAACGTACAGGAAAGTATATAATTTATTATATAACCCATGGATTTTATGGTGTTTTATGCTAAAATATATTCCTACAGTATATATTATGTTCAGTATAGGTTATTTATCATTATACTCGTATAGCAAAGGGTGTTATATTTTATGAAAAACTATATATATATATATATATATATATTATATGTGTACGTGCGACTACATTATACTTTATATGACTGCTTATGATATTCTTTATAAATGTAAGTAGTATTGTCTCTAGACTATTATGTGGTAATATACTTAGGTGAATTCGAGTAATAATTGCGGGATCTTACCGAAGGGTTGGTCATACATCTTCGCATGGGATCGGTGGAATTCCGGTAAGTCGGTGAGTACCTTCCAGGGAAACACGGTCCCGTGGCCGTAATCGGCAGCGGCGGTTTGCCGGCCATCATTTTTTCCGAACCGTACATCATGGTCATCATACCATTCGCTTGTTGTTTGTCCGCGATGCCCGATTATATAGTTAAAATATGTTTTTCCTTTGCGATTCGCCGGTAAACTGTGTTATGTGTTATTTAAAAAAAAATACGTGTGCGCCGCGTTTCGTTCGCGGTTCTCGTCATCCGTATGCCATCATAATGGTTGTCGTGATGAACTATTATATAGTTTTGTCGTCGGGAGGGAAAAAATGTGTGCCGACAAAAACGATAATACGCGCGAAACGGGATAGACTCGCAGGACCGCCACGTGACCTATGGTACCAACGATCGGCAGTACACTGTGTGCGCCGCGGTGAGGGCGTATCGCCGACGGTTCGAATGCGGCGGCACTGCGATCATCGGCACCGGTACGTCCCGTGGGCAGGATCCTTTTGTACGCCGGCAGAGCCAAAGGGCAGGACGCGCTTGCGCCGCCGACGCCATTGTCGTTCGCCTGCCCTCGCCGTGTGGAAAATCACCGCGAACGACCGCCGCGGCGGCATTACCGCGTACAGTAAATGTGCTATACCGGCGCGGCGCATGCGCCCGCTACGCCGCGTAGGGGTTAAAACGTAAATATAATTTCGGCTCGCTCGCGCATAATACACACTGATGGGTGTTTTAAACTTAACTACCCCCGGGGCCACCCGCCGTCCGCCGCGCCCGACGATCGCGGGAACACGGCTAACTGCCGCGCGCCGATCTCTCTCGTTTCCGCGTGCACTGTCGGTGCGTTCTAATTAACTGCGGCCCGACTTTTACCAGAACTTTCTCTCCGTGCCTTGCCGTCTCATCGTCGGCGTGCATTATTATGTGCCCGCACATAATAATATAAAAGCCCGCCAGTTTTAACTACACGGCGTTCGCGGTGTAATGAGAATTTATCGGTTTTTCCAAAGCGGTGATAAGATAACAACACAACTGTTGCCCTCGCACCGTAATGCTCGAAACCGCAAAAATTAATTGTCATTATTTTTCATCGTTATTGCCGTAATGCACGCGAGATAATTTTGCCAGACCCATATTGTCGTATAGATAATAATAATTATATACCTAATACATCATCATAGTGGTGTACTGCGCGGCCTGGGAAAATATCGATCGCAAAAAAGCCGCGCACATTATGTTACAGCATAATTTTTTTTTATCGAACTAAAAAAAAAAACAAGCCAACAGGTACGATGTTCAATTGAGTTTCATTCAAAACGAAATATATTAGGTGTAGAATAGAAATCAGAATAAGACAGTAGACAAGAAGTGAGAATATTTATCGTTTGGAAGCAACCGAGTTTGAATAAATAACTGTCGACAGGTAAAGGTCTGTTGAATGTATTAAGTTATAGAAATAACCAAGAAATATACAAATTTGTAAATATAAAAATGTTAAACATAGTTTATGCATTATAATTATTTGATTGTAATTATATAAATGTTAAATACTATATTATACTATTATCTGCTTCGTGGTTAAGGTTAAGATGTCCATTGTATTATGGGTAAAAGTTTATGATGCATACATAAAAATGTATGCATTTTGTGTGGCTTTAAGCTCCTTGAAGATAGATTTGCGCCTGTGCAGCTACGATACAAAAATTTAAATATCAGTTAGGAAGGAGAATGTCCCAGTGTAAAAACAAGGTTAATAGCACTTTAATTTTTTAATATTTGCAACGAACTATTATTTACAAGTGTAACATAGCCAAAATGTTCAGGTTTAAATTGACATAACGTTTTTCTTGACCTAGATGTAATGAATCATGAAAAGCACTAAACATTTTTTTTTATATATTGAGCAAACTGACTATAAATACATTATTATATTAATCATAGTACATAGAATACCGCAACAGTATTAATATATTTAAAAATATTTTATTGTTAAACAGTAATATATTTTATAATAATTTCTACTTTAATTTAAATGTTGTCCAAAAAATCGTAGGTGGATCATATTTAGATAAATCATGAAATATTGATAATTACAAATAAAATAAAATACAAATGTTCCTTAATGGACCGATTGGCCGAAGAGAAATCACTTAAATGTGTTGTTTTATATTTTACGGGCACCTTATACCTAAAAGTTGAACTCTTTTTTTTATTTAGTTAGTATCGCCGAACAGTTGTTGAATCTATCACAACAGAGTAGTGAATAGGTGTATGTAGTATCTCTAAACATAAAGTTAAATATAATAACGGTCGCGTCCGACTAGGAATTTCAAGGAACAATTGAACAAACGTGCGACCCGTGTATAAGACGGCCTTTACGATTCCCAGGGCAATCTACTCTTGGCGCAAGCCCTTTGAGATTTACGACATCCGCGTGGTATTATAATTTTGGCCTATAAAAAACACCGAAAGAATAAATTCGAAGCAATCGGGTATAAGGCATTTGCGGAGCGAGCTGTGCAGGGAAACAAGAAAAAATATATATGCGCCATTGTAATGTTCGCCAACCGAACCGACTCAATTATTAATATTCTATTAGACCCGGAGTATTGTGTGTATACCTGCTGCTGTCTTGCCGAGAGCATAAAATGGCTTTAATATCCACCCGAAATGGGAGCCAAAAACAACAAGGAGCAGGAGAAAAAAAACAGTGTAGATTTTTATATTCCTTTTTTCGCATTCTACTGAACTACGCTACCTTGTTTTTCTACACAAGTGGATAAAAATGGACCTGGGGCATTCGTCTCGTCGGTTGTGGCCCCGCCGGGAGATATTTCTCTTGGCTACAAAAACCGGATACGATGCAGGGAAATACGTCGAATTACTCTGGCACTGTGCGTGAGTATCCTTTATTTGTTTTTTGTTCTTTTGCCCTTTGAAATTACCGAATTTGCCAGCAAGATGCATCGCTATGGCCGTTTTTTTTTTAGCTTTAACAAATAAGAGCAACGCAATAAAAAGCCACGGTGCTCTGTGCTCGATACTGTAAGACCGTTCACCGTTTTACTTATACACCTACTATTTAGTTTATTTTTTGTTCTAAAATGAATTATATAGATTCTAGTATGACGGACTGTATCTAGAGAAGTTTTATGAGAACAATATCATATACCTATAATTAATGTATGTTAAATACTCGGTTTGACGCAAAGCTGAGAGGTATTGTTTTTACAACGGCGTGTTTTTATTCTATTGTCTATTTTGATGTCTACCTTATTGTTGTTGTTGTTCTTCTTCTTCATGTAGCCTCACAACCCTGCAAGAGTTTTGGCTGCCACTGTCACTGTCCTCCAATAATCACGATCCTCCCAATCCGTTACTTCTCATCTCTTCAGATCTTGACGCACTCCATCCATCCATCGTTTTTTGGCCTGTCTCCGGGTCTTCTTGCTATTGGTTTGTATTCAACTGACGCCCTAATTTCATTTGTTTCTTCTCTTTTCATTGTGTGTCCAACCATTGAATTCTCTGCCCCTTCGCGTAGCTTGTTATTTAAGGCACTTTGGTATTTTCTCTTAATTCCGCGTTTATCCTTCTACGCGCCATCTATTTATTGCGGTATCGAACTCGGGTCCACATATTGTTCTTAGTACTTTATTCTCAAAGCTTCTTAGATTTTGTTCAATTTGAGCTGTCATCGGCCACGCTTCACATCCATAGGTTAATGTTGGTCTTACAATAATCATGTATAGGCGTATTATTGTTCCTCTAGAGAATAGTTTTGATTTGAAGTGTATAATTAGTGCGAAAAAAGTCCTTTCCGCAAGCGATTGGCTACTTCAGCACTTCAGTCATTGTTGCCAGTGATTGTTATTCCTAAATATCTGAATTGCTGGGCTTTCTCGAACAACTAGTTCTCCACCGTAAGGTCTTCCCTACTTGCGCCAACGCTTCAATTACTTTTGTTTTCTCCTCATTTATTACTAGACCTTTCTTGCATCTTCTTATATGACTTTTATAGTATACTTTATCATCTAGAGATAACCATTGAATCGTTTTTTTTTTAAAGTGATTTTATAACATACAGTGACAAAAAAAAAATCCTTAAACCCAGCAACCTCTCAACCCTACTGTGCTGACTTTATTTATTTAATTAAAATCATATTTCCATTTGAGAAGTAGATAGTTTAAATAATATTAACATAAATTAGTTGTATTCGTATTTAGGTACAAAACAAATAAAATGTACCATAAATAAATGCTGTTGCAGTGTTTAACCAGTACGTTATAATATGCAATTTTAAATCTAAGAAGCCAGCAATAATTTATTGAAAAAAGAATTAGTCAAATGTTCTATGTGTCAAAGGATATTAACAAAAATATATTAAATTAAGAGGGCGTCACACCGCCTATTTTTAAAGAGTAAAGTTTAGGCAATTTTTCACAAAATCTTAATTTAAAGGTTAAACTGTGATGTGTAATTATTAGTTCAATAACTAGGACTCTATTTTGCTAGTTGATTTATTTTTCGGACTATCACAGCATCCTTGAAAGCGATTTAAAAAATTGTTTTCATCTGTACATGTTTAAGCAGACTGAAAAAAACTCACTTAATTTTGGTTTTAGAGTAAAAGCACCCATTATAAAATTAAAAGAAAACAATCTTCCGAAGGGCACCACAGTGCAGTTTTTTCATTATTCCAAGTCTAACGCTCAATACATCGTTTAGAAATAACGAATATTTTAAAAATTTTAAATGACTGTAACTTTTTTAAAAAAACGCACCGTGGTGCCCTGCGGAATATTGTTTGCTTTTAATTTCATAATGGGTGCTTTTACTCTAAAACCAAAATTTAGCGAGTTATTTTCAGTCTGCTAAAACATATTTTTACCAATGAAAATTACCGGTGCGACACCCTCTTAACTTCATAAAAAAAGTATTTAATAAGATCTCTGTTAAGTAAATAATAATATATCCCGTTTTCAAGCTCTTCTAACATTTGTAAGTTTTCGTTAGTCTTCTTATAATATCCTTTGTCGCCTTATTGCACACGAATGGGATCGACCAATCTAATACGCTATCTCAACAAATCTCTATCCATCACTCTACACATCCATCTCATGCGTTAGTATATTATAGTTAGTTAGTTATTATATCTCATTTTTTGCTGTTTCCAGTTATAAATCCACAAAAGCTCTTATGGAGATTTGGTTATAATATTTACATAATTTGAGGATATATATAAATATTGAAATTGACTTCTAAAACATTAGCAAGAAACTAGAAAGCCAATAAATTTGTAAATAACAAAACACAACACACTTTAGTAGTTACTTACTAAAAAATGTATTCTGGTTTATATTGTGCTTCGTTTTTACTATGTTATTTTAAACTTCAGTGGGCTATAATGTGCTTGGTTTATAATATGTGATAGTGTCTTCTTATCGACAGATTCGCATGAAATGGTGATGAAATCACTCTAGATTAAATTATTGCCATAACTATTTTTGGTTTGCTAACTTCTTATTGTATTGACTTACACTTTGATTGATTTAGACTGTGCAGGTTTTAACTATATATGGGTTTACGGGTCTAGTTTTTAGCTTCATTTATTATTTGCTAGTTTTGTTTTATTTGTGTGTATATTGAAAAAGAGCTTTCATAATGATGTAAAACGGAAAATGTATCCACTATTAAAAAAAAGGTATATTAATGTACAATTACTAAAACATAATTTTAGTTATAGGAATGTGAGTACATGTATTATTTTTAGGCGCCAACAAGCTTTTTTTTTTGAACAAAACATTCCGCTCTGATTAAAAATGACAAATAAACTATAATTTTTGTTAATAATATTTTCCTTATATTAAATTTTAAATAACAAACACTTTCCCAATTTAATAGTTGTTAGTAACCTACTGTTACTGTAATTATTAGTAACAATAATTGTATACAAATATAATACAAAGCTAAAACACGAATTTACGTTGAAAATAATATTGGAAATATTTAAAATATTGCACGCTTGACCACATATTTATCTGAGAAAACAAACTACCTATGTAATTTGTATAGGTACCTACCATTTTTTACTTTTACTACCTATTATTATCATTATTATCAATATTATTATTTTTATTTTTACTGTCACGCTTATGGTCACTCCTGTTTTAATAAAACACGCACAGACAGTTGGTTTGTCGTGTCATAAAAGTGATCATGAAAACTGAAGGGTTGAACGGGCCGAATTGAATACAATCTGAAAGCAGACAAACAAGTGCGGTACCGCACGACCCTTTCGGTCTAATGACCGGAAGCAATGGTTACCGGCCGGAAGTTATGATATTCATTATTGTTATTATTATGTTTTTTGTCCCTCACTCGAGACTCCCCAAACGGCAGGCTACTAATTACAGGGTTTACGCAGACTGTATTGCTATACATTATTGGCACACGTAGCAGAAAATTTACCTACCTGTATTCACAAATGTATATTAAATACATATTATACTTTAAACACTAACCAGGAAATTTTGTCTAACCTCTTGTAACATTTTCATTTTAATTTTCTAAAAAAACATAACTTATGAATTATGATGAATAAAACCAAAGAGTCGACATTAGATCATTTAATTTTCTTTATTAGTAATAATTAAACTTCAAAAGTAGAGATTATTAGCTTAAGACATTAGATTATATTAAATTATAGCTATTCTATTATATACGTTTTTTAATTTTTAGGCTCAACTTTAGGTATTAAGAAATTAAATTAGATTTAAGATATGTCTCATATATATATATATATATGTATAGCATACAAAAGTTATATTTAACACTTTTAAATTATTTTGAAAAATTTGAAAAAATTACAAAAATATGAGTTTTGAAGCAATTGCATTTAATCTTGAACTTACGTATATTGGTTAGAGATAGGCTTATGCCTGTTTGATAAATTTATGAAATTTCAAGGCAGCTTGTTCAGTCGGTTAGTTTTTTTAGGTATCAAAAAGAACAGTGTAAAAAATAGTCATATCTATTTATGATTTAGCGGGCTGATTATGTATATAAAAAGGTGCAACATTTATTTCAGGTACATTCTGTAGGTACTGACCAAATAATTTATTATCACTATTGGTTTGTAACAGTTTTTAATAATTGATAATTTATATAAATCTGTTTTTTGATGTTTGATGAAGTTTTATTCTTACAAAATATGCTTAATGTACAAACATATATTTCAAAATAGAAATACTTTAAAAGGGTTTGTTGTGGTCTAATGGAAAATAATAATTCATTAATCGTGTATAATTATTACATTTATAATATAATAAAATAAATATTTATTAAGCATATTTTGTGATATTGATTCTCTGCAAAAATATGATGTAAACATATTTTTACAATATTAAAATGATAGTGATAATAAGTATAAAATATAATTATTTTTAATTAAATGTTTATTGCTGTGTGTGGTGTCCTAATAATATCGAAGAAACGCATTACTATTATTATGAATACAAATATTGACAAAAACAAAAGCAATTTAATTTATTTGAACAAATGTATTTATTTATCTTAAATGTTTCAATGTATATTTAATAAATTAATTTTCATTTTTTTAAACTCAAGGAGCCCAAATATACGAGTGAATGTTGAGGGATGATATCAGACAATTTCTAAAAACGTTTTGGGCTTGTGACAGTCACAAATAAACAATAGAGTTCTATAGTGCGTACTCGTATAGTACTTGCGTGCACAAGTTAGAAGTCACGTGTGCGACCACAAATAAATGTTTGTTTTTCACTCAAATGGACATTTCCAATTCGAGCCTTATGTCCTACTTCTTATGGTTCTGTAAACATATTTCATTTCTACAAAGAATCGATCGAATTCGCAATTTTTTGTGATCAATATCTGACATTCAAATATGACAAAACAAAAACCATTAGTGTCTCTTTGAACTTACCAACAAGTTAATTTTTTGATAATTGTTAATGTTTGTTTTAAAATGCCTTAAATTAAAATTTAAAGTTGGATTTAGAGAACGCTGCACCAATTTGTTGGCATTTAAAACATTTTATAAAAGCCTGTCTAGTTTAGCGATAGTTTAACAATTTAATTTATATTATAAGTTTGACATTTTTTCCAACCTTTGGGCTTAATTTTAAATTTAGTTTATAATTTTAGTAATAATTTTTTTTCAAAACTATAGAATATTAAATTATAGAACATGAAATTATACAATCGCTTATAACTTAGATCGAACACTTTTTTAATAATAATTTGTATAAATTGATCTAACATTTATATAAATTATCGATCCTTAGCTTTAGAAAGTTGTACTTTTAATATTGTTTGTCCAGTTTCACAAAGTACTGTAAGTAAAGTATTCCCCTCGGTTCCTATAATTTCTAATTAAAAAGTTTAAATGTTTATTTAAAAGTTTTTTATTATTTTATTGACATCATTATTTATGGGAAAATCTAAATCCTTCGTTTAAACTCATTCTTGCATGGGGACAGATTTGTTTTCTAAAAAGACACCGCATTTTCTAACCGAGGTACAATTTGTCAACTACCCGTACAAGATTTTTTTAGAAATTATTTATTATGACAGTTGATTATCATTTGGCCTCATATAACTTCGAATCTGATATTATCTAGGTACCTGGGCATCTCGATTAAAGGTATAACGTGTTGTTCCAGATATATTCTATTAAGTGGTAATAGCTAGTGAACTAAAATCAATAAATGTCGTAAACAATTTTAGAAATCCCTAAAGGATACTAATGGGTTTTCAAGATTTTTATTTTACGAAAATAACGGCAAGGTGATTTATCTTGTGAGGCCATTTTTTGATTGACCTCTTGCGTTTTTTTCCCGCTCTGCAGCGGCAGGGCAGTTGAACAAAACCTATTGGGGGCTCTCTAAGACGAATTCCCCTTTTTACTGGGAAGACGGCCAATAAATCCAAATTTGCTCGGACATTCTCGCTACTGGCAATCGATCCGTTGTGCGATACGCGCCGTCCACTAGTTTGTTTTTCACTAGCATTTTGTGTACGGGATGCAGCACCGGCAACTGGGGCCGGGGCAAATCGATTTTTGAGGCTTTTAGTCGAGAAGTCGGCTAAAAGGCGATACTCGGTAGAACCTCTCTCTGGTGTTGTTCTCGTTGGCCCCGCTGTCATTCAAAATCATGACAGTAACATTTTAATTTTTAACAACCTACTAGGAAGGAAATAACCCTTCGCTGCCGTGCCTTTATTCACCCGTGTCTCGGCGGCCCTGCGGTAGCGTACAGAATCCGTTTCCGCTGTCATTTCATTTTAAAAATCACACACATTTAATTCGACGCTATTAAAAGAAAGCTTTTTTTTTCTTTACAGCGGACGAAACTTAAATTTTACAACTTACATTTTGAATGTCGAAAATGCCGAAAAGGTGGGATGTTGCGAAACTTTCTACATAAGTAAATTAATTTTGAACGTAGTACGTACCTATCATTTTTTTTTTGTTAAGCAATAACATTTACGTTTTATATGATTGTTGGGGTTTATTTTTATTTAGGTAACTTCAACTTTATAACCGTTTAATAACGTTTTTAACACATGAGTCTGGATAAAGTTCCGGGCAATAAAAATCCCATTTTACTCGATAGCTAAATTATACATTTTTTTCTTCAAAATATAACTTATAAGTGTTTTCCTGAATTGAACAAAAGTTTTACAAACAGATTTCCTTTGTTTCAGAGAAAATAACATGGTAAAAAAAACATTTAATTTTCGACAACTTTTTTATTTTTTAGTTATTGAATAAAATGTAATTTTTGCGTTAATGAGTTTAAGTTACTAATATCATTATTAATTATTATAATATTATAGTAAACAATGACTTAATTTTAGTAAAAATAACTTTTATTACTTATTTTTATAACTAATAATATATATATATATATATATAAATTTCAATGTTATATATTTTTTACTTTAACTATGTTAATATAAATCTTGTTCTTCCTTGCCTAAACAATTTATTTTTCCTCTACTTTTTCGATACGCCTAAAACACTTTAATCTAGGTACACTTCCTCACAAGTTACGCTTCCTGTTATTGGCACAACTCTAAGAAAACTCAGTTATACTCATTCTTAATCTTGTCTAATTTATATTTGCTTCATACATCTATCCAAACATTCTCTTTACAGCTACTGCCCAATTCCTTTCATGTCTCGTATGTAAAAAAGTCTTACACTCAATTTCATAAATCATTGCTGGTCTAGTTTTAAACATTCTCCTTTCCCAACATAAGCCAATTCATATTTTTACCAGTAGCCAAATCTGTAAAATGTGAAATAAGTACACATTTATCAGTGTCATAATAGGTACCTTATACAATAGAATACAGTACAATGTAATTCCCCCCTTTCTCTATCTCTTAATATATTGTATTAAATGTTTTTGAAATTATTTTTTAAGTATACCAACATGATCAGTATGTTATTGGTTCATAATTATGTTGTGTCACTTGTGAAACTTTTTTTATTATATGGATTATTATTATTATGTTTAGCTTCTAAGGTGTATAATCTACCATACACATAATAATATATTGATATGTGAAGTTAATATGTTTTCAATATATTCATTCAAGTATTAAGAGCCAGAGTATTCAGTTTCAAATTGGTCAATGTAATAGTTAATAGAGATGATGTACTGATTTTGCCTACATTAAAATTTGTTTGTAAAATCAAACAACGGAACTGACATAATTGAATTAGTATTTGACAAAGGGGGAGAGAGTTAAAGTGAAACAAATCACCGGGTGACTATATCCTCGTGGATGGAGGGTTAAAACTCGCCCCGGGTCTGTTTAGATGGTGGTTATCGATACACGCAGTAAATAACAAAAGCGGGTTCAATTGTATTAACAAAATTGTATTTCCGGATAATGATTAACATCGGGGGAAAGAAAACTAAGCACAATTATTGCAATAGGTAATATAAGCGTGAAGAAGCACCGTTATTGAATTAATATTTTTTTTTACGTATATACGTATACATATTAAACATAACAATAGTTTAATTTGGAAACATATAATTAATAAGTCAAGTAGAATTTGTAGCATAATATGATAAACGAACTTTAAAAGTGTCGAAATTACAAATTTGATCGATTTCAAAATATCATGAATTAATATAAAATTAACATTTTGTATTTAATTATTTAACATTGGATATCACACTTATATGTCGATGCTGTTATTTAATTTTAAAAGAGAGAAAAAGAGAATAAATTATCAAAAACTTAGTGAATAAAACTATTATAGATTATTATAACAGTAAACTGATCAATGACTAAATAAAATATTAACTTGTTTTGATGTTGACAAACTAAAAATCCTGCTACTTTGTGATCGAACGAGGCTCAAACAAGAACTAAAATAATGACCATAAGCGCCATACTTAGAAAAAAACAAGACTGAGTACCTACGAAAGTACATTTAGATTTGGTAATGGAATGTAGAACGGTCTTTCAACGTGTCTGATTAATGTAAATTAATAGTTATTTTTATGTATAGGTACTTATTTGTTGAGAATGAGTTAAACCCGAATTGCCCAGTAATTTAGCAAGGAATGATTAACGGTTTGAGAAGGGGTCATCAAAACGAATCACCGACCACAACGAGCAGAGATAATAGTCCCCGCAAGGGAAACAAAACGACTGCAGCTTTGCCTCGAAGATTGATTCATCTAATTATAAAGGAACGTTACTTACGCTACCCTCGTTGAAAATACTAGACCAATAGGTAGTTTAGGGATGAAATTTCCCACAGGACACCGTTTCCCCTTGGTGAACCGTATCATCCGGGCTATGAACAGATTATAACTCAACACTTTAAGTATATTATGTATAGGACATAAAAGTTGTTGTGTGACTTAATCCCATAAATTATAAGTTAACTGATTAGTTAAGTTGATACAATACAAATGTATTTTTAGATTCTAAAATCTAAACTATGCTGATTTTAGATATCTAACATTTAATTTTGTTTAACAATTAACTGCCATCCGAATTCTTTATTAAAGTATCAATATTTATAAACAACTATAATTAAAAACGTTTGTTATCAGCTAGTACAACTAGTATATTATTAATTGATAATATACACCTCTATGATCTGGCGAACGTAAAGTTTGGTTTAGATTAAATTAAAGAGAGCAATTGCATAATAAGTTTGCTTAACCGTTAGCAACATTTTTTTTCACTCGGTAAGTTAAATTAAAAACAAAAAATGTCATATGTCGAATCTGATATTTTTTCGCTATTTAGATTTTAGCGGCACCTGAGTTTCTCTTCGTTCAAAATCCTTATGATATCTTTTCGTTAGTTGGTTTCAAGATTTCTATAGTGTAAAATACATAATACCTAAAAGTATTTTGAATCTACGAGAACATGATAGTCTTATAACCTCTCAAACACTAAATTATGTTATATTGTATTATTGTATGATCGCGTACGAAGCTCGTGTGAAACAGAAATGGTCACGTGGCTTACGCCCCTCGTCGAGTAACGTTTTTAGTAACATAAAGAACACATCTAAGCACGTGTCATTCCCGCCGGGCATGCCAATCAAACTTGTGCATTATGATTATAACACTATTATCGATAATAATGTTATTTTAGTTGTTTGTTCTTATAATTAATATTTTATAATCATATTGTAAGGTGCACGGGCGATGTAATTTTTTTTTGGTAAATTTAAATTTACCATAATTTTTATTCTTATATTCAAAATTACTGTCTGTATTTTATCTTCGATATCCAGTGTGCAATAACAAGATAATTGCTTTGCGTAAGTATTGTTTATAGGTACGTCCTATATCCATTGTTTATACACAGACATTGAAGTTGATATAGAATACATTTTCCAAACACATTCTGCACATTTGGTGCATTTACTACAACAGTGATTGTACGCTTTTTGTGAGTTTTGCAATTACATACTGCTATATTATATAAATAGTTAATTTATATTATTTAGTTTTTTAAAAATTCAAACCTTAAAGCTTTTTGACCACCTAACCGATTTGTTCGTACTTACGCAACATTCTACACAGAACAGTGATAATTTTAACCCTACTTTCCTAAATTTTCTTTATATATATATAGTAAGACTGAAATGATGGTATATTTTACTATAGCGTACAAGCAACACAGCGTAGAGTCCAATGCGTTTCTACCATGTGCTTAATACAATATTTGTATTATCATTCCTCAGAAAACTACTAGTTTTTACTTTTTGCGTTTACTAGAGTTTTAAGCTGATACTGACAATTTTCTGAACCTAAACATACGACTTATAAATACCGTGGTCAGATAAATAACAACAGAAAAACAAATTTAATATTAACTGGAAAATTCATCAATGCATTTTTAACGGTAATGCTTGATCTCTGTTTATTTTATCTCGATGTGGAACTGATGGGAAGAATGATATTTTTTAATTTTATTTTTTATCATACTAAACGTCGACTAATCAATACCTTTCCTCCAGAAGGGGTGAACATTTTTTCTTTATTCAACTTTTTCGAGCTTAGTTTTAGGACTCAAGATTGAAGCGTTTTATTTGAGTGATATTTTATCACCCTCGGTTGTAATACTTCTTGCAATAGTCCTGTGACAACATCGACCTCACCATGCTCCGTCTTCCCCGTGTCCCAATCCCAATTTGAAGTTATCAAACGTCGACAAACATTGTTACAACTTATAAGTACAATGCCGGAGATATCCGATAAAACTCACCATATACATACAGCCGACAAAGAAGAAATGCGTATACCATAGCTAAAGGTATGGACTAGAAAGATATAAGAGAATATAATAATTTGTATTGCGTAGGTACAATATAATACACGATGTAGCGGCGCCCGTCTATGTGAAATTCCACTTAAACAGAATAAAATATGGCGCGAGCGTTACACACTGCACTAGTAGATGAGTATAAATATAAGGGGAATAAATGATAACAATAAAAATATACACGTCGCATAAAAGTGAACGCGCGGGAACACGAGCCAGCGTGTATTAGAGAGAATAGGGAGTTTCGGTCATGGTCCCCCGGGATTATCTAAGGGATGATGTTCTTAGGCTTTGTGACTGTACGCGAGCGTGTATTTGTGTTATTGCCAATGCCTTACGCGAAAAATGATAGCGATATTGCCCCCACGTGGGACATATGCGGATGGAGGTGAAACGAGGAATACGTTTCTACCAGCGAAACGCTGGTTACGCCAAAACACTGCCCTTCCCACACACATACTATGTGTGTATATTATATAGAACGCGCCGTGTGTGTTTTCCGAACTCGTTATAAAGCCATTTCATCGCAAGCGAACATCTTACCATTGTAGTGTGCACGAGAATCGTTTTGATCCCTTACTGCGCTTAAAACAACAATGTACATATATTATGCATGGTTTATACGGCTAAATTCACAACGAGGTAATAATATCGGTAATATTACAGGTAGAGTATACGTATAAATTAAAACAACTATATTTTACTTACATGAGTTTATTGTCACGGGCAAAACGTAACAATAAGTCTGAATACATAGTAGACTTGTCGATTATCCGAATAATTAATACTTATCGGTATTGTAAATTCACCATTCAATTTAAATTGAAATTTGAATTCATACAAATATATTCAAAAGTAGTACTAGTTGAAAGGCTGCGGGGAAAACAATCATAGTCGTTTTTTTTTTTTTTATTAAAATAAAAACAATATTTACAATCTGTATACAAAATAAAACAATAGGTAAATGAGCTGAATATAGAAACTAGACAAGACGACGTGAAGGAAGGGAGCGTCCATTAACACTACTTCCTAATAGGAATTTACATTTTCAGTTTAAGAGATTAGTACTTTTTTAATATTTTTTTTTAATTTTATGTTAAGTGTTGAGTATAGATTACGTGGCCAATTACGTTTTAGTCGGCGAGAAGGATTGTCGGGAATTGTGAGAGAAGCTAGCTTAGATATAAGAGGATTAGAATGGTTGAGAGCGTTCGTATGGAATTTTTTATAGTGGTAGGAAGCAAAGGTTGTGATAGCATTAGTATGTTGAGGTCATTGTGTAGGGTTCGGTTACTTACATACCAGGGAGCGTTTGTGATGAAAGAACAATGTGTTAAAGAACAATATTATTTTATCTAATACTTATACCACCTAGTCTTTTTGAGTTCTAAAACTTTCAAACTGCAATACTGAAAACGTTGGGTATATTGACTATATTATGATTGTTTTCCCCCGCAACCCTTTCAATTATATATTGGTGTGTTATAATGGTGTATCTTGTATCAATGCCCACCTCTGTATGTACCTGATATCTAGCTGTTTAATAATTTATTCACTATAAATAGTTACAGCGTGATAAAACATACCTAAAAACTAATTATTATACGCATGAAATTAAAAAATTAGTAATGACAACATTAACATAAATATGGGCGTAACGCGGCGACAGCCAGATTTCGTAGACATGTAACTACATGTAACTACTTATACTACATAAATAATATTTTCTCAAAAATATTCACTTATCAGTGTTAAATTGTCACATTTATGCACTATGTCATTGATGTAAAAAAAAATCCAATGCGATTGTAATTAAAAAAAAAAAATGTTTTAATTCTTTTGAGTTAAACATTTCTTAGTTATTCGAAAGAAGGAAATTATATATTTATTCGAAACGTCAAGTCTCAGTCTCGGTCGGCGCATTGTTACAGAAATTTTATATTTAATTTACCGACAGAGGTTTGCATTTTCCTAACTAGTTGGTGTACCGTGCACGGCGGTATACACTACACCGTACATCTTAATATATACCTATATGGAAAGCGCGCTAAGACATCTCTCTACTTCTTCACGTACAAAGACCGTGTTTGGCGTGATACTGGGAAACCGCATGAATGTTTTATAAATAACATTTGCGAGACATGTTAGTTGAATATGGTGATTCTTCTTCAAATACAGTGCACTACCTTAACTGCCGCGTCTCCATTAAAGGGAAATTTTCAACTTTGTATACAAAACCGCACGTACGACCAATGTTTACTATGTTCTCCCTCGTTCGTTTAAATCGTTGTTCGATATCAAAAGATGGTCGCCGAGTTTGCTCTACTTAATTGAATTCGTTCGAGTACATAGACAGGTACATACATAATACTATTACACTGCAGTTATATTGCAAAACTCCGACTATGGTTACAAGTTTCGTCACCGCACGGATGTTTAATTCGACAATATTATTACAGTAGGAAATCTTGATTAAATACGCGTCTTACCCTCAAATCCTCCAAACGAAAAGTGCGACAACCGACCAATGTTTGACAACGCTATTTTATTAATTTCCAATTTCTTATAAAATTTAATTACAAGCCAACATCAAAGTGTACAATAGTTTGTTTTCAACTGATTATGTTTTTTATATGCCTTTATTATACAACTAAAACATTACAGCACAGACACGACAATATTTAATTATTGGATAGTTTTAAGAGGACGTTTAAAAAAAAATATATGTATTTGTATATGCCTTATTAAGGAGTATTGTACAGGCAATTTTGCGAAATATTGATTTAAAGCTAAAACAATTGAATCGGCCGTGGGAATTTGAAGAAGCGCCTTAAGTCACAAAATCTAAATTGTATATGACAAGAAAAAAACTTTGTCTGGCAACACAGGGAGAGAGAAAGCGTTTGAATATATATAATTTCTTTCTAGTACCCTAAATCGAAGTAGTCTACACAATAGACCAAATATTTATTTAATTTAATTAGGCTTGACTTAAGGTGTTTCTTAAAAGAATTGCATTGTTGCAGAAACCCCATAAGACGGGTGTAATGGTGTTTCTATTGTTAACGGCAAATCCAAATCCATATTTAGAACGGAAAAAAAACTCCCGTGACAAGAGGTGTTTCTCCATAAAATGTGTGTCTACACATGACCGATTCAGTTATGTATATTTATTATTAAAGTCATGACGATTCTTTAATGGTAATTAATTATTTTATAAGTTCATCACAGCGCTTATGGCAACGTTTTATTTATCATTGATTATAAATTATTGTTATTTATTATTTACTATTATTTGTTATTATTTAGATCACCATGAATGACAAAATACCGACAATCAAATCTAAAAATGGTGACATTTTAGACCTGAGTAAAACATATTCCGCGTAGTTAGGTTTAACGCTAGAAGATTGGGAATACAACGTTCTCTTTAACATTTATGTTTCTTTAATTAGAAAATTAACCTTCGAGCTCAAAGATATTATATTGAATGGCGTGGGTGTTTAGACCGGGGAGATGTTAACGAAAAAAATGTCACTACGGTAAATTAAAAATAGGTGTCGGTCTGTTTTTTCCATTTGATGTTTTCTCTCATAATAATAATTATGTATGCAGTTTTTTAATATCTGGATAATTTGAGCTACCCACGACAATTTTTTTTTTATTTGATCATTCAAATTTTTGTTTGTTTATTTACTAAGTTTTATCATAATATCATAATTTCAGTTTTCTAATATTATTTTAATAATTTATCTCTAGCATTTACCCTCACTCAAAACTGTTTATAATATTATATACCACTCTATTTATTAGCTATTAGGGTATCCGAATAGTTTGTTTATAGTCCGTCTCGGCTTTGAGATTATTTTTAAAACCTTTAACGGGCACACATCACAGGATTAATAATTATTATAGCATAATTTGTATTAAAAATAATATGCGGTATTGTCGTACCTACGCATTACATACTATTATACGGTTGTAATTGTGTATTATTATATGTAATTCATTTTGTTTAACCCGAGTCCCAACAGCCGCGGTCGCTACCATCTGGCATCCGTTTACCAGCGCAGCGTCGCCTCGGGCTACGCAAATTTAATCAGCTCTTGTGAGCGTATGCAAACACAATTTTCAGCCTTAACTGGCAGCGATTTTCGCAAACATAATATTGTATCCCCTTTGTATAGTACGGTGCCTTTGTCGAGCCTTTGTACACACATACGTGTACAGTGTACACATAATAATATAATGTATATTAGGTACGTAGCATAATCGCAACTTATATTCTGATACTGTCGAGAACGTCTTAAAATATTACATGCATTGTCTTGGTGTGAATTTTTAAGCAATATCTTTATATTTTATTATCGTATAGGCCAATTATCGCTGTTCTTTCGGAAGAAAAATGATCAAAATGCAAGTAAAAGCGATATTTACAACTTTGTAGCTAGTTATTGTTTTGTCACTGACATAATATTGTTTTTAGATAAATTACAGTTGTTTCGACCAGGCAGGCTTTTTTTATGTGTAATGCGCGAAGCCCTTTGTTCATATACCTAACGTTTATGCCGTAAAACTAATAAGCCAGTAATAGGCGCGTTTAAATAATATAGTTTTAACTTTTTTTTAATAGTCATGTAAAAATAAAAGGCTACCTAAGTATAACTACAACATAGCTAGTTGAAGAAAAAATTTAAGAAACAACCATTGTATGCGCTGATGATGTCTATATCTGTATCGTAAGCACCCATGTGCCATTTCAATGATATAGTGCTTGAAACCACTTTGTGGGTGAAGGGAGAATGCTAACAATTTAACCGCAAAAATATATTTCTACACATATTTAACCATAGAAAAAAAAATCCTATAATCATATTAGTTATAAGCAATAGTATAAGCAGTAATATAAGCATATTAGTTTTTCATTACAAAAGTATAAATAAAACATTCAACTAAACCTGACTAAACCAATAATTGTCATCAAAATCTAAACAAGTTGTTTATTAAAATGAGCCAACATTAAAACTCAATTTTATATAATTATTTAAAAAGTCTTGCCATTGCAGAGCCTGACTTATTTAAATAACTTCTATTTATCTTTAACGCATGAGTTAGGAGACCCTATAGGCTATAATACCCTTCAACGACTGTGGATCTAGTCAACAAGTATAAAATAAATGGTTTTTTTAATTTTATTATTATAAGACTTTCATTTCTGCAATTATGCATGTTGACAAACAATTAAAAAATTTAATTAAAAAGAGACGAAACATTTTAAACGATTATATTTAAATGAACTTCAGTTCGATTTGTCATCTGAAATAGCGCTATGTGTGCTGAGACCCATTCAAACCAAGTACTCTTTCAAAAATATTATGTTAGCTGTACGACTATTTTTAGTAGCCTATATTATTTAACGAAAAATCGATAGGATATTATGGGAATTTACTTATAGTATGTAACTAGGCTTGTCTATTCATACTCTAGACATTTGAGAACACGGATATTGTAGAATTATAATTATAATAATACGTGCTTGGTTTTCTGGTAACTGGTAAGTATTAAAGTACGTGAATTCTACTGTCTCTACTTGGTGTGCCTTATACTTGTATTAGTATTTTAATACCAATAATGTGTTCTCGATTGAAAATAAAACGCCGTGCGTGATGCCTAAAGTACTTTGGCGAACACTCATAAGCGAGGGCCTTATTATTAGTATTATTATTATTGTGTACGGTTATTAGCCGACAACCGACCGGACGACTAGTAAAATAAACTAATAGCCACCGAAGACTGTAGTTCATGCCATACAAGTAAGGCACCGTCATTAACCGTTCGTTTTTCAAAAGGCAATTGAATTATTAATTCAAGCTATTTGTAACATGCAATGTCACTCATTTTCTAACTAGAGAGAAGTTTGTTGTAAAAAAAAAAAAATAGATATAATAACAGTGTAGGAGAAGAAGGGTTAAAAGCAAAGTAAGCTATACCTTAAGTGTGTTGTTGTCTCCGAGCGCCGGACGTCGCACAGTAGGTATTATGTTCCATTATCTACGTTTAAACCGTCAAAAATAAGTTATAACTCATAAGAAGTGGTCAAAGATAAACTGAAAAGTGTATAAATGTGCAGTAGTAGTCAGTAGGTATATAGTGACATAGTGTAGTAACTATTGAGTCAAAACTAATAAAAATATAATACAATTAGTGTGCAGAATAGAACTCAGCACAAAAATGCGTTTAATTGTATACCCCTAAATCTATTTTAGGACATTATGAATACATAATTAAAAACTCATAAGTCGTGAGCACTATACGGTGAACGGTAAAAATATTAAAAAGTGTTATTATATTATGTTACCTGTAAGCTATCAAAATGTTTCATTGCCCAGTTTTATTAATTTCAATTTTATTTTTTTTTTCTACATTTATTTGTCAACGTTATTTTTTATACAAGTTGCCATTAAGGTCTCTGGATACCGACCGTTTTTTTCAGCCAAAACACAATCATTTTTTGTCCATCGCACAGGCTGAACCAATGATCCGATAAGCAATCTAAAAACATACATGAATTCGTCATGAAGTTTACTTGAGATCGTAAAAAGTAGTTTATTCAAATAAGTAATTTTCAAAAATTCAGATCCTTAGCTCTAGTGCTTTTTGCATTAATTTTTACTGGTATATCATTAACAAGGGAAATTTTAATTTTTCATTTAAAAAATTCTACTTGAAAACTAACTATAATTTTTACAATTTAAAAAAATATATATATTACACTTGAAAATACCTCTTTTTGGGATACAAATTATTTTTATCACGTTAGAGGCCATTAAAACTGATAAAACTCATAATTCGATAATTTGTCAAAAAAAATGTTTTTACAAAATAGCATAAGAAGGATTTTCAAGTGTCATATTTCAGATTTAATCTTTTTTTTTAATTGTAAATATGTCATTTTCAATCAAGTAAGAATTGTTTTTATTAACTATTAAAATGTCCCTTGTGTTAATTAAATAAAAATTCATGTTAAGCACACGAAAGTTGAGCTAGGGATCTGAAATTTTGGGGATTTTTTATTTGAAAAGACTACAATCAATTTGGGGGGTAAGCCTTAGGTAAAACAATTTTTTTAGCAAAATTTGACTATAGCGTTAAAACAACTGTGTAGAGTGCACAATAGTAGCAAGTAAATTACAATTAAACGTATTGCTACAGCGAAATTCGTAAAAATTTGAGCAGTGATATCCGAGTGGCACCAACTTGAAACGGCAAAAGCGAAAAACATCTTGTTGATTGACAGCTCAAACTCAAATGTAAATACTATGCAAACAAATAGTTATTAATAAATAATTAATTAAAAAAGAGAAGTAATAATATACAATAATAATAATAATAATAAAAAAAAGGGAAAGAAATCAAATTTCAGATTCACATCATTGTCAGTATCATCATCTTCGTCGTCATTATTTATGATGGGGTAAGGTAACCTAGCCGGTTAATACAGTTATTTTTTTTTAAAGGTGTAGTTAAACTTTAAAGATATCTAAGAAACCAGAAATGAATAGCCCAGTGTATATTTCTGTTGTATATATGATTTAACTAAAAGAGTTTAAGAGGGCGTCGCACCGGTGATTTCAGTGGTAAAAACATGTTTACGCCAACTGAAAATAACTCGCTTAATTTTGGTTTTAGAGTAAAAGCACCCATTATAAAATTGAAAGAAAACAATATTCCGGAGGGCACCACGGTGCGTTTTTTTAAAAAAATTCATTTTTTAAAAAGTTAAGTCATTTAAAAATGTTAAAATAGTCGTTATTTTTAAATTATGTATTGAGCGTTATACTTGGGATAATGGAAAAACTGCACTGTGGTGCCCTCCGGAATATTGTTCTCTTTTAATTTTATAGTGATTGCTTTTACTCTAAAACCAAAATTAAGCGAGTGTAATTACTGTAACGTACTTCATTCATGTTCATAATTTATATTAGTTTTTTTTTAACAATAGTGGCATGAAAATAAATTCTGTTTGATCTATGAATAAAAATTTTTTTTTTTTCATTTCAGAAAGGATCCAAAGGTGTCACAAGAATATCCAGTTTCTTTCAAATCGAATTTAATCAATTATCAAATTGTAGGTGTATAATTTTTCAAAAACCAAAATGATATATTCCACTAAATCATAATAAACTTTTACTAATAATTGCGATGAAAATAATTAGGATTAAAGGAAAGAAAAACGGAAGAAGTAAAGAGTTTATCATTATTACAGTCACTGAAGCGTTGATTGAACTCATCCACAAATCTGAAACAAAAATCAGTGCAAACTAATCACTTGTGAAAATGGCTGGATGATAAGATCACTTTAAAAAAAGACCAAGCAAGGTCCGAACAATTTTTAGCTACGACTTATGTGTCCGGGTACAGTATTTTTACGGTTAACGCCGTTGTAAGTCAGACTGAATAGACACACAAGATTTTTGTTTAATAGCGCATTCTCGGCAACAGTGGTGAAATAAAAACGACTGTTGCACCAACGAAGACGTTACTCCAGAAGCTCTTGGGAAATCATTGCGGCTAGTGTAAACTTTATATATGTTGCCTAACAACAGAAGTGACTGCTGCCGGTTAATGAGATTTACCGTGAAAATATTTACTTGAATTTACGTTCAGTATGTATATGTATACAAATGCACACAATCGTGCATCGTTTGCTCACCAAGTTAACAAAAGTCAAAACTAGTACATATTATTGAGTATTAATAATATATTGTAGGTGCATAATATAATTATTTATTATAATACCTACCTATATAAGTATTTTATAATCATTTAAAGTTTATACACATTAATACCACTAAACCTACTAGAATTATGATTAAAGTATAATTAATTGTTAAATTGATACATGACATAACATTTCAGCTACTATCTGATGAGAAAAAAAATGTTTATTTTGATACGGGAAAAAATTCAAGTTGCATAATATCATAAAGTAAATTTTACCACCAAATTCTGTAACTAATGGAAACATTTTGATCAAAAATTTTACCTTAGCTAAAACAGTTTAATGAACTTATACAATTTAATCTGAACATTAGTTGACAGTATCGAAATTTAGTAAAATCATTGTTTCGTTAAATATTGTCTGTATTTTTCCTTTTAGACACTAGCATTTATTTAGGCGACATTGTAAAGGAAATTTTTCATTAAAACTGACATTAATCTAAAATTTTGTAACTAACGTGGCACAATAATTTCTATGGAAAAATAACAAGTTTTAATGATCTTTATAATAATAGAATTTTGAGATTCAGCTATAGCGCAGTTCCTTGTAATCAGCTCTCACTTGATGTTATCTTCATCATTATTGAATTACTTCTGACAACAAAGTATGAAAATGATAACTGAAACAATATGCAACACCATTAACCCTAACCATTCATTTGTTGCGTCCAATTATTATTTTTTGCCGTACTACATATGCCCGCGGACTATATATTCTATTCAATATGTTTTGATATATTATATAACACCTAATTAGTATGTAACAAACATAAATATAATATTAGATATGTAGATATGTGATATGTTAGATATGTAAGTAATATAACGATGAGTTTTTGCAATACATGGACTTATTATTATAACGTGAAACTATTGTTTGATTTTTATAATAATTTTCATTTTAAAGATAATAATTTGTCTCATTATTAAGTATAAATATTTCGCGTAATATTAATTATACTAAACATTTATATTAATCTACTATATTATCGAAAAACACGACTGTAGATCCATTGTCTATCTACAGCCGTACAAAATACCAATAATAATTATTGGTTATCACTTATCAATTATAACAAACCGAACACCACGAACTACCTATTTGTGATAATTTGGTTGTAGTCTGTAGAGTGTAGATAATAAAGACAAGTCACAAGAGATTTCGACATCATTTAGTAGACAATAACTGTCAAATTTTTATTTCAAAATTTACTTTGTTGGCTTAATTTTTATGTATCCCTAAAAGTAAAATTGTAATTATTACTTATTTTATTAGAAATTAGAATTAATATCAGATCAGATTAACTCTTAGTACCTACAGTATTAATATACATAATAATTACCATTATTACTAGACTTGGTGTTCAATACATTTTCTTTTTGAATAATGTTCTTTGTTAATATTCTGTGGGCTGTGTAATAATTATTTTTTTAATGGTCAATAATTACAATTTTTTCAAAAGAAAATTATCCAAAAATTGATGGATAATTCCAAAGTAAAATACACTTTTATTTGTGGTGCTTCAGAGTATACTAAATCTATATTATTTGAAGTGAGTAATATAAACGTATTATGTCAACACACATTAACAAATTTAAATTTAATAAAATTATATTAACTTTCTAGTATTATGTCTACAGTTATTATCAATCTAGTCGCTCTTCATAGAAACCAAATTAACTATTTCATGGTTTTTTTTTTTTTTTAGAGTGCAGTATATTGGTCAGAACTTGGCCTTAAAGTAGTTTTTATTCAAATATCTCAAATGTCTGCTTTACCTTTTCCCATAGATGGAGCTAGCCCACCAAGTGTACAAGCACTTAATCGTATTACATTTTTGTAATTATTTAATACATTTCTGTTCTTTATTAGTTAGTTAAGTAATAACAATAAAAACCAAATATTTTATTGTTTAGAACACTTTCTAGGTGGCAAGACGTGATTCATTACACTTCTTCCATACATGAAGCCTATCCCAACGTACCACGCGTGATTCTAGTGTCCGATTTGCATGATTATTATTCCGATGTAAACGATGACAACAATCAAATAATGCTCGCCCATATGCTTTGTGCTAATTTACGTGATGCTATCACTTACACTAGTCGTGTATGCGATTGCGAGTCATATTTGATTATATCAGCCCAAGACACTTTATTAGAAACAGAAAAACTATCAACAATGTATTTCCCATCGGGTACGTGGCTTGCCAAAGTTATCGATAGCAAAGTGGAGGTAGTAAAAAAATTACTTTATCCACAAAACAGCAACTACAAAATTACATTTTCACTTTTAAACAATAAAATCAGATGCGACACAGTAGAAATGCTGTATAGATGACATATGTTGAATATTGTTAGCCATTTATTTTATTATAAACTATAATATACGATATGCTAAAATATAAGAGTACTTGTTTTAGAATATTTAAGTACAGGGTCATATAATATGTAGTGTTTTGTAGTGTTGTCATAGATTTTATTAATAATTAATTGTATACATATTCAAATATTTATAATAAAAATTTCTTTTTTTTTAAGGAATTATACTTTTTTAATTGCATAGATATAGTATAACAAAATAAAATATTAATATAACATTTAGGTTTAAATATATTCACTAATAATAATAGTTATTAGTTAATTTGTTATAAAAGATAAAAATATTAAAATAAATTAAAACAAGCACATTAATTTATTATACTAATATAGCTTATCTGTTGTACAATACAACTAACTACTGTGACATTTTGAAGACAGTAAATGTTGATTTGGAAAATTAATAACATAATGTTTAGTGTCTTCTAATTAGAATACATTTTTATACTTAGTAAAAAGATTGTAGAGCACCCTCAACGTCGATTTTAAATCCAAGTTCACAATATCTGTAAAATAGTATTCAAGGTTAAAAAAGTTAACTTTTAATTAATAAAAATAACAAAGATATTATTAAATACAATTTAAATACCTAAAAAAAACTTAAGCAACACTTATGGTTATATATATATATATGTATAGTAAGAAATAAAATATTCAGTCCACTGTTAGCGCTGATGATGGTAAACATTGTAGCCGAAATACGCGTGTATGCTAAATGTATTATTTGTTTGTGGCTGAGGTTTTTGTTAAATATTTTATTTCTTTATTAAAATTTAAATAATAAAATATGTTCGTACCTTCAGGTCTAGCTTTCGGAACAGCTAATCCAACTTCTTGCATTAGATCAAATGCAACATTTACGTTGTGTACCTTTTGTTCAAAATTTTGTGGAGATAAATAAAAAGAATATAAGGGCACAAAAAATCCTTCCAACAGTCCCATCAGTAATGTCAAATAAACACCGTCATGAAAATTGCTATCCAAATCTCGGACTTCCATGTTTATTTTGTTTAAATGCTTATTTACAAATGTCACCAACGACTGCGATGCCAGGAATAATAATAATAATAATAATAATGTATATTAGCTAGTGAAGACTTTAATTTAATAAGTGATAGATAAAGTGAATTTAGTATACCTTTTTAACCACTTCCAATTTATCTGGTGCATGGTCAAAAAGTGTATCGAAAGCATCACGCTCGCACCGCATGCCCAAATCGTCGTAACGAGATGTTATTTCTTCAACAACAGTTCTATTCTTCAATACACCATTTTGTTTCTAAAAGATTAAAAAAATTTTAATATTCATAAGTCACAACATAAAAAGAAAAGGGTAAATGACATAAATAAGAATGATGAGATGTGTAGCGTAAATTTAAAAAATATTGATGGACATAGTAAGAGTATTTATCTGGCCGATCCCAATTGTATTGGTTTAAGTGAGAAAAAGAATTACTGTCAATGAGAAAGCATTATAAGCAATTTTTATAAAAAATCAAAACAGTATAATATACCTGAACAATCACTACATTTACAGTAACGTTTTCTGGAAGACGAATAGGGGCCCTAAAATGACGAGCTAAGGACACCAGTAAATGCAAAATTGCTACAAGATTTTTTGAATGAACACTTTCCACACTCCATTTTTGTTGAGATAACCTGTTCCCAGTTAATCCCAAAATCTAAAAAAAACTAAGAATTATTAACTGGAATGAAGTGGTTTGTGATAATTATAATTTAAACACTTGCATTATTAACTGATCCCAGTACAACATATAATTTTTGTTTTTGCCCTTCTTCGGATTGTGTTACTTCAGGTACATCCAGTTTTTCATTTGTCAATTTTTCTAAAAAATAGTTATATTAGTTAAACTAATTATTAAAATGAGAATGTACAAATTCAGCATATGACCTATGTACTAAATAAGGAGGAATCAAAAATAATCAAGACATTTTTAATGATAAAATATTACCAAGAAAATCGTTTTGATATGTCTTAGGACACATTTCAAAGGTTGGCAATACACTTTTAAGACCATCAGCATTGGTGTGTAAATTGTCAATTCATAATTACAACAAGTCTCAATAATTTTTTATGGTATAAAAACTCTCTTATTGGAAAATCTCAAAATAAAGAAATAGATACAAAATATGGACTTTATAATTTGTTATCTAACACTTTTATTTAAAAACTTTATTTCATTTCTTTTATGATTTTCTTATCTATGTAAGATTTAATAGTATAAAAAGTTTGAATAAATGATAATCTGGCACGACATAATAGTTTAGTAATAAATTTGCAAAAAATTTGCATCAAACAGTCTATCTATATTTAATACTAATACATACCATACGTGCAGAGATCTGTAATGAACAAACCAATACAGACTATTTTTTTATTGGCGAAATCGTCTAAATAGATAAATATTTTAATTGTCCTTCATTTGAAATCATCATCATGTCAGCTTAACAGGCCTTGAAGGCCCAACGCTGAGATGATGATTTCTAGACAAATCCACTGTCCGGGATGGGGTGCCAGAGAGGGGATGGCTCCTTTTTACTAGATGATTTATCACTCGGCAAGTAGAGTGTCGAACCTGCCACAGTGAATGCCAAACACACCCTAAGACAATATCATAATTTACCTACCATAAAGCTTTTGTAAAACTTGTCCGTCGTAAAGATCTTGTTCCAGATTTTTTACAATAATACGATGATCTGCCAGTACATCATTTACCCAGTCAATTAATATAGTCATCAATTCTTTTAATTTGGGATCCGAATACGATTTTGGCTCGACCATTGTACGCTCTTCATTTTCCTCTGTACACAAAATTTCATAATCAAATAAAAATGTCACTTTCCTTTTTTTATATTAGAGTTATTGATTAGGTACCAAGAGTATATTCTTCAGGAGAAACATCTGTAAGTGCAGGATTGCCTGGTGAATCGATAGCATACTTTCCTTCTTCTTGAACCTCTTGTACTGTAAATAAGTTAAAGAATGTTCTATATTTTAATGATATAACGTGAAATAAAATACTTAGTAAAACTTTGTTGATTTCAAATTTCTTATAAGTGATAATTGGTAACATATTTCTGTTCTTTCACGAGTCATGTTAAGCCATTTAACAGATTGTCTCATTTCTACGAAATAAGAAATCAATTCTTACTGTAATAGTACGTTTCTGTGTTAAGTTTAGATTAGAGATACTATTACAGAAAACCAGTTGTATGAGGTACTATCTAAACTTACTGCAACTATTTTAAAAGAGTTTTAACTGTTGTAAAGAGGACTTATGTTTGGTGGTTTTCAAATAGAAATTTGACCTACTTTAAAATTATGTATATTGAAGCTATTAAAATATTACAGCTAAAAAAATTGGAAGATATGTTACTTAAAAAATTTGTTACTTCATATTATTGTAGTTATTAAAAATGTAGGGAGCCTAATTTTGGTTACACCAAACAAAGCAACCATGGAGGCTTTGATATGTATACCCCTATAGTTGTCATTTAAGTTAAAACTTACTACCTGTTTGCGATAATTAGTAAGATCTACCTTCTAACAACATCACAGAGAATTAGGCTTATTAATTTAACAGTTCAAGCCATTTTATATTACTATTTGGTTTGTATAACACATTGGTAACCTATTTGGTTTGTTTTATTAAATACATTTAAAAAAAGAGATTATAGTATTATGTATAAAAACCTACAATAAACAGGACTTCTAAACATTCTAATATTCAGTTTTAATATTTGAGTTTTTTTTGTTATAATATTCTACATTCCTATGTATTGACTTTTTCATGTAATCAGATAAAGCCATAATATATTAATTTTTAATAACAAGTAAATAAATACTTTATTTTGTATAAAATTAGTTATTTATACATTTTTTTGAAAAAGATAGTAGACTTTTGATGTCATATGGATATATATATATATATATATATATATATATTATGTATAATCTGTTCAAAATGATATTGTACTTGTGCAAAGACTAAAATGTGTCACAAATAGCTGCGGTTTGGTTTTAGTCTCCGTGAAAGTACAATATCATTTTAACAGACGATATGAGTATAGAATGTTATGATAAAAAAAATCCCTAAATATTAAATTGCAAGTTCCACCTTAAAATAATTATAGCAGAGGCTTGTGTTTTAATATTATTTGTTTAAACATTAGCATGAAGAAATTTGTTTTATTTTGAGTTACGAACTAAAAGAAAAAATGAATCTAACAATGTTGACCATATAAGGTATTGTTGATGTGTATACCTTCTTTAATGCGTTTTTTCCGTCCTAGTGTTCCAATTTTGTCCCAAAACGTTTCTTCTTTACTGTCATCTTTTCTGAACGAATTTTGTGGCTTTGGTGACTTTGATCTAGGAGTCGTCATTTCTTCAGGTAAAGAAAATACTAGTACTAGTTACCTAAAATCGATTTTCGTTTGTTCTACTTTGTTTTGAAAGGTGAACAATTTACTATTTAGTATAATGAAGTTGTGATAAACTAAAATAAATAAATGCGTTATCTGATAAAATCATCAAGGACAACCACGATGGAATTTAAACGAAAGTTGATAACCGTGGTAGTCAATAGAAAACATACTACATAGTGATAATTTAAAAATCATAATTTAAAGTTTATGATAAGAAATCATATATACACATTTTGTACTTTAATATTTATTATTTCGTATGGCGTAGACATACCTAATACCTATTATGCTTTTTTTGCCGATGGTCATCATATTTTATCTGTATTCTGTAAATTGTAATCATTTTACAGTTATTTGAATTTTAGTCGTTTTATGTTACACTTAGTTGTATTTCTTTTATTAATGTAAATACAACAGTCTTATTAAAATGTATCGACGTAATATAATTCCTGGTGGTGAAGATTATAGCGATGAAGATGATTATGATGATTACAAACCACGCAATGTAATTCCAGTCCAACTCCCAGAAGAAAACTTCCATACTACATTGCAATATGCATGTCGAACAAATAGTATACCAGAAATTGACCGTGCATTAAAGTCCAAACGTGTCGGCATTAATGACTTTTTAGACGGGTCCTGGACTGCTCTAATGCATGCTTGTTTCAACGGATCTCTTGATGCTGTACGTTATCTATTAGAAAATGGAGCTGATCCTTTAATTGCTTATAATTGTCATAATGTGATTATGTCTTTATGCAATTGTAATGTTATTGGTGTTGAAGAACAATTAGTAAGATGTTTAAAACTATTATTTGGTTATAATATTAACGTGAACGCACAAGACAGATCTGGAATGACAGCCTTAATGTTTGCTTGTTCTAATAGGTGGATAAAACTTGTTGAGATCTTAATTCAAAAAGGTTCTGATCTTGAAACGACAAACCATAATGGGGAAACCGCTTTATTTTTTGCTGTGCGTAGCAATTCTGCTGATATTGTTAAGTTGTTATTGACACATGGTGCTAATAAGGACGCTGAAGATAAAAAACATCAGACTATTTTTAATATTGCAGAAAATAAAGGCATGATTGATATTTTAAATATATTGACTTTAAATTACAGTATGGACCTAGAAGAAATGTGTAATCCTGATGAATGTACTTATTGGGATCAAGTAATGAATGAATTTAAAAATGGATTTAATGATGATGTAAAGACATTCTTGGAAAATTTATCAATGGCTGTCTATACAGACAAAATTAATTCAAAATGTATTACTTTTAAAGATCTACTTACTAGTAATGAAAGTGATTTCATTGAGATGGGTATAATATTATCACCACATCGAAAGCTCTTGGAAACTGCTATAAAAATTTTTCATACTTTCTACTGGTCAAAACGTTCTTTAGGATTCATTAAGAATGAAACAAATGGTGAAAATATTGTTCAGAATTTAGCAAATATTACAAGGCAACTGCATATTTTAGATGCATCGCTTAAATATTTGGGAGCGCACAGTTATAGTTTAAATACTCGCAAAGGCGAGGATGCTTTGAAGTATTTAACAAAAATAAGCTCAACTGAACGCAAAATATTCAAAATCCTAGAAAAACAAATCAGAATGAAGAAAGTGGATTACATTGGTCCCAGTAAAATAAAAGTTCAAAGTCAGTCTTCCATGGTCAAATATTTTTTATTAGCGACTACTGCTGTTACAGTTATTACATTATATCAAATTTATAAGTAATTTGATACATTAATAATATATTTTGTTTACTCTTAGTAGATAAAAATTTAAGACTGTTTTACAATTAATAATGCATTATATATCATTTTTATACAATACATATTATTTTTCATTCGTCACATTTCTCAACTAAACAGCTGCTGCCTGTCCTAGTCCTCAACGACTTGCCACTGTATATAAGAAGTTGTTTTCTCTCTTAACACTTAAGTATAAGTATAAGTTAGATTGATTACGGCTAGTAAATCTTACTTTTTTACCTCTTAAAACGACCAAAATATAATTTTGTGGAAATTATTTATAAAATAAAAATAAATTCATAAAGATTTACTTCCTAGACATTATTAATTGATTTAATAATGTATACTATTAATCATGATAGGGGGAGAGAAGCGTTAAAGTTAAAATAAATAAAAAATAATATGTTCAAATCGATATTCGTATAATATATAATAGGGTAAAAATAGATATATTATTTTAAATAACTATTTATTTATATAATATTATACTATGCCATGTAATAAATATTCTTTTTTATATTATTATAATATTTCTAAAGTAATCGGACAATGGCTTTGAAAACATTTTCAGATATACCTAATTATTATCTTTATTTTGATTTAAACATATAGCTAGTAATTAAACATAATATATTTATAAATATTGTACAAAAATTATTTAACCAGTATAATAAGTTTCAATTTTCCATACTAACATGGATTTTTTTGTATACAATGTTTTTACGTTAACTACTCTTAAATTCTAGACACTGCATTATATTCAATAAATACTAAATAGTGTTTAATATGCATGCAATTATTACAATGTATATCAGTATGTATATTGTAAAACTTTGTTGGTTGGATGTTTTATCTTGTTTATCCCGACTTCGTTTTTTCACTGTAGGTTTTTTTGTAGAATAATACAAATAAGTATAAAAATAGAGTCACGTCGGCTATCATATAAACCGCAAACACACGTGGGAAACTACAGTCGTAAAAAAATAGGCTTACGGCGAATGTTAGTCCAATTATGAATTGAAACTGTAAAATAAAACAATATAGTTATTATTGATTTTCCTTATCCCCCCCCCCCAATCGGCTGTAATCAAATAATATGAGCTCACTATTTGTAAACGGGTTAAATATTTTTTCCACCACAAATACTTTTGCATATGAGGTCCTAGAGCTGATAAAAAGTAGTAACTGTACATGATCATATGTACCGTTGAGTTTAGAGCTCCACAAAGAATTGCTTGCTGACCTACAAAAAAAAAAACCCACAACTTCATAATTAACCGCCCGTCTGTGTTTTATATTGTAATTTATGAAATGTTTCCCCTTTCGCTAACTGACTAGTTAAGGGGATTGCATGCGGCTGGTTTTTAAGGAGTTTTGTATAGGCAATATATAGGAAAATATTGCCTATAAAATTATTATTATTTAAAATATTAAAAAAGCGGTTTTAATAAATTTTGATTATGTCAATTGATTTACCGGTTAATTTGTATAAGCTTCGTGGTATTATTTTTAATTAAAATTTTTTTGTCTATGAGTAAAAACCATTTTAGTTAATATAACATACATTTTTTGTTCCATCGCACAGGCGGAACCAGTGATCCGCGATAAGTAATCTGAAAATAGATTTGAATTTGCCATGAAGTTTACTTATGATCGGTCAGGGTACTTTTTTGATATCTTATTCCTACTATGTATAAAACACGTTTGAACATTATATAAAATTTCAAATTTTAAAATCAAACTTGAAAAGGGTTAAAATTAAAAATTGAAAAAAGTACCCTGACCGATTATAAGTAAACTGCGTGGCAAATTCATATCTGTTTTTAGATTGCTTATCGGATCACTGGTTCGGTCTGTGCAATGGAATAAAAATGATGTGTTTTAACTGAAAAAACCGACCGCATGCAATTCCCTTAATAGTTTAGTACAAATGTTTATACCTAGTAGTGAAAAACTAAAGAACATTTATAAATACAAACATATACAAATTAAATGTCGTTGAAAAAGCTATAATTAATTATAGTAATATTCGTACATTATAAATAATTGTAATAGATACCGCTAGAATAGTTTTAATTTTTACCTTTAAAGAATCTCAAATAAGTCCATGTAGTAATAACCATATTAACATGATGGTAAACATGCAAAAATGACACGTGCGATTGCTTTTTTCTTAGTACAAAGAATACCTGCAAGTAAAACCAATATATATTGAAAGAATAAACAGTTATTTTTAAAACTTTTTTTTTCCAATATAGGTACATGAACGTATATCGGATAGGTACTTACAGTGTCGAGAAGATCAAATACTTTGGAAAGAAAGAAGTGCCAAGAGTATGAATAAAACTAAAAATAAAATAAGCAATTAGGTGTCATAATAAATTATAATTCACAAAAACATATGGGGCATTCCACGTCAAATCGTAACTCATTGAACTCATTCAATGCAAAATTCAAATGGGATACGGTTTGGCATGCTATATATCTTATTTTGGTACACTTTGTAGCTACGAGTATAAACATTTTGCGATTTCGTTTTTACTAATCGTTTAACGAAAAAGATTTGTAGTAAGTGTAATAGTGTAATTTGTATGTAGGTATACAGCATTTGATTCGAATCCCTCTTGTGAAACATTAGAAATGAGGAAAACGAGCAAACAATTTAGCACTAGACCGGGGGTTGGACCCAAATAAGGCGAAAGTGCTTCAATTTAATTTTCATAGTGCATACAATATTTAACCATTACAAATTTGTTGTTTTTTTTTTAACTATAATATGCCAATCTCGTGAATTAAATTAAACATTTAGTCTATGCGATTTGTATGTGAGCGCAGTATGGCTCCCGAGGATTTGGCCAATTCTATACCTACATTTAAAGTCAACCAGTTAACATTTTCTAAATTTTAATTTTTTTTTATTTTTAAAATAAAAGTTATTATTTCAATATTCATATTTTCATGTTTTTAAGTTATTAAAAATAAAAAAATCATAGAACGCACAAGCAGCAAAGATCTAGCATTTGGTCAAATCCTCGTGATTGTTATAGGGTACCTACATTATATATTTTTGTCAAAGGTTGCCCATATATTTGCTTCTCTATTAATATCTGAGTACGGGCTCTTTATTTTACCGAAAGCGTGAATTTTATTTTTAAGGAGGTATAATGTGCATACTTGTCTAATCAATAAACTACTGTTTTCCGTTTCGTCTGGATGGCAAACATAGTTCTTCAAATAATCAGATACTCCTGGCGTAATGAACATCTACATAGAACGATAAAATAAAATCAATAAGATCATATTATAACTGTCGTCCTCGAGTTTTATTCTAATTCTATACGAATAGGTCGGTTTTTTAAAAACCACTAAAAATATATATATATATTTTTTTTTTGATTACCTATGTGTATCATAATATGCATTAACTATTGAGTAATAAAACATAGCCTCTAGGCTATGAAATGATTCTCGTATTATTAATTAAAAATGAAAACTATTTTTAAAGCAAATTGCCATGTAAAACCACCAGAAATGGAATTATAAATATCTATATTTAATTAGGTTGGTTATTGGTTATTATTTAATTTAGGATGGTCTGATTACAATTCTGTAAAGATTTACATGTTCTTCTGTTACTTAAACATGTTGTGTAGAAAAAGGTTTTTTTAGTTTTTGATTTTTTTTTATATATAAAAAAATTGTTTTTTTATATTGACAATTTTTCAAATTTAATAAATTAGTTAGGTACAAGAAACTGAATTTTTAAAATGAAAATCGATTTTCAACATACCTAGATAAAGTAGGATAACGATACCAGTAATTGTCACTACCCCAATTTTTGGCAATATATTATTTTTTTATATCAGATAGAATATAGAATCATATTTTATATCAGATAAAAGATACTTTATACCGTTGAGATTAATTTTGTATACAAAATTCATTTGAAAAAAATGTTTATCTAATATAAAAAACACTGCATTGCCAAAGATTGGATTATAGTGCCGATCACTGGTGCCGTTACCCTAGTCAAAGAATTCGAATCACTTAACTGAATTGGAATCGGACCATCTTAAGTAGGCGTAAATTTGTCAGGCTTTTAGGTCCAAAATACCACCAAAACGCCGTTTACTCATTGAAAAAATGGTTTAAGTTTAAAATAATACTTTAAAGTTTTAATAAATTAATATTTTAATAAATTGACATTGTCAAAATGTATTAAAACCCATTTTTTTCTTAATTATTACCTATATAAAACTTCTTAAAACACGGCCGCTTTCAATCCCCTTAATATGGTTTTTTAAAGTTCAAAGCACCTACAGGAATACAGTTTAAGTTCTTCTTCTTCTTTTTTACGTAGCCTTACAACTTTGTAAGAGTTTTGGCTGACATTATATCACCGACTTCCAATAACACGATCCTGGATCCTTATATTTAAACGTAAAGACTTACCGCCGACACAATGTAACAGTTGTATACTGTTTGAATAAAGTTGTAAGCCATCATAATCGTTTTGATGTTAAAGGGTTCTCGTTTTTTCATCATTTTCGGCCCGTATATTAAGACAAAGAATAAATATACTGCAAGAATTGAAAATACTGGCCACGGCGTGCTCATAAATAGCCACGAATCAACTTCTTTATCTATTAAAAATACAAATAATATTACAATTAAAATAAATAGAAACCTTGTCCCATTGCATACATTTTATCATTATTTTCTGTATAAAAAAAATAGGAATATATTTACCAAATTTCATTTCTCGGTTTAGTAAATTGAAAAATTGATTTTGTGTTTCGCTTATAAAGCCATTCAAACTTCCTTGGGTAATATTCGACATATTTGAGTAGGTACGTCTTAGGATTTACTGTAAAATTATAAGTTCGAATTCCATTATTGTCTCCAATTTTGTACATATAAGTATTATAGCAAAAAATATGTTATATTTTTTATAGTTTCATGTTTTTTATGTATAAATAAATAATTTTATATATTTTTTGTGTTTTTAACTGAGATTTCGATAACTTTAGAACACTTCGGAGTAAGTATAGTTGAACCTAATAAATCTTCTGTAAGCGACCCAAAAAGATGGAACATAAAAATTTAGATACCTACGAAAAATATTATCTTTTCTTCGAGACAGATTTTTTTTTTGTGAGTTATTTAAAAATTGTAACGATATTATTATTTATTATATTATTTCATGGCCGAATTATTTGTTTTGGAGAGGGTTCAACACTATCTTCTCAACGACATGTGCATTTTTTAATTTTTTTTTTTTGGTTTTGGGTACCTATACTAGAAATTTTTAATTAAACCTCTATTCTTTCAAAAAAAAAGGTATGCTGTTTGTAGCGACGTACCGTATTTTCAATATCCTGTTATAATGCGAGTAATTATTAGATGGGTAGATAATATTATGTATATATTTGTAAATAATACGCTGTCTATCCGGGTGGATTTAATTACTGGTACATTTATGTATTTTTTTTATAAAAACAGTTATAACACCGAGCATAATAATTATTAAATTGTCAATATTATCATTTATCACGTAGCTTAATGCGCCTTGAAGGCCCAACGTTTAACTTTCTTGTTATATTATTTTTAATGATCCGAAAATATCTTTCTCGTCACATATTTGTCTTACTTAATATCATGCAATGCTTTTAGGTATTCTAAAATATAATAAATCAATTTATACTATCTGTTAAGTGTCTTATGTGTTGGTTAAACATCAGGTTCCATAACATTATTAGGTAATTCCTCAGGTGTGTAATAACACAAATTTATATTTACAACTTACAAGTCCAGACATGCCTCTTAGTTGTTGGTCAATTAAGACAGAAACTACCAATAATAAACAAATAATAATTATCTACAGTTACACCATTACTATTTAGACGAAATATTTTACCTACATATATAATTATAATTACCTAAATTGTGTATATTATATACCTATTTAGATAGTTAGATACTAATATATTTTATTACTCAATATAAACATTTACTGACACATTGTGTGACTTTTATTTGAAATGTTCGTGTTAGTAGTAACTTGTAAGGTAATTAAGGTTAAATATGTACATAATATTTAAAATAGTGTTTGACGTTTAACGTACTACTAGAGCCGTGTAAGCAGGAAATGGGGGAAATTTGATTTCTGAATTTCCAATAAACTTTCGTTGTCATTGCTTGTCTTCATGTGCTGAACCAGTACTGTGAGATACCTACCCTGTTTACAATTTTCGGTATACAATAGGCTTATATACATATAATTTACTCATTTACTAAATTATTAAAGAGTAATACGCGTTTCACATTATATTCAGCCCAGTAATAATAAACACATATTTATGTCTTCAGTAGAAAATAGATATATTATAAAACAATTAAATATTTAAATAAACCCTTACCCATAAAAATAATCATCTATAGTGTATACGTATTTCAGCAGTAATGTTACCATCAGCGCATACAACATGCTATAAAGGAATATTTTTGTGGCTAAAAGTTTATTTAAATATTTAATTATTTTATAATATATAACCACAAGTGTTGCTTACGTTTTTTCTAGAATAGTTATATTGGACTAAAAATAGGTTGATGACGACGAAGCCGAAGCTTCTAAAAACGGTCCATGTACAAGTACGTTTTAGGTAATACTATTGATTTAATAAATCCGTTTTAAAAACGAATTGTATACTCAACGAATAAATAAATAAATGGTTTAATGTTAATTCGGTACAATCTCCCAACAAAAAGCATAAGCTAAAGGTATTAAAAATTAAAGCTGTTAGAATATCAGTTGTAAGATGTTATTTGTTCACAGTTTGTATATAATAATAGTAAAATAATGTATAAATAATAACGATATCGATATTAAAAATAACTAATAATAGTTTTTTTGTGTTGAGTATCACAATCGAATGTTACTTATTTGATACGTAACTAATATTTATGTAAAGTTTATTGATACGTTTATTTAAGGTAAGCTTATCACTTAACCAATCAAATCGCAAACCGTAAAATTAAAGCCAAAGTTATTATTGTCCTTTTTTGATATTTAATAAAAAGCTAAGATTTTGGTGTAGAATATTTAAAGTAGTATTGACAAATGACAATTTTTCTGTCCGGGTTGACATGAAAAAAGCTAGACAGACTTGTATGGTGGTTTTCGCTCTTAAATATTATATTTTTTATTTAAAAATTTGTTTTTTGGTCATTATGTTTACGTGACGTTGTTATCTAACATTGAATTTGTTAATTGCGTATTCATTTCTAGCTAGTTTAACAGAATACATTTTATTTAAACTTATTCAAGAATATATATTATGTCTATCTAAAAATAATAGTTAAACTATAATTATTAGTCTACTAGACTACAATTAGCTTCAACGATTCGTATTGTTAAATAACAAACAAATCCAGCTTGACAGAAGAGAATAATTACACGTGTAATATTACTAGCTGATTACTTTTATTTACTCACGAGATCCACGTGTCTACGGCATTCAACGTGTGCCAAACTTCCAAGACTTTCGCCACATCCCAAAATATGCAGATTACAAACAGTCGTCCAAAATATCAAATATTCTCTTTCGATTCGGCATATTTAACACCAAGAAATGAAAAAGATTCAGTATTTACCGAACCAATACCCGAGTGCTTAATTTACATTAACATAGACTTGGTGACCCGCCTACGTGTAAGGTAAGAAACAGTTGGTTTTGTTACTGAATAGTAATAGTATGGTTAAAGTTGTATTGCATCAATATCCATTATACAATTTCAACGAGTAGTATACATCTATTTTTGAGAGGAGAGAAAGATACATATGTTAGTACATGGGTGGGACAATCCTAAATACTTTAGTGCACAAGATCCGAAATTTATTTAAGAAATAAACAGTTAATTAGTAGTTAAACTAGATTTTAACGCAATCGGTATAAAAAAACTAAATAGTCGATAATCATGTTTAATCTAATATTTATGTGTTATTACAAGTTACAATTTCTCTCTCTTCGACTCGCAAACAGTATTTTTTCTATAAAATCTGCTTTAAACCCGTTCCTCTCTCTTTATAAATAAAATAAGAAGTATGAAGTATATAGTATAAAAAACAGTTAGTCCAATTTCCAAAGACTAAACATTTGTAATAGTGTAACTCACGCAGAAAATTATGTAAAGTAAAATTATATAATATAAATAAGCGGTTTAATAGTGTAAGTGGTTCGAAACGCACGATTGGCCGGAGACAGACGGTCGGGTGTTAAAAATTGTATTTAATGTTACTAAAAGATTTACATTAAAAACATTGTTTTTTTTTCTTCAAAATTTCTAGTATTTTAAAGCGCAATTATAAAATGTCAAATTTATTTAAACCCTTTATGTATATATTTTGGATGGGCTGTCAATTTTGAAAGATGGCACTTACATTTATCAACTTGAACCACAATAACATAAATGTGGTGTAAAAGTTTAAAGTATTGACAACATATTGTACTATATTGAAATAACAATACTACCTACTAATAGCTAGTAATGGTAGAAAATTAACATGGGACTCAAAACTCCAGATTTACAAAAAATCAATATAGATCCTAGATGCTACCATTATGGTAATAAACAGACGGAAATGTGATTTTTTTCAAATAAATAATAGTAAAAAGCTATTTGAGTAGTCATCCGTTTGTTTTTTATGTCAAATTTCTCAATAGAAATGTCATGTTTATTTTGGAGACCTTACATATTTAATAGTTATTATTTCCAGGTTATAGTTTCTTTATTTGTAGGTTTATTGAAACTTAAATAAAATTAATCTGGGACGTTGGGTAATAAATTTAACCAGAAACGATTTTAAATGCAAAGGACATGCATTATTTACCTTTTATGAAATAAGTAGCGACGATCCGACTGTGTGCATAAATTTTTGTTCATTTATTCTCAATACGTTTTTTTTTATTTGAAAATGATTCCAAAATACCAGATATCTGATGTCTGCATAGTATGTGCTGTAGTTTGTCAACGATGTTCGTCCACGTTTGTTCGGTTAATAACTGCGGCAATGATTTGCTGGCGGTGACACTATTATAATAAAATACATACAACGAACGCGCATTTGCATTTATGGCGGGTCAAGACACTCGATAATTAATTTCTATATTTTGTTTTTCTAATATCGTATCTAGTTTGAACAAATACACGCAATAACTTTTGAAGGTGGTTTTTAAATGTATTATTATTATTATAGGGAAAAAAAATCGATTTTCGTTAATCGTTAAAATTTATCTTGAACTAGTGTAATAGCTAATAGTCTTATAATATTTACATTTTGTACTTTTAAAATCTTAATTATAATTCGTCCCTAGAGAGTAGATACAACCAACGTTAATATTATTAGTCTTAGCTACTACAATTAAGTAGCTGTGTATTTTATGTAACTGACACTGAGTTTGTACTTTCTAGTAGTGCTGCTTAAACTAATAACTACTTACACATTCAAAATATAATTTATGAACTTGTTACATATTTCAAGAGTATACAGAGTGTTTCACAAATATTTGACAAATGAAAAACTTTTTGTTCTAGTGAATATTTTTAAGATTTTTTTTTAAAAATTAATTTATACACATTTGCGCCATAAACACTACAGTTCAAAACTGGTTATCGACCAGTCAAAATGATAATCAAATTATTCTTAATAAAACTTAAATTAAAAAAAAAATTAAAGTAACCAAAAAAATAAAAAAATAATTTAAAAAAGTAAACCAGTTAAGTGCAATACAAACCGTGGTGTTTATAACGCAAATAAGTATAAATTATTTATAAAAAAAAAATCTTAAAAATTTGCACTAGAAAAAAAGTTATATCATTTATCATATAGGACACCCTGTATTTGAGTATCTAGCTTCAGCTAAACCTTTTTTTCTTTTTAATTTTAGATTAAGGGTTATTGAATTAATGTTTTAGTTTTACACTTCGAAAATAAAATAATGAGTGCACCAATTATAATATTCATTATTTAATATTTAAATTCTGTAATTAGAAATTAGAATTAGAGTAATAAAAAATTAATTAGGTGTGTTATAAAACTATCTAGTAAGTAAAAATGTAAATACTTACGAATCAACATTGAAAACAAAAATGAAAAATTGACAGTTTGACATTTTGACCCATAAAGAAAATGTTAGGAAGTTTCACAAAAAATAATGCATTCTTTCCATTACCTTTAACAAAGGATGATATATTTTAAGCTAGATTTACCTTGTGTACATATAGAGTTTTTTCCACCGTAAATTGTGTCGTGAAGACTAATTTCATTAGAGTTGCCATCTATATATTGTAATAGAACTTTAACAATATAATATAGTGTAATCTGTACACCACAATCGGCAATAACTAATCTTAATTCATAAAAACTGAGTTACAACAGTATTGTTATAAAACTAAATTAAAACTGTTTGATACAAATCTTTAAATATAGTATTAGATACTACTGCCTAATAATAGACTAAGTAAGTACTACTAGATATAGTTATTAAACAAATTGAACATGTTCTAAAATCTAAACATCAAAATGTTATATATTATATTTGTTTCATTTTATAATACAGAACCAATAATCAAAAAGTTATAATAAATAGTTATATTATATAGTAAATTGTGACATCAAGAGTTTGATTTTCGTTCAGAGGCGACATAGAGTTTTAAATCGTCCTAAAAGAAGCTGTAGTGACCATATACACATTTTTAAAACATAACAACTTTTAAAAAAGGTTTCTTTTTCGTATACAAAGATTTTTTGGGCTGCTTACTTATTTTTAAAAATAATTTAACTGTTTAAAATAATTACTTTGTATTACAACACTACTGTGATTTATTTTTGATGTTATATGTATTGTTATAAAACTTTAAGAACATGTACAAAAATAATATAATGTCAGCTAACATATAAAACAAAAATAATTTTGGATAGTTACAATCAAACGCGTACAGACCTAACAGATAGATGATGTTAAGAATGAATTGTACCTGAAAAATAAATGGTTTATGTACAATATGGTTTTTAAAGTATGGTAATTTTTAAAACAATAACGCTTACTCACAATTTGAATACCAGTCAAATACTTTTTCCACCATAGATGTTTCTGCATGTGTGGTCCTAACGCTGCTAAGAAGTAGTACAAATACATGATTACATGTATAAAAGAGTTGATAACTCCTCCAAAAGCTGCTTGTTCACCTGTAAAATGTATATAACGTTATGGTATGACATTGATTTCAAATGGCTTAAGGTGAACCATTAGTATATACTTTGTACAAGTATTATTCATACAATCTTAGATATAATTTTAGCTGGTTGTTATATTTTATGTATTATTTTGTACATTATATAAAATATAAACAATCCATTTAAAACGTTTTCTAAGTCGGGGTCGACATGTAAACTTCTGGATTTTTAATTTTTGGAGAATTATTTTTAAATGTTTTATAAAAAATATGTATATGTATATTTTTCAACTGTATTTATTTTTTTATGATATACATTGTTTGTGCACTGTATCTTCACATAAATTTAAAATAAAATAATTTTTTTTAAGAATTAACTGTATATATGTTTCATATTAATTTATGTGTGACAGTTTTTTTATAAACTCAAATTTCAATACTAACTTTTAATGAATCTCAAGTGAACATAACACGTTATTACCATATTAACGTGATGATAAACGTGCAAAAATGACACGTGTGACTGTTTTTTTCTTAAAACAAAAAACACCTGGAAAATTAGAAATCAATTAATTCATAATGCAAATTCTATTTAAGAAGTTAAATCTCTATACTATGTTCCTATACTTACTGTGTCAAACAAATCGACTATTTTTGACAAAACAAAATACCAAGAAATTGTATGAAACTGAAAATATTTAATTTATAATAATAATATTTGCATTAATACCAAGTGGAAGTAAAAAATATTTATGGTTTTAATATATAATTACCTCTTGTTTAATATGGGTTTTTGTACCCGATTGATCAGGTTGACATGTGTGGTTCCAAATATATGTAGGTAACCCTGGTGTGATAAACACCTAAAACAAATAAATACAAATTAAGATTTTTTTTTAGAAACTATAAGCACTGTGTCTTTTATGTTAATTACTGTCTTTATCAGATACAAATGGCACTGGCAAGCCAATTTCATTTTACTTTACTGCTCTACTGTTTAATAAAATAATAATAAAAACCCTTAACCATAAAAATTATATACTCTCCGCGAAGAGTATATAATTTTTATGGTTAAGGGTTTTTATTATTATTTTATTACATATAACCACAAGTGCTTAAGTTGTTCCTAGACTCTATTGTTTATTATTTTTTTATTAAGGGAATAAATACGATTAAACTTCAATATTCTTTCAACGTGGTTTTCATATTATTATTGAGCCTAGAGGCAAAGACGAATGGATATTTAACTTAATTAAGAAATTATTTATGAGTGGTCAATCATTTTTTGTCAGAAAATAATTGAACCAAAATAGCAATGGTCTGGTCAAACAGCATAGTGATAACAGTCACTTTTCGAAATCTATAATTGTGGGCTGAGTAATTTTTTCTTTTTGTTGCAAAATATCGATACTTACAATTAGAACATTAAAGAAAACAATTGTAGTCATCATTTTTTTTTTAATTTCCAATAACTATAAAAGTTTATAAATTATTCTTAATATGATTTTAATGTCGATATTGCCTTCATAATATTTTTTTACTAGCTCATAATATCCATAACGTTTTGTTTTACCATGTATATAGATTCCTACTGAAACCTTTCCTTAAAAATTATTTTGCCAACTTAACTGTGCTCACTTACAAATGGCCTGCCTTTTCTAAAAAAAGCCTATAGGTTTGGCTTTTCAAATATATTAATAATCTTAATACAAAATGTAAAACTGAATTCTTTTTGGGTTAATTTATGTTTTTTACTGTACAGAAAAATATGTTTGGCTTATTAATTAATTATATGTAGTAATAAACTCACGTAAGCCAGCAAATATCCATTGAAAATTGTTTGCATTAAGTTGTAAAGTAACATTACATTTTTAATACTAAACGGTTCTCGATTTTTCATAAATTCTGGACCAATTTTTAGTATGAATGCTAAGTATATTAATAAAATTAAGGTAATTGGCCACGGTGAACTCATGAAAACCCACGAGTCAATCACTTTATCTAAAATAAAAATAAAAAAAGATATTTTATTCATAGCGGAGCATGTATTTTGAATTAGTGTTTAGTGACTTACCGGACTTCAATTCTTTTTTTAATAAATGTAAGATTTGTTGATGTGCTTCGTTTACAACGCTGTAGTCATTACTATCCATGGTTAAGTTGGTTAAACAATCAAATGTATGTAAAATAATAATTTTGCTGAAACAAAAAACTACTTTAATGAGTTACAGTTGAATTTAATCTACTACTTTTTTATTATTCAATCCTATTATTTATAATTAAAATGAAAGTAAATTTAGTCCATCGGCGATTATAGTTATTAACTAGTTCTTCGTACACCAAGTGTCCCATCAAAATCAGAACAACTATACTTACAAAGTCCAAATAACAATTGAAGTTATTAGTCGGAACTCACAATTTTTTTTAGATTCTTAAAGTATTTATGGTATTTAATTCAAATTTTATAAAAACGAATTAGTTTTACAAATTATAAATAAAAAAAACCTTTTAATTTAATAACTATAATATAATAGCTATAACTAGTTGGTATACACATTTTTTATTTGGATTTTAAAATTTAAGTACATTGTTAAAAGATATTTAATTAAATAATGTTTTACCTTTTTCTAAGTTTAGAATGTTAGGACTTCCGGATTTTTACTTCATTATTTGTACTGGTTAGTTATTTTCTTATTTATTTTGCGACAGCCCATTGGTTTTGTGTAAATGCACGTAGTTCACATACGTTGCGACTAATGAAACAATTGTTATGAATTCTGCTATATAGTTGAAAAAGAAATATCCATTAGCCAAATTATCATAGCTCTATTAAGTAAGTGACGAACATATGGCGTACATTATTTTATAATAGTACGACTGTACAATAATAATTTATATAATACAGTATTATAATATAGTTAACACTATTAGGTTTCTCTTGACTTTGGACACAAATGTAAACATCAAATTTGTTTAAATTTTAATCTAACCAAATTTCGGGGGAACTGCTCTATCAGCCAATCAATGTATTACATTTCAATGATGTTGGTTTATAAGTTATTGCACAAAGAATTTGTTTGATGTTTGTAGTACTTATGCGGTTTATATTGTACTTATTGTTATTTTTTAAAGCATTAGTAAATACTAATACAATATTGTGTTTATAATGTTGGTTTGTCTAGAAATATTTCTATACTGTTGTGAGACTTATACCTATGATCTTAGCTTACCTTTCTTGATGGACGTGTTACATTAGACATTTTATAACTTTTTTATATGATAAACTATAATAACGGCTATACAAACAAAAATTAAAGATACCTACCATATAGCTTAGTTTATATACATATAAACCGATTCTCAAGTTTGAATTTAGCCATGTATGATACTTTTAGTAGACAGATTTAAAGTTGAGTTAATAATTTTTTCCCAGACAATAAATATTACGTATCCCAATTACTAAAGAACAAAGTCTAATATAGCAGTTTGTTTTGGCTATAAACCATACAATTAATTGCAGTTTAAAAGTTAAGTTGTTTTATACGTATAATTACGGGTGTATACTGAGTGTCTATACTCTTTTCAAACCCCCTTTAATAAATATGTAGATAATGGGTATTCCTAAATAGCTAGCGTTAATTCTTACAATTATTAGAAGGCAAATGAAAGTGGCTTAAAAATAGTTAAGTGTATTGCAAATTATATTTTAATGGGTGTTTTAAAATAAATATAGTTTAAACATATTTATCTAAAAATACGTAATGGATAATTAATCTATTTCTATTTTACAACGAGCGGTTCCTTAAGAAATATTCAAATTTTACTTGGTCGATTAACAGCTAACTGGGTACAATATTACTGTATGCATTATATACGTTTTCATATATTATATAGCTATCACCATACTTTGATATATTATGAAGCTTAACTAGTAGGAAATCCCCTAACGTTTTTCATTTTTAAAACACCACACACCACAACTTTTCGAGAAATAGATGACATAATTCGTTTTAAGCAGTATTGAATTCAGATAGTATAGGTAATTTGTATTTATAGATAGACAGTAGTACGACATTGAAAAACATAAAAAAATTTTATTTTTACATTTTTGGGTATTTTTTGGATTTGAGATCTGAACATTTTTTTGATGGTAGATCCAGCGTGTACTTATAAAACAAACAATATTTTATAAAAATCTAGTAAATATATAAGGGATTGCATACAGTCAAATTTTAAAGAGTCTATTAGGGTGGCGCAAAAAATAAAATGTTTTTTTTTCGCACCACAACTAAAAATTTATCTTTATAGTAAATAAATAAGTTTATCAAAATTTGGGGTTATTCGGTAAAGTTTAACAGGTCGCTGAACACGACTTAATATAAATTTTAGGCATTTTTCATTAATTTGCAGAATTCGTTGTGAAAAACTAAAACTATTCAATATTCTCTGAATCTGACGGTTTTGTTCGAAGTCTAAGAAGTTACTCTAATGTTTGATATAATAATCTATAAAATCTAAGCTCGTTTAATATGGTTTCATAGTAACTTTAACTATTAAATATACGTTTTTTTATTATTTCCAAAGTCAAACTCAAAAAAAGAATTTTTTTTTTAATCACAACTTTAGGATAAAATTCCAAAATTATATTCAATTTAAAGTATTTTATAAATTAAAACTGTTTTGCATACTTATCATTTTACTACAACATTGAAATAACAAAATATTATTGACGAAAAAATATCATTTACCAAAACAGGTGTCATTTTTGTTCATTTTTTTATTTTGTTTTAAGAAAACCCTGGGTGTTCCATGTCGTATTTTTTTACGTTGTGCAAAAATTGTGCCCCATAGTCTATTTAAGTGAAAAAGTTAAATAATTTTATGTGAACTTCGCGTTGAAACCGATTTCCATGGAAAACGGAAAATCAGTTGGTTCAGTTGGAAAAAATATTAATTAATATTGTACTCAATTAATAATGATTATTTATAATAATACATTATTAATAGAGTATTTTTTCAGATTATATCCTAAAATTATGATTTTAAAAAAATATTTTTTTGAGTTTGACTTCGGAAATAATAAAAAACGTATATTTAATAATTTAAATTATTATAAAACTATATTAAACGAGCTTCGATTTAATAGATTATTATGTACATCAAACGGTAGAGTAACTTCTTGGGATTCGAACAAAACCGTCAGATTCAGAGAGTATTGAATATAGTTTTAGGTTTTCACAACAAATTGTGCAAATTAATGAAAAATGTCTAAAATTTATATTAAATCCCGTTGAGCGACCTGTTAAACTTTACCGAATGACCCCAAATTTTGATAAACTTATTTATTTATTATAAAGTAGTCATAACTTTATTCACAAGACCATTGCTGTTAGATTTTTGTTAATGAACTTTTTCTTTAAACAATTACACGAGTTATATTTATACTAGGTAATAGATAAATCTATATTCTATGTATAATTTAATACACCAATAAATAATTGATAAAACAAAATTAAGTTTATACGCAACAACTAAATTTTTCATTGTTATGTAATGTAAAAGTTTTGATAATTACAATTTGATAAAGGCAATTGTTTATTATTATACTATTATTTTTTATGAAGTGACAATACTAATTTACATCAATATCTAAATATTTAATAGTACAATACAATTTAAAAAAGATAAACCAACATAAATATAAATAATGTAAAATTTAATGTAATAGTTAAACAAAACAAATACATTTTTTTTTCTGAGACCATAAACATAATATACTAAATAACTTATGACAGATATAAATATTAAAGACAATAAATAATCAGAATATTGAAGTTAGTCTATTTACTTTATGCGTTTTGATAAATGGTAGTATGTAGGTATAATGTGAAATAATTCGTAGATTTTTTTAACTTATTTTAAAATGACCCTATAATTGTATTTTAATAATTTATAATAATAAATAAAATAAAATGATGGACAGCCATTGTAATTTTTTTTGTTCGTCTATTAAATAAAATATCACCAAATTATTAACAATTAAAGCGCAGGTATGGTTTAAAAAGTAATAGATAAATAATTCGTAAAAATTAGAACGTCTAACCAAACTGTATAAACAGTCATCACAGAAATTACATTTTTGACTATCTTATTGTACATGTTGTTTTGGTTTTTGCCTAATATCATATGTTTTTTTGTAAAACATTAAGAACAAATACAAAAACAGCGTGAGGTCAGCGATGATGTACAGCATAAACAATCTCGGGAAGTTGCAGTTAAACATATATAAACCTGCTTCGTAGACCATAATCATTAAAAATTGAATCTATAAGTAAAAGAACATTTACATAATACTTAATTCGCGGTCGAATATTTCATAGGTTTTTTTATTAACTTACAATTTGCATACGAGTCAAATATTTTTTCCACCACAAATACTTCTGCATTTGAGGTCCTAGTGCTGATAAAAAGTAGTAGCTGTACATGACCGTATGAATAAATGAATTGATTATACCACCAAAAATCAACTGTTCACCTGTAAAAAATCGTATGTTTGTAATTTGTATAAATAATAATTAAAAGAAAAATATTTTGTTTTCTTGTCTAGGTAAACATTTACAGCGCTTTATATAAATTATTAAATACGTAATAAACATACATAAATTATATTAATACTTAATAATCTGTTACATTTATTTATTTATTTTATAGCCTTTATTAATAAAAAATATTTGGCTCAACAAAACAAAATTTATTTCATATATCCAAAATAAACCAATAACTTAAATCATTATCTAACAGTATAACATGACTAATAGTTATTTATTAATGATATATTAATACTGATTGACCCATCTCTATTTATAGGTAATAGATATTATTTTTTTAATTTTGGAAAATGAGATTATAAATTAACTTAAAATAACTAAAACTACATTAGTGTGATCTACATTTTGGTTTGTCATCAGTACAACAAAAACGGATGGATTGTTTTGATTTTTGTTTTGTTTTATTTGTGATAAAAAGTGATAGGCGCAGGCCTTCGAGAGGCAAGAGTGAACAGGTTTAGTGTTGCAATTTTTGACCATTAAGAAAAAACAAATGACCTGATTTTTCATAATGATTTCTGTTTTATAGTTCATTTTTATCAGAAGATTTAAATAATACTATAATAATTAATTATAATTAACGGTTTAAAAACTACAAAAATTATTAAATGTATTTATAATTAAGATACTTTTAGCTTCGGTGCGGAGCTGAGAAAGTATTGTTTTTACAATGATGTGTTTTTTTTTTATTTTTTTTTTTGTATCTGGACCCACGATATCTCGTAAGCCGCTAAACCGATTTCTTCGTGTAGCAACTCTATGGATCAGAAATCATACCAGGAAGGTACTTTAAAAAGAACAAAAATTTATAAAAGTCCCCCTTCCCCATCAAAATCGAGAAAAACACCCAAAAATTTACAAATTTTTCAACTTAAAATTACGATGCTCTATAACTTTTTTAAAAATAGTCGAAAAAGTTCCAAATTTATTTGAATTGTTTTTCAAACATAGCACTATCGATAAACATTAACAAACCAAAAAAATATCATAAACCCTTTCCTCTAGAAGGTATAGAATTGTTTTCTTTATTTCACTTTTTCAAGCAAAGTTTCAAAGATTTAGATCTGAAAATTAGGCCAAAGGTATATCTAAAATGGAACTATGACATTTACAATTTGCTCAAAAATCTGTAGTCAATTTTTTTTTTATTAAGGAAAAACCCCAAAAATAGGGTAAATTTACGCTTTAGCCGTAGTCAGTCTCTAGGTTGCTACGTGTGAGTGAATCGACATTCAACATAACAGGCAATGAAAATATTTTCATTATATAGTTAATTACGATATATGGGTAACTATGACAGTACATTTTTATAGACAGACGATCAATCCTTATCGTATTCACCCTGCACAAGACTAAATATTAAATTTTAAGTACATTATTGCTGGTCCCACGATATCTTCTAAACCGCTATAACCGGTTTTAACATACTATCCACAGATTCGCATCGAAGCGTTTATTTAAAAGTGATTTTATCACTTTCAGTTATAATAAAATCTGTAGACCTGTGACCCCTCCGTCCCCACTATGCCCCGACCTCACTGTACTGGCTTTTTTTCTAAATAAAAATATTTCGTGCAAAAATAATTTCATAATCTTGATTAATAGTATTGTTTAAAGTTTTACCTTTTATAAACCTTAGGTAAGCCCAGCATGTGATAACCATGTTAACATGATGATAAACGTGTAGGAAAGATACTTGCGATTGTTTTTTTCTTAGGACGAAAAATATCTGTAAACAAAATTTGGTAGTTAGCTAAAACTTTATGATTATTGTTGTTTGTTTGAGACAACAATATTTGTAATATACCTAAATTAACATCTTTTTCAATATGCCGATAACTAGCACTGCTCTTATAAAATGTATTGTTTGTTTAACCTTTAAATATTTACAGGATGTATCATAATGATCTGCAATTAAAATGTTTTTTTGACAGATCATTGTTATACACCCTGTTAGTATATATTTTATTTTAATATTAAAATTTGTATAGGATAGTATTAAAATACTTACTGTGTCTAGTAGATCTATGACTTTAGACAAAAAGAAAAACCACGATCCTTTGTTGAGCTAAAACATAAAAACTAAATTAAATACGATTAACATGACTGATATGTTACGATTAAAGAAGAAATAATAAATAGATATTAATGGCAAATTACTTGAATAATACATATTACATAATTAATACAATACTACAAGAAATTAAAAATAAATAAATAAAAATGAATAAAACCCTTATAGTTTATCAACATAAATATAAATTTAATCGTCTGTCATCATTTTCTACATTTAGCTGTAATTGAGAATTAGAAATAAATAGTAATTATCCATCAAAGTGTTTAAATATATTGTCCATTAACTAAATTTGCATTTCTACGGAATATTGTTATTCATAAGATCTGAGTAAACATCTAATTATCGAGATTAAATTGTACAAAACAATTAATTATGAAATGAGGACATTTCAATCTACAGGAAATAAATAAAAATATTAACGACTTTAAAATAACGAATAATTTAGTGGCTGAATTTAATTAGAGATTTATACTAATAACTATAAAAAATAATAAAAATATTATATTACAAACTTACTTCGTGTATAAGATATTGATTTAGGTTTCTCGGGAGAGGGTGACACAAATGGCTAAAGTGATACGTGACTGCTCCGGGTGTAATAAAAAACTATAAATGTTATTAAAAATTAATGTATTTAGGTATGATCTAATCCTTAGATTTTACTTATATAATACATATACAACAGTTTTATACCATTATATATATATATATATATATATATATATATATAATAATTTGTTATAGCTTGTATATTAATTATTATTTGTAAGCACGAAAACATAATATTTCAGAATTTGTTTAGAGTTTCGATGTTGGTTTTAACCTTAAATTTATTGTATAGCGTAATTATTAAAACAATACCAAACAACATAACGAATTTTTAGTTACATGATGAATGTTTAGTAATTATTATTTATGAATAACGTGAATTAATGTTAAAATAATAATTACGAATATATGCTAAAATTACTTTTAGTAATACAAAAATTAACATTATTTGACATTCATAAATGTTATTGTCACTGTAATGTTTATATCAGTTTACTGCGCCTTCTGTCTATTTAAAAACACATGCTTTTTTCGCAATACATCAAACTAAAATATGCATGCTCGTTAACGATAACAATGGTACAGTGCACAGGTGTCATTAGTGCATTTTTTTTAATTCCATAGAAACTGGAATTAATAATTTAATTATAAGTGTGATTTTAATTAAATTTTAGGTTCTCTAAAACAAACTATGCATCTCTAGATTTTAATATCCATACATAATGTGCGGGAGCTTTTAGGTGTGTAACGATTTACATTTTGAATTTCTCAAAAAAAAAAACAGTTCTGACACCTGTGGCGTTGATATGTATGAACATAAAATGTATATGTTATATACATTATTGACAAAACTATAGCATTATTGCACTAATATGATACTAACCCACAAAACTAGATAGCCGTTGTAAACCGTTTGTATAAGGTTATACAAAAGTATCACGTACTTAATGTTAAAAGGTTTACGGTTTTCCATTATTTTTGGACCAAGTTTGAGTACAAATAATAAATAAATCACTAATGTCGATAATACTGGCCATGGTGTGCTCATGAACATCCACGAATCCACAACTTCATCTGTAATTAAGTTATTAAGATTAACGTTCGCTTTAAAAATAAAAGTCATCTTATTTATTTATAATACATTTTGTGTGATACAAATCGCAAGTTACACTCTCGTTAAGTTAAATCGTTACTTTTTTGAGTAAATATTTTGCGTGTAATGATATAATATAAATAAATGTAAAATGTATAGTTTTAATATTATTGTCAGAACTATTATTATAAACTATTGATCAGTTAAAAGTTTCAGATGAGTTTTAAAAAAAAGTTTTGCTAAAATTAGAGATCAGTTGTTAAATTGAAACCAGAGAAATTCTTTTGTATTGTAAATAAAAAAGAAACCTATGGGTTAATTATTGTTAGTTATTTAAAAAATAAATATATATTCTAGTTTAGAGTTTTTTTCTTCATGTTTGAGAGTTAATAATGTTAATTTGAATTTGTTACTAACCAAATACTAATTCATTTTTTACTAGGTCTAGTAGTTTATTTTGTGTTTCAGTCAAAAAGTTAAAACTCTCTTGGGTGACGTTCGTCATTTTGGCTGTTATTCTTTACCGGTCGTTTATTCTGAAATCAAAATAGCATAATAATGTAAATTATGTTAATGTATTTTATTAACTGAAACTATTCAATACATGAGACAGCTTTTAAATGATTTATTATTTAGTCGATCTGCTAACTGACCAATACATTTTTTTAATGGCACATGTTGTTCGCAACACACATATGTATGACACAACTGAAATGAGCTGTATCTACTAAATTTTAAATTGCGTATACTTTTCTTTTTAGTTTGTACAAAAAGTTTTAAAAAATAAATCCTATGATATTATGCATTTATTAATCATTCTTAATGACTAGTAAGCTTTTAGAAACGATTAAGTTTTTGTTTGCCTAACATCTTAATATTCCTTAAACTTTTTTAAAAGATCGAAGGACATAGGTATTGAACATTGAAATATTATCATTGTCTTTTAAACAAAGTTTCTATGTGATTTTTAAAAGTTAAGCAAATACAACGATTTAACACCTAGTGAATACACAGTTTTGTATATATTTTTAATAAGTAGAAAACAGATCTTACTAAAATATTATCGCCTATCCTCGATATTTGTCCATCGCTGTGTTCAGAATTAATAGTGGACTGACGAGTATAAGTATTAACGGCGATTGCAGTAATTAATGAAATATTTTCCCACTGACCTTCCACCACATTTTGTAGGCTACAACTAGGACTACTGTACTTGTAGAAAGTGTTTACAAAATATATATAATGTATATAAACATTATAACTAGTGTTAGCTATATTAAAAGGTGAAAATTCAATGCTATAAATAAATATACCGACACAATTTATTACAAATTTGAAAATAACCTACAAGTCATAACCATCATATTCGATTTCAAAACATTTAATAAAAAATAATACGTAAGAAAACTGTCGTTCTAATAATAATTATGAAAGGTAAATAAATGATTACATCGGTAAATCGTTTAACAATTGACGATGACCCAAAGTGTTAATTTTGTGTTTCCGGTTTAGGTCAGTAACTTTTTTATTTATAAGGTACTGCAAAATGCAAATTTTAAGAGAAACAATAATAACTCCTAAATTTTAATACGCCTAAAAAAACGTCTTACTTCTAATAAATAAATTACTTTCAGTGTACTAATTTTGAATAAATTTACATTTTTATACTCTATTTTAAAAAAATATATATTATATCATAATTAGTATATTATTAATTTATTATTTAATATATTGTTTTATATTAAAGGCGCAAAAACAGTTTAGACATTTATGTTAAATACAAATTTACAGAAAACTAAATATTGTAATAATGTATTTAACGCTATACTTAAAAATCAAACATAAGTTAGTGTTTTTATAGATGTAAATTGTAACGAACAATTTATGAATGACTAATATATTAAAATTAATTTGTATTTCGTAAACTTGAATAATATTGTTTGAATATGATTCAGCGTATGCTTCACAGTATATAGTATTGAATATACCTATTTTTTTTTCACGTGCACGTGTAAAACACTAAAAACTTACAGTTCTAAGCCAATAAATCTTTAAACAAAACAGTATTTTAATTGGCACATTTAATATTTTAGTTAATTTTATCAAGGTTCGTACTAAACTGTAAACTATTATTAAATAATTCGTATTTATTAATGCGTGTTGATATTTATTTTATTGATGTTAAAATTTAATAGCCGGAGTTCAAATGTACTAAATATTAATATTATACTTGGTAAAAAAAACAACAAATAATTTGAAACTGGTATGATAATTAGGCATCATGGTCAAATGTCTGATACTCGTGCAGGCTTTCCGCGATGCTTCATAGATCATAACACTGAGTCCTTGAAAGATGGATTTAGGTATGTAGGTGTTCACAGGAATATCCATATTCCTGTGAATTCTATGTATTATTATTCACGGTTCAATTGAATATAATTATTTTTCAAAATCCTATTTTGTCAAACAGCAAACGTTGTCAAGAAATGAAAAAATCAACATTTTTTTTGGTAAAAGTATACCAGACCACTAACCATAGTTTATTATTTTTATCATACAACGAACCCTTCTGTATCATCGGTTTATTATATTTTGTGCATAAACAAAATTTAAAAAAATATATCAAACGTCTTTGATTGAGATAGATTGTCATTTAAGTTCTTACTACCAGAAAATATTTAATTTGGTAGTTCAAATCAAACTGTAAAGTTTAAAGTTGTAATACACGCGGACCCAATTTATGAACTCCCTTTAACTCAACTAGTTAAATAAAAATTTTGATTTTAGTTTTAATTTTACATCTTCAACCAACAATTTATAATTATTATTTATACATATAATTTAATTGTTCTGTTTCATTTGTTTTTTTTTATAATTTAATCAATTAAATACAATTTTGATTAAGATTTGTTTTTATTGTTTTTTTGCCAGCTTAACTAAATTGGTTATAATGTAATTACAACAAAAATATTAATTTGTTACAGTTTTTATTTTAGCATCGATGCGGAGCTGAGAAGGTATTTTTTTGAACAGATTTACTGATTCATTTATCAGATGACTAGGTAAGTCTTATAAAACTATAATTATAGACCCCAAGAACGGGAGATATGAGTTGAAATTATCTCAATCATTAACTCATCAAGTTGAATCTTCGGTTCTCAATTTTTGGAATAGCACTATTTGTTCAAATATAGTCTGCTATGCATATGGGTTTTTATACTATTTTATTACCTTAGGCTTAGTATAGCCAATTAAAATTAAAATTAGCAACGTCTTTGCATAAACAACAAGTCTCCAAAAACCAGTTTTATTAATTTCCAAGATCATTTCTTTATTTAACTAGGCAAATATGTAATGAGATATTGTAATTATACAGTGATTTTAATGTGATAATAAGAAACTTATAAGGGCCATTGATGATATTGGTGTTTCGCATGTGTGCTAAATACTAATATGATGTTTTTGGATGAAAATAATTTGGTAAAACTCTGATGGAATAAATAAAAAGGCATTTCCCCCCCCCCCCTTTCACTGATAAGAAAGCGCTAACTTATAGGCCGACGTAAATTACTTAGTTACCTACATATTATGTCATTAGGTAGAGTTAATTATATTTATTAGAGTTCAAAAACGCATAAGGTATTTAAATCATAACCATTGTGAGTACTAGCATCGACTTACTCGTTTTTTTTTATTACAACTAAGTTAAAATTGTATTATTTTTGGATGTTGTTTTATAATTTGGAAATTTTTGTTCATGTTTACACTATTTACATATTTTTCGGTTACTCCTATTTGAACGGATTGACTTGTCAGTGAGAGTAACCGAAACATATGCAAATAGTGTAAATACAATACCTCTTTTTAATTTTATGTTTGTTTTAAAGGTTTTAAGTTTTATTTGAAACGTTATTTTAATTGTTTAAATGGGCCTGGCAACTAATTCCTTATTAAGTTTAATAAGGAAAATTTCATCAAAATGTTATAAATAAACAGCAGAAGGAAAATAAGGATAATCTAATAGTAACAGTATTCATAATAGACATTGTATTAAAATAACCAATAAATCGTAAACGAGAAAATAACAAACTAAAAATGAAGTGTGTACAATTATAAAATATGTATAAACAACATAGTTATATTCAATTAATTGGCATTGATTTTATGATGTATTATAAAACTAATGGTATTGACTAATCCATATATTAGATAGGTACCTCACCCAAAAAACGCGTCACAACCGTACTAACATTGTTACTATTGCACATCATTGGGAATTAGGTTACTCGTACAATTTCCATGGACTGGAACAGTAGTTATTATCCTGTTATGAACATTGTTTCATTGTTTTTAGCTATTCCTAAATTAAATAATATAATTATTTGTTATCAAGTGAGTTTTTTTTTTTTTTTATTATTGATCAAAAGCCTCGGTTACAATGACCATTGGCTATACAATACAATTATCTTATTTTATAACTTTTGATATATACAATAAATACTATTTATACGAGTACATACAAGTCAGATTGAGAGATAAAATTAACAGTTTTGGAGACGTCGGAATATGGACCCAGAGCTTCCCATAGATCGTCAGGCAGTTGGTTGATTTTTCTGAGGTCTTCGTATTTTTTACATTCAACTAATACATGTTTGACCGTGAGAGAGGTGCCGCAGGTTTGACATACTGGCTTGTTTTCTTTTTTTAGTAAGTACATATGAGTAAGTTTTGTGTGTCCAATTCTTAGTCTGTTTAATATGACTTCAATTTTCCTACTACGTATGCTGTTTTTAGGCCATCTTTTTATACTGTTTTTTATTTCGTTTAGCATTGTGTTTGATTGTTGCCAGATGTTTTGCCATTCTATTTCTATTTTTTCTTGTATTATTCTTTTTATGTTGTGTGGTAATGTTGTTGTTGTACTGTAGTATTCGGATATTGTTTGTTTGGTTGTCCAGGGTATAATTTGGTGTTGTTCTATTTGAGTGATAATTTCAGGATTTATTCCTTTAAGTTTGGCTTGGTCGATTCTTGATTTGTTGTGGTTTATTGCTGGGTTATTTGTTCTTATTAATTTAGCTATGTAAAGAAGAGATAATTTTAAACGACGTAAATGTCAAGTGAGTTTTATTGCGTATTATAATGTGAAATTAATATGGTATATGACGTACACCGAAATGCCTAATGACATATGTAATAATTAACTATAAACATGTGGTTTATTGGAAAACATCAACTATAGATGACGACTGTGCAGGTGTATTTTATATTTCAGACCTTTCATAATATCAAGCTCGATGGTGTTTTAATGATATTCAGTTTAGTTTTTTGTTAGCATATTTTTTATTTTAAATATGGCACAATACAATTAGACCTGTAATTATCAATGTTTAATATCTTTATGTTTCATAACATATATTTTGGTCGTCATAATTGGTATATCCAAGAAAGAAATCTATGTTTACCAGATAATAATTTTAAATATGGGGCTAAACAACTTTATTTTCTTTCTCTTCTCTCTCTCTCTCTCTCGGATTAAAATTCATTTTGATATTTGCAATAATTAAATTCTGTTAGGTGATCACTTTTAATTTAATTTTTAATAAAATTAAATAATACGCTAAAAAAATACATGTTTATAACTATTCAAAAAAATTAGTTTGTTTCTCAAGTGTATTTTCTTTGAATAAGAAAAAATAATTTATTGAGCCTCATGAAGAAAATGGGGGTTTCCGGCATAATCCTGTGTATTTTTGGAAAATTTCCATTCATCCATATTATAATATTTAACAAGGCATATTTATTGAATTGTATAACTGTCAATTTTATATAAACTGTTTCCTGATTATTTTTATTGAAACACAGAGAACTCTTCAAGCTCAAAAATTGTACCTAGGATGGGGATACACTTTTATGGTTTTAATTATCACAACATAAACTATCAGACTAACGACAGATGGTTGAAAGTAGACAAGTTTTCAATAAATCGCCTTTAATTTAACTACAATACTGAATAATAAAGTGTAAGTACGATGTCATAGAAGAACTGAAAGTTAATTTATCTTTTAGATTGTTTATATATTTTAAACGGTATACTAAGAAATAAAAAATAAAATTATTTTTAAAAGTTTGACACACTAACCACAAACATGGCGTTATCGATGTAAGCTATTTTGATTTACTTTGATATGTACCAACACAAAGACGTGTTTGCCTCGAACCAGTGACCCCCTCGCAACTGAGTTGACTAACTTGACGCTTTATAAGAATTTTAAACGTTATTTTAACAATTAACATACTTCTAGTTTATATCGAGTATTTAACGAGCCGCTTTAATAATGACTATTTTACACTAAAAACTGTAGACTAATAATAATAGTTATTTTATTCCATTCGACCATTAGTTTATGGTAAATCGGTTAACGATTTAGATATTTTTTTAGACTATTAATTACTTAAAAAGTTCTCTGACTATTTTATGCCTGATTATTTATTTTAAGATTTAAAAATATATTGAACATGACATTACTGCACGTTCAAAATTATCTATAAAATAATATATATTTAAATAAATCCGAAGACTACTCTAATCTATGGGAATTCACGTGATTACAGTAATAGTTCAAATATTTAGTAATTTTTCAGTCAACCAATTGTTTGTTACTAGCAAAATTATAACAGACCAATGTTTATGAAATCCGTGTAGTTCAATGTAGTTAGTGATGGATGAATTTTCAATAAAATTAATTTCTTTTGTAAGCATTCCCACACTCGTGCACACATACATAATTAATAGTCTTGTTTATACACGTACAGTACACACTCGATTATTAAGGACCATCAAGTGCGCAACGCAATATTTCTTACTAACGTCACGGTTGACCAACTAAGTACGCTTTACGCAACTAGAGAAGACATACTGTTTTGATTGTATAAATCTGTGGAATGATTATTTATGATATTGATATATTTTTAATTTGACCAAGAAAAAGTGACAAGAGGTCGTAATTATGCGTACTTTACTCTAATGTATTTTGGAATTATATACAAGTACACATTATATAAATTTCAGAAATAACAGTCATTATGACACCTAGGAAGTGTTGGGCTTGAAATAGTATTACGATGTGTTTCCTTCAGTTTTCAAGTTAACTTATTTTCAAGATATTAAGACAGCATTCAAGGCTTTAGTTTATACATAATTTTTCTTCAAACAACAAACAGATTCATCACTAATTTATTTGTTTTTTTTTTACGACACCAATGCAACACTGGACAAGATAGTTTACTATAAAATAAACATGCATAACAATGCATGTATAATTTAACCGGCATATTATATTTTGGCTTGCAAATACCTGTGTTCGTTACATTAATAATTAGCTTCAAAATTGTAGAGAGCCTAAATTAAGGACAAACGACTGGCTTATGGAAATCTTAAAATTCCACATACTTTAATTGCTCTACACAAACAACTTCACCGTCTACTTTTCTAACATGCAGTCTCAATTTTTATCACGTCTATGATACACCACTACTGTTTATCTGTACATTTTTATATTAATGTGGCAAAACAATCTATAACATGTTTCCATATACGTTGCGCAGACATATTAAGTAGTACATTTTGCTAATAAAATATATCTATGATATACAATAAATGTTGTTATCGGTATTCATCATCAAAACAACTTTCTCATGCTAGAAAATAATATCGACAGAGTTTATTCTTGTATTGGTTTTGTCTGAAAAGTTTTGAGAGATAACATAGACAACTTATGAAATGATTAGCGTCCTTACCCTCCTCCTATTATTTATTTACAAAACGCCACCATAATTTTGTATTTTATTTATTTTGGAAATGTGATCGTTGTTATTCAATATTAAAAATGTCCTGTAATGTTTACACAGTATATGTATAATGTCTATTCGAATATGTAACACATTTACATACTTTGAATCTAACAGATAACTCCTTACATATCTACTTATAATATTTTTAAAGTATAGAAAGACTTATAATGTTTTCTTAAATTAAAATTCGATCGTTCGCCTACGGACTTAAAAACAACAAAAACACACTAGGAATTTCTATTGGTAATTAATAACTTGACTGTCGATATATTTTTTTTATTGAATTTTTTTCCAATCCAGGCTACACAAATTACTACTTTTGTGTAGCACTGTGGCCTTAAACGACTTAGAAATCTAGTAGCGTGTGAGCGAGTAAAATGAGGACATTTCAATACTTGAATGAATATTGGTAAAACGGAATTTCAGAAACCTGCTTTAATACTGTTTATTTTTTTTTAATTTACTTTAATATTAATTGCAATTAACCTTATTCCATATCGATTATAGATTACATGATTTACGGATTAAATTCAATGCCAAACACATAGTACATGATATTGTCTAAAAAGCTGTTAAATTATATCACTAACGGTTGTAATTATCAAATATTTAGTTTGTTTTTAGAGTTTAGACTATGAGTTAGTTGAGTTTGGAAAACTCTTGAAATCGTGGAAACTGTATATATTTTTGGGAGAAATAATGTAAAATAAGGTATTAAGCCCACTTTACTAGCGACTAGAGATCACACCATTTTATTTTATAACGTCGCGTTGGAGAAAACTGTAAAAAAATTAGGTTTTTAAATTAGTTTAAAAAACATTTCTCTAACTAATTTTTTTCACACGTGAGAGATTTTTCGCTCACAAGATAGTTTAGCTTTACTTAACCTTAACATTAAAATGATATGACATAAAACTTATAAGACTTAACATTAAAAATCCATTTGTTGATTATTTTATTAGTTAATTATAAAACTATTAGTTTTTTTAATAGGATCAATTGTTCTGGAACTATTATAGGAAAAAATACGTACATAACGGACAGATACTGTAGTTTATACGTCATGCCTTGTATAATTCATTTAACAGAACTGAACTATGTGTTCACTTAATAATTGTGATTTCCTATATTGGAGTAATTTATTTTTTTACAGAAATACAAAATTGATATTTACAGGCTTTCTAAATGTGACTGCTTGCGTTGTTCTTCTATTTATTAGCTTTTTAGAGTAATCTCTACACTCTTTTCTCGTTTTATTATCCTCTGCTATCTTTCCTTTTTATGTAATTTCTAATATTAAGATTTCCTCGTTAAAACAATAATACATGTTGCATATTTCCCTCGTTAAAGGCATTGTTTAATGAGCTTTGCATGTTGTTTTAACGTTTTATATACGATTATTTATATATTTACATAATTAACCTTATTACCGTAAAATACAGTATATAATTATTATTATCGAGACGTAATATTTCTAAGAAATTCTCAAGTGTTAAAGTTTAATAATAAAATAAATAGCAGTCATTTAAAAAAAAAAAAAAAGATACCTTTTAATTTAGATATTTTAAGAAAAATTCCTAACTCACTTTTCGATGTTCCTGTGTCTACCGGTGCTAAGACACATGCACGCTTAGACGATAGCGGTTTGTGCGTCTGAAATCGTTCGACAAGTGTCACCTGTAACTGTTGGCGCGATGGCTACTTTAGGTAATATTATCAGTTACATAAAACTGAACAAGAATCTCAAAACATAAGTATAAAATATAATAGTAATAACTGCACCGCGAACTGTTTGCAAACTGTCTACTTAGCAGTCCAACGACTAACGCAGTCGGTCTTTGAGCGAATAACATTAAAAACCGGTGCTCACCACGAGTTCGAGGTGAGCAACATTACCGTATAAGTTCCAATTATTTGTTGATGCTGGCTGTTTACAAATATTTTATTTCCAAATAGATATGCCTAAAAGCGTTTGAAAAAATGATTTGCTTGTCGTAGGCATAACTCTATTGATTTACATACGTTAGTTTATACTAACTATTATTAGTTATTATTTGGCCGTATCAGCCAAGTGTACAAATTACAAAATCGATATTATGGTAACGATCTGTGAATTATATTTTTATACATAACACCTAACACCCCCTCCAAAACCAAATTCAACACAAACCTTAATCAGAATTAAATGCAATATATATGTGATGAAAAGGAATAATTATAAGTATGGTCAAGGTAAAAAGTACCTATAAGGGGTAAATTGCAGGTTTTCAAAAAATTGAACTAATGTACAATATGCCATCTTTAATATTAAGTGTCTTCCTTTAAAATAATTACCCGACTACGATATTGACATATTTTATGCAATTTTTATTGTGATTAAAAGGTCCGAATCTTTTAATGTTTTTCTCGTGGCTTTTAATTTAATTATACGAGTAAAAAAAATTACTTTTATCTTTATAGTAATTTAAAAATGATTACAAAATTAGTCAATTTGTAAATTTGTATCATTATATTATAAAGTGGATGTTAGCTAATAATTATTGAAAATCAGGACAAAAAGTATATCTACGGCATTGTTACAAATTAAGTAAATAATATTTCGAATGCGGCTCTTGGTTTAGATATGTATATCTAAATATCTTTAGTTATATTTCTAACCTATTATAAAAGGTACAACAATTTGTTTCACAAATTACTTACGTTACACTTATTTGTATTTAACTTGGTCATTTTATTAAAAACTACCACTTTTTACTTTTTTATTCTTATAAAAAATAAATTTATCAATCAAGCAGTTCTGTAATACAGACCCGGAAGTTCTGAAAATCTGCCGGAAATAAAAGGCGATTTTGTTTTAGACTAGATGCCATCATAGTATCATACTAATTTTTGTTTATAATAGAAATAGAGGTCGAGGTCGTCCAGTCAAGTGTTAAAACACCGCGGGTATAACAAGTATAAAATTATCATATGAAAAATGATTTATAATAGTGATTGTTATGCTCGGTTGCCCAAATCTTTATTGATTCCATAAGGTGTTAATGGACCGCTCTGAATGCTTCAGACCTGTTTTATAGAAACAGTGAAGTTTTGTGCGTTTTAGAATCTAAAATAACTTTTATTTATTATTCAAATACAAGCTTTTAACCGTTGGAACGGAATCTGGGACTGGGACTGGAGCCCTTAAATAAGAGGAAAACATAATAACCGAAAAAAGTGTCACAAAAACGCTGTCACGCTGTTATCTGATAAGAGATAAGAGATTAGAGATGAGGGATGGGGGTGGAGAAGGAGTGGGAATGGGAATTATTTTACTCTGCCCTGGCAAACTAAATTCCGGGCAATGCCGGGTCCGGACGGCTTGTTTATTATACAAATATATGTTAAAATAGCGTAAAATACATTGGTAACTAATTAAGTATTGTGATTATTGCTTTAAGTACTTTGACGCTATGTTAGCTAAATTATTGAGTAAGTCAAACAATCTGCGAAGGTGTTATGAACGTAAATTTATTTTAATTTAATAAAAGCAGCTCAAGCAATATATGTGGCTATCACTGCATCCTTATAGGGAGGAGGGTTCTTGATGAAATCGCTGAATTTAATGAGTCCAAAACTCTTAGTGTGTTGTGAAGTTACGGCCAGCTGTCAAAAGAAATTTACGGTTTGGACAAGACTGATACAGTATGATGCTTTATTTCCAACGATGGAGGACTAATCCAAAAATAAGAGATATACTAGAAGATGCTGATATAACTGCGACACTGTAAAGCAAAGGACTGAATCGGTAAGGCCATGTGTGGAGAGCGCGGAAAAGAATAATCGAAGAAAACACAAAATGGACACATGAAGGCAAAGGACCGCTTTGCCGTTCAAGGCAAAGATGGGTCAACATAGTCAAGAAAGATATGGACATTGGAGATGAGGTAGCTGCTGATAAAAATAGATGGAGGGAAGTTGTGGATGCGGCAAAAACCCGGTTTATATTAACGGAACAATTTTTTTTTAAAAAATTGCACCAATTATTATTAATTATGCATCAATAAGCATAATTATTATAAAAGTTTATAGAGTATTTTGGCAAAGTATTCTAATTTTTAAGAGACTGTAATAAGAATATTTTAAGGAATTTTTGTGCATAAAAGCATCATACTTTAAGGACATTTATTTTAATCTGAAAATACAAATCCTAGCGATATGTGTGTTAATTGTTGGCTATTGCCACTTCAGCCACTATAATAGAAAATAATACGTCATTATGTTTTTAAAATAACAACTCAACGACTAATTAAGTGAAGGTATACCAACCATTATTAAACACATTTTTAACGTTTCAGTCATACTTATAATGGTCAACTTGTTAATGTCTTATACCATCTATACCAATAAATGCAGAACAATACAACTTTTTTCGAATTTCTATAGTAAGAACAATTGCAAATTTATATTATACAGTACAATATGTTTTTTTTAAAAAGCGAATTAAATAAATCGTTAAAAATGAAATAATTCGACATTTATTAATGTTAACCTTATTACATCAATATACTTCAATTATTCAAAACCTGTACATTTAAATAACTTATGTTGCTTCTCTTATCTCCTAAAAATACTTGTAACTGAGATACGCGCTTATTGTTATCAGTGTTATCAATCCTTGCGCAGTAAACACTTTGGTCAATGAGGGGTCGAAATGATACTTAATTCAGAATAATAAGAATTTTTAAAATTTTAAAAATCGTGTTTAAGAAATACGTCGATTACTTAACAATGACATATGAATATAACTTATTTAGCAATATATAACCATGTTTCTTTAAATACCTTTTCAAAACTGTATTTTGAGATAAGTACCTACACAATATCAAGTTTGTGCACGTTATATTTTGTAGTTTTTCTTTTTGAAAGTACTTTTGTTTTTGCTATAATCAATATTAGACAATATTCAAATTTTTATCTTTTTTAGTATTTTTTAGAGTTTTATTACATTTTTAAATTAGGAAAATTTGCTGAAATTTTTATCTAATCGATAACCATTTTTGAATAAATAGTTTTAAAGTTTAAATTTTAGGAGTGTGGAGTTATTATTATCTGTGCACATTTCTCAACCGCACTCCAATTCTTGACCTAAATTTTAAGCTAAAATAACTTTAATACTGATTACCCAAAACTGGTTATCGACCAGTCAAAATTGTCAGTAAATTATTCTAAATTTAAAAATTCAATTGAATATATATGTTACCATTTAAGTTTTAAAAGTTGTTAAAGCCCTAGCAAATACTAAAAAATATAAAAATTTGAATCTTGTCTAATATTTTACTATAACATAAATAAAAATGTTCTCAAAAATAAACCCTACAAAATTGCAAATACACTGGGTAATTATTTTATCATGAACTACTCATATCTCATTGGGTTTAATAAGAAATTAAATTTTTTTTTTCATACTGTTTTTATACAATGTGATTTCAATTTTTCACAATTTCTTTTGTTTTTACCCCCCTTTCAACTTAGTTTTTTGGATAGAAACTTTTGAAACTGAAATGAAATGGTAACGTATATATTTTATTATTTTTTTTAATTGAGAATAATGTACTAAAAATGTTGACTGATCGATAACCAGTTTCGTATAACTATTTTTAAAGTTATAAGAGTTTTTAAGTTAGGATGGGGGGGGGGGGAAATGCGGTTGAGAAATGCGCGCAGATAAAAATAATATTACACTCCACCTTTCCTCCTGCCCTAAACTTGAAACTTTAATTAACTAATTTCTTATAAAACCCTATGAGATATTGAGTGGTTCATGATAAAAGAATCACCTTGTGTTAAGAGTAAACTAGTGTAGGGCGTTATCACCCAGTCTTATTCAGAAAACAATGAGGTTGCACATACAGTATGTACTCATGCACTTATGTACTCATTTATACATTTACTTGTATAATGAACAAAATACAACTCTAAATGACAGTAAAAAAATTAAAACTTAATTTTGTTGCCAAAATTGTTCATAATAATTTTAGTTTCTAAATTTTAATTTTTTATTAAACATAAGGTAATAATTTATGTACAATATGTACATAAATATAAGACTACTACATAAGTTTCAAGTAAATTACAACATTCATAAATATACCTACATAATTTTACTTAAATACATATTTTACCAAAAAACCAACTAAGAACACATTTTACTGGCTAATAGCCTAGCTGCTGAATCCATAAAAATAATTTAAAAAAACACATTATATTCAAAACATTTTTGTTGTTTTAAGATCTAACTTTAAAAACTATGTTACAATTATTATATTCAAGTGGGAATTAAAATAATACAAATAAAAAAAATTGATTTATTATTATCACATATTATATGGCGAATTAACCATTTTATTCACTTGTTGGGAAAGCTAATGATTGAATTGTGCTTTCAAAATAAATAACAATATGAACAATTGAATAAAACTATATTTTAACCAGTTTTAGTTTTTTGGTTTTGTTCGTATGTCTTCTTATAAAACATTGTAAATAGGTATAAGAACAAACAAATATTACAAAACATATACGCCATGTAAGTTTTTGGAAAATCGCACTGGAACGAGAACAAGCCAGTGTACCACGTCAAGATAATTACGAATTGAGTCTATAAAAAAAAAAGGTAAATTAAAAACAGGTAAAAGCTTCAAAATTAATTATTTAAACATTACAATTTGCATAAGAGTCAGGTATTTCTTCCACCATAGGTACTTTTGCATGTGTGGACCTAGAGCTGCTAAGAAGTAGTACGAGTACATGATAGTATGTATAAATGCGTTTATTAGTCCTGGCAAAATACCGTCTTGATCTAAAATTATTTATCATGTTTCAAAGTATATTTCAATAAAAATTCAATACAATTTTAATCTTAATTATTTTATAATATAATAATAAATAACAATGAATTTAGAGTTGGGCATTTACCGAATCAAATCTTATGTAAATATTTATAAAAAAATAATATCATTTGGATACTAGGTGGGTAGTCTATTATACGAAAAAAACTACTTGAATGATTTTTTCATATTTTTTTGTATAAAACAAATATATTATAAACAGGACATTACAAAGTTGTTCAAAGAATTTAGAAAATATTTTTTCTAGTTCGAAAATGTCTACAATTATGTTTGTACTCAAATAAATATGAAAAATATATTTTCATTCATCTGGAGAACTGGGAAGCTAGGTAATATTTCGCGTGGGAGTTTGTGATACGCATAATATTAGTTTACGAAATTGCCTTACTTTTGTAAAATCTTAGTTGTACCCAACATGTTATAACCATATTCGCATGATGGTACACGTGCAGCAACGATATATGAGATTGTTTTTTTCTCAAGACGAAAAATACCTGAAAATAAAATAAAATGTAAAACAAACTATAAAACAGGTTGAGTGTTTATTAATAATAATATTACAAAAGATATTCTGTATTAGGTGTATTATACATTCTATGTAATAGAAATAAACCCAAATCGAAACAAGTTCTAGATTAATTTTTTTTTAATATACGAGTATACCTGTTCTGAATGATGAGTAGAATCATTATAATAATTAAAATTATTATTTTATAGAACATGTTTTTAAATCGTATTACGTATGTAACATGTATGTTATACATGTTAAAAATGTACTTACTGTATCCAATAAATCAATTATTTTAGAGAGGAAATAAAACCAAGAGCCTTTGTACAACTAAAATAAAATAAAAATGTATTACTCTTTTTCTAAAACAAGTTAGTGTTAAAAGAATTACATTTACAACTATACGTTTCCTACCTCAAACATTAAAAATGAAACTGTTTCCTTTTTTGGAGGATGACATGAGTGATTCCACATGTAACTGACACCATCAGGTGTGAAAAAGAACTGAAAATGTAAGGGAAAATATACTATTATATTATCATCGTCAATTATATTAATTTTAATGGCAATATCTGTTTAAGCGCGAAGCATAACTTCTACCATTTCCTTAGATAGAAATGTTTTTATACTTAAAAAAAAAAAATGATTCTAAAATTAAAAATGTCTATAATATTTTTATACTAGGTTTCATTAGCTATAATATACGATTTTTTTTTTAATTGATAACTACTACATCAAAATAACTTAACATTTTCTTCATGATATACGCAATAATTAAAAATTCAAATTTTACAAATTTGTTAGCTTTCAACTTAAATTATACTACTTAGTACTAATGGTAACGTAGTAAACTTAAAATAAAATTAATTTTAGTTTAACTTACCCAATATAATAAGAAAGCGTTGTAGATTACTTGTACAATATTGTATATCAACATAAGTCCTTTCAATTTATAAGGTTGACGATCTTTCATTACATACGGACCGAGTTTTAATACAAATATTAAATAAAATCCAACCGTAGTTAAAACTGGGTACGGGGATCCCATCAACCACCAATTGTCAACTATTTCATCTGAAATCAAAGTTATATCAATTTAACTATATTATTACACTGGAAACATTGTTAATTAGTGTGAACAGTGTAAACAGTAAACAGTAAACAGTAAACAGTGTGAATTAGGCGGACCAATTAATTAACATACACAGACAAACAGAGTATTTTTAATTCTACAATAATTTTTATAATTTTTCTTTATTATATAGAAAGTATAAAAGTTACAAAGTCTAAATAATACATTGTATGTTTTACTACAAACATATATTGAAATAAATGTTTGATATTTTTAATTGTGATTATTACGTTTTATGATTTTATATGTTTCGTAGTGTTTTTAAACGGATAACTGCTCCAAAACTATTAGGTTTTACAATTTTACTGAATTTCCATTTTAGTAAAAAGTTTTTGCATTTTAAAAATATAATTGTATATCTAAAATATTATTAGTTAAGCGTATAATTTCTTTGTACCCTGTTGGTGTAGTAGGTGTAAGAAATAAACGGTAGTTACAATAATATAAAACACTATCTCAATACTAATTATTTCTAACAAATAAACCCAGTACTGGGAGTAATTAAAAAAAAAACCTATTGAATTGACTATGGTGAAGAAAATTATATAGATTATATAACATTATATTAAACATTTAACAGTTACATTAGGATTACTACCTACAGCTCCTACAAATATTGCTAATATTCGAACAAATCATTATTTTATCGTTACCTATTGAATAAAAAACACGGTACACCGTAAAATAAATATATAATATAATTCAGTACAAAAATAATTATAAATTTGTTCGTCATATTACATATGATATCTTTAAGTTGAAAATATATGATACTTTACTAACCACGCACTATTTCTTTGTCGAAAATATCATATAGTTGATCTTTGGCGTTGACGAGAAAGTTACCCGAAGTAACACTTGTGTTCGCCATTGTTTTTGTAAATCAATCTAAAACATAATAAATCATAATTAAAAAAATCTCTTTAAATTCTGAAACAACCTCGTAATATGTAATTTGGTAAAATTACATTTTTAAACACCGTAATATGTTTATTTGGGTTTTTTTGGAAAATGGATAAATATCATCATATTAATGTTAAAAATATTATTTGAATAGTTGTTATTCCAAGACAGTACAGTAAGATATCTCGTAGTAGCGTTGTATATAAAGTTTCCACAACCCTAATGTTAGAGGTATTAGACTCTTAGAGAATTGAAATAGACGTGGTTGAATATATTCCCTAACCGGGAAGTTGAGAAGCTAATGGGGAATTCTCGTCATCTTCCCCGTATTAAATTAGAACACAACAGAACTATCCCACGTATGCCGAATGTCCACAGTTGGAAAGTACCCAAGTTTGGACATTCGGCTTGTGTGGGATAGCCCGTTCACTTTCTCCATGGTGCTAGAAAGATAACCGAATTTCCTCTTAGCTTCAAAACTTCCCGGAATTATTTGAGCTGCCGTACTCTAGCCTTTGGCATAGCATTTAAAACCAGTTTAAAAGCTTTTGTCACCCCATAAAATCTAAAAAAATTTTAGACGTCTAAAAAAGTACGGACAAAACAAACAAAAAACGCAAATATGAAATGCCAATAGATACATTACATTGATTGAAGATGATAGAATTTTAATTTCGAGAAAGGGTAACAAATCGAAGGCATAGAAATACCATTTGACGAATAATTTTTTTTTTTTTTTTTAATTGTACTTACCTATATGCGTGTGTGTATTAGTCAAACTTTTACTATCTAATTAAGTATATGAAAAAAAATAAACACTTCTAGTCGTCGATTTGAATAATTACTAAAATATTTTTTATAAAGTATGCAGCAACAAATATAGTACACTCTACTTGGTAATTATGATAATAAGAAATGAACACTAAACTAACACTGTTAGAGCTACATTTTACAACTATAAGCAAACACTGTGTAGATCACTATTTAAATCGGGTTTAGGATTCGAGGTGAACAGCACTGTGAACCGGGGTTTCCAGTTGTTACATTACTTTTTATCGAGACACGACGTGATACCCTTGATAATGGCTAACCATAAAATATAAGAGAACTTTTTAAAATCAGGAAACTAATGTAACGCGGCATTCATGTAAATCGTGTCTATTCTAGGATGGAATAGATAATACTCGTCAAAAAGAAAATATGTATTAAATTATTCTCAAAAACTGCAATAGCTGCTGTACAGACCGTTTTTCTGTATCAAGTGCATACTGAAAAGAAATGGTAGTAAGTAATGACTCACTCTTCTAAAATGACTGCCGACTAGGATTTCTTTTTTAAACTCATACTTAAAAACCATAGACCACCAAAGGATAAACATTTCGAATGATAATAAACAACAACGATGATGGAAATCGACATTTCATTTTGAGCATAGTGGCGCTAGACTAGTACAAGTATATACCATCGAAATTGATTTTGCCCCAGAACTGTCCCACCTGCAACATAAAAAATTGAATTTATTTATTGCTAAAAATCATAAAAACATACGGGGCTGAAACTAAAGAGAGTTAATTAAAATGTATTTTCGAAATAATCAAGAAAATTATATATGTACGTTTTTTTTTCAAATTTATTATTAAAAAGCCAGTATAAACGTAACATATTAGATCACAGGCCCTTAAAATGCGAACTGTAGATGTAAATTGTCGTTATATAAATATTAAAGACCATTTTTATTAGTACAGTTAGGTGGACAACATAAATTGGAACAATAGAAAAATTACTGTTTGTTAAATTTAATAGAAAAATCATTTGAAAAAACAATATCGAGTATGCTAATACTATTATGCGTAAATAACACTATTTGTATACTAATGCGATTGATTGCATAATTTAAAACATCTTTAAATTATAACAACTTTAATTTAAAACATACGAACCAGTACACAATTTATTTAAAAATAAAAAATAAATAATTTGTATTATTGTAAATAATTTTTTTTATTACAATTTATTGTATTATTAATTTACAATTTACAATTTATTAATAACATTGTAAGAAATCGTTTTAACTTTAAATACTTGTTTATTTCAGCTTGTTGGTAAATAGCATTCATAGAAACTGACTCAAGAAATAAATATCTCAGTTAAAAAAAAGAAACGTGACTTTGAAACTTACAAAAAGGTATCATGCTAGCTCAAAAAAATCTAAAAATGACTATAAAATTTCGAATGTTTGAGGGTCTTGAAAGGAGTTTTAATTATTCTAAACCCTCCAGCCCCTCTCTCGTTTACCCCTTTAAGCTAATATATTTCTGGCAATTATTGAATGAATGATAAAAAAATAATAATAATATATTGTGGGTGTAAATGTAAAGTAATAAAAAATTACAAAAAAATGGAAACTAAACTTAAATCTAATTAAAAGCGCAACCAAAATATTCACTTAAAAATATATGCAGATCCCCAACACAGTTATGTAGAAAACCAACCCTTAGAATGGAACACACAAGATGACGCAGTAAAGAACGTAGGAGTTTTTCTTCTTTGCTCGAAAGCTGACGTGGAAAATAAATATAAATAAAAAACTCACACAAGGCTGCATAAGAAATGAAACACTTTACCTCTTGTTAATTATAAATCAACGCTACAAAAAAAATTTTCACGTCTGCTGTAGACCTCAATAATCAGACCTTTCATCACATACACCTGTCCAGCATGGGGATCAGCCTCTCCTACAATAATAAACAAGCTGCAAATCCACCAGAACAAATTCCCAAGCATATGAAGACCCTCTGGTACATGAGAAACAGACAAATCCATAATGATACGGGAGTACCACTAATACACGATCAAATCATGTCAAACATTTTCACTTAAGACTGCAAGACTCTGAAGGAGCCCGCTTCTCTATAGAAGCGGTTCTCTTAGAACCAACACAAAAAATAGGCGCCTACGACCTCGATTGTCACAAGATATAATCTTATGAGACGAGAGCGAAAACTCCTCAAAAGAAGACGAATAACAAATAATAATAGTTTTAATTAAATTTTAATTTAAAAACAAAAATAATAATAATGATAAAAAAAAGTGCCATCTATTCATTACATTTTATATTATCATTAATCTCATTATTGTTACTATACATTATAAAATCTGACATTGTAAAATATTGTACATATATTAAGGCTAACTAGCTTGTAAGAGCATGCAATATGCTGAGGCGATTTTAATTAAAATAAATTAAAAACTAATTTCTTTAACTAACAAAAATTTACTTTTAAATTGAACAATTGTACATGAACAACTTAATTATAATTTGACATTACCGTTGTTCAAAATAGAAAAACAAAAGTGAAAATGAATGGGAAACGAAAGCAAACGGACGGAATCCAAACGGCAAGCGCACTGGTTGAATCGAGATTAAAGACCGGTAATAAGAAATGTTTCCAGAGTACACAAACTACGTTAATGTTTAAACAATTGCCCCAGATACAAAAATATGTTTCGAAATAAAAAGATCAAAATTGTCAAAACTTGTTTATCAGTATTTAAATGGAAAAAAAAAGTATTGATCAACGCACATCTTAAGAGGGCGCCGCACCGGTGATTTTCAGTGGTAAAAACATGTTTACTCCAACTGAAAATAACTCGCTTAATTTTGGTTTTAGAGTAAAAGCACCCATTATAAAATTAAAAGAAAACAATATTTTGGAAGGCACCACGGTGCGTTAAAAAAATTGTTTTGAACAGTTACAGTCATTTAAAAATGTTAAAATAGTCGTTATTTCTAAACTATGTATTGAGCGTTATAATCGGAATAATGAGAAAAAAAACGCACTTTCTTTGAATATTGTTCTCTTTTAATTTTATAATAACGGGTGCTTTTACTTTAAACCCAAAATTAAGCGAGTTATTTTCAGTCTGCTTAAACATGTAGAGATGAAAAAACATTTTTAAATCGCTTTCAAGGTTGCTGTGATAGTCCAAAATAAAAATTAACTACCAAAATACAGTCCTACTTATTGAGCTAATAATTACATAACACAGTTTAACCTTTAAATTAAAATTTTGTAAAAAATTGCATATAATTTAATCCTTAAAAATGGGCGGTGCGACGCTCTCTTAACAGCTATATGTGATTCGTCTGGGTTTACTAGAATTACATTAAATAAGACTTGCATATTAATTATTATATTACCACGTTTTTACACAGCTTATCCAAATCTTACGATTTACTAAGGTACAAGTTTGGCATTCAAAGCAAACCTAACAGGTTTGCATATCTTATACTTGTAGCTGATTAATAATATTATTCACTTACTATGAACCAGTCAATATCTTAAAAGATATTAGATTATTTTAATTCTTTTTTTTTACACTTTCGCAGTTATTAGTTAGCATAAATTTTATTTATTTTTAAAATGTATTATCCCATCCTTTATGTTTTGGAACATTAATAACTATAAACGCATAAAAAATAATAGTTTTAAAAATGAGGCGTATAGTTTCAAAACCAGCCAAAAGCACATATTTTGAAAATTGGGTTTTTTGTTTTTTGTAAATGGTCACACTGTATTACAAGTCCTGTAAAAATATTGAACATCAAATAGAGCTATAACTGGTTTAAACTGACCATGGAATTTTTGAAAATGTTGTTCAAAATCACCCATCAAACAAAGTTTTTATCAAAACCAGCCATAACCAAACACGTTTTTTTTCGCGGCAAAAAACAACTGATAATAATATGTATACAATCTAAACCTATGATTTCATATTTATTATAAAATCATAGAGTAAAATGTTAAAGTCTTTTTCGTTTTTTGTTGTTCCTGAACAATTTTAAAATGTGATTATGGCTGGTTTTGAAACTATACGCCTCATTAATGTCTAATATATTCTAAAATATTCATTGGGTCATAGTAAATCACCTTGTAAAATGTATACCAAGTTACAATATTATATTATAGAATTATTTAATATTATAATATTACACCAATGCATCATTTCAAAAATTTTCATTAATTATTAATAACAGAACCTATGGTTCAGTAGTATTACTAGAAATTCCATATTATAGTTAAATAAATAGTTAATTTTTCTTCCCTCTCTATAAACAAATGACCCGATAAAAAAGTGAAAAAACTTCCAAAGACAATCTTTATTATGTATTCTAGACTATATAGTCTTAATTGTAAATAAGGATTCTAAAAAAAATTTACTTTACATGCCTCTTGAATGATTAGGGTGTATAACGCCCCCTTAGCAATATTTCAACCTGCGTTTTATTGCACTCTCTTATTAGAGCTCTTGATTTTAAACGGGTAATACCCGTAAAGATAAAGACCCGGGTACCCGGGTACCCGAAAGTACGGGTAAGACCCGAAACCACCGGGTACCCGAGATAACCGGGTACCTGAGACAACAGGGCACCCGAAACGCAACGGGTACCCGAAATAAACTGCTATGTATACAACCGTGATTTATCACAAATGTTGGACAGTTTAAAATAGGTACAGCACATTTACACAATAATCACTGTACGTGGGCTTAATAGCAATAATCAGCTTAATGTACTATAGTCAATACGCGTCAATAATATTATCGAAAGCCGGTTATTATTATCTACCCATGTTTGAAAGTATATTATAGCCCGTATCTAAAGTTTCTTTGCAGTTTGTCACATCAGATGTTTTAGTAACATTATTTTTTAGACTTAATTAATAAAAGAAGTGTTCTTTATTAAAATGTCTAGTAAAAAAAGAAGTTGGGTTTGGGAGTTCTGCAAGTTAAGCGACGACAAAAAAGATGTTATTTGTAGTGTTTGTAATTGTATAATAGCTTAGCTCAACATCAGCAATTAATAAACACTTGAGAAACGTCCATAAATACAATAATGTTGATGAGAATCAAAGGTAATGAAAATATACTATATCTATTTATATTTTAATAAAATTGGTTATCTACTCAGCAACCAGCGTACACGTTTATCCAAGTATAGTTACTATTCTTCAAAAACATATATTTTAATTAAAAATAACGAAAATTAATATTAATATTAAAATGGTTTTAATATTATTTGTATTATTGCTATAACTACTGGGTATTTTATTTTTTTTATTTCATCTTTGAAAAGGAGACATTATTGCTAGCATCCAAACGACAGCGTTCTTAGGCGCATTTACAGTTTAAGAGATGCAGTTATACAAGTCAACAATATATCAGTTAAAGACGTATAGCATTTTCTATAGCAGCCATTTGGCAGGCGGAAAGTCGGAGTTCGACTCACGACTTGGTGTGTTCATTTTTTTTAAGTTTCGAATTTGTAATTAATTTGTTTTTGGTGTTCGATAAATTTTTAAATATTGAGCTTATGTTCTTTATACGTGTTGTAAGACTTAGCAGTAGGCAACAGCGGGTAAGTGTGGCAGAGGAAAATGAGGTTAATGATTAACGCAGTTGTACTAAAAAAATCACGTTGAACTTAATTGTAATTATGTGACCAATATTACAATTTAAAATGGTCTCGCGGTAACCCGAGAACAGCGTCGACAATAGTGACGGTCGGGTAAATCCTAATATTGTTTATCAACGCCGGCACCGGCCGCCGTATCGGGAGGGAAGAATTTATACATATATATATATATATTTACAGGGTGATTTTTTTATCATGAGCCACTCAATATCTTATAGGGTTTAATAAAAAATTAATTTAATTTTCATATTGTTTTTATACAATGTGATCTCAATTTTTCACAACTTTTTTTGTTTTTACCCCCCTCTCAACTTAGTTTTTTTGATTGCAACTTTTAAAACTTAAATGGTAACGTATATATTTTATTAACTTTCTAAATTGAGAATAATGTACTAAAAATTTTGACTGGTCGATAACCAGTTTTGGATAACTATTTTTAAAGTTATAAGAGTTTAAAAGTTAGGATGGGAGGGAAAGTGCGATTGGGAAATGCGCGCAGATAAAAATAATACTACACTCCACCTTTCCTCTTGCCCTAAACTTGAAACTTCAATAGCTTCAAAAATAGTTGTCCGAAACTGGTTATCGACTAGTCAACAATGTGCAATTTGTAGCTTTGACTACAGACGGCTGGTCTTCGAGAGCCCAAGATTCATTTATCTCTGTAACCATACATTTTATTGATAATGAATGGAATTTAAAAAATTATACACTATGCGCTCAATACATGGAGGAAAGGCATACAACTGACAACTTAGCTCTTATTTTGGAAATGACCATATTGGAATGGAATTTAAACGGAAAAATACACGCAGTTGTACATGATAATGCTGCAAATGTTGTATCATCAGTTGGTCTAATTATCAATGTAGACAACAGCATACGTTGTGCTGCACACATTATTCAGATTTGTGTAAAAAATGCCCTTAAATCTGTTACTACATATTCTCAGGTATTGAAAAAAGCAAATGCTATAGTTAGCCATTTTCACCACTCTAATGTTGCAGCTTCTGAGTTAGTAAAAAAACAACAACAGCGTGGGTTGAAAGAATTAAAATTAATTCAAAGTTGTCCAACAAGATGGAACTCGTCTTACTTTAAATGTGTAAGACTATTAGAAAATCGAGGTGCTATTATCGCAGTATTAGCAGATAGAGATGTCATTTCTTCATCAACAGCTCTAAAACTTGAGATTAACGAAAGAGAGTGGACACAAGTTGAAACAATGGTTAAACTGCTAAAACCTTTACAAGTGGCAACCACGGTTTTATGCGAAGAAAATGTCACCATTTCTATTTTGCGACCAATTATTTATGGATTAATAAATAAGCACATGATAGTACAACATGATTACGATGAAAATGCAATGAACTTCATTGAAAATATTAGAGAGAGTATGAAAAACAAGTTTAAAATGGTAAGAAGTATAGACGAACAAGTTCTCGTAGAACAAATCTCTTGTTTTTTAGATCCGAGACATAAAAATTTAGACACAGAGACGGAGGAAATTAAAGAAATTATAAGAAAACACGTACAACAACTATATATTAATTCAAAAACGGTTGAAAATAATGATATTGTGAGTGAAAAAGTGAGCGCTATGGATTTTTATTAGAGGCTAAAATAGAAAATGACAGCGAAACAGAATTCGAAATGTATCTTCGTGAACCAAAATTAAACCACAACGTCTCCAACCCTTTAAGCTGGTGGAAAAACAATGAACTAAAGTACCCTAATTTAGCTTCATTAGCCAAAAAGTATTTGTGTGCGCCATCAACATCGGTCAGTTCAGAACGGTGTTTTTCAACGGCAGGGAATATCGTAACTTCCAGGAGAAGTAGCCTTTTGCCAGACAACATAAATACGTTGACTTTTTTAAAAAGAAATAGCAATATTCTTCTTTCTAAATTTAACTCACTTAATCAAAAATAAAACAAACTAGTCAAGTCATATATTATTATCCCAAGTTATTTTATTAATTTCATTGTTTTTTTTTTGTTTGTTAATTTTTTGTTTGTTTGTTTATTTAGTGACTAATGTGTATGAGGATTTTTTTTTTAGTATTTGAATTATAAAATTATAAGTATATATTTAATTTAGTTGAATTCCATGTTGTAAATGTTGCAATCAATATAGACGATCTATTAACGTTGGTATACTTGTTTAGTCCGTCTCATTATATTGTGCGAAAATTTGTTGAACAATAAATAAGATAATAATTTTTGATTTACTGAGCAAAGAATATCTTATAATTCTACATAGCAATAGCACAATTAAAAAAACCTATTAATTTATAATTTTTTTTATTTATCCTTATATAATTAAAAAATAAACAGAATATACCTTTTTTTTACAATTTTATTTGTATTATATTTTAATCAGAAAAATTAATGAATAATATAATTATGAAACAAATAATTAAGAATAATTATTTAATAGAAAACAAATAAAGAAAAATATTTTATTTGGATAATGCCCAACAGTGTGTCTCGTAGTATAATCTATATTTCTATTATATAATATGGCCAGTGGTCTCATACAATAGGGAAATCCATATTATTAGAAAATTAATATAATTTTGAGACATTAAACTCACAACCTTTACAGTTTGTAAAATAAAAATTGAATGTTTTTGATAACTTATAATATTTATAATATATATATTTAAAACAAATATTTTATTGAAATAATGATATAGTGAAAAAACCTAACTAATACGAATACCCTAACTATAACGGGTAACTACTAACCGAAACACATCAGGTCCCCGAAACACATCGGGTACCCGATACCCGATTACCCGGGTATCAAGAGCTCTATTTCTTATACACCTTTATTGTTTTTTAGAGTGAGAAATTGAATTTATATATTCTAGATTTAGTATCCTGTACCTGTTATACCCATACTTATGTGATATGTCATGTATTTGTTTATAATATGCAAATATTCTAAGAAATGTAGATAAATTTATAATTATAAAACATTTTTTAAATCACTTTTTGCATAATTACATTCATCCAAACGCGATCTTAAAAAATCACAGAAACGATTATGTGACCTAATCTAGGAAAACTTAACCTTGTGGTTGTCATTATCCTAAACACAGCTTAATTGTCTGTTACATATTTAACACCGCTGACCGCACATGTAATTATCTTGTTTAGTAAAAAATTAACATATACCTTTATTTGTTGTCCCACACTTGACCAGTGACTTGTTTATACGTCATTCTTTGTCCAATTGTGTATTAATGCGTAGCTCGTCTTGAAGTACATTGTCACTCTTATCTACTTAATAATCTCCAAACAAAGTAAAAGTAATACTTACATTTCTGCCATTTTTCCAGAGTTCACATAATATAAAAATGCATTACTCACAAAAATGGCCTAGACGTAACGGTCTAGACTTAATTTTTAAATAAATTGTTAGCGTGGAAGCTGTATAAAATATTTTATTGAGTAGTCGTATACTAAGTTATAAAGTACTATATTATGTCAAAAACATTTAATAGCAACTAAATTGTAAGTTGTTTATGGTTTTACACATTTAGTCATACTTGGAAATCTTGTTTTCTAAGACGTTATTATCAAACAATTATTGAGGCATACAAAATAAGAAAACACAACTTCAAAAACATTTGTTATACATTTTATTTCTTCATTTAACTACTTAGAATGAACAAACTGCTCTGATCGAAATATGCGTACAAAAAAAATGCAGTGAAAACAGGTTTAAAAAACGATACAGCCTCTGTCAAGGTCAAAGCATGTCGTCGTATTGACTATCGAAAGATGTTTGCTGTTAACAACAACGAACTTGCTGTAGCATATAACTTGGTTTATCTTAGACAATAGAACGATTTCACCTACAAATGCATATTATTAATGAATGTTTTTCCATATTACCTCACAATGATTTTGGAAAAAATGTAATTACCTGCTATTGCATGTAACAGTACATTAGGTATAACTAAACGACGATAATAACATGCATTATGCACATTTTTACAATTATATTAATTTACTCCAATCAATCATGTCTATTGACGCAAGTATTCTCGATTAGGAATTACGATTTATTATGATATTATTAGCCATATTTATATATTTTATATTTTTAACCACCTATAATGTCGTATTCAATTATTTAAACATTTTTGAAAAGTCATTGAGCGTTATTGTGGGTTTCAAATTAAAATATTTTCTGTACTAGTAGAATTATATCTGTGACTTGGAGCAAGAAGAGCCAATGTCAATTTTGTGCATAAACGAGTTAGTCCGCTAATTGGAAAAATTGAATCATTCTTTATATGCTGTGAAAAAATCACACTCTGAGGCCAAACAATGAATTACTAATGAAGAGTTTGATAAAAAAATTAACATAGAGCCTAATGGAAAATAAAAACTTCAAAGCTCATTTTCCGAAAGTTGCAAAAAGTTGCTCCAAGCCACAGATATCCATTAAATAGTGTTATGCTTATCGTCTAGATGTTAAAAAAATGCACGTACGCTATATTTTTAAATTTTGTTAAAATTAAAATACAGTTTTTTCCAATTTTTCTCTGTTTGAAACCATGACCAATTCAAATTGAAAATTATACCATCTCATATCCGCTTGAAGCTAATATGTTTTTATTTATAATAATCTATAAATTATTGTATATGTAAATTAAGCATCGTTCAAAACCGCACACATTTTCAGGTAAATTTAAAATAAAAATCTATTGGAACAAAATTAAAATATTTTAAAACTGTATACATTTTAAAATTTCTCTAATATGCTCAAACTTACATCATATTATTTTTTTATATTAAGGTAGACTTATTTTATTATTTTTAAATGAATTATGTAATCCTAAAATGTATATAATACTGATTGATTACCTTTATTGTTGACAAATAACTGTAACGCGTCACCAATTGTAGACAAGTGTACTCGGTGGACAAAAGTTGAGAGCACACTAAGTGTTTATCACAAAGTTATATTACTTAAACTTAGAAGTAAAAATTTAATAAACGAATATTATTTTAAACATAGGATACCGAGTTAGAAAAATGAATGTGAGTGGAATTGAACCATGCATTATGGATAAAGTGTACGGAATTAATAAAATATAAAAGTGTGCAGTATTGAACGACGACCTTTTTGAGGAAGTGTGCGGTTATGATACCGCTGCAGCGCTGGTTCAATTTTTTTTTTTATTATTGAAATTATCAGCTTAAACTATTTATTTCCACAATTAATATTTTAAATCTTAAAATTAATTTTTATAAAATTTAAAATTATTACATACAAACGATGACGATATTAACAATGCAGAACAATGACTTAAAATTAATTATTTTCAATACGAAGTTAGACTTATAAATAAATAAGATGATAGAGAATCGATAACGGGGATGGCTGAACAATTGAGCGGGGAGTTAATGTCCAAAGAATTAATTGTATAGGATGAAACAGTAGTGGTAAGAGGGACGCGAAATTGGGAAATGGCAGGACACCAGAGCAGATGAGGGAAGTCACAGGCAAATGCATCGTTGTGACGAGGGCAGAATGGGGAATCATTAAGAGAGAGCTTAAAAGCGTGTTATTGGAGTGGGTTTTGTCCAGATCTCATACGAGTGAAGCAGATTTTGATGAAAACGAATTTGGTACATTCATTTATACTGCTTGGTGTAGGTGCCTAAACATTTAATTATATTACTAAAATAACGCACATTCGTATCATTCGTGATTGAATTATTATATCCCAAGTTTTAATATATATTATGTTATCACATAATATATGTGATAACAGTGAGGACGAATCAATTATTTTTTCTTGTTCGCTTACTTAGTTTAGCTAATTGTAAATTCATTTAACATTTTCACTAACGGGGTTCTCTCACCCAGCGACACCACGATTAGTGATCTGCGTGACTCTTCGCTTCAGAATTTGGTAATAACTGAGCTTGATTTTAACACCATTGACCATTCTAGTTACCAAATGCCGATAGAACGTTAAATGACATTTGGAATCTGGTATCTTCTATTAAGGACAGTGTTTCTTCGCATGATGCCAGCATTAAAAACGTGGTTATTAAGTTGGGCTCATTCGATAAATTGTTTAGTGAATTCAAAAAATCTTTGGACCACCTTAATTCCGATTTTACTCAAATGATGCGCTAACGGTTGATGTTAAATTACTCCAAACAAAATAGTTACTGATCTTGAAAATAAGCAAAGTGGACAATTTTCATCCAATGCTGACGCAATCGTGGAAGTACAAAAGAGGATTCTTAGAGCCAACAACTTAATTCTGTTCGACGTTCCTGATACAATTAATACTGATCATAATCCTGTAAAGGACTCTGACACTGTCACTCAATTTTTTAAGGAACTAGCCGTTAATGTTAAAGTTGTTAAAACTCGTCGTATTGGGAAACGTGGCTCTAAGCCAAGGCCTTTGATAATTGAAATGAAATCTAGAGACGACGTTTTGTCTATACTTAGATCTAAGCCTAAAATCCGAAGTTTGGAGGTCTGGCGTTCAATATGGGTTGATGAGGATAAAACAAAAGTACAACGGCGCAATATGAATGAACTGCGTTATGAACTTCGACGTAAGCGGGAAACCAGCGAGCTAGGATGGGTTATTCGTTATACTCGAGGTGTTCCTGTTCTGACACAAAAAAACTAGTCAACTGCCTTGCAATTCCAGGTCAAAGCCTCAATGGTTTCTTGGCCCCATCTTGTTCTAGTATGCATTTTTCACTCTATGATAATTGTATTAATTGTTTAAATACTTATAGTACATGTAATAGTTTTATTAGGGAATTTATGTTGTTTAAAAGTAATCTCTCGTGCTTCTACAAATCATAATGTTAATCCGAACACGAGTATTAATTTAAAATTTTTTTATCAAAATGTGCGTGGACTTCGGACAAAAACTCATGATTAATGCTCAAATCTCCCTTTACTTAATAATTATGATATATTTATTCTCCCGGAGACATGGCTTTCAGCAGACATTAATGATGCGGAACTGGGTTTTATGAGTTATAATATTTTTAGGTGTGACATTTTTTCAATTGAATTAATAGTTATAAATTGTAATAAAGAAAATAATAAATCGTTACAATATAAGTTTAATACATTGATATTGTTATTTACAAAATAAACAACATATATATTACATATAATATATAGTAATAAGATAAATAGTATATACAATTTATCAATATTATATTATTACATATTTTTAACTAAAAATTGTTTAACAAGTTGATATTTTAAGACAGAACACATCAATTACAATATTACAATTTTTAATTAAGATTCATACTTCATTGCATTCTGAAAATCTACGCAATTAAAAAAAAACATATTCAATATGATTACAAAATATTCACAATGGAAATGTTTTGTTTTTAAAAATAGTTTTAAGTAACCTCGATCTCAATCCTCTGTCAATATCATGTCTGATAGTTAATTTATAATTTATTAATTACCGTCGCTAGACTATTTATTGGTATACCACTTCTATAAAACATTTTTAATTCTAAAAAATGTAGTTTACTTTTTTTAATGATCTATAATATATTAAGATTATGTTGGTAACAAAATATACTATCACAATAAACTTTGTAATTGTTGTATAGGCTAGTTACTATTAACATTAATAAAATAATAATTTTATCACAATTATAATTTGAATTTAATTATCATTTGTAATGGTAATAAAATTGTAGAGACTATAAAAACAAATATGTGTACTTAGACCTTCCCCCCAAAGTTAACAAGTTTAAGTATTGCGTTAAGATACTTTAACCAGTTTTAACTTTAGCTTTTTCGTCTTTGTCATAAGCTTTAAAATAGAACATTGTGAACAAGTATAAGAATAGACAAACATTGAAAGACAAATATATAATGTAGGTTTTAGGGAAATCACACTGGAATGAAAACAATCCGACATACCACGTCAAGATCATCAAGAATTGAGTCTGAAAAAAGATAAGAGTTTTTAAAAATGCAATAATCATTGCAAATAACGTATTTATTTATACTTACAATTTGCATAAGAGTCAAATATTTCTTCCACCACAAATACTTTTGCATATGTGGGCCTAGAGCTGCCAAGAAGTAATAGGAGTACATGATTACATGGATAAACACGTTAAGAAGTCCAGCTAAAAGTCCTTCTTGACCTAAAAATTATAAACACATTTTGAAATACATTAGACGAAATTTTAGAACCTGAAAACTAAATAAACCATAATTATCTTGTCCATTACAAAAAAAAATTTTAAATTCAAAGAAAACTTGATGTGTGAAAAATCGGAGGATCCTTTCTTTTTACAAATTAACTGGCGATAATTCCTTAGTTTAATTACCACTTGGGTATAAATCTACTTTACCGGACACCCCCTTTTTTTTTTAACTAATAGTATTTTACATGCTGATTACGAATATGTAAAAATCAAAATTTCGCCGATATCGACGATCCGACTTAAGTAGATTTGTTCCCATGATGGTTTTAGAATAAATCGCTTCAACTAAAAATGGAATAGGACATTATTTTGAAGAAAATAATGTATCCTTTAATCAAAATAATTCAAAGAAAAAATTGATCGTTGTTTTAACTTTAAGAAATTAAAAATTGCCTTTTTTAACAGCATGTATTAAGTAAAATAATAAATTTATTGAAAACTGTCATTTCCTCTAAAACGTCATCCCGTTACAATTAAATTAAAGTATTTTTGGGTATAAATCTAGTATACCCTTTTTTCGAATTTTTTTTTTAAATTGATAGTACTAAATAATATGCTCACCTTTGTAGAATCTTAATTGAATCCAAGTAGTAATAACCATATTCGCATGATGATAGACATGTAATAATGATACTTGTGAATTTTTCTTTCTTAAAATAAAGAACACCTGTAATTTTTTAAATAAAACAATTAACATTACATTCACGCCAAAATAATAATAATACTTTATTTTTAAAGTAGGACCTTTGTTGCCTAGTTGTTATAAAAATAAAATAAACATGAAAGGCTCAATGACATTATATTTTATCATGAGTTAACGGTTCGAATACTTAGTTCATTAAAATTACTATTATGCAGATAATATGCTTTTGCACTAAAAAATTTCTTATAAAATGTCTAATTAATTAATAATTAGTAATTTTAGTTTTATAAAAACCTATTTAATATACAAAGATATTAGTTGAAAACATTAAGTACCTACAACTTGTTGTAGAGTTTATTTGTATGTATACTTTTTTGTAAAATTCTTCAAAATGAGATAAAAAATATTTATTTGTTAAAAAAAATTTAAACTTAGTACTTTTTGATTCGTTTAAGAATAGATCGATTAAAAAGTAAATATAATTTTTTTTAATTATTAGATATTAAATATTTCTTGAATATCTATTTTATATGCACGTTAGGGCAGTACATTATACAAAATAATACACTTACCGTATCTAATAAATCAATCACTTTAGAGAAAAAGTAGAACCAAGATCCTTTGTTTAACTATAAATCAAATAAAAAATAACATACAGTCAATTTAAGTATTCAATTAATGATAGTGCATTTTGTTAAATGCTTTTTTAATTGATGTTTTTAAACTTAACTATTTTAACTTACCTCTAAACTTAGGAACGGCTCTTCTTGTCTTGAAAGAGGATGACACGAATGATTATACAAGTAACTCAATGCACCCGGCGTAAAAAAGAACTAATAAATTCATATTAACATATTAGCAAATAATATAATACATTATAATACATTATTAGTAAAATACACAACATTGCTAATCGAATTAATATGGCAATAAACTAATTAGTCAGTATTTACTAGAGAATGTATATTGTGGCAATTAATATTATTGAAATTAAAGTTTTAAATGTGGTGGTTAGTTGTCTTGGAATTGTGTTACAAATATAGTTTAAAATAATTCAGTTATTTTATTAACCACCGACCGGTTAGGTTGTGCTGAGTTTATCTTCATAGGCGTAGAATAGGGGAGGGGGATCTAAGAAGGCTATAGCCCCCAAAATTTTCTTTAGTCCCTCTTATGAAAATATATATATATCAATATTCTACGTTCACGGTAGAAAGTTAAAAACGTTTTATTTTATTTTAAATAATACACTAAATAAAATAATAAGAAAACTTTAATAATATAATTTCCAACTATCCACAAAATTATCTTTTGTCGTAAACTTTGATAAGTTAATCTGAGTATACTTTATAAGTTAGTAATAACTAATAAAGTGAGCAGGACATTCAAAAAGCAACGGAATTGCTGAAACGAAGTGCAAGAAAACGGGGACTCGACATTAACGAGGTTAAAACAAAATACATGCGAATCTCGGTAGGAAAATACAACTGGACTACAGGTCGGAGGATATATGTTTGAGGAGGTGGATGATTTTAAATATTTAGGCACTAACTTTAAGTAGCACAAACGACAACCGCAGCAACTATTCGGAAAACCAAACATAATAGCGGAAATACGCCACAAAAGACTGAGTTGGCTTGGAAATGTGCTTAGGGCTAAGTCAATAGCAAATGATGTATTAAACCGGATTCCTCAGGGAAGGAGGCCGATTGGAAGACCGGAACAGAGATGGATGGACAAAAGTAAAAAGGAACTAAACCGACTTGGGATAGATAATATTATTGAAGCATCTCTGAACAGAGACAGGTGGAAAGAGATTTGTTTTGCAGCAATGGGCCTCAATGGCCTTTAAAGCTGGAAGAAGAAGAATAACTAATAATAAACATATTTATTATAGTGTTTTTGAAGTGATTTGAGCAGACTTGTATGATGTATAAGATTTATTCAAAGCAAGGAGAGCGGGGGTAGATGATGTGTATGGTAAACGTCAAGACGTCAACAAACAAATATAACCAAGATAAAAGAAATAATATAGTATGTATAAGATTTCAGTATTTACAATATTATGAACGACAGTTAGATAGTGTATGTTATGCGTACACATATGTACATAAAATATAAAATTTATATTGGTTAAGTATAACTCGTGTGGCTTATAATTGCATAAACAAATGGCGGCTAGGTTTGAATATGGGCCAGCAGTGGGGCAATTAATCCTACAAGACGTCCTATGTTCACAATTGTTTTAATGGTTGTAGCCCCTCTTCCCTCCCCTATAGAATTAATTATGCTACGCCTATGTACGTAGATGGAAATTGAAATGTTGAACTTACCCAATATAACAAGAAAGCGTTGTAAAATACTTGTGTGAGATTATAAACAAGCATAATGCTTTTTAATTTGTATGGCGTTCGGTCTTTCATGAAATCTGGACCTACTTTCATTACGAATATTAAATATAATGCTACCGTAGTGAAAACTGTCCATGGGGCATTTATTAAAAACCAGTTGTCAACTTCTTCATCTGAAATCAAATATTAAAAAAAAAGAAATAGTTAATATTTTATCAATAAATGTATAAATATATACTGATTGATTATATTATTAGACAATGATACTAACCGCGCACTACTTCTTTTTCAAAGACTTCGAAGAAAAGGTCTTTAGCATCGATGAAAACGTTTCCCGAGGAAACGCTTGTGTTCGCCATGACTGATTATGTTAGGTTACCTAAAAATAATTAAATTCAAATCAACAAAGTATTTTTTATTTATTGGGAACTTTTTTAAAAATATGTTAATCATACTAGTTTTAAATTTGAAACATTATTAATAACATTGCAAAACGACGAGATTTTAAAGATAATTATTAACTATAGTTTTAGTACTAAAGAGCGGGGCAGTAGAAAAAGCGATTTTCCTATTAAAATACATTTGAAAATCGCTCTTTTTATTGTCCCACCCTTTACAACAAACTACATAATATACACATATACTTAGTTAAATATATTATTTAGCATTTTTTTGGCTATTATTCTAAAATGGAGCCAAAATATACATTTTTCTTCGCTAAAGGTAATTTTGCATTTTCGGATTATATTAATTAACTAAATATTATATCAATGATTATTATTTAAAATACAAAATATACTTTTTGACAGTACAATTAAAACTGGCAACAGAAAAGTAACTACATTTACAATACCACCTTGGAGATACAGTTCATTTCCTTTTAAAGCTATACTTATTAAAATTATACTGTATTATTGAGACCAAGTTTAAAACTAAAAACTTGTTTTATATAAATCCAGTTTTTTAGATGTCAACAGGATCGCAAGGTCATTTTTTCAACCGGATTGGTATATCTACGATTCATTTTTAAAGTAGAGTCAAGAAATTTTGGCTTTACTACTTTTTTTTTTGTCTGCCTTATACGTTTTATAAAAAAATTGTTTAATTACAACCAGACAGATATAGTGTTACTAGTTACCAAGAAGAATTCGTAAAGACTTATTTTCCATAATGTTAATGTTAAAAAATAAAACCATTTTATTTTATCTTATTACTATGATGACTACTAAATTTAGAGTTTATATTCAACTAATTGATTTACTACTAAAAGAACTTGAAATTGTTTAAAATATTTGTAAAATCATACAAATTAAAATTATTGCAACTAGTAATGTAATAAATAGCATAAATTTATTTTAAAAAATCTACAAACGCATAGGCTGGATTTCCACGTTTATAACTTGACCTTTAAAAGTCAGGCGTTATAATTATTATTATGTCAATTGAACATTCTACTTAGAAACATATATAGCTACTTATTGAAACTGCACAAATTGTAAAATCCCTGGATTAAAATTTGTTTTATTGTTCATAATTATACCACTAAATCCGTTATGTATGAACTACATACTCTAATTATCTATGCTTAATTCGTCACAACCCTTCATATCCCTTCCCCACTAAAAAAAAATTGTTTTCTCCTCTTTCTAGTTTTAACGTTAGCATTCTCCCTCAGTCGCTTTTCACTGCCTTACATTCCGCATACATAATAAAATATATTATATATTATAATGTATTAAAATATTAATACCAGGTTTGATGTTAATTGTATTAAAATATCAGAAATAAATAAAATACAAATTACAACTGATGATCGATTAAAGTATAGCACGAGCATGTACCTACCAAAGTTGTTTCACGCAAATAATACTATTTAAGATAATTCCTAATGTTGCTAAAACTAAATTATTGCTTAAACCTTAATATGTATATTTTACACTCGGTCAATAAAAAAGTAACTAACACTTTAATTGGAATACATACATTAAAATGTAACTGTTAAGTGGTTGTTAAAACTAGTTATAGCAAGTTTGAAAGACAAATGTTATAATATTAATGACCATATTATTAGACTGTAAAATTGTATAATTACTATTGCAAACATACATATCGATGGCACACAAATTACACATATCTATCTACGATCATATAGATACACAATACCAAACAATTATTTATATAGTTTTTATTTATTACATTTTAGTTTGTTTGTTTATTTATTAGTTAATAATTTAAAAAAAACAAACATTTTTTATATTGTATAATAGTATTTATTTATTGAACTTGTTGACTTTTGGAGCCCATATTTTTCTTGGCAAATACAGTTAAAAATAATAATATTATCCCCCAGAAACATGCAAGGTTAGCTTAAATGATGTATACAAAATATATAAATATATGACAAAAAAATGTACTTACTAATATGTAGTAACTAATAACTGTTTCGCGCCAGCTATTCGTTAATATTTGTATGTAATTTGAATTTCTCCGGTAATATACTATGATATCACTATGTCACTACCATCATATTGCAAATGATGGCGGATCCTAAAATTCACCGGTAAAGGAAACGGTGTATGCCACTGAGTACTTGTGATCATAATGATTGCCGGGGTTAAATGTTTTTGCTACGTTAGATTTCTTTGAACTGTAGTTTCGAGGTGAACACCACTGAGAGAACCGGCGATTCCAGTTGTTGAATTTTGCCGCAGTACAAATACACGTGGATACCCTTGACGAATGCTAGCCGTAGTTATCATTATCATTTTTCGATTTCCTACTACGGTACAACTAAGTTACTATGGTGTCCAGTCTAAAGTACCTATAGGTATGTATGTCTGCGCCGGCAGTTCAAAGAATAGTAATAAAAAATTTTAACTGTTTGCCGACGACTGACCATGTCGTTAATTTCGTTCACTGCTGAAACAGTTACAATAAGCTATGCAACAAAAACTAATACCTCGTCCACATACAAGACTAAGGAGGATTTATGTAGGGGTTTTCAATGAAACACTTAGGTTTTAACAATCTAAATTCGTATACTATTAACATGTTCCGTCGACTGGTGTCACTTGTACAGGAAAGTACGACGAAGAGGAAGATTTTACATTGTGGATTATACTGATGGTGTTAATTGTTATGGATAAAAACAAAATATGAACAGCTTAGAACTTGTGTGATTGAAAAGACTACGCAACAGACTTTTCTTGGTTACACATCCATAAGATTTACATTAGTTAACTTCTTCCAAGTTACTCACCCTTCGCCTCGTTTGAACACAGTCATGATTATAACATTCAAATCCTTATTTGTTGTATGACATTAAACATTTGAAATCTTATTAACGTCTATGACCAGAAGGCGTATTTAGGTAGGGATCATGGGCTCCGTTACCCAATGTGGAAAATCAAACATTTGTTTTCAAAATAAGGTGTATCCTAACTCCTGTGCAATCATAGGTCGCCTGCCGAATATCGACACAGTTAACTAATTAATCAGTACGGATATATTATAAAAGATGTGGAAAAAAAAACGTAATAACGACGGTATCAAAACATTTACCTTTCTCACTAAGTACAATAATGATTTATCTGTTCCAAGCTGGACTGACAAATGTCGATAACACGCACATAGTTATAAAAATGTGAGCGCGTCACATTCAGAATAAGAGAAACGCCTTAACGAGGGCACCATTAATAATAAGAAAGATAAAATAAGAAATGTGCATAACACTAAAAAACATATTTCACAAATTTTACTGTGTTAGAGCGTGTATCCTTTTTGCAAACAAGACTAACTACCTACACATAAATAGAGTACACTTAACGAACGAAGCTCAGGAGGTATCAATTTACATTGATGGGGTTTTTATTTTATTTCTTTAAAAGAATACACTGCACATATAAATTAATAAACGTTTTTCGGAATATTGAGAGATGAGAATCCATAAAACTGAATAAATTAGCGTGTTTTTTTCATATAACAGACCCATTACCAAAAAAAAAAAAACAAATTGAGTAACAATAGTAGGCGTTACTCTCAACCACGTGTTTATTTGCATACTTAATAATATTTTTAAAATAATTCCCACGAAAAAATGCGATTACACTTTTATAAAAACCAATTGGTTTTTATAAAAAAATTACTGTGTTGTAATATGAAAAAAAAAAATAATGTGACTTAATCCATCCATTCATAAATTTTCTTCATTCAACTAGATTGAAATTATTTTTAAAGATTTTATGTTATATTAGTTATTAGCATCTTACAATTAGAGTGTTTACTACTTTAAAATTGACTAGTCATCAAATAAATAAATTACTCTGTTTTTCTAAAAAAAAAAAAAAATTAATTTTGGTTACTCATATAAATTCGAATAAATTAGATTAAATACAGTAATGAGCATAAATAATAATATAATGATACTAGGTTGCGTGTACGTTCATTAATTGTTTTACGCAGCATAAGTTTATTTGCATAATTTGTATAGACAGTCAATTCGGAAAACCCACAGATACCATATTTTACTTTTACATACTTTTTTTAAATACCTTTAGTTTTATAACTTAAAAGAGTAAACATTTTTAATCTGTAGTACGGCGAACGAGAATAACATTTAGCAAGCCGCTCGGTAACCAGATGAGTTGATCAATTTATTGATCATTTTAATATTTATTTTATAGCTATACTTAGAAGTTAGTAAAACTACAATAAAATAACAACCACGCTTCACATATCTCTTTTAGTCCTGGAGTTAAGATTAGTGTCATGTCAAATATTCCTTAATTCTACAATCTATACAATTGTAAATACAGATTAACTTATATTAATAGTATTATTAATACTATTATTGGTGGTACAATGATAGAACGCTTCCACGTGGTGTACCCCGGGCAACGTCTTTAAACGGCTAAAGTTCTATCACCCCTCTGGCAGCTTGCCATACGAATAAATAAATAAATATTATTATTTACTGTATATAGTTGAATAACTGTTGTGCTGTAATGTTATTCAATAATAACACTTTAAAATTAATAATAAACCATTTGATGACATAAAAACTGAATAAACTTAGTTAAGAGTATCCACACTTCATGCAGATACATCAATACATAAATTTGTTCTGATAATTATATAATTATTTCCGATCTATAATCTCTTTGCGATATATGTTCATAGTATAGTCTCAATTTATAATATCTGGCTTTAATCGATTTACTGGCAATATTTATCAATATTTAAGATTTCTCATAAATCAATTTCCGTTGTTCTACCTACCAAAATTCATTTGACTATCCTTATAATATATATCGTTATGTCCTTATAAATTCTTATATATCCTTATATCCTGCAACTGCATCTGCATGAAGTGTGGATATTCTTAATTTTATATTCATAACTTAATCCCTCCATAATTACGTCAGCACTGTGACACATACCATGTCGCTCAAAACGTGACAGACTAATAGACACATTTTCAGAATGACCCCCAGCTATAAGACGTACCCATGTCAAAAAGCTTATATTCTATTAGCACAATGCACGTACAATACCGTTCACAATAAAATAACAATGTTAGTTATTCACATTTCTGCAATGATTACATTGTAGCAATTTTACAAGTTTCAAAAGCTATGAATACAAAAAATATTTAGATATTTATTCATACGGTAAAGCTTTGCTTATTTCAAAGTGGTTGATGCATAAATAGATTGCATATTTTCAGTGCATATATAAAAAATCACTAATAAGTAATATACATATTATTACAGATATACTATAGTTAAATGCAAATTAAAAAATGCATTTTCACGACGTCCTACATGTTTAGTGTTTCTACTCTGGCTGACCGGTTGTAGGCTACGTCAGTTAATTGCCAAACTGGTGGGAGCTAACTATAAGTGGCCAGACTGGATTGACTAGCAAACCATACCGGATCTTAACATAAAGATGCAATGTTAATTGCTCATGCAAATCAGTATTTTTAAGATACATGACATGCGTTATAATATGCCAAATATATATTTTGTCACGTTTTTGATTGAATAGTGCCAGTGAACTTTTTTTGTTCGCCAATTTACAAACACGCTTTAATATTTGTTTAATTATACGATATGATAATCCAATTACATGAAAAATGAATGTCTGTCATATCAGCCTCTGCGCTAGAACAAAAAATAAAAATTGTGTTGCCTGAAAAAAAATTAAATGGCTATAGAAATAAAAATAAGTAGTATTTTATTTCTCTACTTTAGTTTTTAAAACTTACATTAGAAGTTTTTAATAACTTCTTTTTAATTCTTCTGTTTCACATAAATGTGCTCAATAATTTTGAAATTAAAACATGATTGATGTCAAAAAGAAGTATGTCTTCAAAGTAACTAGTAATTACCCAAAAATATGTTCCGTGTTAGTGAATGTATATATTATTTTTTGCATGCCTTAAATATACTAGGTTATTGTATCTCTACTACCATCTAAATTTTCGATGATAAAAATAAAAAATGGCAGCGTTAAGGGTCAGCCAATTAAATTCATTTGTTTTTTAAAGGTATTATATTGTATTTATTTATTTTTAAAAAAACAATGATGTACCCTAACACTGTGAATTGATAATATAATAATCAATAACCTAGTATATTTAAGTCGTGATTTTACGTATTACTTCACTCAACATTTTTAAAAATATATTTTCATTAATTCTATGCCCAGGGGTCACGTGTCTTATAATTACTCCTTTACTCAACCGTAGTTTATTTTAGCGATGACAATAGCCGGAAGGACACTTTTACTACTGAAGGTTCGTTGTCCTTTATGTAACCTAATTATTTCCAACAACCTGTGAACATTTACACACAATTTTCGCATTTGAAAACGAATATTTACTATGTTATGGTTCACAATTGAAAGTTTATTGACAGTGACTATGGAAAATCCAATAAGGAAATTACGCAAGTGCGAATCACTTCCCATGTGTCAAAATTATATTATGTTTACGCAAAATTATATGATCATAAAATAATTTTAACAATTGCAAGCTAAAGATTTCAAAAAAATTAAGAGATTCACCTAGAAGTATTCAGGGGGATAGGAAAGGAAAAATCGGTTCCTCACCATTTGTCGTAAAGCCTTAATTAAAAACATATTAATATATTTTTAAAAAATAAAGTTTTTAGGTAACAAAGGAAGCATTTCTCGATCAAATGTCATTGATACACTATCCATAAATAGCTTTATAATATCGTAAATTACCTAATTTGGAAAAAAATGACAGCTAACATTATTCTATAGTAATTTAACAGTTGGCTTTATAAAGTGTTATTAATAAACACGGAGTATTGCAGGGAAGTAATAGGAGATAAGCAGTGTAGGTAGTGTTTGTTTTTGTGAATCCCTTCTAATCGTTTTAGAACTTTTACAGCCCTTTAGTTATCCCATGCTTAGCATAGATTTTAATGACCCATATAATAATAATACAAATAATAAGGATTCAATATCAGATGATAAACATGATTAGTGTAGTAATTTACGACCATAAATATATTGTTATCTGTAGTTTCTGTAAGTGGTCTGTCGTTTGTGTTATCCTTGAGCTTGAAAACTCATCTATGTATAGTATATTGTATTATATTATGACTTTGTTTATCAAAATAAGTATAAAGGCATTCATTTTATTTGTCTTTAGTCGTTACCAAATGCTCACGCATATAGTTATTTCTTAATCTAAAGTAAAACACTCGCTTTATTATTGTAGATGACTTCATAGATGTAGCTGATGTAACTGTACATCACAAGGTCAAATAACATAATTTTGGAAACTAATAGCTAAATGAAAATGTATCTCTTATACTATATTACTATAACTGGCAAAATAATATTACAAATTGACATTATGGTTTTGATAAATTGGTCTAATTATAAAAGTGTTTTAACTTACAAATGTTATGACATTTTTTTGTTACTTAAAAAGTGTAAGAGTAACAATTAACACTACATATACATAAAACGATAATAATGCTTTGGAAGTTAATGTATTGTATTGATTATTGTATTCATAATATTATATTATATTATTATAATATATAATCAGACATTCTTTAAATTTGAACCGTTCGAACAAATAATAGGACAGTTAATCGTTTAGTTAATCTAAACACCTAAAATTGGGAAGGCGTCACGTTCTCTTAACGACATAATACTATCTTACGCTAGATCTCATTATATATAAAATACAAAAATTCAGATACAATACTAGTGTATTTTAATGGCTTTGTAATATTTATTACCATGGAATTGGATAGTTTAAAGAGATTCAATAATACGTAATTATATTAGGCATACAGTGATTATTTTTCACTTAGTATAATATTATATATTATAATATTTCCCTCAGGGGAACGCTAATCTAGCGTGACGGGTATGGCGAACCCGGGGCCCCGAGCTATGAACTGGACTGGCTAAAATTAGCTGGTCCAGTTCTCTCTACTTTGACCTTAATTGGTTGGAGTAGACTGGCCCTCCAAATTGGGGGTTAAGCGCAGAGCTAACGACCCTGCCTTGTAAAAAAAACTAACGTTCAGGACTCAAACAACCTAAGGGGTGTTTGACGGGATGGTCCTAGCGGCCGTTTGCCCGAAGAAGAAGAAGAAGATGATATTATATACCTATTATATTTGACGTTTTTATGTCTTTGCCATGGCACACACACGGAAAATGGCACCGGTTGTCATAACGAAAAATAACAGCTGATTTATCTGATAAAATAAGAGAGATAAAGATAAGGAAGAGCGATAAGAGATAATTAATAAAAGTTTCTTTTATATTGACATTTTTATGTCTTTGCTTTGGCACATAAACGGAAAAACCGACCCCTGTTATCATAACGAAAAAATCAGCTGATATATCTGATAAGATAATAGAGATAAGAGATAAGAGATGAGGGATGGGGTGGGAATGGGGTTAGGGTGGGGGTGGTTATAAGGATAAGGGTGGGAATGGGGATGAGGACAAGGTAGTGGATAACGATGAGGTCAAAGATGAGGCGAGGATGAGCATGAGGTCGAGGTCGAGGATGAGGATGAGGATAGGGTTGGCGTAGGGATGGGGTTGGGGTAGTGATGAGGATGGGGAGAGGATGTTAAATTTTTTTAATTATGTGTTGTTTTCACAACGAACAAACTTAAATGAATGGTTAATGAATTACTAGCCAAGTAAATGTTTTGCCAATAAATTGATTAAGGCCAATTATTATTAAAAAACTTTTGGCCACAACATAAAAATAATCATCACCTGCCATTCGAGTACCGTGGTTACCATATTGTCACAAACCAAGTGTTTATTTTGGGTTAGCAACGAAAATATTTCGAATGGTATCAAGGCTTCGGAATCGAGGCGGATAAAAAGGAGCGGACGGTGCTCCGCAAAACGAGACATAAAAATGTATCCCGCGGTGTTGCGACCTCGTACGCAAGCTGTTAAAATATAAATAATACGTAATACCTTTCTTAGGAAAATAACTTTAGGCCAAGCCAAGTTAACTCTAATTTGTTTAACATAATGTTATCTAAAAACCCCGGTCGGTCACCCATCTGGTATCAAGCAACATGGACACAGCTTAACCTCAAATACGGCTGCTTGACAGCAGAGGTGTCCACTGCGCCACGCCATGTCCCCTATTATAACTTTGTTTCGTCATAAAGTGATAAATACAATTATTTATAAAAATTAATCCAGTTCTTCGCAATATTTGTCTCCAATACCTACTCGTTATGATTGCAACCCAGATTTTCTTGAAAACGCCTCAGAAAACGTTTCATTATGATTTAATAGTCGTTTAAAATAAAATCTAATCAATATATAATACATAAAAAAATACAAACAAAATTATAGAAATGTATAAAACTTTTTTTAGATAATTGGGTTAGTATTGGGTAATAAATAATAACGCATAATTTTGAATCCTACTGGATATTCTAAACGATATCCTACGTTTTTATGATTAAAATTAAAACAAAATAGTTTAGTTAAAAACGATACTTTTTATTTGTATTTAATTAATTAATGCCTATTTGGGCAAAAGAAGAGTGTACACAAAACAAAGTAAAACAATAATTATAAGAATATTATCTATCTTTTTTTTAAAAGAAAAATATTACTACTAATATTATAATTATAAAAATTACTAAAAATAAGTTCTTTCTCTAAGTCAAAAAGTAAGTTGTCAAAACCAAAATGTTTAAATTCGAATAAAAATGTATGTGATTGTGAGTGTCAAAAGGTTAGCTTCAAAAAGTATAAAAATAAACACTATATCAAAATCTAATTTGAATCGTATATAGTTTGTTTAAATTATAATAAACCAAAATTGTATAGCGTTTTAAGCCTGTCAAAGATAAGAAGGAAACAATAAACATTCATAATAATATAACAAAATATGAGCGTACAATAATTTTAATTACTATTGAAATTAGTCAACATTTTTTTGATTGCTTTAAATCATTTGTCTTAAAAAATTAATCATGCGCATCGATTGAAAATTATTAAAAATCGTTATTATATTTATGAATGATGACCTTTTATATAATACGCCTATATCATATGTTCAAATCGTAGAAGCAAGTTGTTTTAACCTTGTATGTTAAAACTAACTAAACTGGTAAATTTGCCTTTTTAATTTACTACGTTATTGCACGTATCTAACGTTTTATCATACACTTCGTTCTTATTTTAGTTTATTTTTACGAACAAATATTACAAATAAAATCAAATATTACAAAAATACAAATATTACAAATTTTACACCTATACATTAGAAGAAGTATTTTTTTCATCACACATATTGGTCAAACTCAGTGCCGCCCTAAATAAAACTACATGCGAGTTTTACCATTTACACCTATATCTTAATAATTTTGTAGTACACATCCGAACATTCACATTTTTTCAACAGTTTTCATGGAAATTCAATCATTCGCCTAAATTAAATTAAATAGCATTAATGAACCCAATCAGTTTATAAAATTTAATATCAAGATCATGCCAGTGATCTAGTGAAAATAACAGGTATGTTCCTTAAAATGATGTTCTCTTCTTGGCCTGCGTTAAACGAATCGTTTACTAGCACTTTTAAATAACAAGCAGAATTTACATTCAATCAAAAAACGTCGATTTAACAATAATTTTAGCTTAGGGGATATCATGCGGTCTATTTTTTTGACATTTTTAGACCAGAAAGCCATACAAAATTTCGACTACTTAGTCTGATTTTTATTTTGTAAAAATACACGGTTTTTTGGCAACTTTACTAGGTTGTGTAGGAAACAGATTTTTGATTTTTTGTATCTTTATGTATCTTCCCCTCCCATCCTAACTTTAAAACTCTTAAAACTTTAAAAATGGTTTTCGAAACTAGTTATCGACCAGTCAACATTGTTAATATCTATATTATTCTCAATTTAAAAAGTTAATAAAATATATACGTTATCAGTTAAGTTTCAAAAGTTGCTATCAAAAAAAATTAAGTTGGGAGGGGGTTAAAAACAAAATTGTGAAAAATTGAGTTATCATTTGTTTAATTGTTACTTTGATACCATCAATAGTACCATTAGAAGCATCAACTGCTACTGCCACAGAAATAACTGACAAATCATCAGATAATATCCAGTAGAGTTGTTGCATTGTTACATTTGTAACATATTTGTAATGTCTGCATATTTTTTAAGTATTCAATGTCAAAATAAAAAACACAATAGTTTTTTTTATCAATAAATATAGGTACAAATGTTTGTTAGTTATCTATCAAAAAGCAGAAGCTAAATATTATAACATAATACCTATGTTTTACATAAATAATTTTTTACTAATAAATAAAAAAAAAATTTTAACGAAAGTAACGTGTTGTCAATTGTTACGATACTAAAATACACAAATACGTATTTTAATAATATATTATATTATCATATAAAAATTGCTAAATCTAAATATTATAAAAAAAAAGTTTATAACCGTAATCCGGCCCTGGGTTTTACATTCTCTATACAATATATTGAGTTCAGTGAGGTATACTGAGGTATTGTTTTTACAAACTTAAGAACCAAAAAAAAAAATGTTGTCTAGTTATTATGAATTAAATAGATATAATACTACAACTGTTAATTAGTGAAAGTTATTTAACATAAAGCGTAGGACTTTATTTCAATATACCGAAGGCAAAAAGTACGAAATAATTATATCTGGTATAGAAAAAAAAAGCAAAAAAGAAATGCCTCCAAAGAGAATCGAACTCTCGACCCCTGGTTTACAAGACCAGTGCTCTAACCACTGAGCTATGGAGGCCTGATGGCTCACATGGGCTAAACTCATGAATAATAATGAAACATTTTTATAAAAATACCTTAATATTATGTATTTGTATAGAAATATCATTTGTTATACACCTACTTCTGATCTGTTAGTTTATTTAATTACCACGACAAATTTGAACTTTTGATATGTAAACGATAAACTATTAATTATCATGGGTAACACTTTGATTTTGTCTAAAATCTGGTTTTTACGTTAAATTATTAAAACTAAATATAATTAAAATACGTGCATTAGGGAAAAGGATTTTATATCAACAGTCAGTAGCTTGTATTTGATAAAGAATGAAAAAAAAATATTTGTCAAAAACTATAGTAGTACTGGTAGTCTGTACTTACTTAGTACAGACTACCAAAAAACTTCAGGTTTCAGAGACCAATTTTGAGCTAAATTAAAATCTTATCATAAACCCTTATAAAAAAATATTTTACTAAAACGTAAATTTGCTAAAAACAAGTATTTTTAAAAATTTTCTTACAAACGACGTTCAAGTATAGATTAATAAATTATTTAGGTATGCTTAGATTAAATCGCAATAGTTTTTTTTTTTTTTTAAGCCTGGCGTTTAGACTTTAGATGCAACTCAACATACATGAATGATGTAAAGACGTATACACATAACCGTACTTGGAATATTACACACAAAATTGTATACATTTACTATTTACGTGGGTGTTAAAATTTAAAAAAAATGAACAATTGAATGATACGACAAAATTAATGGATCAATCACGGAACACTTGATGATACTTTGAAAAAACCAAAATACATCTATTGGTTCAATTCACCCGCCAGTAACTCTGTTTCTTTGACTACTTATTGGGGATTTCGTATTTGTAAAAATAATCATAATCTACATTTGTAGATGTTCTAAAGTTCACCAACTAATATCGCTAAAATGTCAAATAGTCATAAAAGTATGTTCAACAATGTTAACTTCAAATGATATCACTGAAATAGCTGTGACTATAATGCGTTGTGTACAAATAATTAATAAGTAATATTTTTGTATGCTAATAAGGTTTATTAGGAGCTGCTATTTTTTTATGATAATGAGTAACGGGGAATTGCGAACTTCTATAGTCGCAGTTCCTTATAGTACCAACTGCGGTCAGTGGCATTTAGTCATTTATTGTGTTTTTATTGAGGTAAATGCATGCTGTGTTAAGGTAATAAATTCGTTTTTACATTATTAGTTTTCATCGACAAATAATCGACCGTTGAATGTATTATACAAATATCAAGGAAGTGAACATAATAGAAATAGAGAATAATATATAGTCAGATATCTTACACCTATTATCATACAGTTATATAAACCATAAGAAAAAATATGTTTAAGAGGAAGTGCAATCTCGTGTAGATTAAACTTGATAAATAAAACATTACGCAAGTTTAGCCGAAATTCTGCGAATATTATATACGAAAAATATCTGAACATTAGCTTTATTCCTAACATCGAACAACTCATAATTTCAACAATATCTGTTGTGAAATATTTTAGGATAGCTTTAAATTAAGCCTCCAGTAAATTATAATTCAAGTTTTATTACATCTCCTAAAAAATTTGCCATGCATGTACTATATGTATAACTTTATTAAGCAAGGTTGTATCCTGTTAGGTTATCCTGATCAAATTATTCTTTTTTTTATGCTTGGAACCGAAGCCGCTAAAAATACAGTCTAGTCTCAACATACCATTGCCCATTACTTCGAGTAAAAATAATAGATACTTTGTTTCGATTCTGGAACCACCCCGTGGTGAATTTTGTAATAAGACTCCTTTTTTTTATTTTTTTTTATAGGTATAACACATGATATTTCTGGGCTTGTCAATTGTCTACCGCGAAGCAGTCGATTATATCTAGCAAGGAAAAGTCTAATTTGATAGTGCACATAATAATATACGAGTACAATGTGTGGGACATGCTTCCATAACGATGCGGGGGACCTAATATAATAATATATTATTAATAAATAACAATATTGTGACACTTGCTAAGTAATTGTATTAATAGATTACAAGTGAGATAAAGTTAGAAATTCTTAATTAAAATGATAATGTTTATTGTTTAACCTTAAGGTCAGTAGAAGAAAAAAACGCTCGTGTTGGAATTTAAAAGTTCTACAAACGATATTCAGTTACTTTCCATCAAGAAGCTTTATTTATTAATCGCTTTTAATATTATATGTTATTGTTTATTAAAAAAAAAAAAAAGAATAATAAAAGAATCCATTCAACTTTCGACAGAAAAAAATCGTACAGCGTTTTAAGTTGGTTTTCAAGAGTAAAAAAAAAAAATCCACATCGACGTGTTTGATTAAAATCAAAAAGCTTAGGCACTTCACTCTTCAGACAACACATTTTTTATGGAACAAGCCGCCAATAATAAATTAATAAATCTAAATACACGATAGAAGTAATGTAGCTAAGTATAAAAAAAATCTCGAGATAGAGACGGTTCTATTGTGCTGCAAACAAAAGATGTATTTACATATTTTGTTTTGATTACAATACAAAATACTATTTATTGTAATTAAACAACAGTTTGTTCAATATATCCAATATTCTTATGATAATAATAATATCCAAGTATTGTTCGGTGTTTACACAAGAACATTATATTTTAAACGTTAAATCACTTTTGTGCCTAAAGCTCGAAATGTTAATTCCCGGTTTCTTGTTACTCGTGCTTGCCTTGCCTCTAAGAAATGGAGAGTACCTACTTGTAAAAATAAATCAGTCTTAAACCTTAAATTTTTTACTGCTTATTTGAAACTTTACTTTATATCTTACTGTAGAGTATGCGATAGTACCACAGATTCTATGATTATATTCATATAATTAGTGCTGGTATCAATCAAGTTTAATAACACATTAATTTTTTTTTTTTTTTTTAATAATTCGTTTTTTACGAATTTAAATTATCACTGTGGTTAGTAAGCTATATTGTATAAAGCAAATTTTCGCCTGGAAACATAAATTCACATGTTACGGAATATTATATTTTAAAAGTTTATGACTTTTCTGTTTTGGTATAATGGTAATTGTACTCTTATTTGTCAGTAGGCGTGTACGATATGTACAGGTGTAGCGTGCCACCAAAAAACTGTATATCAATCAACGTTAGAAAAACATCAAATATGTACACAGTAATAACATGATAGGTATGACTCAGGATCATTGGTTACGGCTGGTTAGCACATAGAATTTGCGCGTGTTTTATAGTAGTAAGTGGATACTGCATTCCAAAGTTTACGATTTATATAGAGAAACTGATGTACTTTTGTAAACAGCCGATACCATGACTTCAGCCAACTATAAGAGATTGTAGCAGAATTGAAATATCTAAAAGAAACAGCACTTATGTATGTTTTAGAATGACTATTTAGCAGTTTCCAACATACGGCTCTGTATTAATTGTAGCTGTAAACATTACACAGTTTTGGAAGATATAAAATTAGTAAATACTGTTAGCTGAACCATTTATATTTTTCTTAACATTTCAAATAGTTAAATTGCTTTATTTTATTTTCATAAGACAATCAAACATAATATTTTATTTTAAATGCGTAGTTATTTATTTAATAAGGTGTTTACCATAGCGTAGTAGACTGTATGTAATATAGAAAAAAGTAACACAAGTAATATGCATCATATTAATTAAGAAAGATAATTTCTGGAATGTGATAAACGAAAAAATGATTGGATGATGCAAAATCAGGTTTAAAAATACATATTTACTATCAAAAATATTTGCATTAAAAAACTGCAGTTGACAATGTATGAACGGGAGATTTAACGTTGTTCTTTTTATTTTGTTTCTTAGTTAAATTTACATTTTGAAAAGTCCATATCAGGATGTTGTTCCATAAACCTGCAAAAATAAATAAACCATCCACATTTAACAAAATACATTTTAAAACTTTTAAAAAGTATATACTTTTTTAACACGTCTTGTTTTTTCTTCTCGTCTGAAGTTGGTAAACCCATGTTTTTTTGTTGCTGATCATACATCATTTTTTCTACCATGGACCTTGTCTCGCCTTCAAGGTCAGACAGCTTAGACGGCTCTGGATTAATCTTCTTAGTGGAAATTTCAGGATCCGACTCTACCAATTTTGACCACCATTCCATTTTATTTACCTAAACGACAACGTACCATTTATTTGTTTTTAAGTTTTTAATGGTCATTTTGGCCATTGCTAAGTAATACCACAGACAATATTATTCCTTTAAATTAGTAGTTAAATAATTTACTTTATCTAATATTATTATACTAGATGATTATAATTTAACAATTATATCCCTTTATTTGATAAATCAATATTTCTGCCCAAGTACCTTTTCTATATTAATAAGGAATGTTTTTCCATCTTCGAGTAGCCAAGTGGTATCCTCGAGCTTGATTTCGTGTTGTAGCTCGTCGTCCAATATCGGTGGTTGTCCTTTAATTCCAACACATATGCTTTTCTTTTTTAAGTTAACAATGACATCGCGTGATCTCAACTTGAAAGCGGCCTTAGAGGGTATTTTTAACTATAAAAAAAATACATGTAGATATGAGACCGATTTTTTCAAAAATCCATTGCTAGATTTGTATTTAACTTAAATTTTCAGTATTTTTCTAATTTTCAGTTGGTTAAATAGTAAATGTTACTGGTATCTTGTAATGTGTCTGTTTCATTATAGTCAACAATTAATCAAAATAGAATATCTATGCTTACTATTGTAAACCGTACTTTACATGAAACTAAAAAAACTGCTGTGCCGCGAATAATACCTACAACGCGCTATTATACAATTTCAAATTTTTGCATCCCTAATTTTTTTTTTCCATCTATTCTTGAAAGAATCATTTTAAAAATCACGGCAAATTATTTGATAACCACTATGGCGAAAAATCGCTTGGTGCGCGATGGTCACCTGCCAATTTTCGTGTCATGGACTATAATACATCGCAATAACTATTTGCAGACTATGTTCAAGGTCTTAATATATAACATTCATAAAAAAGGAATAATTGTTTTTCGTTGTAAATGAGTTTTTAATGTATTCCACCATACCAAATAATCCAGTTTTATAAATATGTACGTCTAATCAGATAATAAATTATTGTGCCAACTATTTGTCATTTATTATTTTTAATAGATATCCTTAAGTCGAGCAGAATGTATTTTACTTGGTAGTTTTTTTAAAGACGACTTATTCGTGTTTTTTTCAAAACTTCTTGGTTATGACCTAATGTTTAATTGACGTGTAATTAAAAAATTAATGTGCCTACCCCGTGGAAATTCAATTTTATTTACCGAGATTCTATGTCTTTTGGAAAGCTTTCGTGAAATGAACTACCGGGGGCGAAAAATTTCTGTAGTTTAATAGATACGAGAACAAAGTATAATACGTAATAACCTTTTAATTTTAAATTTCAAAAAAAATAATCGTAAATAAAAAATATAATTATCATAAATGTATATTAAAAATAAACAAAATTCCTTAATATTTTCTCCTAAAGTGTCGGTACAATATGTTTGTACACGATTTATACTGCGATTATGTTATAAAACAAAAATTACATATTTATTAGCTTAATGTCAGCTATTAGTTTGAGTGAGTATACTTCAGGCAATCCCAAGTGGTTTTTTTTTTAATACATAACAATGCACATCATCACTGGGTACGAATATAATAAAGTCGTGACCAGCAAAGAATGCGCATTTTTAGAGTTAGTTAACGTCCAAACAGTTATTAACACGACCTTGATTTTTTCCAAATTCAAAAAGTACCGAGGGATTTCCATTGCAAATATCAAAACATCCGTTTTCTAAAAGGTTGATTCATTAATAAAACCAATGGTTAATACAATCGCGACTCACGAGTTGTTTGAACCGATTTAATTAAGTCATTAACATTTTAGTTTTCATTAAATAATGAAAGCTAAAATAATTGGTTTACTATAATAAGCGGTAAGTGGTAATAACTAACATTACTTTTTCAGTTGTTATAAGTTTAATTTTAAGATATACTTCATAGACAAAGCACTTAAATTTGAATTTTTAAAAAACAATACTGTACTTTACCATTGTATAACTCCGCATTAGATAAGTTGTGAAAACCAAAAGTGTCTTTTTTTATTTTTTGTTATATTTGATTATATTTTTTAATAATTTTTGTTCATAAAGCACTATTGTCAATAATTTAATATAAATACTATGTTCATAGAAGTCACACGTAAGTGAGGAAATATTATGTAAACAATATTAATAGGTCATAAACATTTAAAAATATGATCATAATTACTTTTGTTTCCTCAGCAAACTAAGTGGTAAAGTCAGTTATCAATGGTGTTAATACCATAGATACCTAAACCGTAGAAACTTGTTAGTTCTTACTATCATCGTAACTTTAACGTTGATTCTCTAAACTGAAAAAAGTAAAGTGAATTTAACGGAATAATATTTATATTTTTTATGACTACCTCTTTGTATTCTTAAAATTACAAGAGAACTATTATTCATACTTTTGTTTTTCATTATATAATATTATATTTAAATACATAAACTAGAACTTTAAGCGTTTACAATACCCCACTCAAGTTTTAATATTTTTTTTTGACGTTTACTTAGTGACCAGAGTTAATAAATTTAGGCAAAAAAAAATCTAAAAGAGCGAATTGACATTCGTCCTTTCAGGCATTGTGGTCTACCGATGGGACAAACTTATTTTAAGAATATTTGTTATTGAAAAAATGTATTAAAGATAGAATAGTGCGTATCGACAATTCTCGTAAAGAACGTTAGTAGGGATTTGATTTTAAACTTTTTATTATTTTCACTCTCTCACTCTTTTCACTTCTCTATTCCCCTTTACTTCCTAGACCTAATAGCGCTAGATAAGGCGATACGAAACCGCAAAATGAAGGAAAAAATCTAGTTAATTGTCAATTAACTCATTAGAATTTACAGCCCTAGATTCTAGTACTTCGAGTTGTATGAAGAAAAACCAAAAAGTTGAAAAGTTGAAAAACCGGCCAATTTTTTCGGGGTTTTCCCGGTTTCGGGGGTGAGGAAGTTGACTTTTTCGACTTCTGACTCACCAAAGTACCAATCGCATAAGATTTCGGATCTAATAATGGTGCTAAACGAGTAATTAGGTCCACAGAAAAAAAGTTATCGTGTTTACACACAAAAAAAAAACGCACATCATTTAAGAATCAATACCTTCTCAGCTCCGCATCGAAGCTAAAATTTGTGACAAAAGGATTATTCTTTTAAGTAATCATTCACATTGCTAAAACTAATTGAAAATATTATTTTAAGTTTTCTTTCTGGTACAACTTTTTATAAATCACAAATTATATTATCTTTGAGATCTCGTCCCTTTAACGGTTTTGCGGTTAACAGTTGATTTAAAAAAAAAAAAAAACAATTACATTTTTTATTTTTATTTTTACAGAAACCAACCGATTATATTAATAATTATAGTGACTCTTGCGGTTGAATCAGTATGTATAAGTAGCAATTTTAATAATCGTGAACTGAGAATGCCAGATTTTGAAGTTCAATATCAAGATTAACGGTCACTGTCGTTCTCCCACCTTATACCGGACGCAGAGTAATGCACACATTTTGATTGAGCCGGAGATATATAAAAAAACACACTTGTATTACATTGTGCAGTGTGTGTGTGGTTTCTTCGACGACCAAGAATCTCGACAACAGATTGTACACACATATTATGACGATTGTCTAGGGCCGGCGGCGTAAGTAGTTAATTCTAGGGAAAAAAAGTCCTAATAGCAAGAAGTTTTATTTTTTTTGAATTACCTACTATGAGCCCAAAACTGGATAGCGTCGTTGACGTTGAAAATACACCTGCTGGCGTAAGTACAACACATTGTACTTTTTTAATTTTAAATATTAAAATCGTTAGTGTGTTTACTAACTATACTAAAACGATCACTTTTTAATAAATAAATAAATACAATTTAAACGTCCATAGAAATGGCAAATAAATTTGAAGAGAAAAAACACAATTCCCTAAAAAAGACGAAATATATAACAAGAATTTAACTAAAATTTTACATTGGAAATTATATTATAAAACTATTAAAACTACTAAAAAATGCAAGTACATAAAAAGTAATATTACATGAATGTCTGTCGTGTTTATACTTTCTCAAATTTTAACTAAACATGGATACATGAAAACTGCTGAAATCTATTTAATATTTCCGTTTTTACATTTTGTACACATAAAATCCTAATAGGTACATAATTTAACACAGATTAAAAAAATAAAATATAAAATTACGCTTAGAACTTTATATTGCAGAATTTTACTTCAATCATGTTAATTCTAACGGCATACCTAACAAAAAACTGGAACTAAAAAACATTAAAAAATGTTTTTTGCAATCCATATACACAGACTTGGGTTAGTGTTGAAAGAATGCTCACACGTCTAAAAATTATACTACCTAACTTTAAAACTCTATTTTTTGCGATAGACAATAAAGTTTAGGAAATATTTTTAACAATGTATTACACGCCCAAGTTGTGGGTTTTTATTAGTCTCGAGTATTTTATTTCTTATTGTCTTAACTTAGCACACAAATCTTGCATTTTACAGTGTTAATAAGTGATAAATAACGCACAGTCGTATACGCGGATATTAAAGTAGTTAATTAATATTTTTATTTTTTATCGTTTCGATCTAGTTAAATAGGAAAATCGTAATGGATCCATAGGCAGAAATGCGACTGCTGTCCCTTTAAGGCTTAAATTACGAAGTTTGTTTTTTTTTCTTGGGGCGTAAGCCTTGAGATTATGTCATTTGTTTTTTTAAATCAATAGCAGTATTAACGTAAACGATAACGGTTATGTCCGAGGGCGATGGCTGATCAGTAGCGAGTGCGGATATGGAACCGGATGGGAAGGCGGATCTGTGGGATTCGCAAGCGTTGTGGCTTCGAAGCAAGGTCGATATAATATATGTTTCCATACTCGATTTTCGTTCTGTAACGATGAAATAATAATGTAGTTGTGTTAGTTCCGTCGACTATTGCTAAGTCATCATAAACGTTATTGTTGTGTTGGGGCATTGGCTAAAATTAGTCATAATCTATTAATGTTGTATCTATTAGTGTTGTACTTTAACTCACGATTACTCACATGTTATTGTTGTTTTCGTGGGTGATATTTGATGTTAAGGTTTGACAGCCAGCCATTTTTGTGGCTACTACTAATTTTACCCAATGCTCGCGTAGACTTAATTTCTTACGGAAAGTAAGGATGAGGTGAATCAAAATCTATATTGTCGTTTCGGAATGGACGATAGCTATAGCCGAGTAATTGGCTATTGAACTGGCAGAATACAGTATTTCTCGTACTAAAGGATAATAGTTGCTGTGTTACCACAAATGTAAAAGTAAAAAAAAACAAACAATGGGTCGAACAGACATTATAACACACCCTTAGACAATCCTCTTAAGGGTTACGAAACTATTAACCCCAATAAATTGATAAAAAAAACTCTATTGACAGAAATACAAAGTAAAGCCATTAGTATAACTTTTAATTTATTATAAATAAAAGAAGCTACAGAGGGGAGATAATTTCCTGGCATATCATTCTTATCACGTATGTCCCTGTTTTTAACTATAAAATAATGTGCTATTCTTGATGTGGTTAATTAATTTGTATATTCTATTATATTTTTGTATTATTTATTTACTATTAAAACGAGAATGATTCATTATTTGTTTACTTCCGAATTATACTTTTAAAGATAAGTATTGTATTTTAGGTGTAATAATTAATAGTATTAGTATTATTGACGGTTTTCATTAGTTTCAATTGACAGAATTTTATTAGATGTATGATTAATACATCATTGTTGGCCATTAGGTATACCAACTAATACGGCCATTAATGATAATAAAATGATTGGTAGTTTTTTTTCTTGTGTTTTATTTAACGTTTCGAGGTCTCCGATATACAAAATTGTGTACTCCTTATGTGTTGAAACTCTATGAATTTAAGATTTGTAAATGGTAACGTATATACTATATATATATATAAACTTTTTCAATAAAGAATAATTTGCTGATAATTATGAAAATTTAGGCCTGGAGAGGGGTGGTGTGTGATGAAGTAATGTGCGCAGATAAAAATAATACTATACTCCACCTTTCCTCCCGTCTAAAATTTTTATCGACCAGTCAAAAATTTCAGCAAATTATTCTTAATTTAAAAAATGATAAAATATATAAACGTTACCATTTAAATAGCTTAATTTCATAAGGTGCTTATATAAATAAAGCTTATAACTAGTACATAAGGTGATGACTGATGAGATTATACTTCTAAGAAAATAACTTAAATTGGGTGAACTATTAACTGTAGAAAAATATCAAAAAGTATAATTTTAAGAAGTTAAATTTCTTGTGCGGTATAGACTGATACAATAACCCTAAAAGTGCAGGACTTGTAAAGCGTGTAGAGCGTTTCTTTAATCAATCACGACCGTTAACTAACAAATTCATAAATACTAAATAGTAACATCAAAATCAAATTACCGAAGGCCACGAGATGAAGACTCAAGTCACAACGAAAAATTTTAAGATACGTTTTCAACGACGTAGTATCTAAAACAATTCAAGTATACGTCGTTCTGAACAGTATAAGATAAACCCTTTCATTTAGGAACAATTTCAAGATTTATTTTGGATATATTATGTATATAGTTTTCTATGAATTATAAATAGCAAATTGTTGCTAAATATTTTCCATAACTTATACTTCGGTCTCCAAGTTATGAATTATGATCAAATCAAATTGTATAGCTCAATTACCTACAATTAATTGTATCACAACATGTAAAGCCGACCTTCAGAAAACAGAAAAAAAAATTCCGGTTTAAGTTGAAGTATTACACAACCCGTGCCAAAGCAAATAGTTTGTTCTTATAACATCGACAAGAATCAAGAAGTGTATTGTTTTAGCTAACGCCCATCAATAACCTTGATCTTCAAACAATATTAGAATTACATAATATTATATGCTTTATGGTCCACACTTAAATAACATAGGTACAAATAATAATTATACAGATTACACACGAGTCCAAAATGTTTTCTGTTGGAAAAAATTAGTTATCGATTAATACTTTTTTAAGTTCGAATAGGTTAGGTCTGTTTTTTAACTAAAGCCAAACTACCATCATAAAACAAACCCTTATTAATGCGAGTTATTGCGCAACAACTAGTATTTCATATTTCGTTGTAAGTAGTGAGTTAGTACTAGTATTTAGTGAGTTTTGATTCAGATAGTTATTAAATGCTAATTTGTTTTTTTAGTGCACAAATTTGATTACTATTTAGAAATGTATACACAATTTTAATCTGTAATACAAAAATATCTAAAACAACATTTGTCACTTAAGAAAAAAAAGTTTTGTTCAACCAGAAATTTATAATACAAGTTTCTGAATACGTAATATATATATATTTTTTATTACTACTAGGCGGAAATAATTAAAAACCCTAAACTAATAATAGCTACCATTTTCAAAGTAGCAACACCAGTATTTTTAGGATACTGCTAATAAATTTGGAATATTAGCTAGTTTTATTAACTGATTTATAAACCAAAACTAAGTTGTTTTAATAATTAAATAATAATTTAATTTTTCAGGTTTACAGATGGACCATCCCAAGACCGTCATTTTCTAGTGGTATATCACTTATTGATTCACCAACGCGCACTCAAGAAAATAGTATAAAGGTAAAAATAATACAATTATATACAAATTATTTTTCATCATGATTTTACCTCAGACCTCCGATTAAAAAAAAAATACTGTAAACAATTCATAGTAATGAAAATATTCATAACAAGTAGATATTTAATATGTAATTCAATTATCATTATGCGATTTTCGACCCAACAAATACAAAATGAGTTTCTATAAGATAACTTTGGGTTATTTCATGTGAAACTATAGTCGCTCACCTAATGTGTGAGAGACTGTAGTTCATAAATGATTGGCAATTTTAACATACATTCTTTATAAATTCTTAGTGTCAAAAATCTTTTTTAGATTTTTTTTGCATTTGGTGGTTGGTTTTTTTAATAAAATTATCCAAAAAAACCTTATGTTCCCGACTGTAATTTAACAGCCGACAATGATAACAACATAAAACTTACACAGTTAAAATTATAATTAAGTGTACTATAATTATTTTTGAAAAAATATTATTTTATTTTATTTTTTACTTTTTTAATTTTAAAAAACATTGTAAGGGGTCAAAGAAATTTAAAATTCAAAAAATTATTTTGCTTATATAAAAATTAAATTATGTTCTTATGACCCTTATTAATTATTATCATTGAACCAATTAAATTTTTTTTTGCTATTAATTTACGGTTTCAAACACGACCCATAACACATAACATATGTTATGTGACTGAACGAAAATTTTCCAAATTTATTAGTTCTTACTTTCAAATTAGTGGAACATCTGGTAAAATTTTGGTGATGGAAAAATTATTTTAACACCAGTAAGGGTTCAAATTTTCAAAAGAACCGAAGATTCTTAATGTTTAGATGAAAATAACAAAATATAAATGTTTTAGAAGAACTAATACAATATTATGTTTATTTTAGAGCAAAGCTTCATCGACTAAAAAGCTATTATTGTGCGCTCAAAACTTAGACGCCCATAATCTATCATATAACGTTAAGATCGACTTGGACTCATTATCTATAGCATCATCCACCCACTTTACAATCGTGAACGGTATTGATGGACAGTCAAAAACCAAAAAACCAGATCAATGTTGGTTTGCACATCATCAACTCACAGTATTAGTTACTGTTATGACAATAGTATTATTTCTAGCTATCATGTACTGCATATTTTATGTACACAGTAAGTAGCATAGTATAAATAATCTAGAAAAAACTTGAGCAACTTATGGTTATATACATGATAAAGAATATTAAAAAACGCTTAACCATAAAATAATACAATTTCCGCTTATACGTATTTCGGCAACAATGTTGTCATCTTCAGCGCTAACGACCGACTGAGTATTATTTTATGTTTAAGGGTTTTTAAATATTTTTTAGCATACTATATATTGCTAAAACAAACAAAATCCATCATAAAACTATTTTTTTGTTCTTTAAATTAAAGCTTAAAAAACCATATATTGTTAACAAATGTTATTTAGCCTTTAGCAGGCGCGTGACTTTTGGTCACACTCAAATACTGTGTGACTGGTGTACATTTCTTACCTGAATCACAATATGGCTAAATGTACATTTGTACCCCACGCGACCTGTGCCGGATTAATAAAAAATTGGGAAGTTATATCATTAAAATACTTTAATATAAAATTTAAACTACAAATCTTGGGTTTAAAAAAATCAAAGTTTGTAAATATTCTATTGTTTAAATGGCATAGCAATGAATTTCTATATACTCTAGATTTCTAAAAGACTAAATTTGTTGGACAATGAGTTGTCAGTTTTTTTTTTTTGTTTTTATTCTGTTGTTAAGAAACAGCTTAATACAAAATTTTACATGTAAAACTGGAAATAATGTATTTTTTGAGAAATTTAAACTATTTTAATTATTACCAATGTGCATGACAATTAATTTTTAAATGTTAAACGTAATAACTATTATTATTTTTTTTTTAGGAAGTGCAACAAACTTTAAAATCAACTACGTTTGATGTCAATACTCAAGAATGTTATTCCTATATTAATTATTTTTAAATTGAATGCAAATGTACATTAACTATACATAATGTGAAAATATATTTATAAATTGACCTAAAAAAATTGTTATACATTTTATTCTCTCTCAATGAGTCACAGAAAATATCATTAATTAGCAAATATAAAAATATTTGAAAAAAAACTAAAAATCACATTAAAATTAGTTACTAAATAATCAGTATTAAAATTAATACTGTTATTATGAATGTTCGTATTATAAGGTGTTATCAATATTATTTATTTATCTGTATAAATTATATTTAAAAAAATTAACACACCTCAATATCTGACAGTGTTTGTGTCCATTTGTAATTTGGTAAGTCACAACCGTTTCCTGCATTCGGTTTAAGTTTACCCTTTTCTTTTGGATCTTCGTCTTCTTCAATGAATTGAGACACGTCGTTATTGTCACCACTAGCAAGATTTGATGTATCCTCACTATTCTTCTGCTTTTTCTAATTAATATAAAATGTATTTATTAGTTTATAAATTATTTGTTTGTTACTTATTTGTTATTTAAATATACAAAGCAGCCTTAACCGTTTTTCCTATTAGCAAAATAAACTTATCCTGATTGATTAAACATACACATTTGATAGAAATTGTAAATAATCACTAAATCTATTAAACCATAATAAAAAATTATTTTCTATTACTGTCATTATTTTGTGGTTATTACTTATTACAAATATGATACAATGGTAATAATTATTTTTACAAATGTTTACTACAAATCAATTTTTCAACTTTAAATTATTGTGTAATTTGAGATTAAATGGTCAAATGTGAATAAAATATTTTAATAAGAGACAATTCAAAATAATATTTTAGTAATTTAATTGTAGAAAATATTAAAATATATAATATATTATTAAATACATCAAAATAACTGCAATCAGCATACAAAATGTGTTTTTAAACTTAAAATTATTTTGTTGCTAACATTAATACTACTAAGGAAAAGTAAAGTAAAATTCATAAGACAGTTAAATTTTCAAATATTAAGTTTTGAAAGTAAAAATATAATATATGTATTATTTTATGTACACTTTATAGATTTAAGTAAGTAACATTTACAATTAATTAATTTCAGTTTTTATTATATGTTTTTTCAAACATAAATGTTTATATGGCTTTTAGCATTAATAGCAGTTTAGGTAGGTAGGCACAATACCAAAACCACATCAAAGCTAAAAATAATGAATAATTTTTTTAATATGTATGTATAAATACTATCAAATTCATACAAAAGAGCATTTCCTATCTAGAATAGCATATTTAATCAATTAATGATGAGCAATTTTTTTTTTAATAGTCAAATAACTTAGCATAACATGTAATTCATAATGATTTTAGAATACTTTTTATTTTTATTGAAAACATTTTATGTGGTTAAAAATTTGATAAAACTATCATGTTTTATGAGTTACATACATAATAGTTTATCATATACTATTATCTTATATTTTACCATATCTAATTCTTTTTGCAGTTTCTCAGCTTCTTCATCAGTTAACTCCTGTAGCCTTGGTTTTGACTCTTGTTCTTTTTGTGCTTTTTGCAACCTTTTCAAGGCTTCTTCTTGGCGTTTTTTATCGGCTGCATGTTTTTCTTGGAGAGCATTATTACGGTGTTTATTAAATATTGCCATTAAAATCTGTACATAAATTTAATCAAGAATTAAAAATGGAAAAACTAAAACGACAAAATACTTACTCTTTCAGAAGCGTTTTCATCTGGACTCCCTGTAAAATAATCAGTCTTACGAGCCAAAAAGCTGAAAAATGTATCGAGCAACTGCAAATATTAATATATTAATTAGTTATCACAAAAACATAAAAATGTAAAACTTAAAAAATTATTTATTGAGGTCCGCTATGAAGACTAATTACCTTTCATTCTCTTTATAGATAATACATTATATGTGAGGCGGAAAGGGTAAAGAGACCTCATGTCTTCATCATATACCTAGGTATATAGTATACATAATCTTTGAGAGCGATTATCTCGAAATATGGTTTTTGAGTTAATATACTAATATTCTGATAATGGTATATTAGTTGTTGTTGTAACTTAGAAAGGGGGGTGAGATGAAAAATATTATGTTTCCTAATAAACTTAAAGTACTCTAGTTTTTAGCAGTAGCAAACAAAATATAAAATTTGAATTCAGCGAGCCAAAAATAAATAAATTAACCATTTTTTAAATATTTCTTGTAATAAATAAATAAATAAATGATAATCATTTGTCTGCAAATTTAGAATATAGAAATATAACAAATTATTTTAGCAAACGTTTTCAAGGTATATAAATGTATAAAGTTATTTATTATAACATTTTTAGGATAAAAAAATTATCCTAGCATAACATTATTCCTTCTAAGTTATAACGTTCTCAAGGGAAAAAGGTTATAATGTTATTTGTTATAACGTTCTCGAGGCAAAAAATTATAACGTTATATTTGTTATAACATTCTTTGTACATATTCTTATATTATGTTATGTTCTATGAACTTTATTTTTGTGAACAAAACAGTTTTGATTATAACATTGTGTTGTGTTACGTTATAGAAACCTGTTAAACATTTCATGCAAACTATGCATAATATGTAGAAAAATTTTGAAAATTAAAAATAAAGAAACTTTTATCATTGAAAATATCTCATCACAAGTATTGTTACAAATATACTATACATTAGAATACTAGCACAAAAAAGCTATATATATATGTATAAAAAAAAACCATAAGTTAAACTCTTAATCTACATTTTCACCATGACCAAATTAATTAAGTTGTAAATTTACTTGCTCAACGCCTTTCTCGTGTTGTTGAGCTAATGCTAATAGCATAGCATCAAACTTCTCTTCATTTTCGTTTGACATGACGTATTTTAAACACAACTCAATTTATCAAATGATATAAAATAACAAAATATTAATGAACGTATCAAATTGAAAAATAAGTTCTAACGGTTTTTAGTGCAGAAACAAATGTAAGCAACTTGGTAATTGAGTACGATTGTATCAACTTGGTCGAACAAAATGTATAATACAATTAACAAAATTAGTACTATAGGATTTCAAACAATGTGTAACTATGGTCTATGTGGTTTGGGAAAATATTGACAAAACGTGCAGTTACAAACCACCAAATTCACTTATCGTTATCGCCAATCGCTTATCAATGAACCAAGGTATGGACACGGAATTCTGGGCATTAGGTCATAGGTTCCCACGGTCATTAGGCTCCCAAATGATAACAAGTTACCACTTTGGTTATGATAGTTAATGCCGACGTCCCATATTACCCCGCCCTTTATGGTCCTTTTTTTTTTTGTTAGGTTATAAATTATAACCAAATTATTTCATTTCAAGAATAATACTATATAGGTGGCTAGAAAACTCTGATCGTTAGAATCTAATATGATGGCTTTCCCCAATTAAATGCAGTTTGTATTTAATCAATGCTCTACCATACAGCCGTATTATGCTATACCACAGAATTCCGACAAGCTGTCATATTTACTCAATGCATAGAATAACTGTTGTCACTTATCTGTTAGGCGCAATCATAGACCTATAAAGAAATTACACTATTATAGACCTATCTTTATAGGTCTATGAGCGCAATACAGCCAGGAACGACGTAGTGCGCATGCGCGACGATTGTCAGCGCTCACGGTACCGCCATAACTAAAAACAGTATAAAGCGCCCTTCAACGGCAACAATTTACATTTACGCAAAAAAAATTACATATCAGTGGCCTATCTATATTATTTATAAATTATAATCAATGCTACTAGCAAAGAATAACCTGAAAGGAAATTTAACAAAAAAATTACATGGGTTTACATATATATATATATAGTAGATTGCTAATTAAATACATAACAAATGTCTTCTAATAGTTAAGAAATCAAATAATAATTAATAATATAATAATTAAAATACAGAAAAAAAAAATAAAACATTAATAAAAAAAATTATCATGCGATTGTTATTTGTTCAGTAATATTAGACCATTCAAGTTGTGTCAGAGATCCCAAAACGATGTCCAGTTAATTGTTATAATTCGCAAGCATTTGCTAGTCAACTTATTCGCTAAATATGTTCAAAATCATATTAAAATACAATATACTTCAAATTTAATTTACAATATGTGTTTTAGAATTTGGAAGTCTACAAAATGTGTTTGCAAATTAAATAGTAATTTAATAATTAAAAAAATAATAATAACTAATGTTTTACAACTTGCAATTTTTTTTTCTAGATTAGGTACCTAAAACTTCATAGTAACTATTTTATATTTTAAGCATGAAACAATATTTTCTACTTTTTTGTTCATAGATATACATTTTAATTTATTACACGGGGACTAATAGTTGGTACTTATAAATAATAGATCAATAATTATTGACACAATTATGTCCCGTAAGGTACCTAATTGGAAGACGTCAATAAGGATGAATTAACAAACCAGACATATAAAAAAATGTTTTTTCAATTATTTTATTTTGAATTTAAATAGTAAGAATTTCACTGAGCAGAGCGACTTAGTACAATTATTTCGTCTGTAGTTAATTCCGGTCCCGTACAGCTGCATACAACTAAATTATTATTAATATTTATTTAAAATGAATTACATGTTTTGCTTACGGGTTACTCCGTATTAGGGATTGTATACTCGTTTCCAAACCACCTATGAGGTAGAGTATTTGGCTCGTTTTTTTTAATGTGGTATCTCCATCTACGATGATGCTCAAATTGTATTTACTGTACAACCACTGAAAATGTGTGGTAGGGGCATTTCAAGCAATTGTGGACTTACGCATAGATGTTGATCCGGGCATAACTTAAGACTAACTTAATGACTAACTTAAGACTAACTTAATGACTAACTTAAGACTAACTTAATGACTAAAATAACCCGGTATCGACAGACTGAGCGGCCACGCAACAGACAACGGTGGACTTACGCATCGAAGTCGATCCGGGTATAACTTAAGACTAACTTAATGACTAAAATATCCCGGTATCGACAGACTGGGCGGCCACGCAACAGACAATGGTGGACTTACGCATCGAAGTCGATCCGGACATAACTTAATGACTAACTTAAGACTAACTTAATGACTAAAATATCCCGGTATCGACAGACTGGGCGGCCACGCAACAGACAATGGTGGACTTACGCATCGAAGTCGATCCGGGCATAACTTAAGACTAACTTAAGACTAACTTAATGACTAAAATATCCCGGTATCGACAGGCTTTGCGTAGTTATAAGAGAGTACGAAGGAGGTTATCCAGTAGGATCACGGGATAGATATTGGTAATTTGATTTACAAAAAAATCTTGTTGGTATACAAAATGTTGTGACTTGATTAACTGGACGCAAATTTTAAAGTAAGTAATTAATTTTTACTGAGCAGAAAATGTGAGAGGTTTATGAACTATAACGAGAACGACCACAACGCGAAAGTGAGAAGTTACAGACGAAAAAAATTGTTAAAGTATAAAAGTTCAATTATCTGAAATGACATAATAGTGCTAAAATGTGTAAATTTACTTAAAAAAATAAATTATAATTGTGCGGTTTTCCAAAATAATTTATAAAGGGAGAATTGTGAGTAAAATGGCATCATCGTACATAGACCTAATCCACACAGTACTTGACTTAGTAGAGGGGAGGGGAGGTAACTCAATTGTTTAGATATTTTAGCGTAAGTACCTACCAGGTATCTTTATTTTACTTCCAAGTGAGACCAGAATATATTACTCAGAAATGTATTGATTTAGTTGAAAAAAATATTTCCAATAATTGCACTCCATTTTTATAAATTCGTCTGAGGAATACATTACTTATACTAAATCAAGCACTAGAAAAAGGTCTAGAATTAACAAACCAGTCATATAAAAAAAATATTTTTTAAATTATTTTATTTTGAATTTAATATGTAAGAATTTTACTGAGCAGAGAAACTTAAGTACAATTATTTCGTCTGTAGTTAATTCCGGACCCTTACAGCTGTATACAATTCAATTGTTATTAATATTTAAAATAAATTACTACATATTTTGCTTACAGGTTACTTCGTATTATTTATACTTATTAGGAAATTTATGATCGACCGCCACGTGTAAAAAATTGCACTTGAATCTAAAAAAAAAAAAAATAACATAATATTAGTAAATAGTATTTAGTAATAATTGGATTTGGACTTTAGATTTGGTATCTAAATTATTATATATTAAGAGATTTCTACACAGCATGCTGCGTTTTTGCATTACCTACTCTGAAGCCCAAATGTGAAATCGCTCTGTTAGACTCTCAAATGCTTAAATTAATTCACCAACTTTTAAAATTCCAAGTGTTCTTACAAAAGTTTTCTTTTTTTTTTGAAACAGTTATTATAAATAACAATGAGAAAGAAGAATATATTGCTGTACTATGTTACATAATATAATAACTGTATGTGTTCGAAATACCTACCATCAAGTCTCCAGGCGAAACCCCTTTTGAGTTTTTGGTCGCCTTCGGACTTTTTTTTGAAATAGCTTGAAGTTACTTCCAACATTATGGTAGAACATGACAGTAATGTTTAAGTCGTTCGAAAAAGTAATTGTTTTAACGTAAAATATATCTGCAGAACGCTTCGACACAATGCATGTTGTTCGCTGAAAATATTAAAATCTAAGTATTGACTTTTAATATACTACCAATATACAATTGCTACGTCTTGTTATTCAAACAACAAGCAGAAGTTAACATAGAAACGAATTGTTTTCAGCAGTTAAAAACTCACATAGAGTCAGCAAAGGTTTGCAAATTTTGTGTTCAAGGAGATTCTATATTATATTATATTATATATAATAAAGGATCTCTTTGAACACAAAATTTGCTTTACATTATTAATATTAATTTAGCATAGATTGAATTAATTGACAGAGTAATTGTAGTTGATAAAAGGGTGTATATAGTAGCTCGTCCAGTATGCACATGCGTTTTATTCAAACAATTATTTATTATAAAAATAATCTTAATCAAAATAAACTTGATCAAATGAAAGATGCAAGACTTAATTAATTAAATATTAATGAAAATGGTTTGGAAATATTTTTAAATAATATGACATGTCATTGTTACTTTTTTTGACATTACACTGGTGCAGACGAAGCAACGCCTTAATTGGTGAACAAAAATAAATTATGTTTTTAATCTTAAATCATATTATTTCTATAATTATTAGGATATAGAAATGTGGTTTTACATTTTTTTTAATGCAGTTTGAGAAGTATAGTTTAGAGGGACGGATAGTCCCTATTTTATTTCCTTAGTTAAGAACAATATTTCTGTACATTTTTAGCTGATAAACGATGTATAAAAGCTCTAATACTTATGATATCGTGCTATAATCATTGTACTACTACCTTTAGTATTACACTGTCTCTTGTACGCGTAATGTGACCACTAGGATGTGATTATTAGGTGACTGTTGGTTCATTATTTAATTTTTTTTTTTTATATGTCTGTAATAAAATATTTTATATGCAACTCAACTGAAGGCAATTTCGTTGAGGTCAAAGAAAAAGGCCTAGCGAGTTTATTGAAAGCTAGCCAAATGCGTAACGATAATAAATTTGATAACATAAATTGTTCTGTTATTATGGTACATATTGAATCCAGTTCTGGCAAAATAGAAAAAAAAATGATTAGTACTAAATTTTTACTAACTAACAATAAAACGATAAAATATTGTTTTATCACGCACTAACTGGCTATGATTTAACATCTCCTCTGTTTCAGAAAGGAAAAAAAATGTATTAGATTATTAGGAAATTAAAAAGAATTAAGTACTATTATTTCCGTGTACAATAATCCCTTTTCTTCGCACAATGAAATAGCAAAATATGGAATTAAAAGTTTTCTATCTATCTATATATGGAGCACCACAGAACGACATATCTATAAACAAACATAGATATAATACTTTCATAAAATGCGGTACAAAAAATAAAATAATTTGGCGTCACTTCCTCCTACTGATGAAGCAATTACTTAGCATTCTTATAGAGTGTATTTTCAAGTTCAACTATGGTTAGGGAATATAAAAAATCCAGAACAAAAAAAAGAGATATATGTATAATGGCACGCACAGTTTTTAAATAATATATTTTCTCCCCTAACACGAATACGGCAACAACATTTACTAACACACACCCGGGCAGACGGATTTCACCTTATTAATATAAAAATAATTCGAACATGCTATTTAGCATAATGCATAAATACTTTTATTAATAAAATAAAACTACAGAACATTTTTTTTTTATTGACTTACAAAATCTTAGTAAAATTAATATCTAAATTATTAACATTTTTTTTCGTTCATATGACGCTCAATTTAAAACATAATACATCACGAATATCAAATGCAGATAATTTTATTTATTAAGGGAACTTTTAAAAATACTTTTAACTTCATTAATAGTTCTTAACGTCTTTGAAAAAATAAATTGATCAGTATTGATACAATTAGCATTATAGATTAATAATAATATTTACATCCAATAAAAATACACATGAAATACAAAAATAATGATTTTTTTTTAGGCAATTTAAATTAAATTAAAATATTACACATTACATTTATTAAAAATATTAGTTTCTTAGTAGATTACAAGTCTTTCTAATTTAAATAAAAATTAAGTCAAGGACACCTATCCGATTGTATACTATAAGCTTTTTACAAAATGAGGGAGAAAATATCTTGTAAGATTTAAAATATATAAAATGTTTAATATAGACAAAATAAAAGTGTATAAATATAAATGATGTTATTTAATTCATGATTTTTTACTTTAAAAAAGTACAAGATTCTTATATAAACTTAAACAATATAGTACTATGTCAAGGTCAAGCTTAAGTTAAAAGTAAAAATACTCATAAATAGTCTTATGCACAAATCAAATAAAAAAGGATGCAATTGTATTTTATAAATTATCCTTGTTGCGGTTGAATGATGTTAAACCAATGTTTTTGATCTTCTCCGTCCTCATCTTGTATTTGTATCTGTACAATTTGTACATTTTCACCGTTAATGGTGGCGTGTTCAAATGCAGCTGCATCACTCTCATTCAGTGTAATGTGACGAGTAGCTGGTACTATTAATTGTCGGTGTTCTTGGCCACCAACACTGACTGTTACCGTTTCCATATGGCTAACATCCACAACTTCAGTATCGTCGTTGTGATCCATGTTTAACATAGTGTGTACGTCTCCATGTTGATCAGTGGTTGTATACTGAATCTGAAAAAAATAGTTAAAACAATAACAGAAAATGTATGAACAAGCTATATATTTTTATCTAATATAATAAAAGTTTATTACTTGGTATTTGTTGTCAACTAGTATTTGTTCGACAGTATTTAAGTCGTTGCTCAAATCTTCTTGTTTGTTGGGTAGTAACATGTGTTCTTTCAATCCTCCCGCAAACATTTTTCTTTCTTCCTCAGTCATATCACGCTAAAATAAAAACATTTATTTTAACACAGTTATACATATTTTGTAAATTGGTAAATTATTACAGTCAAATATATAATATTTAGAATAAAATGTGATGTTTACCAATGCTGTTTGGTTCCCGTCTGCGTCTACGACCATTGCCATTTCCAATTCAGAATCTGTGCCAGCTATTTGGATATCTTCTTGAATTTCTTGTATTGTCACTGGACTAGATGCTAATCGAGGCTGATTTACAACAATGGTATCATTCAAATGACCGGCCTGAGTCATGTGGTTATATAGCAACGGTTTTCTCATAAACCCGGCACCACACACTAAACATTCATATGGTTTTTTGTCGCTATGTACAAAACGATGAGCGTTTCTGTTATCTCTGCTATTAAAAGCTTTCCCACAGACCTAGTACAAAATGAATAAATAAAAATAAATCCAGACCTACAATTTAAAAAAAAAATTTTTTTATTAAAATAAAAATTATATACTTCGCATAAATATGGTTTTTCACCAGTGTGAATACGAGCGTGCTTTTTAAAATGTTCGGGATAAATGAATGATGCTTGACAAACTTCACACTTAAAAGGTCGTTCACCCGTATGTGCAGCTTTCATATGATAGTCTAATAAACGACGTCTCTTGAATCCCTTGCCACAATCGGTGCATTTATAACGTTTGTCGTCATAGTGAGTAGCACGTTTATGAGATTGCAAGTTGCTTCGTTGGCTAAATGCATAAAACAACCAAAAGTTTAAGTTAGTTGTTTAAATTAATTAATATAGTGTCAAAAGATTGTACCTGAACGTAGCACCACAAAACTCACACTGGTACGGTTTTTCTCCAGTGTGTATACGTTCGTGATCTCTGATCTCAGCCTTTCTAGCAAAAGCTTTACCACACATCCGACATATAAATGGCTTATAACCGGTGTGCACAACATAGTGAACTTCTAAGTTACGAGCAGTACCAAAAGCTTTACCGCATTTTTGACACACATAGTTTTTAAGCCCGGAATGCGTTCTCTCATGATGGATGAGATTCTGTTCAGTAAGAAAGGCTTTACCGCAGTTGATGCAAGTAAAATTACGTTCACGATTTGTGTGCACTTTTTCATGTGCTTTAAATGTATATTTTGAAGTAAAGTCTTTGCCGCATATTTCACAACGGTATGGACGGACACCAGTGTGTGTATTATTGTGTTCTTCTAATGTGTTCCGTGATCTATTAAAAAATATATACATATATATGACATATAATTCTCCAATTCTACACTTTTATCCAACATAAATGTTATTTAATACTTACGCAAATTGCCGTCCACATGTTTCACACGTATGATTTTTAGATTGTGGCATATGCATTTTTTTGTGCACCCTAAACATGCGTACATTGTTAAAAACTCTGCTGCAAATATCACAAACGAAATTGCCGTCCTCGCTATTGGCATGATTTTCTAAATGTGTCATCAATTCTGGTCTGCAAATAAAATCAGTTAAATAATTTAATTATGACATCTAAATTAAGAACAATTTTATTTTGTAACTAATAGAGGAAAAAAGTTGTATACATATACATATTATTTAATAATTTATGATTCTATTGTTGAACATTAATTATTTACATTTAGGTAGTTCAATAACAAGGAAGTAGCATTTTATTTACTTATTATACAAATAAAAAACTAAAGCTAAACTGTTAGAAGCAAAGGCAATAATACAATAAGAAAAAATAACATTAAATTTTTTATGTATTCTGATGAACCATGTTTTGCACAAAAGTGGCAACAGATTCTGTGAATAAAACTTCTCAGATATTTTATATTAACAGCCAAAAAGGAAACTATTTTAGGTTTATTACATTTCTTAATTTTGTTATACCTTTTTAAAAATTCTTGTCCACAAATATCACAAATAAAAAGTTTTATTTGATGCACATTTTTAGCGTGAAGAACAATGCCTCTAGCATCTGATGTGAATTTATTTTCTACGCTACACAACAAGCATGTGTAAACTTCACCGTCATGATGAACCAACTAAAATACAAAAAAAAAAACAACTCAATAAGTATAATTTATGTAATTTTACAATTTATTAAATGAAAAATTATTTTATCAGATCATACCATTTGTGGTATAAGAATTTCTGGAGCTTTTTTTTTCATAGCATTTTTAGATACTTTTGGTTTTTTGGGGCTACTTGTTCCACTATTTTTCCCTTCTCCACTTTCTTCATAATCTGAATCATCTTCATCTAGCAATGTACTGTCATCTAATTCTTCATCTTCAAGATTTTCTAATTCTGGATGAACTGCTTCTTGTTTAATATCGCTAGGTGGAATCAATTTTTCAGAATGATTTTCTTCAATGCCATTGGTTACAGATTCTTCATTGTCTTTATCATCGTCTTCTAACATTTCGATTAAATTCTCTACTGATGAAGTTTTTTGTTTCTCCAAATTTGTATTTATAATGTCTTCTTGAACGGATTCAGCATTTGCTACTGATGTATCCACGGGCTCTTCTTTTATTTTAGGACGTCTCCCACGTTTCTTAACTGGTTTAGGAGTATCTGCTTCTTGTTCAACATCAATAGTTTCAATTGTATGGACATCCATACCTTCTGATTTACTCCTAAAACAAGAAATACGAGTTAAAAGATTAAATAAACTCAAATATATTATTCAAATACATTACTTGAGAGTACGCTGATACTGTGTAGTTAGCTCCAACTTGATATCTGCTAATCTATCTTCAAGATCATCCACTTCATTTAGAGATTTAAAACACCGACGACACACAACAATGGAGTGGACATCTTCAGAAGATAGAGTTATTCCTAAAACGCCATCTATCACTTTAACAACAGTACGGTCTGATGACGTTACCCGGTGTTGAAATATCGAAATAGCATTTCGAGCTGATACTCCAGTACTGCCATCACAAATCAAACATGTATTGGACGTAGCAGTTGATGACCTTTCTTGGTCTGGATCGGCAGCCATTTCAACTTCAAATAGTTAGTTTAACTATTTAAAAATAAAACACATTTCTTAAATTATTTGGAATAAATTATATTTTTAAATAATAGATATCAATTTGTTAACTACAAAATAATTATAAATCTTGTTAGGACTTATCTTGTCATGGTTATTTAGATATAGTTAAAAATAAGTAGCATTGTAATTTGTAATACTACGTGAAAGTATGAATGGGACTGGACTGGAGAGTAGGTAAACAAATGCTATTTTTTTTAAATTTTGATGTTGCCATTGAATTAGCCACTGGACCAGGGACTGTATCATATGTCATTTGAAACAGTGATTTGAGTAGTGTGCATAGACAAAATTTTAGTTTAGAATTAAGAATGTTACCTAACCACATTTCTTACTTGGCCCTTAGTAATTATCATATCTAAATACCAGATGGCAAACAATATAAGCTGAAAATCACTCCAGCCTTTATAAACTCCCAGGCATAATAATTATATTCTATACATAAAAGTAGGCACTAAACAGCAAATCATGTTCTAGACTTCAACTTTGATTAAAAAGAATTCAATCCAAGAGGTTTCTGATAGTGAAAAGTATAATTTATTATTATTTAATTCATTACTTAACAAAGCAGGATTGTGTTATAATTTGTTAACGATATAATTGGAGATATGAATTGAAGAGTAAAGTTTAAAAGGGAAATAAAGTAAGAGAATTTAAATTTGAAAAATATAGGTAGGAGTAACAATTTTATATAATATATTCTTTATTACATTATTTCGTTAAAAATACAAATTTTCAAGGAGTGTCTAAGAAATATATATATAAAGCAATTATTTCATCATAGGAAGCTAAGCTGCTAATGTTCTTTATTAAATAAAACCAACAAATGTATGGAAAATTGCAAAATAAATTTATTTGAATTATAGTAAATGTAAAAATGCTAATGACTCCTTTTTAAATTCGGAATTGGCATTGATGACTATCGAAACACACATCAATACGTTTTGTTTACACTCCATCCAAATGAGATTGTGCCAAAACTAAGGACGTTATTAACCCCTTCCTCTTTCATATACATCACACGCACGGTTTACTATCCATGAATTACATGTAATAACAAACAATTAAAACAATACCAAACAGGCATTTTAAGGAAAAAAGTATTATATTTGATTAAGCCTTCGCGAAATAAATAAAAAAACTTGGTTAAAAAAATCTGAAATATTGTTTTGGTTTAATTTAAAATAAAACCTTGTTGCTTGTACTTGAAAACATGAAGGAAACAACATTTACTTGGTTAGTTGTTTTTTTAATGAAATAATATCGAGGGAACTTCTCGATAAAGGATATTGTTATAATAAATTCGAACATTCAGTTATGTTAGCAGGAATCGGATATTATAAATCTAACAATAAATTATAGTTAGACAACAAGTTGCTATACAACATTCTATCGTGAACCGACAATAGTCAGAAGTCCCCACGATATTCTTATGGCGTTTGCATAGATAAATGCAACGGGCTCGGTTTACAGCTTCGGCGTAGAAAATCTTCCGGATGAAACCGAAACGGTCAACCGGTTGCGACAAAGAAGTCGGCGGAAAGCTACAGCTACGGACGGCCAAAACCACCGGAGACCACCGAAAAATGGACAACCTGTATTCTTCAAACCAAAGTTGCCAATATGAAAAAATATTCCCTACAGCATTGTCGTCCCAGTGTTGGCCGCCGTATGACCCCATACCAACCAAAATGCAAGCGGTCTACGATAACGTGTTGCCGACAAAAATGTGTACTCACCTCTATCGTGGTCGCGACGGCGATGTAAACACAGGAAGTAAAATAAAATCGTCCAACTTTCACGGCAAACCTAACGACATTAATACCGAACAATACTACAGGCGGTCGGCCATTTTAGGTTCGGTTTTATGCGGTTGCTGGCTGGCGGCGATCCGTTTGCCGCCGTCGCCGTTATTGTGCGTTTGTGCGCTCCCGGGTTGGGCGGAGCGCGGGGCCACAACAACAGCACCGCCGTTGTGATAACACAATACCGTGATAACGGTGTTTTCACTGTTCCATGAAATGCGAGGAAATTTGTTTGCACGTTCGTAAAATTCACTGCCTGGATTTAGACTTCCGCGTAGATATTTGCCGACAACAATACCCGAAATAGTGCAATACCTCTGTCGGATGCATGCAGTCTTTTTTCAAGCACTTGGCCGTACCGTTTTGTCGCCATCACACATCCAGGTACGTCCACATCGGCGCTCGATCACATGCATTCCAATACAGTGTACTATTTCAATCGGGTGTCTTTCAAATTCAGCGGCCGTGCCTCGACGATAGTATGTCGCGATAAGTGCCCATTTAGGTGGTCTAGCGACAAAACTTTACAACCCTATACCCGCCCAATCGTTTGCCTGGTCAGTTGGTGATTTTGTGCTTCGACGCAGGCTATAACTGACAAAGGCTTTGTCAGAAATTCTTCGTGTGTACACTGATGAAAAACTTTTCAAAATTCCATCATTATTTTGTACAGTTTATCATTTTGGGCATTAATTACTAGACACTAAAAAAACACTGTTAACTGGGTATCAATAAACTTCCAAGATAGCTTATTAAGTTTGAACTTTCACAACAATAATTGTTTGATCCATTGACAAGTGTATTTTCATTATATTTGGAGTAGAATATTACAAATAATTACCAAGCTAAATATATTTGTTCTTTTCTGATATGACTATGTATAAATATTTAAACTAATTTTTTTTTTGAAATTGAAATTGTTTAAACTTTTATATCTAGAAATTACATATTTTGAGATTCACATTTTGATAATGAGTTTATTTTTCATTAACTAATTAGATAATGTATGTAATTTTTCAGATTTCACACAAAATAAACTTAGAATTATGTCTGGCACTGTAAACTTCATGGTCAAAGATCCTTGTGGAAATTCTCAAGTGATTCATTTGCCAACTGGTAATCGTATAGTTGTAAATGGGGGTTATGGCACTACACCTGCTCTAAAAGATCTTCTTGAAAAAAAACAACAGAAACCAATAAGGAAAATTGTACGAATGGCTGAATCCAAAGAAAATAATACAGAAATCATCACAGTATCACCAGATTTCTTTGACGATAGTTCATCAGAAGTTAAAAATGAAATTATGTCGGATTTTAGTGATGATTATTTAGAAGTCCATAATGAGTACAAAGAAGATCCTGAAGTAATAGTAGTGTGTGGTGATGACTTAAATCAGACGAGTGATAGTGATTTGGAATTCATGGAAGATACTAAAGAAACTGGAGATCCCATGAAAACTAAATTCCATAATGATATTAACTCGTCAGATGTTGTAGTACGAACAGATATTTTGAATGATCTGTTAGAAGGTCGTGTGACTAAAACTACAAAAAAACTTTTGGAGTCTACTAAGATTTCTTACCTTCCTATGCAATTGACTCAAAGTGATTTCCGCTCTACATATTCTAATGATAAAAGTCCATTTAAAGTTAGACCTATTAAAGCCAACAAAGGCTTAAGACATTTTTCCAAAAGAGTGTGTGATAAAGTAAAAACAAAAATGGTCACAACTTATAAAGAAGTAGCTGATGAATTAGTAGCTGAATGTGTAGGTAACACTGACAGTCCAACATTTTTATATGATCAAAAAAACATAAGACGTCGTGTGTATGATGCCTTAAATGTATTAATGGCTTTGGACATTATAACAAAGAACAAAAAAGATATAACCTGGAAAGGCTTACCGAGTGGATCTTTACAAAATAGTGTTTATCTTGTTCAAGAAAAAGAAAACCGTCTTAATAGTGTAAAAAGAAAACTTTTAGCATTGCAAGAAATAATCATGCAAGAAGTTGCTATCAAACGATTAGTTCAACGAAACCAAAATATGGAAAACGAATTTGGGCCACCTCCAAGTAATACATACGTTAATCTCCCTTTTATGGCGATAAGCTCAAATGAAGATACGAATGTAGAAGTAGAAATCTCAGAAGATCAGAAACAGTACGAGTTGAGTTTTAATGACAAGTTCAGTGTAGTTGACGACACAGAGTTATTAAAGTCAATGGGATTTACTTTAGGATTAGATCAAGGTCAAGTAAACGATGACGATTTAAATACTTTAAAAAAATTAGTACCTCAGGCCTTTGAAAAACATATAGTTATGATGGCGACCAAAAATGGAGAGATGTTTAATGATATTTGTAAAGAGTTTGATGAAAAGATGAAATCGGCTGAAATTGAACAGTCTTCTTTACGACCTAACATTATCAGTAGAAGAAGAAGTAAAAGATTATGAATATCATTTAAAATATTTTTACCTATATTGTTATTGTTACAACAATTGTACAAAAGTTCTCGATAACTATTTTTCATGTTTATAGTTTAAGTTTGTACATCTTTGTAAATACTTAACAAAATGTTAATTAGTTGTAATAATTTGTTTTAGTTCTACTTCAAACAAATAACAAAGAGTGTTAAATAAAATTAAAAAGAAGTATGACTATGATTCTAGATATCTTATTTATGATACTTCTCAACCATAAGTATCTATTTGGTCCAGAATTCTTTCTTAGGTTAAAGTCCAATGTTGTAATACTTCTTGAGAACTGCCACAGTATTTGTAAGTTATCCTATTCTCAAAGATGTTATCATCATTACTATAATATCAAACTTCCATTTATGCCGAGTTCCTCGCCCTCTTAAAAATGTCCATCTCGTGTTAACTTATCAGGATCAGTAGATAGTTTGAGCGACCCACTTGCCTCATTATTTTAGCAACATAGTTAGCCAAATTGTAGGATGTTAAAAGATTGGACTATCATTTGTAAGCATAATATGTAATTATATCTAGAGCTGTACAATAGCATTTTTTTCCGATCTATTGTGAAATTATGTACCTAGTTTATAGTCCAAAAATCAGCTAAATAATTTTTTATATATTATACTTATCAATTAAGTTATTGATTTTTCAGTTATTTGAATTGCTAAAAGTAAAGCCTCCAAAAGTCGATTAGTATTAATTATTTACAAATCTATTTCGGATGCAATTCTAGGTAATGGACAATCATAATATAATTGGGTAATTGACCATACTTCAACTATACTTGGTTAGTTTTGGATTAAGGGAAGTTTTGATAGATTTTTTTACTCGAGGAATTAATCAAAATGGTTGATCTATATAAAGTTTGATAAATTAAAAAAAAATCACAATCCTAATTATATAAATTTACTAATCAAAATTATTTTTATATGACCATAATATTTAACTTTAGATTTTACCAAAATACATAAAATATTTTTTATCATAATTTTAATAATTTAATATATTGTATAATGTACTTAAGCATGCCCCACTTATTTTAGACAAATTGTGCTCCTGAAGGTTGTACTTATATGGGGACAAACTACCTCTGTTAGGGTATCTGCAAGAATTAAACTAAGTACAGCTGTCTCACAAGATGAAAAAGTGTATTTACAAGGCTCAAGTATTCCAAAGTATTCACATAGTATAATATATTAACAAACAATAAGACTTGCTTAACAGCTAAAGTTTTAAATAAAACTAAATACTATAATTCATCATTGGATTAACTATTAAATTGTACACCTTTTTCTTCTAATATTTGTTTTTGAATATCTAGAGCTTTATCTTTAAACTTTTGAGCTAGTTCTAAATCAACGGGTACCCCGTCTCCTTTTTTATAGGCTACCGATGCATTAACACACGCTCTAATGTCATTATGTTCACAAGCTTTTTCCGAAAACTCTAAAAATTTGATTTTATTAGGCTTCAGGCCAATTTCGTCATAACCATTGTAATGAATTGTGCTGGCTACATAACATGCCTCCGCATGACGGTTATTGCATGCTTTTTCCAAATATTGAAGACCCTAAAACAATAACCATTTTTGCTATGACTTTTTTGGTGTGATAAAGAAAATTAAATATTGTGAAATATTAAAATATACATTGGCTGTTGAAAAAATCACAATAGCAAAAAAATTATTCACCACTGTATTTTCAACTATAAATCTAACAACTTACCTCTAGTATGCTCTTTGTTCTTTCTTCTATATTTGGAATAAGGTTGCTATGGTAATTTAATTTCATACCAGCGGCAAAACAACCATCTGACCAATTATGATCACAGCCTTTTTTTAGATATTTGATCATCTAAAATACAATTTTTTTTATTAATTCGGATTAATTGCTGGACAGTAATCATTCATATAATATATTTGTAAAAAAGAAAAAATTACAATTATAGTATTTACAACAGATATGTGAAGGCCTTGAATACTAGATTTAAAAAAAATGTGTTAATGGAAAATAAAAGAATATACCTAATTTTATTTTTAAATATTCAAACAATTTTAACTTGGTTACTATATAAAAGTATTTTCAATTCTAAGTTTTGATTTAGTGTAATTTAAATAACAGAAATTGTATTTAAATAATATTATTAAAACTCAAATGAATTAGGATTCAGGTTAAATGTTTTTTCTCACTCTACAGGACTACATAATTACATAATTGCTTTTATAACAAAATATCAACTATTCGAACTATAGTTTAGTAAATAATAGCTATCATTATTTCAAGTCTTATAAATAACTTTATTAATAACATTATTATATTAGATTATTGATTATATACTTCAGGCAGAACTGGTTTTAAATTTTTCAAATTTGTTTTCTCCAAATATGAAGCATATTTATAACAGCTACGACCAAAATGCCGTTCATCACAATTTTGTTTATAAATTTTGGCGGCTTTGTCTGGATTATTTTCGATAGCTTCTAGATAGTCTCCAAGCAATTGACATACTATTTTATAACAAAGAGATCACAATTATGTTAAAAAATATATATAGCTGGTAATTTCACAAATAAATGTACTTTGAGGATCCTTTTCACTAAAGCAACCAAACCTGTATTCAATTCCTATATTCTTTATATATTCTTTCACATCTTCTTCTTTTTTAAAATTGTAAGACATTTTAAAATAAGCTAAAAATACCTATATCGTAAAAATGTTTTATACAATTTAAAAATTGACAGAACGAAAGTTTCTGAAGTTTTTCGAACTGAAGGTGTAAAAAATAAAAATAATTATTTGATTAGTTTTTAAAATTTTATAATCAATGGTTTTATCAATGGATTTGAAAAAAAAAATGGTTTTATGTTACTTTTAAAGGATATAACTATAAAAAAAAAGTACTACCGCTGTTATCTATTCAAGTTGGCGCACGAAGCCTTATCAATTGATCATGTGTAGATTATAGCGACCACGGTTATAACCATGATTGGCCCTAACCTAAAAAGAAAAATTATTAGTTAAATGTTTTTATCATTAAAACCACCAATATACTTTATCAGTTATAACTAAACATTATCATCATAAGTCATACCACACTCCACAGTCACTCCACTTTTGACTCTACTTCTCACTAATTAGCTTCATCACGTGATGGGCTCTTTAACTCTTGAATCTCGATTATGGTTCAATTATTCAAATTTCATTGTGCTTTAATTTGGATGAACCAACTTTGTCATAACATTTAACTCTCAAATCAAATTTATTGAAAATGACTGGTGAGTATTGATTTGGATTATCATATTACACTTTTTCGTAAATAGACAAAATATTAAACTTTAAATTCATAATGGAAATCTCCAATGTTCAAATAATAATTTCTTAGCTCTGTCAGCTACCCCCCAAGTTTATTTTATCCTTTGTTGCCAGAAACTCCCGGTCACACCATGGTAGCGAAGAAGAAAGATTGCATGTTCAACACGATCAATGAATGTGAAGTGGAAGACATTACTCTTGAATTTTTCTACAAGCCTCATACTATTACTCTTTTAATATTATCTATTGCTGCTGTTTTAGTAATATGTTTCATTCGGGATGATAACTCTATAGATGATAATATTTGGGCAGGTATTTGGTGTGTGATATTTTTCTTGCTCATCGTATCATTGTTGGCATTTCCTAATGGACCTTTTGTAAGACCACATCCAGCAGTCTGGCGTATGGTATTTGGATTAAGTGTACTTTACTCACTAACATTACTTTTTTTACTGTTTCAAAAATATGAAACAATCAAAGGAATGATATTATGGCTTGACCCAAATTTAAAAGACTTTCGAATTGATATGGACAAGGAATATGGCGTAAACTGTTCTGATATAAATGTCGAGAAATTTTGGGCACACTTGGATGTTTTTGCTGGTGCTCATTTTTTTGGATGGGTTTGCAAAGCAATCCTAGTTAGACACTATGGAATCTTATGGTCAATGAGTATAATGTGGGAAATAACAGAAGTGACATTCTCTCATTTGTTACCTAATTTTAAAGAATGCTGGTGGGACGCCTGGGTATTGGATGTACTACTTTGCAATGGCATTGGCATATGGGTTGGCATGAGAATATGTAAAATGTTAGAAATGAGAAATTACAATTGGCCTGGTATTAAAGAAATTGATTCAACTGGTGGTAAAATCAAACGAGCAGCACTGCAATTCACACCAGCCAGTTGGACGCCTGTACGATGGCTTGATCCAAGTTCATCTTATATGCGAATTTTTGCAGTTTGTCAAATGGTTATAATGTGGCAAGTTTCTGAACTGAATACATTTTTCTTAAAGCACTTATTTGAAATGCCACCTTCACATCCCATTGTCGGTTTCAGACTTCTGTTTTTAAGCATTGTTGTTGCTCCATCTACACGACAATATTATACATATGTAACTGATCCTAATTGCAAAAGACTTGGGACACAATGTTGGGTCTATACAGTCATAATGATAACTGAACTATTATTGTGTATAAAAAATGGAAAAGAGTTATTTCAACAAACTGAAATTATAAACATTTCTCTATGGTTTGTGATCATGTTATTTTTCTCCGTTATAAGTGTATTGGGTTTCTGGCAGGCAGATTGGCTGACGGGAAAAAAATTGGATTCTGAAACAGTACAGACTGCAACTATAGATGATAATAATTGCGAAGATCAACATATAGCCACCAAGAGCAAATCTGATTAAATATATACCATGTAAAAAATTGTTTGCCTACTAGAGTTACTTAGTGGAAGCCAAATAGTGCACAAATATGTTTAATAACATATTAAAATACCTTTAACTATAAATTATTTGACTATCCTTTCTTGAAAATAATTATTAAGGCAATATTTATTTTTGGGACTTAGAATTATTATTCCTTTAGAACTAGTGTACATTATTATTATACAGTATACTGTTATTAGTTATTTAATAATGTATAGATAAAAGACTTTTATTTAAACCTAGTCACCTTAATGTATTCATTATGATTTAAAATAATAATATTCTCTTAAACATGTTTCAGAGTTGGATACATTATGAATCTTTATTGTGATATAAGTTATAAATGATTAAATAATTAAATTTGTTGTGTTGACCACACAATTGAAACAAATTACCATTAATTGTCAATACCAAAAATTATTGTTTTATTTCTTTAATATTTAAAACATAATTGTATTGTTTACATAATGATCTTATAAGTATAATACAGGTACATTAGTACCTCAAAACTGTGCGTATCTCGCATGTTCAAATTAGGTTATTATTAAATATAATATAATATGTACTATTCTGTAAATTTAAATCATTATTACGAATACATTAAACTAAACTACAAAATTCATTTAAAGTTATCTGTTTTTATTTTTTTGACAATGATTATGGAAGAAAATGATTATGTTTTTTTAGACTTATATTATATTCGATCCAGTGGTTTTTTAACTACTCAAGTATTATGTAAAATGTTATGCAAACAAGTAGTTCAAACACAAGAAAACAATTAATTAAAAACCACTATTATAAAACCAATACCTTTCAGCTCCTCATCAGAGCTAAATTTTGACAAATAAATTAAAAAACCATAAAACTGATATTGATGATTTCCTCGTTTTCGTATTAAAGAAAAAAATATAAATGCCGTTATATAGAATTATGCCTGTTTTATTTTTACATATGGACATTTTTTACACAACTTTGTTCAAACATTGTTCATAATTTACATTGTATAAATATTTATATTTCAAAGTTAAATATACAGCCAATCCTTCTGTTTAAGTTTCGAGTTCTGTCATAGCTTTTTTTAGCCAATCTACATAATAAGATACTCTCGTATAGACACCCGGCCTATTTTTTTTGCCACATCCATCACCCCAAGATACAACGCCTGTCAATACAAACCGCCCTAAAAACAAAAATAATTTCTAGAGGTTTTAATGGAAAGTCATTTTTCTACTCACCATTAACTTGACAAGCCAGTGGTCCTCCTGAGTCACCTCCGCAAGCATCCACTCCGCCTTCCAGGCTACCAGCACATAACATGCTATCTAATATGAACTGATGTCGACCTCCATAAATGTCTTCGTGTCGGCATGTTTCTAGATCAAGTAATGGCACAGATGCTGCTTGTAACACTTTAGGCAAACTAGTAGTGTCATCCTCTAAAAAAAAAAAAAGTATTTAAGCAAAGAGGTGTTTTTCTTTAGAAAAACAGTTATATTATTTGAAAAATATAGTACAAATGTTGAGCTTAAGCCAATTACCCAGTTAAACTTGTTGCCAAATCTTGACAGAAAATTAAATTGTAACTACGCTTTTATAATAGAAGAAGGTATCGACTCACGTTTTTGTGCACCCCAGCCCGTTACTGTGCACCAGTCGGCTTCATTTGATTTTGTATAATGTTCGGGTAAACATATTGGTTTTATGTACGAGTCAAATCTCACTCCTTGCCTGTTAGCCGAGTACAATTTCAAAATCGCTATGTCGTGGCTGTGTGGTCCATCTATAGTTAATGTAATTTAAAACCACAGTAATTAAAAGTCTTGTCTAATCATAAAAATGTTTGTATGAAAAAGTGTGTAGGTAAAAAAAAACAAGTTTAGTTTTGATATTGTTAATAAGAGAAAAACTTTAACTAGGTTCTCAGTCGATTTTTTTAGAAAACTTAAATTTTACCTTAAATGCAAGCATTTTTTAAAAAGTAAAAAAATGTCAGAATTAAAATACAAATTGTGAATGTTGGATAATAATATTTAAAAAAAGCCGACGACGGATGAGAGGACCTAAATAAAGTTCTCATTATTTAAGTATGTAAAAATAAATATTCTACAATTATTATTTAGTTAATAATAGAGGATATGCGTAGATATGTTTAGATGAAAAAAAAAATTGTTTAAATCGCTGTCAAGGATGCTGTTGATAGTCCGAAAAATAAATTAACTACCAAAAAACAGTCCTAATTGCTGAACTAATAATTATACATCACAGTTAAAACCCTTTCAATTAAGATTAATTTATTCTAGTCTAATTTAAGTTTTTATTTTTTGATACTGTTTTAACGGTTTGTAAATATAAGTTAAAGGCAGGCCTTATAGCGTAGGATGTAGGTACTAAATACCTACCTTTTCTGAAATTTGGATGGACTAAAATCTTTTGTATTCTGTAGATTTTTTCGTGTTTATCATTTTTAGCTAAATTATGTTTCCCGACAATTATGCGCAAATGAGATTTTTTTAAATTTCTTAAACAATGAGCCGCTGTTAGAGCTATTGTTTCAGATACTAGTGCTCCTCCGCAATGGTGTTCCCATCCTCCTAAATATGCTTGTAACTCTACCTATAAAATAATCATAATTAAAATCATGATGCCAAGAAAAAAATATAATACATGGTGTATAATAAATATATATTTATGTACACACATTTGTAAAAATAATGTGTGTTAACTATTTAGTGTAAAGTAATTGTTACATACTTGCCAAGGGTACGCTCCGTAAGGAGTTGAATACCCACCAATGATTTTTGACTGTGGCCATCTGCGATAATTTAAATGGTGATTTACCGCCCTTGTTCCACATACTTCTACATAATCTAAAAAAAGACACAATAGCACTTTATTTTCACAACATTCAATACACTTGTTTAATTATTAATAACTGTTATGTTAAATATTTAATTGTTTTTTGTTTCAAATAGTATTTCAATATGTTTGTCCCCTATATAATTAAATCAAACATATAGAAAAACTATTTAAACCATACAATTAAAACAAAACAAAATATATATATATATATATATATTAACAATATTATAATAAAGTATTTTCATGCAAAAAAAAAAAAAAAAAAAATCCAAGAAATGTAGTTATTGTTGACTATGTGACACAAATATTGACAACTGATGATAAAATGTACATACTAGTGTTTTTATATAATTACATTTAGTACCTAGCTGCATAATCATTAATTGTGAAATCCATTGTCCTAATTTTCACTTCAGCCCACATGTTGTGCATTTTATTTGTTGTACTCATTTGTTTTCATAATCAGTGACTAATTACAAGTACATTTACATTTAAATTTGACCTTAAATTAATTTCCATTTTATAATTTTATCCAAATGCTTTTCAGCTTCACAACACACGAGCGAGCTCAATTTAGTGTTGCAACATTTATGCAATGGTAATACTAATTATATTAGTCATGAAAAACTCAAAGATCTGACAAGTCAAATACTGAATGAAGTGCTAGATCAAGACAGTGTGTTAGGAGATTTACCTAATAATGTCACTTTGGACGAAGTCGCTTTGCAAATAGCCGTACATCATGGACAAGCAATAACTGTTTATCTGGAACGGTTTGATGGCATTGTTGTACCAATTGTCGTAAGTTTACTAAAACTCAATAATTTTTGAGCTATTATAATTACATTGTATGTTTGGTATAAAGGTACAGCAAAAAAAGGCAAAAGTTTCGGATCTGAAAAAAAGCATCGAACGTAAAATGTCATTGCACTTGCAAAGATCTGGCGACAAAACTACAATAAGCTGGCGACGGATTTGGAAAACATATTGGTTAAGTTGTGAAGGAATAAAAATGAAATGTGATAATGACTTAATTGCAGACTATGTTATTAATAATTCAAAAATAATTTTCGTAAAACGGATTAGAGAAAAAAGTGTGAATAATAGTCAATAAATAATAATAATTAGATACAAAATAAGATTAGCGTGTTGTATATTTGTACAAAATTGTATACATAGAATGGATAAAAAAGAAATAAATAAAAAATACATACATAATTAATGCAACAATGAAGCTCATACGGATAATACAAATAAACTAATTTAAAATTATTTAATTTTCTGATGACGATGATGAAGAAGATGAATGAGATGTTTGTGAACTATTGTCGTTGTCATCGCCATCCTCTGATGACTCTTTAATTAACTTGTAATATTCAGCCATGGTAATTTTCTTTGGTAATACTTCTAAAAAAAAAACAGCATACGTTATAATAATGTTAAAGATATTTATGTTAATTAATATTCAGTATGACATAAAAACTGTATAAATGTCAAACCGAACAAACCCAGATTTACATCAAACCGCTCAATATTAAAACTTAAGTTCTTAGTATGGTCCAAAAATCAAACTTACAAAATGTAGAATTTATGTTTACATAAATTGTTTTGAGAAATTCTATAAACAATTTTTTACAAAAATAAGTAGTTTTTTTTTTTTTAAGTTTATGGTTATGAAAAATGTTTGTTAGAAACAACATTCAAAACACTGAAGTTTTTATTAGAATATGCAATAATGGGTAGGATCATCATGGTTTTGTTCAATATTTATTTTATATAATTATTTCACTTGATTTGAGTAGGTATACAAAAACTTATTTATAAGTTCATAAAGAGTTTTAATACTTTCACATCATAAATATTTAGCAGCGTAAACAAGTTCTGGTCAAAATCTAAGGTTCAATTTATCCAAAAAAATATGTAAATTCTATATCAGTATAAAAAAACATCAATTGATTTTACTTATAAAATTTTTTTTTAAATTATTTTAATTAAAAGTAATATTTTCAGGAATAATATACAAATGCAATTTTCAACCAGAATAAGTAATGCATCCTTGATATTATTATTAAGTATGAATTTTAAAACTCACCCCGTAAGAAGTACATATTTTCATTGTCTTCAACTGCCCTTGCAAGATCATTGTATTCTAAATTTCGTTGAGATCTCTGAACTTTAAGAGCATCTAAAGCCAATTTTTGAATAAACAACTCCTGAAATATAATTAAAAGGTCCCATTATTTGAGGTTATATTTTTTAGAACTAATACTATGTTAGCAGTTGTATGTATCTTGTAAATAGTGGTATTAATTAATTAATAGCAAAAACTAAATAATAATATTATACTTAGAAATCTTTTATAAAGTTCAATACAGTATATTACTTAAAACATTTTCATTCATACACTCTATTAGCCTCTTTAGTACATATTATAGTATATAGTATCATCAACAATATGAGTCCGCCCCTATTCATACTTGTTTTTCTGTTTGTGTGATATAATATGAAAATTTAAAGAAGTGACAAGTAAATTCTTAATGAGCTTATTGTAAGAAATAGAGAAATATTAATTTGATTTTAAACCAATTTTTTGAAAATAACAATGCAAACCAGACGGTTAAAAAATTATTATTTCTTATATATTGCATAGAGTATAATACTCTTAAATAACAGCACAATAATACTGGGAGTTAAATGTACAGTCCTAAGGAATTAAACATTTGAGAGTTAAGATCTTTAAAAAAAAAGAACAAGGACATTCGGGAGCCTATAAAACTACCGATTTTTGAAATGCTGACAGGATTGTGATATAGTGACATTCAATTCAGATACACACTATATAATATTTTCATAAATTTCATTTATATTGAGGATACAAATTTAAGGAAAAATAAAGATAACTTCTTTAAGTACTTACAGTCGCTTTGGTAACCACATGTAATGACGGTAATCCAATATTTTCAATGTCAGGGGTGCTTTTCATAATAGTTCGTACTCTAGATAATGGTAAATGCATGTCTTTTGATTTAGGTGTTTTGGGTTTGTCTTTATTAGAATCCATTTGTTCTGCATTAACGTCAGATGCTAAAAAGATGATCATAATACGTATATTATAGTGTTTAGTGTTTTTCAGTGTATTGAATGAACATAGTGGATATATTGTTAGAATGTTTTATACACAATTGACATTAATCATTGAAGACATGACAGTGGTGTATACATTGTTGATCGTAGGTTAAATGTTAATAACTTACTATTTAAAGATGACATAATTTAAATTGTATTAAATTGTGCGATCAAAGTAATGTAATATATTATATATTAAACCGCGATATGTTCATAAATCATTAAAGCACATTGATTTATAGTCTAGAAAATCTATTAAATAATAAACTGTTTTTGTCGGATAATAAATCCACCGAGTGCCTTGAAGAGTGAAGACTTGATCTCTCGACTCTCACGAAATCCAGATTCCAGCATTAAATAATCGAGTATCGAAAATAATAATATACAAAAATTCTTGTTTTCACTGATAATTGTGATACTGATAGTAACGGTCGTCTGACGAATGAATCTTTAATAGTTTAATTTTAAGTTAATAGATTGCGCTGTATTCACATGTTCCCGATTTCCAATTTACAGTAAATTTCTTATTCTAATTTCTATCGTACATACCTACTACATCAAAATACAAAATACCTACAATACAACAAAATCTGTTTGACATTTTTAATTGGAAATAGACTGAGTTAAAAATTTCGATTGGTTGCCGCGGTGTGGGAAATCGCATAAAGAGGACGCCACACCGCCCATTTTTAAGGAGTAAAGTATAGGCAATTTTTTTTACAAAATCTTAACTTAAAGGTTAAACTGTGATGTGTAACTATGAGTTCAGTAGTTAGGACCCTTTTCTTAGTAGTTAAATTATTTTTCGGACTATCGCAGCATCCTTGACAGCGATTTAAAAAAGAAATTCTGTTGAATTGAGTTTTACGCGGATTAATTTTTCTCAGGCTTCATATGTAGTTCAGGAAAGAAATTCATATATATATATATATATATATATATACATGATTTATGACAAAATTATCTGTGTTCCATCATCCGTATTTTTTTTTTTTTGATATAACTAATACAACCAACGATATATCGTTTTTAAAAAAGTAAAAAGAGTCCTTTCTTCTTAATTAATTAATTATTAATTAACTGGTTGAAATATTAAAAAAAGAACGATGGTAGAACACAAACAATGTTTTTGTATATATTATGTGAAAATTCGGTTTCTTATTTTTGATTACAGCCTTTGTAAAATTAATTCGCGCAAGGCGGGTTTTTTAAAAAAAATAACGGGTGTGTAGGGCGCCCTCTTAAAACTCCGAATAATTGGTCAAAACCGAAATGCCTTAAAACCCCAAATTAATTACGCTTTTAAACCAAAAAATACAATTTTCCAAAAATATTTTCACCGATATAATCTTTTGTAATTAAAAATGTTGTGTGCCATTCAAAACTAGATTTATTACAGATTATATTCGAGTAATTTTTTTTTTTAAATCAAAAATTATGCCTGCAAAACATGCGTTATTTTTGCGTCGCTCTGTAATGATTAACTTATATTTTGTTTTCGATTAATCGAGACGGGAGACACCAAAATAAAAATACATCAGTCTTTTTTAAATTATTAGAACCATAGACAAAAATCTCGACTTTAATGATTTTCAATTACTTTAAGTTTTATATTAATCCATTTTCTTGTAAATACTTTATTGTGAAATGTAGACATTTCACAATAAACTTTAAATGTACTTTTAAATTTGTTTAGTTAAAAATTGCTCTAAATGCGATTCTCGCAGTTTAATTTTTATAACATTTCCATGGGAGGGCCCTTAGGGCCTAGAAGCTCCTTTTGAAGGGGATGTTCCATATACCTACCAGTAAGGACCGCACTACAGGTTCAGTCTATGACTCTACAGATCCTAAATACACGGCCGTAATCGCCTACATATTGTCGTTACCTAATCGAAAAAAATACACAAAGTGAAAATTAGAATATAATGTACGGGCGGAAAAGAGCATGATATACTGTGTACATAGAATTTAAATTAAAAAAAGGCCGATAAACATTAGTTTTTATATTGAATGATATGCATAATAAATATTATTTATGGTATGAGTATTTATTAAATTTATTAAATACTGAATCCATATGAAATTTTTCATTGGCCAGTTTCTGAATGAAGCATAAAACATCATTATCAAATGTACTTAGAAGTTAAGTGGGTGATAGGAAGAAGATAACTCGGAAGAAAAAATGTTCAGATCCCCTCCCAAAAAAGTCAGCCAATCAAAGTAGGAGTAAAATGCTGCTACCTCGACGACTGAACTAGGCTCTAACACATAACCTACTCCCGGTCATAAGTGTCCATAAGAGTATTTTTTTTTTTTTTAGTATTTGCTAGTTTCAATGCCCTATTAGCTTAGCCAAATTAAAAAAGCGGGCATGACCTTCGCTGTACAAAAGTTCATAGGAACATCGATATGGCTTAATATACAAGTACCTATAGGACCCCCTAGTACTTTTTGGTACTTTCTAACGTCGAATGTTTTATCTGGTAATCTCTTACCTCACCTCCAGCATCCAGCTGGACCATCTCTTAACTCTAATTTCTTATTTCTAATCTAGTACTCTAATATCTTATCTCTTATATATTATCTCTATTTTTTTATCTCTAATATTTAAACTCTAATATTTTATCTATAATATCTTATCTCTAATCGTATATATACAGGGTGTCACGGAAAGTTCTACTGAGCTTCAAATGAGAAATTTAGGATGCTCTATGGGTACAATCAATGATATTCATTTTTTTTAATTTTAAAATTATTTAAAATAGAACTCGTATCTCATTAAAAAATGGTCTTACGAAAAAAATAATTTAAAATCGGGAGAAATAATCTTGTTGAATTGAAATGTATCATGATTTTTTGGTATCTGGCCACACATGCGTCCACCGAGTGGCCACTAAGTGGCTGGCATATGACCAAAACCAATTTATGAAATGTGACACATCATATTAGGTTAGAATTTTATTCTCAATTCAGTAGTGTTCTTAGTATTATTTTATATTAAATTATGTGTCGCATGCCATATAGTGGTTTTAGTCTCATGCCGGCCACTCAGTGGCCACTCGGTGGCCACCCTGTGGATTTGTGTGGCCAGATACCAAAAATTATGTTACATATCAATTCAACAAGATTTTTTCTCCTGATTTCAAATCTAAAATTTTTTTTTTTTGGATGTGTTGAAAATCCTAAATGTCTCATTTGAAGCTCGGTAGAACTTTCCGTGACACCATGTATATATATATATATATATATACTTGGTGACGTTCAGCGTGACGCACAGACTTTCCGATTGATCCCCAGCCCAATAACATATCTATGTTAAAATAATTTATTTGTCTTACGAATTAAAAATAATATTTTTGTTGGTGAATAGGGTTAGGCATCATTTAAAAATAAAATTATAGTTAACAATAATATATTTGATTAAATCAAAAAAAAACAATTACAGTGGTAACATTGTAATGTAAATAATTAAGTAATGATATAATGAAGACATAAAACAGACTCCAAACTGAGTGTAACACCTAAAGATATGGTTTGGTTTAAAATGTAATTGATAATGTAATGACGGTTTTACAATATTGTTCATTTAAATATCAAAAGTTCGTCAACTACACTGTTGGAGCGACCGAGTCCTGTATGTCTTGATCCTAAGGCATCAAGTAATTTTTGCGATGACGTTGCTACTTTGGTTCGGTTTTCGTGATATTCCTTCGCGAAAAACTAAAAATAAAACATAAACATTATTTTAATAAACGACTTAAACATTCCACAGCTGAATAAAGTTTTATTTCCGATACGAATCTACAAAAAAAGGTATTGGGTTTACAATGATGTTTTTTTACAACTTTTTGTGTCTGAAAACTGATTTGTTCGTGTAGCTAGTATATCAGACTACTACGATTAATAATTTCACCCTTTCGCCTATAAGCATTTTCGCATTTGACTACTTTAAATGTGATTGTATTTTAAAGACTGTAAAAAGAGGCGGTGTCTTGAAAAAAACCGTTGATACGTCACGATGATTTTAAGGCGGACAGATATAATTTTTAAAACAAATTATTATGTAATTTTTTTTAGAAAATATGATAGTTATTTTGTTCCGTAATTTCGGAGGTGGTTTTCGGAATAGCTTAAAAACAAAAAAAATATTTCGATCATGAAAATTAATATTTAAAAAAAAAATCGTTTCTTTATTTTCCCGGTTTCAATTTCAATTTACAAAACCATTTTTACAAGTTTTCTAATTTTATTTAAATTTTGATTATGAATAACAACAACGTAAATGTATTTGTCCGATTTCGGTAAGGTTTTAACCGGTTTCATGTCCTGGTTTTTAAATGCTGTTTTGTTTTACTTTATATTTGTATATATCGAACAATTAATTTGATCATTTTCGGATCTTCCAAGTTGTCATTAGTTAGCCGACGTTTCGGACCTATTGCATATTAGCAATTATAGGTAAGTACTTGTATGTAAACGAGTGCAATGGACTCGAAAGGTCATCTAAGTAATGATAACATGGATAAATCCGAAAATTATTAAACCAATGTTCCAATGGTGGTGATAAAACCTTTTCGTTTGAAAATGATTCAGTTTTACACTTGTATATGAGTATTGTATGTGCATTACAACCCTGAATTGGAAATATAATATTACTTGATAATTAGTAGTGTATACCTGTAATTTAAATGAATGGAACATGGTCTTTTCTCTTTTCTTAATCATGTATTCAGTAGGTAAAAGCCATCGATGCTCGTGGCATTCTTCTGCTGACGGTCTTTTTCTAAAATAAAAGACCAACGATATTATTGTTAAATAAGCAATCAGGTAAGCTGCAAATATAACACAGATATGTCTCACGTTGGCGTTCGTTTGAACAACAACATCAAGAATCGTGTGGCTTCTTGAGATAAGTCTTTGTATAAATATTCAAATCTATATCTAACAAATGTTATATTTTGTCTTGTTTCTATATCATTAGCTCCTCGGAACGGTGACATGCCAGACAACAATATATATGTGATTACTCCGAGTGACCAAATGTCAGAGTACGGATAAGCAGGTTCATTGCAAAGGATCTCAGGCGCTACACATAAAAATATGTATGAATGAAGACAATATATATTATTATAAATAATTGTAAGTTTTATTTAAGTACCCGTAAACTCAAGAACACTGTCAGTTTTTACCATCGCGCCAAGTTTACTGACTTTCTGAGCACAACCGAAATCTATTAACTTTACATGGATATTTCTAATCGAAGCCATCACTATGTTGTCAGGTTGTAAATTTAAATGAGCATAGCCTCTCCAATGTAGATATTGTAATCCGTCCAACACCTGAAGTAAAGTGACTTTAGTATGTATTTATCGGTTGTTGACTATTAAATAAATCTGTACCTTGGGTCTAAAAGGATCAACGTCAATTAACGGCATGAATGAGTTAAAACATTAAACATGAAAATTGAAACACCTTTTATATTGTGTAAATTATAGCTTACGGAAATTAAAAACCTAGTCAATATTTTTAAGATTTACAGATAGATATATTGGTTATGTAGATCTAAGGTACAGAATTACAAAAAAATATTTAAATCCGGTAGATACTTGTGTAACAATTGTGGCAATCATTTGTTCTGAATAATATTCTTTTGTTGACAAGTATGTCAATATATCAGCTCCTTGGAGTTTTTCTTGAATAAAAACAGCTACCGGTGCATTTTCCAGCCTAAATTGTATATTATTACAGAATAATTATAGATTAAGATTTATCGTCACGGGTGATCAAAATCTCATGTGACCCACCTGAAAGCTTCATTAAGATATGCTATTCGTTCATGTCTTAAGGTACTCAAAGTGTTAAATTCATGTGTGATTAATGATTCCGTGGCAGGTGTGACTTCTAATAATTTAGCTACAATTATAGACTCGTTAGTAGTATCTATTCCTTTCAGAACAACTGAAAATCGCCCTCTAAATATGTTTAATATAAAAATAGGCTTGTATTATATTGTATAATTCGATGTAGGTAATAAAGATAATTATTATTCAGATTGAAATTTACCTAGCAATTTCTGAAATAAAACGATACTTCTCTATCGGAGGTTGTTCAACCCATTCAGTAGGTTTGTACTCTAGTGAATAATCTAAATTATTATGTGGCTCATCCCCAATAATTTCGTGTCCGTTTTCAGTTATTATTTGGAGATTTAACATTGCAGGGGGCACTTCTAACTTTGGACAATCTAACAAACATAATTTATACGGTATAATTAAATAGAAATAATACCATTTTTGTGTTTAGAATAATAGGGTCTCACCAGGGAAACTAGTTCGGACAACTGCTGATGCAGGTCCAGTGGGTCCCCACGCAATACGGTTCATTGCTGCTAATCTGAATTCGTAGTTTGTGTATGGTCTAAGATTCTGCATTAACCAGAATTCGTGATCAATGTTTTTGGCCACTATTTCCCATTCACCTTCTGAAAACGTTTAAATAATTTTGATGTATAATAGTCTTCAAATTAAGAAAACGATTTAATGCTGAGATGTGTACATTGTATTGGTTCCATAAACCTTGTTCGGAGCAATCGCAGTGTTCTTATAAGAGCTGTTTATGGAAACAATACAATTTTATACAAACCAGAACAAAAACTTAAGATACGTTATATTGTCTACTATCGAATAGACAAATTTCTTCAGCTGTAATTTTTATAAGAAAATTGATTAGATATCTCTGTTAAACTTGTGATATTTTGAAATAATTATGTATAGTTTTGATTTGGTAAACGCTGTACAAATTATGTTAAGACTATTAAAACATACACATAAAATATGTTTAAGCTGTATCATTTACCATTTTCACGAACTTCTAATTGATAACATAGAATTGGTGCATTTCCATCCGATTTTGGATGATCCCATCGTACTAAAATTTCCGTATCTGAAAATTCTTTTATAACCGGAGCATCCATTATTCCAGGTACATGAGCCAATACAATTCTAAATAAATGTATATTTTATTTTAAATGTAATGAGGAAATATGTTAATATAATTTATAAGTTTACCGTGCTCGAGCCGTCGTTTGTCCAAATTTATTTCTTGCCACGACTTTATAAATTCCCAAGTCTAATTCAGTCGCTGGATCTAATCTGAGAATAGATCTTCCGTCGTTGTCTTCTAACATTTTAATTCTATGACTTTCGGCCAGAACTATATCATTTCTATAACAAGTTTTATAAGTTTTAATAAATAGCTTACTTGATATACCATATGTATTAGGTGGCACGACCAGAGAATTTTTTTACCTTGGAAAGGGCATTATAAACAAGTGTACATATTTTAAATACTGCCGGAAAACTTATACTTCGGAAAGGGTGGGGAAAGCGTGTTACACTTTTGTAAGCACAACAAAAGACTCAAAAATATAGACATAATATTTGCCATGACACGAGAATAGCTGATGTAGGTATTTAAGTTGTGTCAGATAGTTTGTAATAGTGGTTAACGACTATAATAGTTATGAGTGATGACAAGAATGAGAAAGATTAGTCTTACTTAAACCATTGAACTAGTGGTTTTGGGACGCCTACGGCTAAGCACATAAGATCAGCTGGCTTGTCTGGTTCAATTGGTAATTTTTGTGGTTTTTCTCTAAAGAATGGCGGTTGTCCATCAATTCTTGACTCCAAAATGGCTTCAGCTTCAACTTGGGCGGTAGGTCTAGACCCAACTTCTTGTTTAAGTCTTCTTAATGTATACACATCAGCACCATATTGACTAATCCTTGCTTTTTGCTCATCTTCAATTTCTTCGTCCATTATGTCAGTGAACCTCCTTCTTTCACGAATAACTGGTGCCTAATGATATTATCAAATTATAAAAAAATAAAATAAAAAATAAAATGTCATCAGTTACCTCCCAATCTAAATGTGATTCGCTTCCTCCTCGACCTGATAAACTCTTACCAGCAACTTTCATGTATTCTCGCAAACGAACAGGGAAATTCGTATCTCTAAGCTGCAATAAATACGTATCTGGGCCATATTGATAATGACTTTCAGATTTAACAATTCCTATTTCTGTGTCAATTGGTTCTTTGTCTCTGGGAATAAGTTTATCTTTCCAACACGGTACATGCTTAATGTGTTTAGTTGGTTCTCGTTCTGGGGTTGGACTAGGTGTACATTTTATTCCTGGCGGATAGATCATTTTTGAAGGATGACTATAAGCCGAAGTTAATGGTCTACGCCTCAACCAGTTTCTACAAGACGCATTACTATACCAATCCCTAAAAAATAATCGGTTGTATTTTTTCATGATATTATTCAAATACTTTTAAAATATTTGAAAATTGTTAGTAACGTACTTGAAATTATTATAATAGTTTCTGAGGGAATCAGTATTTCTTTGATCAGATTCTTTTGTTATATTTTCACCAAGTTGTAGCCATGGGTGTTTTAGTGCTTTCGTTACGTCCAAACGATCATTAGGGTTTAACACTAAGAGTTTTGAAATAAAATCTTTTGCTAGATCGCTTATTTTAGTACTCAGAGTGTACGAGCCACTTTTTACTCTATCCAAGGTATCGGCATCATTGACACAACGGAACAGTGATACTCCAGTTAATAATAAATGAGTAATAATTCCAACTGACCACATGTCAGAATACAAATCGACTCCTTCTCCTTTAGCTATTTCAGGAGAAACGAACTCTGGCATACCATAATCAACGGTTTCTAATTTTCTTCGATTTACTTTTCTGCTTAGGCCAAAATCACATAATTTTAGAGTATCGCCTCCTGGGTGAGATATTAGTAAATCTCCAGGCTAATTATTAAAAAAAAAAAGTTTAATATTACTAAGTAGGTGCTAATACTATGCTAACTATAAATATACCGGGTGATTTTTTTAACGTCCTACATTATAGTTTATTCTTAAAAAAATTGCAATATTGTAGTTTTTCTTTTTAAAAACATTTTTATTCATGTTATACAGTAGACGTCGTTTATTAGACTCACTTTTGAATCAGAGCATTTAAGTCCATTGGACGAATGAGTCAATAAGACGAAAGGTCCAAGAATACAAGCATTAATATACTCTTTAATATTGAATAATATTAATTCATTAATTTTTATTTATGTTTTTTATTTAATATTTTAAACCTAGTAAACTTTGAGAAACATTTAACTTGCAAGCTCAACACTAATACTCCCAATTTGATAAAGCTCTAAAAATACTATAAACATATAAACGTTTGAATATTGTCTAATATTGTAATATAGTATAAACATAAATGTTTTGAAAAATATAAACTACCTACAAAATATCATTAATCAATCATTTGAAGAGAACACTGGTGTAGGGCGTTAAAAGAATCATACGGTATACGAAATTATTTTCCAACTTGTTTACTTACTGTTAAGCCTAAATGTGCTATGTCAAATTCGTGCATATGCCTCAAGGTTTTTAACAATTGAATAATGTACAATGATACATCGTATTCAGTTAGGAATGACTGTTTGGTAAGAATATCCAATAACTCACCACCGCCAGCACTGATTCAATATGTTAAGGAATATACATTTTATGTAAACTAATGCTTAACTTTAGTACCTAAAGTTAATAATCTACAATTTTTGAAAAAATATAGTTTTTGTTAAAACTTTAAAACATGATTTACATGAACCATATATATATATATATATTATAATATATATATACCATATATATATATTGGCAGTATCCTAAAGGTATTGGAATTACGCAAGTACAATAGATAAATATGATAGAAATGTTTAATAAAATTGTCAAAGGATACAGTTCTGTGATGAGAACATGTGTTTTGGAATTTTGTAGAGCCTCGTGAATCCGAATTATACGTCGATTGCTCAATTCACTCATTATTTTCATTTCATTGTCCATCAGTTTTGTTAAGTGGTCACCTTTAGCATGCATAACTTTGGCAGCGTAATGTCTACCTGTAGATCTTTCTACTACGTGGTACACGACGCCTTGTGTTCCTCTTCCCAGTTCTTCTCCGATGTCGTAGAGATCTTCTAAGTCCTTCTTCTTCCACCTAATTTCTGTTTTGCCGTTGTTTGAATAATCCGATTCTCGATCTTCGATATGAATAGCTACTGATGTAGATATAGAACCAGCTAAATTTCGAGCACTTATACTGTATAATCCTTCATCTTTCATGATAACATCTTCTATACGTAGAATACATATATCTGGTTCTACTTGCTCTATCTGTAAAAGCATAGGATATGGTAAGTATAAAAGTTACTATCAAAAGATACTAACAAAATGACAAACTTAATTAATTAACCGACCTGGATTCTCGCTGAATTAACTAAAGGCTGCCAATCTTTATACCATTTTATTTCTGGGTACGGAACGCCTACGACCCGAGCTTCCAATTTGCAGTTTTTACGTAAAGTTACATACGTTTCTTCGGGTCTTTTCAAAAATCTAGGATACTCGGCTATTTGCAATCTTACTCTTTGTCTTGCTGTCCCGTGTTCATTAGTGGCAACAGCTTCATACACGCCGATGTCTCGATCAAGCATTCTTAAACACACATTTTTTTTTATTATGCAAAATTAAACAATATGAATATTATAATCAGTAATGTTTTACTTATTAATGAATAAGGTTGCTTGGCCATTTCGAGTGTAGCTTGAATCATAACGACCGCCCATTTCTATTAATTCGTTATCGAAGTAATATTGCATCTTTGGTTTAGGATAGCCATACACAAACCAAAACAGATTGACATTATGACCTTTAACACCGTATTGCGTGTCGTGTTCTTGATGCAAAAATCTGAAACGATAGTTCATAAATTTAATGTGAACAGAGATTCCAAAAATTTGTTGAAAATACTTAGGAGCTTGTGCATAATTGTCGTGAGGTGGTCTCTCGATGTCAAAATCTTTAGGAAAATATGGCGACGATTCTGGTTTGAAAATACTTCCTCGTGGTAAATATGGTTTAAATTTTGGTGGTTCTGGTTCAAGTTTTTCTCTATTTGTAATTACAAAATAAAAATATTTTTAGTAGACAAAACAAAAACTTAATTTTCAAAAAGTAAAAGAATACCTGAATGTTAAAACAAATGGTGATGGGTCACTAACTCCGTAATTGTTTTCAACTCTAATTCGGAATTTATAATCTCTGAATGGTATCAAGTTGTGTATGTCACACGCACAACCTCTTATACCAGCTCTAGCTGTGGTCCAATCACCTTTAGGTTGTTCTTCCATTTCCACTAAATATGTGACTGGAGTTCTTGGAGTAATAGGTAAAGATGGCCTCCATGTTAATGTTAGTCTTCTGTCTGTCATTCGACTTATTATTGGTGGATCAGGTAATGGTAATGGTGCGCCAGTAGCACGATATCGATCAAAGTCTTTGTATAGCTCACCAACAGGACGTTTAGATCGTGAATCTAATCCATCTTTTAATATATAATAAATTTAATTAGTCTACGATCGAATGTAAAATTAAAATTAACAAAAGACTTACTGTCAAAAATGATGCTTGCCTCGCAATAGGCTTCACCGTGCGGATTAAAAATTCGTAATTTGTATCGACCAGAGTCAATAAGAGAGTCAGCATGTAAAATTTTTAACCGTATCAAACCACTTCCCTCTTTTTCCATTCTTATACGTTCTGTTTCATATAATCGATTAGTGTCGAAAAACCATTCGTACTCGGGTTCTGGCCATCCAGTAGCACATGCTGTAAACTTTGCGGTCATGCCGTCATAAATCTCGCAGTCTCCAATTTTTTTCATAAATGACGGTGGTTCTTGTTTTCTAGACTTGTCGACGCTAAAACGTAATGTGAAATACAATAATCAGAATTTAGACTAGGAATTTCATGTACCAAAAAATGTACACATGAACCCATTTTGGAGAGAATAACAACTTTTATATTCTAGATAATATATGCTACATAGTTATAGAAATTCTTACATTTTCGGAGCTATAGCAAGTTGCGCTTCACAAGTAGCAGTTCCATCTCTATTAGTTGCAATACAACTGTATAGACCCGCATCATCTTCTTGGACATCGCATACTGTTAAACTACAAACTTCACCGTCACGACGAATTTTGTATTTATCACCGTTGTTTAATTGACGACCATTTTTGTGCCACATAATAATCGGTGATGGTACTCCAGTAACTCTAGCGTGGAATTTTGCATCTCTTGAAAGTAGCTAATTTATAAATTATAAATATGATTTAGTTAGTTAAAATTTATAAATATCATTAATAATAGTGAGTACTTTTGCTTTATAAAAAGCGATTTTAGTGAGATATTTTTTTGTCGCCAATGTACTCATAAACAAAGCATAATAAATTACTTGTTCGCAACGCTTGCATATTACTTTTAGGTTTTTTTAGGATCTTTTAAATTATATATCTCTCTTTCTAAAATAATGTTACTCACTCTAAATGTCATTAAATTTGTAATTGGTCCTACCTTATCATATTAAAAATATTCCTATTGTAATCAATACACCTTACACCAAATCAGACTTATCATACATTAATTTATAATTAACTTTCTCTATAAAAAATTTAAAAAAAAATTGCTTTGTTATTTGAAAAAAAAACTTTTAATTGATTAGAACATTTGATTATATTTACAAATCACTTAAATATATTTTAGATTTTAAACTCACAAAATTAACTTGTCTACCAAAAATTCAACCAATAATTTCGTATGGTGTCGCTTTTTGGGGAGGTACATACTATATACATTTCCGCATACTTGAAGCAACTTTAAATTCGCTATTTAAATTCATTTTTAATAAACCTATTTTGTATCCTACTTTTAGTTTATATAACGAATTAAATGTTCTTAATTTTAAGTCCTTGGATATCCAAAATGTTTTAATGTTACGTATAACATGAAAACTTTAATTTCTACTCCGGGTCATAATATTGTACTCGTCTAAAAATTAATTCTAATATTATTGTGCCTAAAAACAGAACTGTATTTGGGAAATTTAGTTTTAAGTATACACTTGTAGAATTTTGCACTAGACATAATTTAGAAATTGGAAATTATGTTGATTTCAAAATATATAAAAACTGTATTGATAGGATTCTATTTGAGTTGTACATAGCTTTACTACATTAGTTCTACATTCTATTTTATTTTTTATTCTTAGCTTAGTACTCTCTACTCTTGCATACCTTTGGCTTTTTAGGAGATTCATCATATTATATTACTGTTGTTATGTAATATTATTGTTAATAATATATTATCATGTTACTAACTCGTGCGCGAACTTAATAAATATAAAATATCGTTTTTCTAAAAACATTAACTAGTACATACTTGTTGATTATGCGAAAAGCGTTGAGTGAATATAGGAGCTTGGTATAACTTTCGAATAGAAACGTGGGCATCTGATACAGTAGATCCAAGTTTATTGGTTAATGTGCATGTGTACTTTCCAGCATCTCCAGTGTTGGTATCTTGTATTTCCAGCCCAATTTTATATCCATCGCACGAAAAATGAATTCTGTTACAAGGCTGTATTACTTTTCCATCTTTTTCCCATTTAACTTCTGGTATCGGATTACCGAGGAAAGGAGCTGATAACGTCAACAGATTGCTTTCTTCTACAGTTGTATCCCTTAGTCCGTGAAGGAATATAGGTTCACTTTCCGAAGCTTCAGAATTCGTTTTTGCTAAACTTACAATTATTTTTTTTTTTAAAAGTGTTATTATAATTTGGAAATACGAATTATACTCACAAGTAACTGCTAGATTAGCTTCTGATGAAATTGTTCCGTGATCATTTGATGCAGTAACAGTTATTTTGCCTGTAAGCTCGGGAGATGTTTTTTCAATCAAAAGATAATGGAGACCATCCGGACCATGCGTAAGTTTTACCTTTTCTCCATCTACGTTTAATGGACTTCCGTTTACCGTCCTAAAAAAAATAAAATATTATTATAAAATATAAACTGATCCAAGAACATTAATTATTAGTTGGTATCAATCATTTTACATGATATATTTGAAAATAAAGATTAAATCATTACCATGACAATTCTGGGTGTGGATATCCAGATAATTGAATTTGAAACTTTGCAGGGAAGCCTTCAACCACTTTTGAGTTTTTCAGAGGTGTAATAAACTCTGGAGCCTTGGGTGCTGGAATAACTGTTGCTTTTGCTTGGCTAGAGGCTTTTCCCAGTTCATTTGATATTACAACTTCATAAATACCAGCATCTTCAAGCTTTGATTTTTCAATTATAAGAGCGATATAACCATTGGGTCCCATTACAAAGTCTAATTGGGGACAAGGATAAAGAAGGTGTCCATCCTTATACCATTTAATTAAAGCTGCTGGATGAGCCTGATACTGAGCTTCTATTTTTATTGCATCTCCTTCAGTTATGTTGACGTCTTTTGGGTTTTTGATAATAATTGGCGTCTTTGGCGTTTCTAAGAAATGCACACATAATACATTTTTTAAACATTTATTACAGATTTAAAAATCAATTAGAAGTTTTTCGTAGCACGTGAAATATAAAAAATTTAAATGATTATTTTTCAATTAGGTAATTTTAATAAAATGTTGGAATACAATTTAAGAAAAAGGTCTTCATTCACTATAAAATATTTTGCAATAGGTATATTTTTATACTGCACATTGTGCTACAGTAGTATCAGTGAATTTTCTTATGTCTGATTATTTTATATTATGATTTATGAAGTAGAAAGTAACATAGCTGGAATCCATGAAAAATTTAGGAGGCTAATAGTATGTTTTATGTCAAACGAGTGGAAAGAAAGTATCTAGTAGTGATTTTGCTAATTTTAAAACAATTGTCATATTTATGCATAAATATTGCATATTTATGTATTTTCTATAAAGCTTACCTGTTACAACTAAAGCAGTGTTAGTCGTACTTTTACCAAAGTCATTAGTAGCTATGATTTTGTAAGCTCCACAATCTCCTTGTTCGACTTTATCAATTTTTAATAAAATTGATCCATCTGGATTTGTTTCTAACTGTATATGTTTTTCTTGACCATCACATGGTTCATCTTCTTTGAGTTCTTCACCGTCTTTGTACCATTTTACAGAAGGGCGAGGACTTCCAATAAGTTCTGCCTGTATCTCAAGTGGACACCCTTCAATCGCTTCTGTTATACGTTCGAATGGTTTCACAAAAGATGGTATAATTTCTGCCATTGTCATTTTAGATGAAGTTTCTGCTTCACCGACCATGTTAACAGCTTTGACCGAAAACTACAATAAAAGTTAATCTTTACAACTGCTTCTTAATACAATCAAATACAAATTTTACAGTAGCAATCTCCAAGTCGCTGAAATGATCAATAGTGAGGGTACTTTTAACTTGTCCGTCTTCATTAGTGTGTACAGTTACTCTAAGGTCAGGTATAACAACATCGCCGTTTTTATACCTAAATTACAAACCAAAGAAAAATACTTTCAGGTTCGAAGCAATACTAAAAATATATAAGTTTTACAATTTTGAGTTTTACAATTTATATTTATTAAATGTTTCATCGGGTCCAATAGAACTTAATTGCTGGTCGACTTCTTAGTCTACATGGTCTCCAGAATTTTATGGGCTACCTGATATTTTAAAAATATACTAAAATAATTTTTAAAAACCTGTAAACATGTCTGATTTTTATCGTTATCTCTGTTTTCAAAACTATTGTCGGAATACATGTTTCAGAGTAAAGTTAAAATTATAATGCATTTTTTTTAATAAAAAAATTCTTAGATGTGGAGCTTCTGAACAAAACTAGATATATTTACCAGGTAACTTTTGGTTTTGGAACTCCATTAACTCTTACAGTTAATTGCACTTCTTTATACTCTTCTATGGTTTTATCCTCCAACAATTTAACAAATGAAGGAATTTCAGCTAAAATAAAAGGATAAATTTAGATACACCGTTCAAATTTATGTGGGTAATAAATAATACATCTCAATAGCACAATTAAATTAATTTAAAAAATATATATCAGTATGTACAAGAATAACTCAAATGCTTTAATATGACGTATACGTGTCCTACACATAGTCATTATTTCGATTAACAAACATATCATAAAGTAATCAGCTCAGAAATACTTACTGTGAAGTTTGAGTTTTGCAGAAGCTGTAGTTTCGCCTACTTTATTCCAAGCTTTTACATTGTATTCTCCAGCTTCTTCTGGTTCAACATCTCTGATTATGATTTTAAATTTCATAATATTTTCTTCTAATTCTTCACTTAAAAGTTCAACATCATTACGCTCAGATAAATCTTTTCCATTAATAGTCCAAGAGATTTTAGGCTTAGGTACTGCTTTAATAATAGCTTCAAATACAGCTTCCATTGAAGGTATGACTGTAATATCGTGAAATCCTTCTATTTCCGGTCTCATTACGATATCCAAACGGGCACTACACTCTGCTGAATCAAATTTATTTGTAGCTTTTACTTGGTAAATACCAGTGTCACTTAGTTCGGAAGATGGTATAGTCATAGTAAAAGTACACTCTTTTAGACCATTTGCTATTTCAACAGAACTAACTGAAAAATCTGCGTTTACTTCCTTTCCATTACACGTCCATAAAACATCAGGAACTGGATCTGCTACTAGCGTGAATGACCATGCAACTTTTTGACCTTTGATGATTTCGAGGTCATTTAGTGGCTTTTTAATTTTTGGTCCACGAAGCAATTCCACGTCTTGTACATTAAGATTTGCAGATTTCGATGTTTCACCGACTTCGTTTGTTAATTGGCAAGTATATGTTCCAGAATCGGCTACTCTCAAATCTGTTACAATCAGCTTAAAGCATTCTTCTTCGTCAGAATCAATAATTTGAATATTTCTGGTTTTTGAAATTTCTTTTCCGTCTTTAAACCTGGCAAAAATATAATTTATTTGTTATATTAGAATAGTAGTATACAATACATATTTATGAATACTTATAAAAATATGTTTAGAGAAGTTTCGGTGCAATGATTGCAAACATAAATGAAATATTAGTAGTCTACATAATATATACGTTATGTGTTAATAAAATATAAAAAATGATCCCAGCTTATATTTCTTACAAGAGATGAACTTCATAATTTCATTAGCGTTATCTTTTTAGATTAGAAATTAATATATAATTAAAAATAGGTAGATATAATAAATTTACAGCAGACATTTTGTATAATGTGTTTACCATTTAATTTTTGGCTTGGGGGCTCCTCGAGCTTTGACATCAAAAACTTGTGTGAGTGACTCATAGGTTTCTATATCATCCATACCGGATATAACTTCAGGTGGAACTGGAAAACAAAATATTCAAAATTGTTATAATAAATTAAAGAAAGCATATCTTATGAACGTTTCAGTATCACTTACCAAATATGTATGACATTACAAAAATACAAGACAAGCAAAACGTACGTACTATGATAACAAGACAACACTATATTAGGAAAACCAAATCAAGCCAACAAAAACCACAATAAAGTAAACTGTATGTTGTAAAACTCAAAATTTCAACACAACTACAGACGAGCAAAAAACAATCAATTGCACTGACGTCATTTTTTAAATTATGTATACACAATACCTCCTAATTTTCTATTTTCATCTTGTTTTCTTATACCATCAGTATTGTTTCGTTTAAAACTTTCATTCGACTTAAGTGTCTCATCACCACGATTAGATTTATAACTCATATCATCAGTAGATGGTAGTTTCGAGAGAGATCCTCGCTTTGGCTGTTCACTTTTGTCATCAGTAGAACCTAATTTAGATATAGAACCTCGTTTAGGTTTTACATTCAAATCTTCAGTAGACGGTAGTTTTGAGAGAGATCCTCGCTTTGGCTGTTCACTTTGGTCATCAGTAGAACCTAATTTAGATATAGAACCTCGTTTAGGTTTTACATTCAAATCTTCAGTAGACGGTAGTTTTGAGAGAGATCCTCGCTTTGGCTGTTCACTTTGGTCATCAGTAGAACCTAATTTAGATAAAGAACCTCGTTTAGGTTTTTCATTCAAATCTTCAGTAGATGGCAGTTTTGAGAGAGAACCTCTTTTAGGGTGTTCACTTCTTTCATCAATAGAATTGTTTAATTTGAGTTGGGCAATGGCTGTGGTTTCCCCTACTTTGTTCCATGCTTTTACTTCGTATTTACCAGCATATGTGCTATCTACATTTCTAATAACGAGTTGGTGTTTTGTAATATTGTCTTCAAGTTCTTCACTTATAATTTCAACATTTTTTCCTTTGGATAAATCATTTCCATTGTAAGACCAAATAATTTCTGGTTTAGGGGCGGCGTTTATAATGACTTCAAATACAGCTTTCGTGGAAGGCATAACGATGATATCGCGAAATCCGTTGATTTCTGGTCTCATTACGATGTCTAACCGGGCACTACATTCAGTGGATTCAAATTTATTTTTAGCTTTTACTCGGTATGTGCCAGCGTCACTAAGTTTACAAGACGGGATAACCATTGTGAATGTAAATTCTTTGATACCATAAGAAACTTCTATTGAACGAACTGAAAATTCTGCTGTAACTTCTTTGTCATTCTTAGTCCACTCAATGTCAGGAACAGTAGCTGACTCTAACGTTATCGACCAAGAAACCGTTTGACCTTTAATAATTTCGAGGTCAGTTAGTGGCTTTTTAATTTTTAGTCCACGGTTCAGCTCCCCCTCATCTGCTCGTTTCTCGTCTTCAGTAAGTGTTGATAAAGAACCTCGTTTAGGTTTTACATTCAAATCGTCAGTAGACGGTAGTTTTGAGAGAGATCCTCGCTTTGGTTGTTCACTTTGGTCATCAGAAGAACCTAATTTAGATATAGAACCTCGTTTTGGTTTTTCATTCAAATCTTCAGTAGACGGTAGTTTTGAGAGAGATCCTCGCTTTGGTAGTTCACTTTGGTCATCAGTAGAACCTAATTTAGATAAAGAACCTCGTTTAGGTTTTACATTCAAATCTTCAGTAGACGGTAGTTTTGAGAGAGATCCTCGCTTTGGTTGTTCACTTTGGTCATCAGTAGAACCTAATTTAGATATAGAAACTCGTTTAGGTTTTACATTCAAATCTTCAGTAGACGGTAGTTTTGAGAGAGATCCTCGCTTTGGTAGTTCACTTTGGTCATCAGTAGAACCTAATTTAGATAAAGAACCTCGTTTAGGTTTTACATTCAAATCGTCAGTAGACGGTAGTTTTGAGAGAGATCCTCGCTTTGGTTGTTCACTTTGGTCATCAGAAGAACCTAATTTAGATATAGAACCTCGTTTTGGTTTTTCATTCAAATCTTCAGTAGACGGTAGTTTTGAGAGAGATCCTCGCTTGGTAGTTCACTTTGGTCATCAGTAGAACCTAATTTAGATAAAGAACCTCGTTTAGGTTTTCATTCAATCTTCAGTAGACGGTAGTTTTGAGAGAGATCCTCGCTTTGGCTGTTCACTTTGGTCATCAGTAGAACCTAATTTAGATAAAGAACCTCGTTTAGGTTTTTCATTCAAATCTTCAGTAGATGGCAGTTTTGAGAGAGAACCTCTTTTAGGGTGTTCACTTCTTTCATCAATAGAATTGTTTAATTTGAGTTGGGCAATTGCTGTGGTTTCCCCTACTTTGTTCCATGCTTTTACTTCGTATTTACCAGCATATGTGCTATCTACATTTCTAATAACGAGTTGGTGTTTTGTAATATTGTCTTCAAGTTCTTCACTTATAATTTCAACATTTTTTCCTTTGGATAAATCATTTCCATTGTAAGACCAAATAATTTCTGGTTTAGGGGCGGCGTTTATAATGACTTCAAATACAGCTTTCGTGGAAGGCATAACGATGATATCGCGAAATCCGTTGATTTCTGGTCTCATTACGATGTCTAACCGGGCACTACATTCAGTGGATTCAAATTTATTTTTAGCTTTTACTCGGTATGTGCCAGCATCACTAAGTTTACAAGACGGGATAACCATTGTGAATGTAAATTCTTTGATACCATAAGGCACTTCAGTTGAACGAACTGAAAATTCTGCTGTAACTTCTTTGTCATTCTTAGTCCACTCAATGTCAGGAACAGTAGCTGACTCTAGCGTTATCGACCAAGAAACCGTTTGACCTTTAATACTTTCGAGGTCAGTTAGTGGCTTTTTAATTTTTAGTCCACGGTTCAGCTCCCCCTCATCTGCACGTTTCTCGTCTTCAGTAAGTGTTGATAAAGAACCTCGTTTAGGTTTTACATTCAAATCGTCAGTAGACGGTAGTTTTGAGAGAGATCCTCGCTTTGGTTGTTCACTTTGGTCATCAGAAGAACCTAATTTAGATATAGAACCTCGTTTAGGTTTTACATTCAAATCTTCAGTAGACGGTAGTTTTGAGAGAGATCCTCGCTTTGGTAGTTCACTTTGGTCATCAGTAGAACCTAATTTAGATAAAGAACCTCGTTTAGGTTTTTCATTCAAATCTTCAGTAGACGGTAGTTTTGAGAGAGATCCTCGCTTTGGTGTTCACTTTGGTCATCAGTAGAACCTAATTTAGATATAGAACCTCGTTTAGGTTTTACATTCAAATCTTCAGTAGACGGTAGTTTTGAGAGAGATCCTCGCTTTGGTGTTCACTTTGGTCATCAGTAGAACCTAATTTAGATAAAGAACCTCGTTTAGGTTTTTCATTCAAATCTTCAGTAGACGGTAGTTTTGAGAGAGATCCTCGCTTTGGCTGTTCACTTTGGTCATCAGTAGAACCTAATTTAGATATAGAACCTCGTTTAGGTTTTACATTCAAATCTTCAGTAGACGGTAGTTTTGAGAGAGATCCTCGCTTTGGCTGTTCACTTTGGTCATCAGTAGAACCTAATTTAGATAAAGAACCTCGTTTAGGTTTTTCATTCAAATCTTCAGTAGATGGCAGTTTTGAGAGAGAACCTCTTTTAGGGTGTTCACTTCTTTCATCAATAGAATTGTTTAATTTGAGTTGGGCAATGGCTGTGGTTTCCCCTACTTTGTTCCATGCTTTTACTTCGTATTTACCAGCATATGTGCTATCTACATTTCTAATAACGAGTTGGTGTTTTGTAATATTGTCTTCAAGTTCTTCACTTATAATTTCAACATTTTTTCCTTTGGATAAATCATTTCCATTGTAAGACCAAATAATTTCTGGTTTAGGGGCGGCGTTTATAATGACTTCAAATACAGCTTTCGTGGAAGGCATAACGATGATATCGCGAAATCCGTTGATTTCTGGTCTCATTACGATGTCTAACCGGGCACTACATTCAGTGGATTCAAATTTATTTTTAGCTTTTACTCGGTATGTGCCAGCGTCACTAAGTTTACAAGACGGGATAACCATTGTGAATGTAAATTCTTTGATACCATAAGAAACTTCTATTGAACGAACTGAAAATTCTGCTGTAACTTCTTTGTCATTCTTAGTCCACTCAATGTCAGGAACAGTAGCTGACTCTAGCGTTATCGACCAAGAAACCGTTTGACCTTTAATACTTTCGAGGTCAGTTAGTGGCTTTTTAATTTTTAGTCCACGGTTCAGCTCCCCCTCATCTGCACGTTTCTCGTCTTCAGTAAGTGTTGATAAAGAACCTCGTTTAGGTTTTACATTCAAATCGTCAGTAGACGGTAGTTTTGAGAGAGATCCTCGCTTTGGTTGTTCACTTTGGTCATCAGAAGAACCTAATTTAGATATAGAACCTCGTTTTGGTTTTTCATTCAAATCTTCAGTAGACGGTAGTTTTGAGAGAGATCCTCGCTTTGGTAGTTCACTTTGGTCATCAGTAGAACCTAATTTAGATAAAGAACCTCGTTTAGGTTTTTCATTCAAATCTTCAGTAGACGGTAGTTTTGAGAGAGATCCTCGCTTTGGCTAGTTCACTTTGGTCATCAGTAGAACCTAATTTAGATAAAGAACCTCGTTTAGGTTTTACATTCAAATCTTCAGTAGACGGTAGTTTTGAGAGAGATCCTCGCTTTGGCTGTTCACTTTGGTCATCAGTAGAACCTAATTTAGATATAGAACCTCGTTTAGGTTTTACATTCAAATCTTCAGTAGATCGGCTAGTTTTGAGAGAGAACCTCTTTTAGGGTGTTCACTTCTTTCATCAATAGAATTGTTTAATTTGAGTTGGGCAATGGCTGTGGTTTCCCCTACTTTGTTCCATGCTTTTACTTCGTATTTACCAGCATATGTGCTATCTACATTTCTAATAACGAGTTGGTGTTTTGTAATATTGTCTTCAAGTTCTTCACTTATAATTTCAACATTTTTTCCTTTGGATAAATCATTTCCATTGTAAGACCAAATAATTTCTGGTTTAGGGGCGGCGTTTATAATGACTTCAAATACAGCTTTCGTGGAAGGCATAACGATGATATCGCGAAATCCGTTGATTTCTGGTCTCATTACGATGTCTAACCGGGCACTACATTCAGTGGATTCAAATTTATTTTTAGCTTTTACTCGGTATGTGCCAGCGTCACTAAGTTTACAAGACGGGATAACCATTGTGAATGTAAATTCTTTGATACCATAAGAAACTTCTATTGAACGAACTGAAAATTCTGCTGTAACTTCTTTGTCATTCTTAGTCCACTCAATGTCAGGAACAGTAGCTGACTCTAGCGTTATCGACCAAGAAACCGTTTGACCTTTAATAATTTCGAGGTCAGTTAGTGGCTTTTTAATTTTTAGTCCACGGTTCAGCTCCCCCTCATCTGCACGTTTCTCGTCTTCAGTAAGTGTTGATAAAGAACCTCGTTTAGGTTTTACATTCAAATCGTCAGTAGACGGTAGTTTTGAGAGAGATCCTCGCTTTGGTTGTTCACTTTGGTCATCAGAAGAACCTAATTTAGATATAGAACCTCGTTTTGGTTTTTCATTCAAATCTTCAGTAGACGGTAGTTTTGAGAGAGATCCTCGCTTTGGTAGTTCACTTTGGTCATCAGTAGAACCTAATTTAGATAAAGAACCTCGTTTAGGTTTTGCATTCAAATCTTCAGTAGACGGTAGTTTTGAGAGAGATCCTCGCTTTGGCTGTTCACTTTGGTCATCAGTAGAACCTAATTTAGATATAGAACCTCGTTTAGGTTTTACATTCAAATCTTCAGTAGACGGTAGTTTTGAGAGAGATCCTCGCTTTGGCTGTTCACTTTGGTCATCAGTAGAACCTAATTTAGATAAAGAACCTCGTTTAGGTTTTTCATTCAAATCTTCAGTAGAAGGCAGTTTTGAGAGAGATCCACGCTTTGGTAGTTCACTTTGGTCATCAGTAGAACCTAATTTAGATAAAGAACCTCGTTTAGGTTTTTCATTCAAATCTTCAGTAGATGGCAGTTTTGAGAGAGAACCTCTTTTAGGGTGTTCACTTCTTTCATCAATAGAATTGTTTAATTTGAGTTGGGCAATGGCTGTGGTTTCCCCTACTTTGTTCCATGCTTTTACTTCGTATTTACCAGCATATGTGCTATCTACATTTCTAATAACGAGTTGGTGTTTTGTAATATTGTCTTCAAGTTCTTCACTTATAATTTCAACATTTTTTCCTTTGGATAAATCATTTCCATTGTAAGACCAAATAATTTCTGGTTTAGGGGCGGCGTTTATAATGACTTCAAATACAGCTTTCGTGGAAGGCATAACGATGATATCGCGAAATCCGTTGATTTCTGGTCTCATTACGATGTCTAACCGGGCACTACATTCAGTGGATTCAAATTTATTTTTAGCTTTTACTCGGTATGTGCCAGCGTCACTAAGTTTACAAGACGGGATAACCATTGTGAATGTAAATTCTTTGATACCATAAGAAACTTCTATTGAACGAACTGAAAATTCTGCTGTAACTTCTTTGTCATTCTTAGTCCACTCAATGTCAGGAACAGTAGCTGACTCTAGCGTTATCGACCAAGAAACCGTTTGACCTTTAATACTTTCGAGGTCAGTTAGTGGCTTTTTAATTTTTAGTCCACGGTTCAGCTCCCCCACATCTGCACGTTTCTCGTCTTCAGAAAGTGTTGATAAAGAACCTCGTTTAGGTTTTACATTCAAATCGTCAGTAGACGGTAGTTTTGAGAGAGATCCTCGCTTTGGTTGTTCACTTTGGTCATCAGAAGAACCTAATTTAGATATAGAACCTCGTTTAGGTTTTACATTCAAATCTTCAGTAGACGGTAGTTTTGAGAGAGATCCTCGCTTTGGTAGTTCACTTTGGTCATCAGTAGAACCTAATTTAGATAAAGAACCTCGTTTAGGTTTTGCATTCAATTCTTCAGTAGACGGTAGTTTTGAGAGAGATCCTCGTTTGGGTTTTTCACTTCGGTCATCGGTTGAATATAATGATATTTTTCTCTTATCGTCAATTTTGTTTGATTCATCACACATACTTAATAGACCATCGCTTATAATACTAGATTGTTTTATTAAATACTCACGGTGACTATAGTTTTTGTTTCTTATAGATGATACATCACTTGTTGCCATAAGTGTTTCTTCTGTGCTATCTTCTTTAGATGAATATTTTGAAAACGATTCTCGTTTAAACAGCTCTCTCTGATCGTCATTGGAGGATAGTCTGGAAATTGATCTTCGGTTTGTAACATCTTTGTCATCATCAATGGATAATAATCTTGATATTGATTCTCGTTTATGAAGGTCACTTTGATCATCATTAGAATAAAGTCTTGAATATGATCCGCGTTTGGTAATTTTACCTTTTTCGTCAGTAGTGGATAGTCTGGAATACGATCCTGGAAGTATATCGTTCGACTTATCAGTCAAGAATGAATTTGTAAGAGATCCACGTTCGGGCAACTTAGTTTGACTATTAATTGAAGATATTTTAGATAACGAATGATGTTCACTCTTTTCATAGTGTTTGCTTAAAGTCTTTTCAGCAGATTTTGGTTTAGCCACCTCCAAATCATTATATTCTTGTTTTGAATACTTTCTACTTAATTTTTCAATCACTGAAATTGAGCCATCATCTATTTCGTCAATCGAAGAATATCTTGATAGAGAATCTCTTTTACTATTATCTGAGGGTGAGGGTATAATATGAGTTTTATTTTTAATTTCTAATATCTGTTCTAAATCACTCCTTTGTTTCTTTACTCGTTTTAATAAGTCATTTAGGGAACTATCTTCATCTTCACTGTTTTCTCTTGATAATATGGAAGCAGATTTTGTTCCTTTCGGTCTATTAGCCATTAAATGTTCGTCTTCGTGTAGTTTGACATTTTCAAACGTCCAAAATGGTTCATCTTCTTCATCTGTGGCAGTATGTATAGATAGTCCTCTATCTATTTTTATTGGTATAATTCTTTCATCTTTAGGCTCTTCGACGAGGCCATAGTAGCTTTTGTGTTTAGTAGAGGATTCCTCCCAACTTATTTCCACACAGCTAAATTCTCCAGACTGGCTGTTTACTATTACTACACTTTCTTCTGAATTTACTACGCAATCACCATCTGTAAACGCGTCAATAAGAAAAACCTAATTTAGGCTATTAAATATACTTAACTATCTGCAGTTTGTCCTTGTTAAAAATATTCTACCTGTTATTCGTGATGATGATATATTAAATTTTCTATCTTCGTTACTCTTTATTTTCACACAGCTCTCAGCAAATCTTTCATCATTGGTATTGAATGTAGGAAACACTAATAAATTGAACAGTACTTTCTATATAACATTTGTGTATGCCATTAAGTAAATAAAAATGTCTAGTAAATTTAAGCTTGTAGCATACATATAATTTTATTTTCTACTAAAATAAAAATGTTTGTAGATGGCTAAACTATTTATACGTATTTTCACCTATTTACACACCTTTACAAGTATAAAAAAACATCCAAACATACCTTTTTCTTTAATGTCTACAGTTTCAATAACTTCTTCGTTAGTTTTTTTTTTCGTGCTTTCATCTCCATCGTCTTTGTAATCAGTTGAATGTTTAGCTAAAATTTTAGTAATGCATGCAAAATCACATTTAAGGGTATCATTGGAAAAATGTATAAAAGTGCATTGGTATTTCATTCCCACACAGTTGGATATAATTTTTTTCTGGTTTAAAAAAAAACTAATTTATTTGTACAATTCAGTACATATTTATTTTAAAAATAAAATGACTGACTCTATGAACAGCGAAGTAAAATATCTATATTAGTTATGATTTACTATAGCCCAAATTAAAGCGAATTCGTCAAAAAAATCTCATAATGACAGCGTTTGCCTACAAGGCCTATTATAGTACACTGCAAAGTATAAGAAAATCTTTAAGTAGATAAAAATAAATTCGTTACTCGATAGCTTATAATTAATGAATCTGTTTTTTCATAAAAGTAATATAAAATATTTAAAAGATATTTTTTAAATAAACTAGTGAACATTTTTTTATTAAATTTTGTATGTACGCCACGCCTAATTTATTTTTATTTGTAATCTATAATACTAAAAATAGTATAACAAAATGTCTTTAAATTTGTGTGTAATAATTGATAATGTGTATTCTACCTTATAAAGGTAAAGTATAAAAAAAGCTCTGAAATACTTTCAAAGTATTTATTGTATTGATTTCATTATTTTCTTCGCTGTTCTATTTTTTAGTCTAACCAACAAAACTATAAATTGTAAACATATATTATTTACCTACCTAATATATTCACTATGCTTTTAGTAACTGCTGTTCCCATTTCATTAGTAGCTCTAACTTCATACTCTCCACCATCTTCAAGTTTCACGAGATTAACGGTAAGACTGAAGTTTTCTACCCTTTTAGTATCTCTAGAGATTTTAATATGAGCATCACTTCGTACTTCTTTACCATCCTTAAACCATTTGATTTCTGGAGGCGGACTACCATGACAAATTACTTGAAGTTTAAGCAACCCTCCTTCAGTTACATCTATGTCTTTAAGACCTTTTTTGAACATAGGTTGAGCTAAACAATAAAATAAAACTCAGTAATGTATAGTTATATCGGTTTACCTATGTATCTTACACATAACGGTAAGAGTTGCTTCTGAGTCATATGTGCCAATTTCATTTGTTGCTCTGCATTTATATTTTCCAGCCAGTTTTGTTTTAGCTTCTTTAATTATTAATTTATAATTATCACCATCTTCAATACATGTAAATTCGGTTGTTGTCTCTGTTATTTCTTCTTCTTCGCGGAACCTAGTATATTGTATTCTATATTATACCTAATTACGTACGATGTGTATTTTTTTAATATCTCTTATAGTACCAGGAAGTTGGGAAGATATGGAAAGTTCCCGTTATCTTCCCGACATTAAAAAAAACATCAATAACACTACTGTATTTGGGTACTTCCAAGTTCCAACTATGGACATTCGGAATGTGTAAGGTAGCTCCTTATTTAATGTCGAAAAAATAATGGGATCTTCCTATTGGCTTCCCAACTTTCCGGTGGTATTAGGGATAATTTACCATTGAACTGTTGGTTTTGGATAAGAATTTAGCTGTACAGTAAATTCTACATTTGTGTCACCTTCTACTGCTTTTGTATCATTTAATGGAGTTTCAAAAATCGGCGGACATCTCACAAATAGTTTTCCGTCACTAGTATTTTTGCCAGATTCATTACTAATCTCGCAAGTGTATTTACCGGAGTCGTGTCTTGTTATATTACTGATCAATAGAGTATGCACATCGCCTTCAGAATTTAATTTTATATGTGTGTTATCAGCAACAATTAACTTATCATTAAAATACCTAAATAATAATAATAATATTGAGTGGTTATGAAAATAGTTAAAAATTAAAACATAATCACTTATTACCATTTGACTTCTGGTGGTGGATCACCTTCTACTCGAACACTTAATGATACATAATCTCCTTCTAGAGTTTCGACTTCTTTAGATAGAGCACCTATAAACTGTGGAGGCATTTTAAGGTCTACTCGGCATGCATCAGATATTTGACTATATTGATTTGAAGCGACTACAGAGTACAATCCAGCGTCTTCCATTTTTGAGTCCAAAATAATCAAAGTGTAACTACCGGATACTTCGTCATTCACGTACTTTATTCTACTTGATTTCTTTATGGTTTTACTATCTTTATACCTATTTTAAAAACATGTCAATAGTCTCGCACTACTAAATTCACAAATATGTTATTTAGAATATACAGTGAAATTATAATCACTACTGACTTACCATTGAACTATTGGCTTTGGAGATGCTTCAATTTCAACCGTCAAAGAAATGTCTTTACCAGTGACGCCGTCATAATCTGATAAATTCTTTTTAAACCTTGGAGCCGCTTTTATTGCTAAATTAACTGTTTCTGTCTCGGATCCTATTTCATTTTTAGCAACAATTTGGTAATCTCCTTCGTCCTCAACTTCGACATTTTTTATCACTAATGTAGATGTATTTTCTTCATACATAGTTTTTATTCTTTCATTTTCTTCGACTTGTATACCATCTTTAAGCCATATAACCTCTGGTTCTGGATCACCATAAACTTTAGCTTCTAAAATCGAGGTACTTAGAATTTTAGTCTCAAATTCTTTTACTTCTGCAATTATTTTTGGAGCGTATGGTTCATTCTTTCTTTCCATAACAATACCTACAAAAAATTATTTTTTAATAAATTTCATTTTCGAAAACATCGAATCACGTTTATAGTTAAACCGAAGTCATAATTAATATAATATTATGTGTTTTACAATAATTTTATAAAAATGATAAAGTACAAACTTATGTTTGAATTCCCCTTACCCAACTATAGACACATTATATTAATTTTACAAACAACAACTATTTTAATCATGCTTTTCATATTCACCTTGTACGTTTAATTCGGCACTACATGATATTTTTCCATGAGACGTTGAAGCTATACAAGTATACAAACCGGCATCTTCCGGTTTAACGTTTTGAAAAACTAACGCTAACGAATCTTCGTCGTCTCTAAATAATACTTTAAACCTGTCCTCAGGGTTAAATGGCTTTCCGTTTTTCAGCCAAGTAAATTTTGGTGATATATCCGGAGTATGATTTTCTAATCGCGCCCATAAATCTTTTTCGCCTAAAAAAAATATATTAAGCCATTAATAATTATATAAATACATTATGCTCGTTATTTAAGTGTCATTTGTAAATAGCATACTAGTCACAGTCACAAAGCACGAGCACGACTCTTCCGAATATTTGTTACTGGCTATGACTCTATACTCTCCGGCATCTTCTGGTTTAACATCGGGTATGACTATCTCATATATACCCTTTTCTTTATCAACTACCAAAACTTGAATTCTGTTGTCATCGTTCAATATTTCGGTGTTTCCTTTGTAGCTAAACATTTAAATAATTTTACTACATCACACAGTTGACTTGAAATTATGATAGAGTATGTATGAAACGTGAGATCAACATACAATTTCATTTTAGGCGCCGGACTTCCTTTTATTTCAATCATGAACCTTGCGTGTGTATTTTCCAAAAGTTCAGCATCCGAAAGTTTAACAGCAAATAATGGAGCATTAGCTTTAGCTCTTGATTTTTTTTCGTCAGTAGTAACTAAAAAAAAAAAAGGCTCCAAATTAATTTTATACAGAATTGAGTTATATTAGCTATATCTTACGATTTTCAACAAATAATTGTGTTGTGCTGGTTGATGTCCCAATAGCGTTCTCAGCTTTAATTGTGTATGTTCCTGAATCTGATTCGATTACTTTATTAATTTGCAGTTTGTAGATATTGTTATCTTTGTCTTCAGTAACTGAAATTCTATGAGTCATGCTACTTGGTAAAGGCATGTTATTCTTCAACCAAGTAACACTATTAGCTCCTTCCACTTGACATTCAAAAATAGCATTTTCGCCAGCTAAAAATAAATTAAACAATTTTTGTTTTAAATTAAGTTACTATTAAAGTTTTTATAATAAATAAAAACAGCGTTTAATATAATAAAACAAACGTCTGAATCTTATTCGAATGCGTTTAATTTAAGCAAAATACTAGGTACTATTAAAGCAAAATTTGAAGCAAATCTAATTTTCCAATACTCTGACGTGTTTATCACCTTCGAGAGAAGATTCAATATTGCTTGTTCTTCCAGATTTAAATTCACCCTTAGTATCCCACCATTCTTTATATTCTTCAAAAACACCTTTTCATCGAATATAACGTTATAATAATATTTTAATGAACAATAAATATGAATATTTAATAATATATATTATAGAAGTCATTAATTGTACACTGTATTGTAATATTGTAGTAAACTAACCTCCATGATTGGTTCCTGTAATATTGGTATGAAAATAGGGTTTTGATACGCCCTCTATGTATTTGAGTGGCTCAGATTCAATTTCTTCTTCAGCTGGTGAAGGTGACCTTTCAGGAGGAGGACAAGGAGGAGGTTGCTCCATAACCTCTACGGGCGGTTCCTCAATAGTTTTAACCACTTCTACTACTTTTTCTTCAATTTTCACTTCTTGTTTAACCGTCTCTAAAACTTAATTTATTATTTAACTTTAATATTTAGTTGAATTTTATAATAGAAATTTTAGTTTCACTAAAATATAATTATAACAAATAAACGTACTTTCAACTATTTCTTCTTTGGGTGGTTCTGGTTTTTTGTTATCTACTGGTGGCGGTGAAGTGCATTCAAAGATCGGTTCTTTAGGGGGAAGGGTCAGTGGTGGACGTTTTGGTTCTTCAACGTGCTTTAGCGGCTTAGGTGCCAGTCGTCGTTCAATGGGATCTAATCCTTCTTCAATTTCAGCAGAAATATCCAATTCAATACCTTTAAGCGGTTCGAATAGATCTTCGTCTTTCTGCTTTTGTACTTTGATGTCGTCACTATTATGCTCTATTTTCGTCACTAAAATGTAATAGAACTACTATTATAATTGTGTTTAATTGCTGGACAAAGTTTTTACACAATACTTATTTCCAAATATGTTAAATCGGATTATGTCATAAAACAATAAAAATTGAAAACCCAATGTCAAGTATTAGTGTAAGCGTTGTTTAACTATTTAGTATTCAATTACTGTAGACGGAAAATAATTTTAACATTACAAATATACGAGATTCTTATAGTAAACATTACTTTTATAAATACATGTGTATCGTATATTTATGAATATTTGATTTATGATTCCTCGGGTGTTAACGGATATCCGTAGTTTATCACTATTCTGAAATTCGAATATTAAATAAGTATTGACACGGTATCGTTGACTATGTACTACCCGGGTTTTACCATTTTTAGACACAAATTATAATAAACAGATTGTTTCGCAAAATTAAGAACAGTACTAAACAATGTGTTTTAATATCTTGTATTATTTAGGAGGCCGACACCCAAACTATGTCACCACCAAGTTATATATGAATTATTTTAACGTGTGCTTAATTTTATCTTAATTAATTAAAATATTTGAATCCCCGGATGTTTGCTTGAATCTATACATATCCGTGTAAGTTAGCTAGATTTTTTAAACTATTCAAATTTTTGTCCTAACTATAGGTTAAACGCACACGGTTTTTTCATACACTCCAATAAACGGTAATTTTTAATAATAAGCGAAAATGATAAAAAGCTAATAAAGCGATTAAATATATTCGTTATTATCGCCATTTGTAATTAACAAGCATCTATAGATACAATAGTTTATAAATGATTTGGCTTATGCAAAAAGGGTCCTTATCACTTTTATTTAATTTTGAGAAAATTAAAAAATACTTCCCAGTTCTTTCATGAACCAAATCAAATATTTAACAGACCATATATTTGTTATACATTTAAAATATTATGTTACAAAACGATTAAACTGCTCAAGTATAAAGATATTGAAGCCAATGTGAAGCGTATTTATGTATTGTTGTAAGACCTGAAATAGATGATTCACTTATTGTTTCCGTTATAGAAACACTATCTCTTTCCCAATATTGTTCCTTCAGTTCTTCTAATTCACCTTTTTAAACCCAAACATTTTTTTTATAATCTTGTTTTAATTTACAAATTATAATGTAATTAATAATGTTATTAATTAAGTATTGTTTTTTTTTTTACTTTTATCTTATTATTTCCAACCAATAAATATAGGTATATACTCACGCAAATCATTTTGATGATCATTTATTTCAGTAATCCACTGGTCTCTACTTATGTCTTCGTTAGCCCTAAACGTAAAAGGGTAATTTCCTACTTCGCCTTGACTATGGTGAAGTTCCCACACACGTTTATTGTCAGGCGATGGCTTCACAGTTACTTCAGGCAGCTAAAAAATGTAAATAAAAATGTTCAAACTAAAATAGGACATAATAACACCAAGTGAGTGTCAATTCCTCTTACTCTGATTATGTCTTTCAGTACAAATACAGACCGATCTTCAGAAATTCGTCGAACTTTACACACGAGTATTCTCGATTTGAATAAGAAACAGTAACGTTGATGTCCTTTTGGATCTTCAGCGTCTTGAACGTAATACCATCCCTTAATGAATATTTATAAAATTGTATTGACATTAAAAACAATGCGTGCTTTACAAACTTTGTAAAAAGAAAAATGAAATAACGGTTTTAGCAATTTGTTATTGTTGGATTCCGCCGAAATAGGAGCATCTATATATCCACACTTGACCTTGCCGTTGTATTTTTAACTTTTCAGTGATATTACGTGACGTAGTTATTCTACTTACGTGTTTTAATAATCGTCCTAATTTATGAATAGTACCGTGATATCCTTCTATGTTCGTTAAAAATTTCGTGTCGTTAAATCTATGTGGAATCGATAGCATCAACTCAAGAGCCCTTTCTAAGTCGGTGGTGTCTTCTCCAATTAGCAACGAATACTTGATTAGTTCCTTATAACATACATACGTTTGTACATTAATATGATACCTTTGAAAAACTAATAATATACTTCGTGGTTTTATTAAGAAATTGAAATTAATTCCTATTTTAAAATTCGACTTGTTGATAAATGATTATTATTATTATTTTAGTGGCGAGTTGATCCCACATTACAAGCCCGTAATGAGATTATGTGTTTAAAAGTATTTCTTTTTTCACACTTCATATGTGAGAGCGAGTATAAAATTGTATACATAAAATGTCTAAAATAATTTCAACACGCCACTATTATTTGTTAACATAATGAGCGAATAATGAATTTTTATTATAAAAATTTATTATGCGAATGACATGATATGATAGACTTTTACAGTTTTTTTTTTTTCAAAAGGGCAGAAACTTAGTTTATAAATCTATAAATATTATTTACAATAACTATAAAAAAATGATCACTAAATCGAAAAATGTTTTTCTTAACATATTTTAGTTTGTCTTAGGTGTTTATAAAACAATTCATTTTAATATTCAAATTGAATGTCTATTTGTTTTACTAACAGATTCTATTATGGTATTTATCACACTGAAATAAATAATATTCCATGTCGAACATTTTCACTAACCTTTAGTAAAAGCTGATAATCATTAATACGTTGAATCGGTAACTTTAAATGTTCAGAAAGTTTTTTGTCATCGCTGCATTTTAATCGTTCGTTCTGTAAAATAAATCTAACTGTTAAATTTGTTTAAGTATGATTTTCGATAGAGTTTACTCTTATTCTTAATCTCTTATTCACTGGTGACCGAATTTCGACCTGACAACGGAGAGAGTAAAAATATACTAGTGATGAATTTTAAAGAAATCGTCAAAACAAGCGTGAGGCGTATGTATAAATAAAAAAAGTAGAGTTCGCAGCTCTTCCGTTATAGTACGGTATATAAATAAATAATCGTAGATCTGCTATCTTAAAATTATACACGGACATTGTATTTGATTTCGCAAGAATATCTGATGTACCACAACTTATCTAAATGATAAAAATGTATGTAATATAATTTTACAAAGTCCTTAATGTATCTTGTAGTGTATATGCTTATAATTATTACAACAATTATTTCTAGCTAATGCACTAATTAGAGTTAAAAATAATGTTTAATGTTTTGTATTTAATACTTGTGGATAGCCGGCAGATATGCCTCATGATAGTTATATGTCTATTTTAAGAGTGTAGCGTGCTATAAAAAACCAACAGTTTTAAAAGCAACTATATAATATGATTTTATTTTATTTTGCACGAAAAATATTGAGGTTTAAAACGATTACTACACTGTCTATTTCCAGCTGAACGTTTTTGCAAGTTGCAAGTGGCAAATAGCCAAAAATTAGTATATTAAACTCATCATTGTAAACCTTCATATAAAAAATAAATTTAATTTCGAATATTAAATAATCTACGAGCATTAAACATAAAAATGACTTAAATGTATAGATTATTTTTTGAAAACGATAATATTGTTATTTGTTGTAAACATAATATGTTGATTGTTATTTGAAACGAGAACGACTTGTTGACATTTTCGTTTTGCATATAATATTACACACTCGTTTATCACTTTATTATAGGGAATGACATCGAACGTATATGTTGGATATTGAACATATCTTTTATAAAAATAGTACATGATTTCAATTTGTCAAATTAAAAGCATTCTGTAAATAATTTTTTAAAAACTAAAATATATAACTGTGTTATTATAATATAAATGTAATACTCATTTAATAGTATTTTACTCACTTGACAATCAAATTAGTTTTATCATATCTGATTAATACTACATTAGGCTACCCATTTCAAACGTATCTCTTTCAAGTATAATATTAGAAAATTAACTAATTTACCACCCGATATTAAAGGAAAGTACTCGTTGGGTAATAAAGTATAGTTTTAAAATTGTGAGGAAATTCGTCTATATTGATCATGAGTTGATACGCAGGGGGTTAAGTGTAAGGTTGCACAGCAAGCTAAGTAGGCTGTACAGTTAACATAGAAACCGAATTAAAAACATTAACGTTCTACTTTTTTTATTCGTATACCAATACATTAAGATATATGGACACTTTTCTGTGTCAATGAATTCTGAATACCAAAAAAGGCTTCAACAGAAAAAAAACAGTACAGTGGGGTCGAGGCATAGTGGGGACGGGGAGGTCACAGGTTTACAGGGATTTTTAAATCTGAAAGTGATAAAATCAATTTCGAAAAAACGCTTCGATGCAAATCGGTAGTTAGTATTTTCAAGCCAGTACAGTCCAAACCAAGCACAGTATAAACCAGCAAAGTTAGAAAGTTTTAAATTAAGGTTCTGTATTTACAAATGAGCATCAAAGCGTTAATTTGAAAGTGATTTTATCCGAGAGGACTAGTACAGTAGAGTATAGGCATAATGTAATCAAAGCAATAAGGAAACGGAGAGGTCACAGGTCTACAGGAATTATTATAAATAAAAGTGATAAAATTGAATAAAATCACTTTCGTTGTTTTAAGATAAAACTGTAGGAAATGCTTTAAAATTCAAAATAGTTCAAGCACAAACTATTAGCTAATCAATTATGTTATAATTTATAAGGTTTCCACAACATTAATTTTGATTATGAGGAGAGGCATCATAACAATAGCAAAAATCCCACAGATTAATGAGAGGGAACTGATAATAATATTGAAAATATAATAACAAAATAGTTTATTACTTCACTTAAATATTTCTATTTTTCTAGAAGTAATTATTAACTATACAGTTTATCAGAGTAACTAGTATTCAAGAATATATTGAGTTAAAATAATAATATATTGGATACATTTCTTGCTCGACAGAACTGACAACATGAAAAGATAAACGTTTTAAAATTACCCTATTCGACGATGGAAAAATAATTCTTTAATTTAAGTTTAAAGTTGAATTGCATCGATTGTTGAATAATATAATTGCTCAACCTATTCCAGTCCTAGGTTGTTACGTGTAGTGTAAATTATTAAACGGAATTGTTCCGAAAAATTACTTTAAAAACTAACAAACCAAGTAAACAGCTACCACACTAGTAGAGTCAATAGGGATCTTGCCTTAGTAATAGTTTAACAACCCAGCGTTTAATAAGAAGAAACAATGGACTAATCTACCATATAAGCCAAACGTTGTAGCCCCAATTCACCAAAAAAACCATTATCTAATTATTTATTAAAGTACCTTTCAAAACATTTAATATAGCAAAACATAACATTCTGTTTTATTTTCTATTATATTAACTATTAAAAATTAACATTGGCAACTGGCATTTATAACTTGCATGTTAGCAAGTATGTTAACTTGTTAAGTGTTAACAAATAGTATACGAATGTTATGGATGTCGAAAACCACAAGTGTGTGTCTGAATTTTATTTCAGAAAGCATTATGGTTTTTAAACATTTAAACGTGAGCTGGTAATGTCCATAATATTTACCATTAAACAATTTATGTACAATTAGTATTTATAAATGTACGTTATATCTATACACTAACCTCAAAGTATTCATGTACTTCGTAGTTGTCTTCAAGGTAATCTTGTGCATCTGGTTCTGTTTGACAGTAATTAACGTGCCTATCGAAGTCTCGTTCCTATAAAACGGTAAAACATTATTAAGTTAATATTGTTGTGGTTTTCATACATCACTAAAAATAACATTTTTTTATAATGATTAAAGAAATTTTAGCGATCGCTAGTATAAAATGAAGAATCAACATGTAACATGTTTAGACTGCTACACAAGTGGTAAGTTAAAATAACAAAATTAGAATATAAACCATACTTTATTAAGTATCCTCATTTCCTCTTTTCATCAACTATACACCAGTACTTACCTTTATTTACTAGTTTTGTACTTAGCCTACTCAATTAATTCCTTCCATTTATATAAATTAATGTAATTAATAATACAACCAAATAATTTAATTTACCTTAACATTTTAAATTTAAATTTGTTTTACTAGATTTTTATTTTTTTATTTTAGGTAATTGTAATGATTTAAAAAAAAGATAAATAGTAGTTCACCTAACTACTTGCAATATATGAATATTATAATGGTATAACATTTGTATGACTCCCAGGGAAACAAATAGAATTATACAATAGCAAATTTATTTAATAAAGATTAAAAAAACAATGCAAATAGCTATAGATTTTAGAAATCCGAATTATCTGGATCTTATAAATATGCAATTATTAGATCCAAATTTTACATATTACTCCGGTTTCTTATTATAAAAACTTTTAGTTAGTAACGCAAGTATATTATAGTGTTGCCCATGTTATATTTACTCAGTATATTTATTCTTTAACATAAATAAGAAATTACTTTGTTATAATGCAGTATAATAAGTATCCTGGTTTTAAACATTTGTATCATTCAAGCGAAATATATATTTTTATTTATTATTCCTCTTAATTGATCATAGATACTTAAAAATTATATTAAAAAATATATTCAAAGACATCTCTAAGTACTTAATGACGAATTTTATTTAGTTTTTACATATTTTAAGCATCGTCAAATTGAATATAATTTACTTCACGATAGAAGTTCTTACAGAGCTATAACTTATAGTACTTTATTATTATTTACAATTAATATTTAATTTGGTCGGTAAATCAGGTGCAACACGATTGCGAACGTTTTTACTTACTATCTCTCATGAAACGTCGCCGTATGGAGCTTATCGATAACTACACAATATTATAACGAAAGTAAATCTTAAATAATGGTAATCTTCTACAAAATCGCTATATTTGACAATATCGACTAAGAATTTTCCGATAAAATTGTTGTCATCATACGGTAAAAATACCGATGTTGTGTATACAAACTTTCATTTGGTTAGTGTTTATCACGAATTGGTGATCGGTTGTATGTGTATGTTTGTTATTTTAGAATGTATTTTACACAATTATAATTATTTAAACATTTTAAATTACCCAACACTGCAGTACTTTAAATTGTTAAAAATAAAATATACTAATTTGAAACAAGGAGAGAACTATAAAAATTTGTGAAAAATTGAGATTACATTGTATATAAAAGCTTTACGGAAAAAAATAATTTAAAAACTAATTAAACCCTGTGAGTTATCACTTTAAAAACATCACTCTGTACATTTATAAAAGTTTTGGTATATTTTGGCCGAAAAAGTGCCACCTACTATTATTTTTATACGATTTGATAACGTCGCACGGCAAATGGTTGGCAATCGTTTGATTTTTGGCAATAAAATAGTTATTCTTTGATCTTCCGACAATCATTCGAAATCGTGTACCACCGAGTACATCATAATTTTTCTGTAACTTCATTACAATATATCCCCTAAGTACACTTAATGACAAATTTTATGTGGTTTTTCGCCATACATGCTCAAGTTTCTATTCTACATTTGACTATTGAACACCAAAGTTGTTCAAACACCTCCCCAAAGAAAATGTGGGAGGTTTTTTTTAAATATTTTAGGTACATGTTACATAGTTTAGTGTCACAAGTGTCATAAGCGCATTTTTTTTTCGACAAACTGAGTTGTATGTATTGTGTAACATTTTGATACATAATAACATTGCACACATAGTGTGAAAATATTGAAGGCCAACCAATCAAAATGTTTGCTGCTAAAAGCCGTGCCATGTTTATTAGGCAAATAAAATAATATAGCATTGTACATTTTCAAACGGCGTTTCTATAAAATAATAATAAAAAAGATTTTATGAAACAATGTTATAGTTTCAGTGGATCCAGTCTTGATTTCAGTCTTTATATTAAAAAAATGTACCATATTACAATAATTGTTAAATCGAATATGTTTTCTTTATTTTGAAGTTGGTGGGTTCGCAGTTAGGGTTTGAATTTTAAAACATAAATTGATAGATAGAATTGATTGATTTGTTTTTTATTAGAAACAAGTAGAAAGGATTCATGGCAACAGGACTTCATGCATAATAGGTATTAGTGAACTTACCAACATTGTAAATAATAATATTATACTATTCAACGAAGCAAAAAATATAATACATGTGATTATGTGTTGTACCTACTTTGATTTATGACAGTCTACGAGACATGATTAATTTAAAATTTTAAGAAATGTTATTAAATTATTAAAATTTAATTTGAATACAACTTTATAACTATCCCAGTATTTAAGATACACATGTAAGCGGACCTTAATATTATTATAAATCAAAATGCTTTAATGTTTAGTAACAATATATACATTCCTATCCATATTACTACATAATTATATAGGTAGGTATTAAAACATAATTAGAAATCTTATTTCTAAATAATCTTCAAAGTAAACGTTTCAAAAACTGGCATGCATTAATTTGGAATACGCTGAACATCGTTGAGCTCATTTAAGTAGCTTTCAATTTAAACTTACAAGGCGCAAGAAAGTTCTTCCCATTGTTTTTGGTTCACTAGCAGCATATTTTAACCCAGAAATGAGTACTCTGTAATAAGTTACATAAATATTTTGTCAATTGAACAATAAAATAGAATTTAAATTTAAAAAATACTTACGTGTTATGAAATTGTGAAATTTGTTTTAAATTGTTGAATATGATATCTTTACTATCTCTGACCAATCTAGGAGCATCATTTCGTTCAATTGGATTTAAATACCTTTCTACTACTTCTTGAATATCCTGGCCAAATTCCTCTTCAGTTTCTACTAATTCAGCGAGAACAACACTGAAAAGTTATACAATTATTATAAAATTTTCAAAACAAAAACCCGAAGGGGTCAAAATACATATAAATGCACCATCTTACTCTCTATTGAATTTTGCATCTTTTTTTGATAATGTTTGGCCAAACTCAGGAACTATAGCTGAAGCTTTTACTGGAGCAGGTATTTTTTTAAGTATACTATTTGGTACGTATCCCATTTTTGTAGGCTCGTCGACACTTTGTACCAGTGACCTAAAATGACATTAGACATATTTATTAGTTTTATGTTATATTTTAATGATATAATTCATTTTAATTTGTACAAAGTAATATTATTTAATAAATTCACAAGAGGCTATTTTTTTTTGTATCATATTTTAACTATTGTTATTGCTAATAGTAATAGAATAACTTTTCTAAGCATCTTTTGAATTCTGAAATAATAATAAATTCAGACATATGCTAAATCCGCCTTTTTTTACCTATAATCTATTTTTGGCTTTGCCAGTATATAGACGTATATGACTCATATGTTTTTTGCTAACGTTTTTTTGATAAACCAATCTGGCAAATTTCCAATTAAGTAAAAATGTGTTCAACAGATACCTATTATCATGGTTATTTTTATTATTAAGATAAAATATTAAATTATATCATATGCTCTTTTAAAACAAAATGTATTTTAAAATTCGCCAAATAAAAATAATTATTTTATCTGTTGACGCTCGGTGCTCTATTAACGATTTGTTTATATTATTTAATTATTTTTTTTATTTGATTCTTTTGATTTAATAATTAAGAGTTGAAATAGGTAGTTTATACATAAAATAAAAGTTTGATTAATGTTTAATTTACTAAAGTTTCTTTTCTTAGTGGGAATTTAGTTCTAAAATATTTTATTTTTGTATAACAATCAAACCATTTAAATATAGGTACATACCAATTATATATATTTTTTTTAATTTAAAACTGAATTAATTTAAAAATATGTATATTTTATGTCTATTTGCCAGAAAAAATAAAGATAAAATGTTTATAAAACTAAATACAAAGTAAAAATATGTTAGAAACGACTAGAAAAAATTTGTTTTGAAACAAAGAAATTAATAATACTTACAAAAGTAAAAAAAACAATGTGACGTGTTTATTATTTTTAGAATTATAAAGAATAATATGGTTTAGTTATGTTTAAATAATTGTTTGAACAGTCAAAGATGTCAACATGTTAATTAAATCGCTTCGTAGTATACGTAAATAATACTACTAAGAGATACTAATCCGAAAAAATTAAAACAAGCAATATTAAAGTATAATATATACCACACTGACAATGAGTATTTATTTTATTTTTATAGGTTAATAGAAATAGTTACTACATAATAATAATCATAACTATAAAACATATACAATTTCTATACTAGCAAATGGTAAAAAATCACTGTAGAAAACTTTTTTATATATTTAAAATTATTATGATTATCTCAAAAATTTCATATCGACGTTTTTAGGCGATAGAGGCAATTTCCGATTTGATTTTTTTGTTATTCTGAACAAAATAAAGAATGTATTTCTGTAAAAATATGTACGTAGGTTTATGGTTATTTATATTTCCCGAAAAATGATTTTCCCATCGTTGTAAATGCGTAGGATCCATTTTTTGATGTTGATTGTATGGTTCTATAATTCAACCAATCGTGACAACAAAAAGTAAAGAAAAAACAACGGGTTTAGATTAAAAAGAAATACTCTTTCAATTGTGTGCTAATTGCTATGTGTTTCAGCAAAATTCGTTAAGCAAAAATAAAATTATGTATTATTTGATATGAATTATGAAATGTGGGTGTGCATTTTTATATTTTTTTTGTACGCACTACCCTCTTTTTACAAAACGTAACTTTTTTTAACAAACTCGGTATCATAACACTATTCGCTTCAATATTTTTTAAAGCAAATAAAAAAGGTCGTCTTAAAGATAAAATTACTTAATTTAAATCACTGAACAGAAATTAGGCAAATTGTAACCTCTATCGCTAAAAACTTTAAAAAAAACTATTTTTAATTACAATTTTTCTAAAGGGACATTGTTTTATTTTATACACAAAAGTTGTAAAATCTGTCCGCTACATGGTATAACTATAATAACTTAGGTAAAATCAAATATATAAATTATCCAAAAATATGCATCCTGCCACAATTTATAACAGAAGAAATATACCGTATAAATATTTTTCTATAAAATTAATGGTTAATAATTGTTTACTATAAAATATTTATACAATAAACTTAATAAACTTAAGTGACTGAATACAAAAAAAAACCGAAATTACTATAAATAGATCTCGGGAAAGAGAACTTCTTATCGGCCGGCTACAAAGTCGCACAATTCAAAGTGATTACACTTTGTAAACTAAAAACATTGGTCAATTTGTTACTTCAAAGATTAGGTCTAAAATTGTTAAAAAATCAATCAATATTCAGAAAATGAGACTAATTCAATTTTTGAAAATACAGATAGGTCACTTTCCTCTTTTCGGAAATACAATACGAATTTCTTACAAATATTTTTACGGTTATCGATTAGAAAATATTGTTTTTTTAAATTTATAAGTGATTTAAAAAAAAAAAGACATAAAACATCATTTAAATAATTGATGTTTTATAACAAACAATTGTTTGTTATAAAAAATTTCGCGAATTAATTACTTAATACACTATTTGTCAAAAAAAATTTTTGTTTCAAAGTGAACTTACGTTTAGGGGTTATACTTTTGTCAGTACTTGGCATTGATATTGCAAGATAGTGGTTAATAAATACTTAGACAATTATTATTAAAGGCTCAATTGGACTACATTTGATTAGGAAAACAAAGCATCATTTCATATGTAGACGTACATGTTTTCTTTTTTTTGTATTGAATTAACATACAAATTGTTAGTACATAAATAGAATAAAATTATACAAGATAAATGTATATTAGAACAAAGTATTTTTTTTCTACAAGATTTTAGTACACAAAGCAGCATTAAGTAGATAACAACGCGTTAAAATCCACCAGCGACAATATTAAGATTCGTTTTACCCGTCCATTTCCAAGGACTTGTGTTTGACCGGATGTACTTTATTTGGCCGTACTGACATTTTGTGTTTGGCTGCTGAATTGTCCAATAGAAGGTTTCGTTTTACCACCACGTCCCTGATAACAGATTACATGTAAAGAAGGCTGTAACGTTTTCAAATAGAAAACAACTTTGGCCTTGTAAACCAGCACTGTTCGGTAGACAAATCATGTTTTGACAGTTGTAAAATCGTTGCCAGAAAAGCGCTAAATATAGGCACTTCGTCGGCCTCAAGTCCATTTTAAATTTAAAAAAAAATTGAACGATGACGTCTGAGGACAATACGTACTCGCCAAAAGTCATGGCTTCTTTATTTTCTTCAATGAACTCAGCGGCTACCGCCACAGTACGCTCTTGTGTTATAATTATAGTTTAATTTATTAACGCAGTTTAGTTCATGATCATTATAAATGTACTATATTTATTTTTACGATCTACTTTATACAATTGTATAAAATAATTATTTATTAACATTAGTATTAATATTAAAATAAGAAATTAATAGTTAAGTTTAAAAATAATGAAAATATATAAAGAATTATTTACAATAATACGAATACAACTCAACTGTATATAATATTATGTATGAAATGACTTACATTGAAGGATCATTTTTGGCCTGTTTTAATACAACCACTTTGTCACCCGGTTCTAAAATTAATTCGTCTTCTTCATCAGCACCTTCAACAGGTTCTGATTCATATTCTTGTAATACTTCATACTCCTCACCGCCGCCCTAAAAATAAAACATACAACATTAATACAATTTTAAATTTGTCATATGCAATAATCAATAATTTGTCTAATGCAAAATAATACATAATAAGACCAATTCAGAACGTAGACAAATTAGTATAATTTATGTTAACCTCTCCGTTTGTTAATGGTTTTTCTTCCAAACTTATTGAACTGTCTCGAGTAAGTGTCCCTTCGTCTTCAGTTAACGTTCTTTGAAGAGCACAATTGTACATAGCATATCTTCGTGGAGTAAAAGCAGGCAGTTTTAAAGCATCTAACACATTCATTGGTTCAAAACGATGTATGCCCTTTTCATCCAAAACTGAATAAGGAACTTGTCCCGTCAACACTGATCTTGATGCCTCTCGTGGTACAACTGCCTGAAGTCCATTTTTGATTATAAGCAAAATGCCCATTCTTCTTGATTTCACCAAAAAATCTTCCATTGCTAAACTGTTTCTAGGACTAAATAGTTCTACAGGAACATCAAAAGACGTTTCGACTTTTGCTTCAGGAGAAAATAATAAAATTGCACTTTCTCTGACCAGCTCACGTAAATTTGGATCCATTCTAGCTTCATGTGGATCTGCAGACATTCCTTTTAAAGTTTCTTTGAAATCAGGTCTCCTTTCTGCGAGTTTTCTCATTACCGTTAACCGTCTTAGTATGTCAACCGTTATTTTATCTGATGCTAATATATCAGTAGACCGGCGATCATCAAGTATATCCATAAGTATAGATGCAACTTCTCTAAGTCCAAGAGCCTTAGCAAGTGCAACAGCATCAGATATAAGTTGTTTGAAACTCTCACTTTTTTTGTCCCTTAATACTTGATTTACGCTGAAATTACTAGCTTCATTAACAACATTGATGATGGCGCATTGTAATGCTTCGATTGCTTCTCTCTCAGTGTTAACATTTTCCATATTTATTTTTAATTTTACTTGATTTAGTAGTTCTATATTTTCGTCAGTGATGTGTTCGAATGCTGAACGAAGTTTGGAATCTTCTATTTCGTTAAGAATTTCATTGAATGCTTCCGCGATATACTTAGGCTCGAGTTCAAAACTATTCATTATTCCTTTTAAAATGTTAACTTTGTTTGGATTTTTTAGATCTTCAATAAATCCATCATCAAATAATACCGCATACATTTCGTTTAAAGCAGCAGTGGGGCTAGATTTTGCAGTCATGAGTATACTTTCAATGAGATGGCCAACAGTTTCGTTTGATTTATTTTTTGGCAATTTTTTTATAAGTGATTGTACTAATGATGATCCATAATATGCGTTTTTTATTTCTAGTTTACATAACCGATTAATAATATGCGCTAATTTAATAGTAGATTCATTATTAAGTTCTAATTTTTCTGAGACTTCCCATGCAGCGGTCATTGAAGGCAAGGAACTTACATCAACCGCTGGTAATTCAACTGGAACATGACGTCCAATACTCATCCCTGCTAATGACAATTGTTCCAACATTTTTGAATCTAGGGCCATTTCACGACTTTGAGTAAAATATGAAGTTTGTAGAATATTAGGTTGGAGAACTTTAAGTTCTTCTGGAGGAACCTCAAATCCTTGAACGCTGAACTTGCAGTCACCATCTTCTGCATCGTGAAGATCAGGAGCTATAAATTTTAAGCCTTCAGTGGTTTCAACTATTTGGCCAGGAATAAAAGTAACTCGATCGCCTGTTTCAATAACTCTACCTGGTACAAATCTAGGCCCTTCAGCTGTATTAACAACTTGTCCTGGAACAAATCTTGACCCTTCCTCTTCCGTAAATATTATTTGACCGGGTATAAATGTAGGGCCTGCTTTAGTTTCTACTATTTGACCAGGAACAAATTTCACACCATCTTTTGTTTCTATAGTTTGACCTGGTACGAACTTTGAACCATTTTCAGTTTCTACTACTTGGCCTGGAACGAATTTTGGTCCAGTATGTGTTTCAATCACTTGTCCGGGTACGAATTGTTCTCCTCGATCTGTTACTACTCTTTGACCGGGTACAAACTTTTCATCGACGATTATTCCCGGTACAAATCTAATACCATTTTTCCTTATTAGTTTACCAGAAACTATTTTACCCGCGGGTAACCCACCAGCTTTATCGCCAGGGTAGAATTCGACACCATAGAGAGTTTGTACCATGTGACCAAAAACTTCATCAGATTTTTCCCCCTTAGGGTAAAAAGAGTTATTTGTTAATATACCAGATTGCACTTCATCAGAACAAATAGCTTCCTGAATTGATTTTGCTTTAACAAATTCGACTAGTCCATTTTCCGAAGATCGTGAATGACCTAATACAAACTGCTTGTTTCCAACGTTGTCCCTTAAAATATTTCCTGAAACAAATTTCGTTCCATGTTCGGTTTCAATACTTATTCCAGACAAGAATTTAGTGTTGCCATTATTGTCTAACGATGTTATTCCAGGTACAAATGATGTGTTGCCATTAGTTTCAACTAGTCTTCCCGGTATGAATTCTTTTTCTTCTTTTTCTTTAACATTTAACCCTGGAACGAAAGAGGACCCTACACGTACTCCTGGAACGAATTCCCATTCACCGTTTTCTTTTAATATACTTTGTCCTGGAGTAAATTCAATATTACCATTTTCCCAAAATTGCCCAGGTACAAATTCAGGACCATGAGTAGTCATTATGGTTTGTCCTGGAATAAAGTGTAGCTCATCATCATTATTAATAGTTTGGCCAGGAACAAACCCAATACCACTAGTAGTAGTAACCGTTTGCCCAGGAAAAAACTTTTTCTCACCGTTAACTGCGATTGTCTGTCCAGGAACAAATGATTCTCCAACTCTAGTAACAATATTTTGTCCGGCTACAAAAATAGGCGGCGTATCAGCATTTTCAATAATTTGACCTGGTAAAAGTTTTGGTCCTTCTGGAGTTTGAACCATTATACCATGCACAAACATTTTACCACTCGGTGTACACACAGTTGTTCCGGGTATAAATTTATCACCTTCTGGAGTTTGTACGTATTGTCCAGGTACATATTTTTGCGCACCAGCAATATCCAACTTAAGAGCCTTAACTATTCCTTTATCCGTTTTTATAGTTTCAGGTGTACCTATATGAATACTTTTAATCAACGAATCAATTTCGTTTAATTTTACTAGTTTATCAATATTAACAATATTATTCCCGACGAACATTTCATCTGTCTCACAAGCATCACTATCAAGCGATACACTACAAAGTTTCATATAATCTTTAACTAGAGGATTTATTGGAGAAATAACTGGAGCGATTGGTAAATTAGTAATAGTTGATTCATCTAGTAAAGTTTGATGAACAACGCCTGGAAACGCAGTACTAAGATCTACTATATTTGGTTCAATTATAACAGGACATGGTAATGTATTGCTTTCAAGTTTAACCTCAGAAAGCATGTCGGTGAGAATTAACTTTTCTGTAGATGGTTTTACAATGTTATGAATGTTAGAAATCGTTAACGATTTAGTATTTAATATGGTCAACTCAGATTTAGATTTAATAGGTTCGATTATTTTACTCTGACCAGCAGAAAATGTCATACGTTTTGACTTAAGTTCCTCTTCTTCTAATTCAGCCTCACTTTCTTTTTCTTTTTCTTCAAATATTTTTCGTCTCCAGTCATCCTTTACAGATTTTGTGTTTTTCCTGGGTCTGTTCCGAAACCCTTCGCCCTCCAACAGTTTTACTTCTGATATGTCTGTGTCTTTGACTTCTAGTTCCACAGTGTTACCTCTACGTAATTTCAATAGTACCGTGTCATTTGTCTCTGACATCATTATATCTTTCACGTCACCATATCTGACAGCATTTTCTAAACTTGTAGGGAAAATAAGACTGCACCTGCGTTTGTTTACCGCGTAAACGTATCTCTTTTCGTCGTCGCACTCGGTTTTCAATATTTCTGATAATTCTGTGCATCCTTCTATTACCGGGAACACATACCGGTATCCATTTAAAACTACATGTTTAGTGTCTGACAATGATGTCTTCTTTCTGCCCACTAATACTGGTATGTAATGGTGTGCCGGCAAACCGTACGATTTGCCGGTAATTCTACAAAATCGTTTTGCATCCGCTGGTGATATTGGCGGAAGCAACGGGAAATAATTCGGCTTCGGCAATCCGCGACTTTTGCCAGTGATGCGACAGTACGTTGACATTTTGATATCATGATATTACAACGATTCGAAAGATAACATTGCGTCTAAGATCGTCGTGTACGCGGAGCACTGTCGGATACGCGTGTATGGCACTGTGAACAGTTACTCGCGTCGGAACAGACTGCTGCATGCATTTCTGTGGTAATATTATGTTAGAACGCTGCTTTCGAGTAGTTAATTTCCACCTTTGGCACAAGTCCGCGTCCGACGCAACACGAATCGAACCGAAATTCTAAAATTTTAATGGTCCAAACATTCATATCCAATGGGGCTCACAGTTGTCACCGTGCCAGAAACCAGAGACACGGTCGATGACTGCGAAAAAACACAAGACACTCGTTCTCTAATTCATGTAGCATGTTCTTTTGTATTTATACGAACTCAGCGGATTTTAGAATGAAATATATTTAGCCATTTTTAAATACCATTTATTATCACAAGTTATTGTGGCTATTTAGTCACTGCTAAATATACCTAATTATTATTGTCACTAAAAATAAAGTAAAGCTACAGTAAATATTTGAGGAGAAATTTAAAAGAAAAAAATTATCACCCTATAGATTCTATTCAATTGCTCTTAATAATAAGTAACAACAAATAGTAATAAAAAAATTTTGATTGCGTTATAAGAGATGCAACAGATTTATATTTTTGATAAAGATAAAAAAGTATATATTCGAAAGTATAAATTGAATGACGAAAAATAGAAAATAAATCAAAATAAAACATTTGTAGTTATTACAATGTGCATTGTTATTATTTTATTTATTTTTACATTTTAAATGATTTTACAAAACTACATTTTTTTAGGCCAAACTTTGTAGTAGCATGTTAAGTTATTGATATGAGGCCATTTTCTTACACATTCAATGCCTTCTATCCTCCCTTTTCATCAGATTGAGATTAGTAGATTTTAACACTAATTAATACACAGTGTACCATATTAAATTTTATTTATTTTTTATCTGACAAAACCCACTTATAGCTTCTTTAATTAATCTCCTAACGATGCTATAATACATTATATAATATTTTAAACTAGAAGCGTATACAAAATAAAAATAATTTGGCAGCTGATCGTATAGTATCTGATGTTTAGCATCTATTTAGAAAAGCCTAATTAATCGTGATACATTTGAAGATATTAATTTTAAAAAAATGTACGTCTTTTTTTATGTAGATAGATATTTTATATCAAATAATCTTTCATTTTTTAACTGGTCAATGAAGATTGTTTTTAGTTCATGTATATATTTAATCATGCATACCATTGTCCATTATTATGTTGTGAACTTTGTCATCGTCTCGCAGAGTGTGGCCAATCAATAAGTTCACACGTTTTTTAATGTTTTCAAATATATATATATATATTGTATACGTATTAATCGATATATTCAACTTCTTAATTTTAATCTCCAAAATGTATGAGAATTTCATTCTATTAAACATTTTTTTGAACACTGAAAATCCTTCTTCTCTTTGCTTGTTTTGATTTGTTTTTTGTTGATTCCATTATAATGTTACTGGTATTAGGCATGCGGTCTATGTATTTCAAATGATTTTAAAGTAACGTCTATTAAAGTTACACATTATAGTCATCCATTAAATCTAGGAAAAACAGTATTTCTAGTAGATTGAAAAATTTATCCGGTTATTTAAGCATGAACTTTCCTGATTTTTATTATTATAATAAATCGTATAACATCAATAACGGTTTGAATTTACTTTCATTAATATATGAAATGGTACTTAAAAATAGATGATTTAAATAATTTGTGACAAAATCAGAACCATGGGAACGTTTGAGCTTTGACGAATCAACCGCTTCACCTATGTTTCCCTTTTTTTCTTTGGGATACTTATAAATAAGATTTTCTATGCAATAAAACCTACTTATTGTATAGTCATGCTTACAAAACTAACACTATTAAAACGTTAAATAGAATTTACATTGTTAAGTATTGTTAATACATAGTTAATCAAATGTCTACTTACTGCTCCTTTTTTTGATAAAATCGAATTCAGTTCTGACACATAAGCTGTAATAAAATAAAATTATATTTATAAATATTCTAATATTTATAGAGACTTAAACCGCGGTATTACTAAATAAAGCATGTTATTCCCTAGAAACTTATTTAATTCATTAATAATAATAATTAAATGTGTAATCAATTACCACTGTCATACATTTAAGATTTTAGTAGCAGCAAATAACGTTAGTTAAGGTCTAGTTTCATCATATTATTTCCCTAGACAAATCACACCTTACAGCATAAGGCGTGTAAACTTTTTACAGAGTGCACTGACTTCCAATTTAATATAAATAGTAACAACAATTTAGTTATTACTAATTGAGTATGTTCTTTATAATTAATCACAGATTGAAGGTCAATGCACCCCGGGGAAAAAAATATGTACCGGGGTTGAGAGTTTTATAAAACTAACTCAAGTACTTGTTGTTTATTAAGAGACAACATGTAGGAAATATAAAAAAAATGTTCAATACTTTGAAACATAACTTAAGAATAATTTGTTTTAGCTGTAGAGTATTTTTTATAATGTAAAATATTTTATAAACCCTATTTTGGTTGAAAAAACGGCTTTTAAAGAATAATTTATAGGTTGATCAGATTTTGATAATTATATTTTTTTAAAAGAAGAGCTTCAGTTTTGTAAAAGTATAAGCCCCGGTGCCTATTTTTTTGTAAAATATAAGATTAATTTTACATATTAAGGTCAATGGTACCTACAATGTAGAAATTAAAAAAATATATTTTCTAAAGACATTTTTAAATTACAACTTGAAATATTAAATAATAGCTACCAGTTTTGGCAATAAGCCACTATTTGCAGACTACATATAACTAAAAACACCTAACAGTTATAATAGAACACAGCTCTAATACAAAGTTTGAAAGACATACATTAATTATTTTTTACAAGAAAACTCCTAGTAAATATCAAACATTAGACAAGACTATAAAATAAATGTTTTTCGCGTGATGAAAAATAACTAATAATTTAACCTAACCGTTTTATTATTATTGTAAACTATCCAATACACGCTACAATTTAAATTTAAATTAAAAAAAGCAGGTTTAGGAAATACAAATCAAAAAAACTACATATGGTGTACTTGCGAAATATTATCATATTTTATGATATATGGTGGACTGAGGTAAGGAAATGAGTTTCATTTGTATTATTATAGTTTTTTTTAAATTTGACGCCAGAGAGTGTAATAAAAATATTGCACGAACTAAACCATCATACCTCAATACATGTTGAAATATGTTTTAGCATAATATGTAGATGACAACAACAACAAATATGACGATAAAAAAAGTTTTTAATATGTGTTAAAATGTTCATGGATTAAACAATAGTTTGATCATTGTCGAATATATCTGTGTTATCATTAGCTAACGTCTCCAGCCCATTTCAGAGAGAGACCCTTATAGAAATATATGGACCGTGGTTCAATAATTCTGAGCAGAAATGGAAAATCAGAACTCATGTTTTATTTTACGATCCAGTACAAGAAAGAAAAATATGTCTGGCTATTAAAAGTTTTGATAGTTAATTAGTATTTAATATATTCGACTATTTTACTAAGACAAATTATTAATTTAATAAAATAGAAATTAAATATATGATTTGTGTTATATAATAGAAATTATTTTTAGAGAAAACAAATACGTAAAAGCCTAATCTTTGAGGTGGTTAGATTCCAGGTTTCTATACATGCATATTATTATGAGTTAGCATGTATAATTTTTTAATATTTTCAATAGTATTGTTGATATTGTTAAGCACGGCAAAGAATAATTAGAACAGTTGGTCACAAAGGGCGTATTTATGATATTAAATTTTGTGTATGAAAATATTTTCCGATGTTATTTTACAATAAACGTTTAAACTCCAATCGCTTTTTTTTACAGGTGCAACAAGACTGGTATTTTTGCGCCAGTTACTAAACTCGCCAGGCCAAATTCTAGCAATGTCAGTGGGTGATTCTCTGATACCCAGGGATTTTGACATCCATTGTTTCACTTAATGAAAATATTTCGGGTGTTATTATGAAGTGATTTAAAAAACGACGGAAAATCATTAATATCTTGGCCGGATGGCACTATGTTGTCTGCAGTTCTCTTCAAGCAACCTCCTATGCCGTTGGATGCTCCTTTTCCGTGGCCAGGAGCAAAGTAATTCCACGTGGCTGATTTTATGCCTTGCATTATATGGGGAAGCAAATGAGATATCATAAATAATATCGTCTGATTGCGTTATTGGGTCGCAGGACTATCTGATAGAAAATTAACTACTTCTACTTTGACAACGTTGGTCATTATACATTTAAAAACAGGCTTTAAATGTGGCCATGCTGTACCTGGGCCATAGTTATTTGTTTCGATTAATAACTAAATGTAAAAGTTTAGTCCTCCGTAAAAACATTCAGGACCTCATTTTTTCTTTAACTACTTTGATAAGCTGACCTTTTTGGGAGGAGATCTGGAACTTGGCCCTTTTTCACTATTAGGTTTTTGTTGGAGATTTTATTTACTAGTTATTTGATCATCACTAAGCTACCTATACTGTAATCATTATCTAATATATATTCCTCGTTTTTTTTTTACTCTCGTTACAATTAATTCAACATACCAACTTCCTTTTTCACCACACTTTTATTTTTTCCTCGTAATTATCCAAAACGCAGTACATTAATCGATACAAAAAAGGTAACATCTAAATTGTTGTCTAATAGTCTAAACTATTCTATAAAAGCCTACTCTTAGAACTAATTTAGGTTTGATTTTTGTTTTATTATATAAAATGCCTGACGCGTCTTTCTACAGCATTCATCCATATTTTATTTTATAGTTATACTCTTATGTCTGCCTCAGAGCATCAACTTTTAATAAAATACTTCCTAAATATTTGAACTTTCCTCATATTGTGATCCACGTAGTCACCAATTTGTATTTATTTCTTCTTATCCTACTATCTTATATTTCCTCGATTCAAATTATTACTTTGTCTTTTATCTATTTAATGTTCTTTATTTAAATTATAACTTTACAACCCTACCGCCAAATAATAAACATACGACTATGTTTTTAAAATGGTTAATGCTATACAAATTTATATTTGAACAAGATTACTTCTAAAATAAAGTTACCAAATAAGTAATTCGGCGAGGTTTTTATATGTATCTTGAATCTATGCTTCTGTTATAATTGAACTGTAAAAAAAATATGGAAGGCGTACTCGAAGTGAAAAGAGTTAAGATTAAAATGCTACACCACGAAAAATGCATAAATCAGAACAGCAATTACTAGAACAGCAATTACTGATCAGCTACTATTTTATTAACCTCCAAACGCTCATGTACGAGTTGTTAACACTGCGACTTATTGAAAGATTTTAAACCAAAGACATTAAAAATGACACTGTATAAAGGAGATGAATATTTTTACTTTGTTTTCTAGTTATGTTTATGAACTCTTATATATTTTATTAAACTTTCAATTACTAAAACTAATCGAAACCCGTTGCCAAGGTTCAAGTAATTTTAGTCGATCAAAATTTCAAAACTCCTTCCATTTTACTCGACTAAAAAACCGCTATGATTTGTATTTTAACTTAAGTGCAATACTACTCTAGATACTACAGTAAACTAGCCAACCCATCTCAACGCCTGAAACGATCATGGTGCAGAGACCTTCTAAACTAAATTTGTAAATAACACTTTTATAACCAATATACAGTGAGGCTCTAAAGTGAGTTTTCCTTTCAAGTCTTTGTTCACGCATTATTCCATCATCATATTTACTTCTTGTACATTATTTTTGTATAGATGGTAAATTTTTCAAATAAACGCTATTATTTCTAAAAGATATTACAATTGCTTTGTGTACTACAAAAATATATAGTTTTTATTTAAACTTGAACTATGTGAGCACTAAAATGAATAAAATTTATATATATATATATATTTGTATAGTTAATTATAAAATACTTACGTTGCTTACGTCTTGGCATGATTTTCTTGAAAATGTAATTGTCTTAGTTCAAACCTGTAATAGTAGAAACTATAATCAATATGGACCGTATATTATGACGGGTTAATTTTCGATTCTTAAGACAATAATATTATTAAGAATAATGGATTTTTATCCATACCCGGATATTACAAATTATATTTTTTATTTGGGGGTGCATGTTGGAAGCCTCCTCGTGGCCACCCCCTTACACAGGCTCTTACCTTAGAGATAGTGACCAATAGCCAGCAATTCAACGATCGATTCTCGATCGTACGTCTCATAATGAGCACAACACAACATACAAGACGCCCTCCCCTCCAAAAAAAATAAACCTAGTTTAGGCTACCCTATCCTTCAGACCTCTGTAATCTCAATGGCTTCAACCTAGCTTAAAAAATTCTAACGCAAAGCGCACATACAAAGTATAATATACATCCTTGGCTCCCTTTAATTTAGTTTCATAAAATATTTTCAATTGCAAAAATAAGCATCGATTTACATAGTTGGCATGAAGCAATGATATACAACCATCGTCTACCGTGCAGGATACACAACATTATTTTTAGATGCACATATTTGAACTGCAGTACTAGTGATCTTTTCTTATACACTTTTAAATATTTTGCGATCATCGGCATTATTTACTTCAGTCAATCATGTTATTTAATATTATCAAGTTTTAACTGTTTTTTTTTCTATTTCTTTGAGCATAATTACAATGTTAACAAAACTGATAACAAACAAAATAGCTATTTAGTTATCAATAAAATAAAAATAGTATCATTTATTCGGTAATGTCTAATTGCTTTTATTATCCGAAACCAATATTATTACATATTATTATTGCATATAATGCGAACATAAGAAATTCATATTTTCTGTTATTTTTTTCAAATAACTTATTATTATTGTTTTAAATTACTGATATTGTCTTGATGAAAATAATTTTAGAACTGAAATTTTGAACGCAAAAAAGTTTTGCAGTTTAAACAATTATCATAGATTGTACGTACCTTTAGATCTGCCGTTCTACCGAACAAAATCTTTCAGAATGCTGTTTTCACATTACACTAACTAATAACATGTAAATAAAGACAAAACAAAAGCATTAATTAACATAACATAAAAACGCAGTTATCATGAAAAATTAACAGTATATACCGTAGTAAATTTTGAAATGTACACAATTATAATTCGCGGAATATTGCGTTTTTGAGCAGCGGTCGACGATTGAGTGGTGTTAATAGCGAATGAGGACGAATCGAAATATTTTGGACGAGGGCCAACAGTTCACAACAGTAACCTGACAAATTTAGATTTTTACTAAAGAATAGATACGTTTGTTTAAAATGGTCCGTTCTTAGATCAATATTGACGCTAAAAGCTAATATGTTATACATAAATTGTATATATATATATATATAATATGTGTGTGTGTGTGTGTGTGTTTGTGTATTACATATTAACTTGTAGCATAAATATATATATATATATAATATATATTTTTTTAATACGGCCAAACATAAAGGAATATATTAAACACGTTTTGTAATTTTTCATCATAAAAACGAATAATTAATTCTTAATTATTTCTATGAACATTTTAACTATAATATTATATTATACATTTGTTTAAAATAAACTAATAGTAATATATAATATTAATTTTAAATAGGAGGCTTCGTCGGACTTGATGAACTTGATAAATCATGATTTCGTAAAAAATTATGTTTATGACACGTGGTTGTTAAAAGAAATGAAAATATAATTCTTAGGTAAATACATAAGGTAATACAACTATTTTATAAAAAAAACAATTCAGTATAATTATTATTTATTTAAATAAATTACTTTACGAAGATTTAGTAAATAGCAAAATGTTATTTTTAACTATTAGCACAATACCGTGTACCAATTACCATGCATGCTGCTTAGTGCTTACATATATAAAATAGAATAACTGAGTATACATTATACACATTTTGTATCAAATAACATTGCAATCATAGATATTAGATGGGAATATTCATTTAAAATTATTTTTAAACAACTCTTTATTAAACTTCGATGGGGAGCTGAGAAGTTATTGTTTTTACAATGATGTGTTTTTTTTAAACAATTTTTATTTTTGTGTCTGAACCCACGACATCTCGTAAACCGCTGAACCGATTTCTTCGTGTAGCAACTATATAGATCAGAAATCATAACTGTAAGGGACTTTAGCAGGTCAAAAATTTAAAAAAATCACCCCTTCCCCATCAAAATCGAGAAAAACACCCAAAAAATTTACAAATTTTTCAGCTTAAAATTACGATGATCTAAAACTTTTTAAAAAATAGTCGAAAAAGTTCCAAATCGATAAGAATTTTTCTTCAAACATAGTTCACCGATAAAAATTAACAAACCAAAAAAATATCATAAACCCTTTCCCCTAGAAGGGATAGAATTTTTTTCTTTATTTCACTTTTTCAAGCAAAGTTTCAAAGAGTTAGATCTGAAAATTAGACCGAAGGTAGATCTAAAAGGAATCTATAACATATACAAATATTTTAAAAATCTGTAGTCAAATTTTTTTTTTATTAAAGAAAAACACCAAAAATAGGGTAAATTTACACTTTGGCCGTAGTCAGTTTCTAGGTTGCTGTGTGTGAGTGAATCAACAGTCAACAGGTAATGAAAAAATTTTCATTATATTAATAATTACAATACTATAATAATTACGATATACGGGGTAACTATGACAATACATTTTTATAGACAGACGATCAACCCCTATCGTATCCACTCTGCACAAGACTAAATATTAAATGATAAGTACATTATTGCTGGTCCCACGATTTCTTCTAAACCGCTATGACTGGTTTGAACATACTATCCACAGATTCGCATCGAAGCGTTTATTTAAAAGTGATTTTATCACTTTCAGTTATAATAAAATCTGTAGACTTGTGACCTCTCCGTCCCCATTATGCCCTGACCCCACTGTACTGGCTTTAACTGTTTATATTTTTAGTTTACAAAATTTACAAAAAAAGTTAAAAATAAAAATACATTATTTCATTAGCACATAAACATTACAGTACCTTGTTCAAAAACTCCACTACACTTTGTAAAAAATATGTAAATAGGTATAGGTCTTAAATTTGTTAATGCAATACCATTATAAAAAAAAACCACTATGAATATTGAATAATGAGTGATAACTAGAACAATTTGCAGGATCTGTCCTAGCTAAAAATACATATTATACTCTATTCCAAATAAGAACAAACCTACGCGGAGACGATAACTTTAATTACCACGTTTATATACAGTGCTTAATGCACATCAACAAATCATCAATAGAACGGGTTTATGAAATTGATTTAAAGAGGTCCAGAAGAGGAATAGCAAGTCCGAATTAGTTAACAAAAGATCCAATTTTATTTGGAAAAGGAAACATTTGTAAGCGTTCATTATCAACATAATTAAGTAGGGTTTTGGTATAATAAAAAACGGAGTTCATTTTAATTGGCTGATAATCTGTTTTAATAACCTTACAAAATAATATTATTATCGATTTTTTATAAAAAAAAAAAGTTATTAACAAAAAAAAAAAAAAAAAATAGGAAAGCCCACCTTGCTAGCTTGCTAATTTTCCATTAAACATATTTTACAAAATAAATTGTTATTCAAATTCAATAACCTCCCTAGTAGCGAATAAGCAAAAAAAAATTAAATTGTTATTTTGGTATTGGTAACTAAGGCAATGTACAGACAGACATGCAAACGGAGTTATAAGGTGTCTAAACTTATATTTAGAAACCTTAGAAAATAAATGATTTATAACATACAATTATATACATGTGCCATACAATTAAATTTAAATACTTAATGTAATTACACGTTTTAGTTTTAAGTATTATTAATTGAATACAATACAGTTTACAGACTACACTTTACCCGAAAATAGGAGCTATATTTTACATATTTTGTATGAATAATACCAAAAATCAATACTAAAAATCTGTGAATAGTATGTTCAAACCAGTTATAGCGGTTTAGAAGATATCGTGGGACCAGCAATACTTTAAATTTAATATTTAGTCTTGTGCAGGGTGGATACGATAAGGGTTGATCGTCTGTCTATAAAAATGTACTGTCTTAGTTACACATGTATCGTAATTATTAACAATATATGAAAATATTTTCATTAACTGTTGACTGTTGATTCACTCACACACAGCAACCTAGAAACTGACTACGGCCTAAGTGTAAATTTACCCTATTTAAGGTGTTTTTCCTTAATAACAAAATATTTGACTACAAATTTTTGCGAAAATTGTCTTTGTTATAAATCCATTTTAGATCTACCTTCGGTCTAATTTTCAGATCTAAATCTTTGAAACTTTGCTTAAAAAGTGAAATAAAGAAAAAAATTCTATCCCTTCTAAAGGGAAAGGGTTCATGATATTGGTTTGTTAATGTTTATCGATAGTACTATGTTCGAAGAAAAATTCTTATAAATTTGGAACATTTTCGACTATTTTTAAAAATGTTATAGAGCATCGTAATTTTAAGTTGAAAAATTCGTCAATTTTTTAGGTGTTTTTCTCGATTTTGATGAGGAAGGGGTGACTTTTTTTAATTTTTGGCCTAATATTATATCTTACATGTATGATTTCTGATCTATAGAGTTGATACACGAAGTAATCGGTTCAGCGGTTTACGAGATATCGTGGGTCCGGACACAAAAATAACAAATAAAAAAATAAAAATAAAAACACATCATTGTAAAAACAAGAAGCTAATATATTCAGTATTCATAGTAACTTTTTAGTATCTCGAGTAGGTTTGTAAATTGTTGACTTTTTACAACGCCCGCTACTCCCGGCAGGGAAAAATCTATGGCTTATTTGTACTTCGAATATTGCCGCCCCATTAATGACTTTAATAACTTGGCAACAGTGTATACTTAATCCAATCAGTCCCCGCGAATATGGCCTAGATCCTAACTTAAAAATATTTTGAAAATTTATTAAAAAATTATGTTATTAAGATCAAATAAAGTTTCTTTATATAAAAACCTAATGAATGATGTTGCAAACAATAACACAAATTTGGCGCCGGGGTATTATCCTTGATTTTGAAAGTCATGTTTCGAGTTCTATAAATATATTCTATATTACTAGGTCAATAGGTATGAATGTTTCTACACACATTTAAACCAATAGCCTTATCGTATCATGATATATAGTACAGTATTTTTATTTAAATAAGGACATATTTTAAAACATTTTGGCGAGTATTCAATAGTTTATTTGAACAACATAACAATATAGTATCATTATATTATTGATAAACCAACTACGCATTTAATAATATAATTCATTTGCAAACAAATCAAATACTGTTAAAACTTAATTAATTGCTCAAAAACATCTGTTTAGTTGAAACATATAGGTACAAATACTTACATATTATATACTTTTTTCTCAAATCTCAAGACATTGATGGTACGAGTTTACTGCACATGTTCACGAGAGCATATTTTTGGAAATTCTTTTTTATAAAAATTGTAGCATTATATATAAGTATCTATAATAACCTCCTACAAATTGTGTACAAATAATTGAATTGATAGATCCGTAGTTTTAATGTTAGAGGTAGAGACATATTTTAGTACATAATGACAAGGACCATTATTTAGTTTTTATTTATTGAAGTTATTTTGTTCCTAGAAGATACCAATTTAGACCTAAAAGTTAGATAAAATTATGCCTACTTAGAATGATCGGATTTTAATTGTGTATACAAAGTTGAGCTCATCGATCTTTTTTCCAGGTTATTGTGGAACTCGATTTCTAAAGTGTTATAATAATTAGACTATAGATATTCCAGGAAAAAACATGATAATAATATTGTGCATAATCCGCAAAAACAAAATGTCGGACCCTTATCAGCCCTGGCCTAAGTTTCCCTTCTGGTTATTCTGTGGGTTTTATTACTGATAATATAGGTTACCAGATAAGAGTTTCTTATCTTTCACAAAAGCAAAAATGTTGATTAATGAATAACAAAAACAATAATTATTAATTTTTTAGTTTTAAAAATTGCTTAAAAAAAATCTAGCTTGAAATTTAAACAGAAAAAAAACGTTTAGTTTTATAATTTATTCTTTTAATACGAATAAAATAATTGAACACGGAATCGAACACAAAATTTATAATGGTAATATTTTGTATACTTATTTTATTCTATATAGAAATATTTATGTGTTTATTATTAATTAGCTAATATATGTGTTTTGGTGTATGTTTATGATTTAGTTTATCAAACTGGTAGTAATAGTTTTACTTTGTCATAACTATTGTAAATGCATAGTTATAAGTAGGATAATATAATATAAGTCCAAGGGAACTGAAGTCAATTGATTTCCGGAGTACTAAATAGCCAGTCTTGCCTTATTTGTATTATTTAGAAACTACCAAGTTTATTTAAGCAAAATCGTGTTTTAGTTGTATAATTTATGGATAAATAATAAAATTGTGACATCTTTCTGTGTGCTAAAAATAATGATTTTGGAACTAGCCGTAAAAAATGTTACCAAAATTGTCAGTTCTTGAGAAAAAAGTATTACTAATTGAGGATGATTATAAAAAAAATGAAAAAGATCTTTATATTTTAAAATCAATTTCAATCAGAAGAACAACAATATTTGCCTAATAATAGTGTAATAAGCGGTATTTCATCTACCGTTAATGAATCGTTATCTAATTTTGTCAAAGCTACTGACCAAATATTAAGTGTTGATGTAACAAATGAAGATATCAACTGTGTTTTTTGAATGAAATATAAAAATCAACTTGAATATAGATATTATAAAAATTAGAAAGAATGTCATTCATGGTTCTGATTCATTTGAATATTATATATATATATATTTGAAGAAACCTTATGATGCCTAAGAGGCAAAACCGGTAGTTACATAATAGTAATTTTATAATACTCCTAGAGAGAGATCGCCCATTTTTTTGTTTATACACAATTACAATACAAAAAAGTATTATACCTTTATTATAAAAAATGGTTTACCTAATATATTAATAAAGTACATTATTTAGAAGACGGTTGATTTCAATTTCTTTTTTAGTTACAAAAGGATGTCAATTTAGATAATACTCCTAAGAAATGGATGTTAGAAAAACACATACAATTTTTGCAGTCCTTTGGTAAAGATAATCATCAATATGTAAGTAATAATTGTCTATACAGTTTTATATCATTTTAATAAAATGTATTGCCTTTAAAATATGTTCATTTGTGTTTAGGAAAGCAGTATGATGGAATTCCTCCGTATGTCTGGTATGTACTGGGGACTAACAGCATTATATTTAATAAATGATGGCGTTATACCAAAACAAGATGAAATATTTGTATATATAAAAAGTTGTGAACATAGTTGTGGTGGTTATTCTCCAGCTCCAGGTCATGATCCACATTTGTTGTATACTCTTAGTGCTGTTCAAGTAATAACTATTTACGGATAAAAATAATTTATTTAAGGATAAAATATAATAAAATCTAGAACTTTTTTTTATATAGATTGCTTGTATACTTAACCGTGAAACTGATTTACCAGTTGACAAAATTGTATCGTATGTTACCCAACTACAACAAGTTGATGGTAGTTTTACTGGAGATAAATGGGGAGAAATTGACACTCGTTATTCGTTTTGTGCATTGGCTTGTCTATCTTTATTGGTAATTAAAAAACTTATTATTTAATAGTATTCTAAACATATTTTAATTGTTACAAAATTGTATATGTTTTAGGGAAAGCTCAATGAAATTAATTTAGATAAAGCTGTTGAATTTATCAACAGTTGTCAGAATTTTGATGGAGGTTTTGGTTCAAGACCTGGTGCAGAAAGCCATGGGGGTTTAATTTACTGTTGTATTGGAGCACTATCTATTGCTGGTCGGTACCTAAAAATCTTTGTTACAGTTTCTAGTTTTTTTTTTTTTTTTTGTTATTATTATTAAGCTACAATTGTGTTACATGCAGAAAGCTAAAAAATATAAAAAATTATTGGTTTTTGTTTTTACATTTTTTACATTTTGTTTTCTATATTTTTGTTCCATTTCACAGGTAAATTAGACTTGGTTGATGCTGATGTATTAGGTTGGTGGTTAGCTGAAAGACAACTTCCATCCGGTGGTCTTAATGGTCGTCCCGAGAAATTACCAGATGTTTGTTACTCATGGTGGGTGTTTTCATCATTGAACATTTTAGGACGAGACCATTGGATAGACAAAGAAGAGTTAAAAACGTTCATACTTGCTTCTCAGGTAAAATTAACAATAAAAAGAAATTTACTGACATTGATCATTTTTTTAATATGTTTGATCACAAATTTCATATAGGACAATGATGGAGGAGGATTTAGTGACCGACCTGGAGATGAGCCGGATCCATTTCATACGCTTTTCGGTCTTGCCGCGTTATCTCTCATGTCCTATGATAAGATTTTACCCATAGATCCTACATATTGTATGCCAAAAAGTGTGATTAACCGATTAGGCTTGAAACCTCAAATTCTGCCACGTCCGTAATTATCTTAATCACATCAAAATAATACTTATTATTATTATTTTTATGTCTTTTTACTCGAAAATGTATGCTAAGTCAATAAATTATTTATATATTATAATTTTGTATTGTTAAAAGTTATAATTGAGGAGTATGTTTTGCAAAATACTATAGTACTTAAAAAGTAGATATTTTCTTTGCGAAAATAGCATATTCTTAGGATCTATTAGCATTCTAGTGCTTAAACTGAAAGGGAGTAGCAGGAGATCGAAGCACCTCTACTACTTTCTATTTTTATTTTTACTGCTTACTGTCCTTTTAAAACTCCTGTCCGTTAATTACCCTTAGTTACCACCCACCTATCTCAACCTCGAACCACCCATGTACCCCATCTGATTTAAACATTGTATCAATCATTATTTGGCATGAAAATGAATAATTACATTATGAATTTGCTTAAAAACCCTATCTTCTTATACAGTTTAGAGTATTAAATCTGATTTCTACTTACTCTTTAACCTAGTATTGGAATATATGTACTTTTTACTCCATGACAGGCTTATGGACAGAAACATAGACAATTCTCTTCATCAAATAATTACTATTTGATGAATAAATGAAAATACATGTGACAAATATTATTTGTCTATGGATTGAAAGTATCTAAATTCACTTCCTTTTACTTCTAAAACAAATGATTAAAAAAACCAAAAGCCCCACTCCAAAAAATAAAATTAGATAATATTCTGGCTTATTTCACTATAACAATTACATAATACTTAACTCTTTCTTTTTAAAATTTCCATATTCTGACTTTCCTTTTATATTATTTAAAAAATGAAAACACTGTGAAAACAATAATTTCTCAGCTAATGATCGAGCTAATAAATTACCTTATATTTAATATAAATAATTAATTTCTGTACTATGCTTATAAGTACACATTTTTCAATAAAAAAAAATACCTTATAGGTATAATTTTACTAAATTTTATTTTAAAATAATTATTGAAAAAAATATGTACACTTAAGAACGTACAAAGATAGATTTGTTGTATGTAAAAGTTACAACAAATTACAACATACCCCAGTCTTCCTTGATCATATCTGATCCTTTTTCTCCTATCATTATTGCCGGAGCATTTGTATGAGCAGCTGGTATCTCGGGTATTATTGAGGCATCTATGACCCTTAAGCCTTTTACTCCGTGTACCCGTAGTCTTGGATCCACAACAGCTGTATGATCTCCAACGGGGCCCATTTTACAAGTTCCAGATAAATGATAAACTGTAAAGCTAATTTGTCTGACAGAGCATTTCCAATAGTCATTTGAATCAAACTGGTATTGAGTACAACCAGGCAATGGAGTATTCAATATTGTAGCGTTTAACTTCTTCATCGCATCAGTTCTTAACATTTTTTGAAATAGTCTGACTCCAGCAACAGCCACGTCCAAGTCAGCCTCGTTCGAAAAATAATTAGGGTCAATCAATGGATGATGTAGTGGATTTGCATCATTTAACGATATACGCCCTTTACTTTTAGGCAACATAATCATTGGCAGTACTACAAACCCGTCCATGTTTTCCGTTGGTTTGTAAACTTTGTCGTAAACATCTCTTCTTAGTCCAAATAGTGTGTGCACCATGTCATCAGAAGAATATAAGCCAGATACTAATAATAATTCTAAATTAGGATAACCATCGGGGTCGTTTGGATTGTTAGTATCATAAAACGCTAGAGCTTCTGTACCGCCTGGTACTGTATACGGTCCATTGTGATTTGTCATGTAGTTCAAAAGATTCTGCGGATTTCTCATTAGTTTGCCAGACTTTAAAGATACTGTATCATTAATCAAAACTGTTAAACTACCAAGAGCTACATGGTCCATTAAGTTTTCGCCGACGGGTAAATCTTTTACAAGAGGGATACGTTTATCTTTCAAGTGTTTTTGCGGGCCTATTCCTGAGAGCATAAGTAATTGAGGAGAATTTACTGCTCCGCCTGAAACAATTACTTCTTTCTTAACGTAAACTCTGTACTTTGTAAGGCCGATCAAAAAATCAACTCCAATAGCTTTTTTAGTTTTTTTGTCTATTAATATTTTTGTAGCCATGCTAGATTTTTTAATTTCTAAATTTGGCCTACTACTTGCTGGAATAATAAAAGCCGTATTTGTGCTACAGCGACGACCATTTTTCATGGTAGCCTGAAATCAGTTTTACATACCATTTGGTATTAGTCAATAGATAAAATAAAAATTATTTAACACATTATTTTACTGAATTTCCACGGGGATGCCTACGAATTATAATTTTAAAAAAGTAAGGTCGCCAGAAAAAACGGGAAGCACTGGGGTTAGTAAGTTGTTCTCTGGGTTTATACGAATATAATAGGTACCCAACTAAAAGCCATACAGTGATTTTCAGAAAAACATTAACTTATAAGTGTAAATAAACTATATTGATGATATTTTTAATGTGTAACAATTATATTTATTACAGATAAAAAAAAATTGCAAAAAGTTTCAAAAAAATGTGTTAAATTTAGTGAGTTCTAAGGTAAACATCGTATTTTATTGCACCAGCTGTACAAAAACCATCAATAAAAGCTTGATCAAATTTCCTAACATCAGGTATATAATAAAGGCATTCAGCCAATAACAAGCCTAAAAAAACTAACCTAAAAACCTCATATTAAATCTATATAGGAAATAAGAATTCGGACAAAATTAGATTTTACTAGCTTACTAAAAAAAAAAATGCTCATCAATAATTTAAATTTTACTAGTTACAAATTGCATGCATTCAACTAAACAGGTGTATTGTGGTAACTAAAATATAAAACTATATCAATCTAGTATCTAGAAAAATGTAAAATTTATTAAAAAATTACCTGTAAATAATTAATTCCGATTTGATGTTTGCCATTGTAGTCAATAATTGGTAATCCGATTTCGTTTCCAGAATCCACAAATGCTTTAGCAATTGGAGTTCTAAAAGGTACATTATTTATCGATAATAATCCATTATGACCATGATATCCTGGATCAGGCTGTGAAAGCACAGCATTTTCAGATTTCATAAAATATTTCAGGACATCCTTGTAGCTCCAACCTTAAAAATTTATATAAATAAAAAAATTAGTAAGAGCCCTTAATTCTGCATTACATTTATATTGAGTGTACTATGTTGTGTATTATAATAATTTGCTGTCTAAACTCACCAGGATTGCCCATTTTTTCCCAATTATCGTAATCCCTCCAATTACCTCTGGTGTATATCATATAGTTCAAAATGCTACATCCGCCCATCACTTTTCCTCTAGGAAACTTGCATCGCTTTTCTTCAAATCCTAAAATGTATAAACATCGGTATTTTTTATGCCATAGTTTAGTAGTGGAACATACGATTTTTACCTAAACATGAATTGTTCATTGGCACCGTTTTATACTTCCAGTTAATTGCCGTCGTTTGTAATATTCCGGCTCCTGCTGGTAAATCCATAAAATAATTTGCATCGTGGCCAGCTTCAATCAACAATATCTTCCAGTCACTCACCTTAAAAAAAATATATCAAGCCGTGCTCAAATAAATTGTGGATTTTAACTTTCTACAATCATATTATATTAAAACAACGGAAATTTACTTCCGACAGTCTGTTAGCTACCACGGCTCCCGCGCTACCAGCACCTACTACCACAAAGTCGTAACTTTGAGGAAGAACGTGGGCATGGTCATCACTGAATTGCCAAATTTCATTATGTTCAGAATCCGTTGATTCAGAATTTGAAACCAAAAATACTATCCAACAGAAAATATAAAACATTTTTTTACGAAAGAAAACCACTGTAAAACAAGTCCCTCTATTGTACAACTATTACAAACACTATAAAGAAGTGAATTCCACTAAAAATTAATAGTTTACGATATAGTTCCGAAACTCGTTACTAAATATAATATCATTAGTAGCCGCGAACAAAATAATATCGTAACATTCAATAATCACACACACATATATATATATATATATATTTATATTTACCGCTTGATCACTAACTGCTATATAGGTACACAGATGGATAGATTTCAACAAAATCCTTTGTTAAATACTTTCGCCCTTCCACTAATTTGCTAGTCACGGCCAACATTTCATAATATTCTAATGCATTTTTTTAGATTTTCCAGACCCATAATACATTTAATGTCGGGAAAATACGATTAGTGTCAATTACGCATTTTAAAACTAGTAGGTACGCTATTAAATCTGCATAAAATTAATTTACATTTGATTATATCCTCAGTTGATGACGTATAATAAATATATATTAATTTCAAATTAATGTTTAAAATAGTTATATTTACCCATACACAATATAAAACAGTATTGTTTTTGTTTATAATATACGCTTCAAGTTGCTGTAATCGGGTTTAAAACGAAATATATAAATATATATATATATATAGTGCAACAAAACTCTAAATTAAACATCTTAAATATGTACAAATTTGTGACGTCCCTCGAATAAGCAGAATTTGTGCAGGGAACGTATTTAAGTTTCCTAGTGGATACCCTACTTTGGATTAGGTATAGAATTGTTTGAATCCCAACCTATTAGCGTTAACCAACATTTTCTTTAAAATTAACTTTTAACATAATATTATAATACAAAACTTGTGTTTATATCCAGCTTCTTCTGAGATGCCTTGCAAATAGCACACTCTGCAAAATGTTTTCCCGTAGCATAAGTTCACATATCTTTTGGGTATTCCCAAAATTACCATTGTCTTCCAAAGCTCTTCTCTGTCTACACTAACATATGCCTGCTTGTAATCCACAAAAACCAAATGCAAGTTTAGTTCCTTTTCAAATTCGTAATATTTTGACATTATTTGTCTTAGTGCGAAGATATAGTCTGTTGTGTATCTTGTGGTTGCATACCTAGTAATAAGAATAAAATATTTAAAAAAATGTGTAAGCACAAAAAAATATACACTAGGGTATAAGCGTATTTCGGTGTAATGCTTAATAATTTTTTAAGACGTTTCGATTTACGGTTATAAACGAAACTTTAATTGTTAACCAACGCGGTAAGAACTAAGGTCTAAGAAGCTAGCGCAGTAAAGTTGAAATAATGCTTCGATGTAATTTTGAGAATAGTATAAGAAAATATATTTTATATTTTATACTATAGTCTGTTAAAAGAATCTATTTGGAGATCAAAGAAAAGGGGTATAATTAAACATGCCAAGCATTAGTAAAATAAAACTTATAAATATATTTGTTCGGATTTTCAACAATAAAACCATATAGTTTCAGGAAATCATTTTTTGTAAGTAGTTTTACTGAATATATTTTTTTTTTAAATCGACCCCGTTACGTCATTATAAGGATTTTTAATACGGCAGTGTAGCTAACCACCAACGTTCTTTATAATATATATATAGTTATATATATATAACTATACAGTATGCGTTGTTATAAATAATACTGTACTAATTAAGGGACTTTTAATAGATTTTAAATAACACCATAAAAATACTATTAAACCATAATAACTCTATTCAGTTGACGTAACCAAAATAGGTTAAATATTACCCGCTAGTGGTACGTAAAATCGTATACGACATCATTATTATAGACAAGAGATTATGATATGAGACAGAAACGATATTTTAATGAGTTGTTGAATTAAGAGTTTCGAATAAAAGTATAAGAGGAAACAGAATGGAATGAAGGGTTAGAAAATCAAATTAGGGAACACTAATTAATACTTACTTGCCTGGTAAACGAAAAATGTCAATTTTGTCGCTTATAGTAACAGTGGTAAGTATTTTTTATTTGATTCTTAACAAAAGCTAAATAATATGTACGCTAAAGCTATAGAAAAACATTCTGTCTGATCTGGGGCCAATATGCCGATAGTACGCCTAACGAAATAAACACCTAGTTGCTGCTAATTAATACATTTACAAATTTGTAATTATTTTTCTACAATATGTATAATATTATTGTCTTTTATATAACATATTTAAATACAAAAATATACATACTCGTATGTGTTATATATTTAACAGTACCTATTAATTGATTATGATTGGCGTGTCCATTGAAAAATGTGTATAATATACTATACGTATGTCCCATAAGTAAATACCTATATTCCGGATATCCAAGACTAACCAAAAACTAATAAATCCTTAGATGGGATTTTTTTCATAAGAACCAAAATTTAGGAAAGCATAAGTAAATCATAAAAAATATCACAAATCCCCAAAGTATAATTATCACTATTAATATGTACAAACAAATAATAAGAAATTAACATAATAAATAAACAACGGATTACTAATAAATGATGGTATAGGCCGGCTTTCGATAAATATTTATGTACCTATATGATACATGCATGAAGAATCACTAATAATTACAAATACTAAAAATCGAAAAACAATATTTTTTAGCTTTTCGTTAAATCTAAATAAGATATTTATTAATTAATTGTGTTTTCAGGTTATAATAACATGTTTGAGTTTGCTGCTCAAATACTATTTATAACTTGTATAATTGAGAATTAGTATCCATCGACGTTTATTGATGTTGGTTGATATACTGGTGTCTCTCTATAACAATAAAGTTCGATTAAGTTTTTATACAGCATATACGTTTTATAGAACGTAATCAAATATTAATAACTAGTATTATTAAAAATATAAAATGTATCGAGATAATACAGAACAATTTTATTTCTGGATTATGTTCTATAATATTCTATGCCAGTAAAACTCTGAAAATGTTAAAAATTATTTAGACTAAAATAAATAATAATTTATAAAAGCAGTTGAGTCTGGAGTATTCTATTATGTATTTTGCAAATATATACATTTTTTTTGGTCTGTTTATGCAAGCGAGTTTATCTCGCTTTATAAATACCTATCTTACCTATTTGAAAACTGACTATATATTTAAACCTATTTGTCAGTCAATTACTTTCGTAAAAATCTTTATTGGTTACCTAAATGTCTAATTGCTTTGTGGTAACTATGATTCACTGACGATGAGTAAATATCACGTCCGTATTGTTACATTATAGCCTTGAGAAATTGACTGTCATAGAAAACTGCTGCATCGGTGTATACATTAACGTACACATGCGTATTACACACATTTATATAGCACGTAAAATAAACATTATTAAACTTAAAACCCCGTAACCTTATCGGGTGTAACTCATTTTGAGTTTTTTTTAGCTTTCAAAGGTTTCTGTGTAGGTACTTAAGTGTTAACATCCAACTCGGACAATAGAGCAAAAAGTATTCAACTAATAGTTGTACGCCAAGAATAATTATAAATAATCACCTTAACTGAAATTCATGTGGAAGAGGACCTTTGAAATTTAACATTCTATGATAGTACGATAGTGAATTTTTCTTCCGTGCACAGTACATCATAAATGCCATTGTAAAAGGTACAGAAAGTATAACTCCAATTAGTATGCCCACGAGTAGTACACCATCTCTTTCCGGTCGATGGTTATAGAAGTCCAAACACCGCAAATGGTAATGTCGGTGATCAAGGTCCAGAATTGACACTCCTCTCATTTCTATGGGTTCTTGGCAACTGAAAATCAATTAGAACCAACGTTTTCCACCGATAATATTTAAAATATGTCAAGTGGTAGCTATTTACGTAAAATCTTTAAGAAATTCGGCATGTCTTGCTTCTACCATAGGTGCTAGAGTTGAAACAAGCCACTGGTTTTCACAATCACATATCCATTTATTCCCCTGTAAATTTAGGTCTTGCAACGTATCCCACCTACTTAGCAGACGACTATCCAGATATCCTAAAGAATTGTGGTTTAAATATAACTGAAAAGAAATCTCATAATTAGGTACATAGAATCCGTGGTCACGATTAACGCTTTTAGGTTTTAATCGAAATACCTATAGTTAGACACGTGTGTGTGATATGATATATAAAAAAAAAATATATTATTACTTTGACAATGTGTGGCCATTGTTCTCCCTCCGACCCATCGTGGGCTTCGTAACTAAATGCATTGGGCGCAATCGAATGTAATTGAAGGTTGTGGGAACAGTAAAATTCTTCTAAATTTGTAAGAAGACTAAAGGCATGTTCATCGATAGTGTTCAAATTTGGCATGTGCGATAAATGAAGTATCTTTAACCAAGACATTTTTGGAAAATTTCTATGACATAGATTTTTTTATAAGCGTTTTGAATTTTTAGTAATTTCTGTAAATTTTACAAGTATTGGTCATTGAGTTGATATACTAACGAGATGTTTTGAATTGGGTTATAGCTTAAATCCAGTCTGCGTAACATGTGTGCTTCTGCCAACTCTCGTGGAACATGATTAAACATATTTTTCGATAAATTTAATGACTCTAGATATCGAGGTGTATGTAAAAAGTGTTCAGGAAGATTTTCCAACGATGTATCTGTCAAATCCAAATTCTAGGAAAATGATGCAATCATTCGAATGTGGAACAAATCAAATCGATTTTAAAAATTGAATCTTAATAAAACAATACTTTCAAGAAAGGAAGCGATGATAGTGCAAAACTGGTTGATCGGTCTATGACTTTAAACGGATTTCCCGCGAGCGTCAAAGACGATAGCGTGCTGAGATCTTTGAACGTATTCGCCCGTAGAGAATGAAGTCCGTTGTTGTTCAAATTTAAATGCTTCAAAGACGTGTGAAATGTCGATTCGGCTTCTTGGTTTGTCTGTAAATGAAGTTTTGGTTGTTCGTTAGATTAAAAACGTGTACAAGTTATAACTTAATGTTCCGAGCGAAGCAACCCTGAGTAAACTCACCTTGAAGATGTTCGAATCTAAAGTGTCGGGAGTCAAAGCGTTATAGCTAAGATCGAGGTCTATGAGAGAGTGCAAGTTTGCAAAGGCGAAATCGTCAATTTTGGATATGCGATTGTGCTGAAGCGACAAATACTTCACTTTAGAAGGTGGCAGCTGTTGGACGTGGACGATATTGTTGTAGTCGAAATGTATTATTACAGCCTCGCTCAGCGCTACTTCGTGGTTCCATAAGTTTAATATTTCAATTTGACCTTTGTCCGAACAGTTGACCGAAAAGTCAGTACAAGTGCACGTATCGCATAACTGTGTACCGTCACTGACCACGTTGCGTATTAGAATTGCGATTATTAAAATACTAATGAATAATTCCTGGGTCGGCCTGGAAGACATAATGCCGCCGTGTAATTAAATCAACACTAATTTAGTACACACGTAAAATACCTCGAATAAAACTACAATAATTTTCACGTATATTATAACGACTAGGTACCAACTAATGATTACTCATAGTGCGTTAATACTTACTAGTATAATGCGCACAGAACAAAGCGAGGAATTTCGAGCACAAGATAAATAATAAAATCTTATCTTTTAACAAACAGTCTTGTAAAAATTGAGTTTCACAATATTATTTCGTTGTACTAAAAAATATCAAGTAAACCTCATGTAGTTAACACGTATACAGGGTGATTTTTTTTAAGTTATCCAATCGATGTCTCATAGGATTTTATTTTATTTTTTTCCCCGCAGTGATTTATACAATAGCATCTCAATTTTTCACAAACTTTTTGTTTTTAACCCCCCTCCGAAATTCTTAAATGATAACGTACCCATATATTTTATTAACTTTTTTAATTAAGAATAATTTACTAAAAATGTTGACCGGTCGCTAACTAGTTTTGGATAATTATTTTAAGGTTATTAAAGTTTAAAAGTTAGGACGGAAGGGGAAGTGTGTTTGAGTAATGTGCACAGATAAAAATAATACAACTCACCACCCATCCCAAACTTTAAACTTAAATCATTTTAAGAATAATTATCCAATTAACCATTAATATTTTATTTTAAGAATAATAGGTACATATCAATATTAAAGGAAAGCTTTATGTTTTTAAAATTATAATTATACAGCCAAAATCATAACCGATTTAAACAATGTTTTCTACATTATTTACTTCAAGTTTTTTAAAATAATTATGTATTAAATATACTATTTAAAATAGTTATAACCATTGTTCCTTTAGTTTATTTAGAAAATGCTTGTTCTAAACTATTCCATGAATCGTGATATAGTTTAAAACAAAGTAAGAATAATAAGGTACCTATCATTAAATTATACCTACTATATTCATTTAAAAACTTTTCTTTAGGTAACAAAAATACATTGTATATTTTATACTGATAGGAAAGGTACCTATAAAAAATCGTGATAGGGAAAGTAAAACCTAGGGTTAGGGGGTATACTAACAATAAGTTTAAAAATTATATGAAAATGTCCACCCATAAAATCAAGTAAACCCCCCAAAAAATATGATAAAAGTTATAAAACAACTTTCTATAGAGACTATGCTTAAAATATTAAATTTAACCACAAATAAACTGTTTTTATTTCATTATATAGCTAATACAAGCTTTAGCTTTCCAATTATTATCTCTTAAAAATAACCTAAGTTTGTATGTCCCGTGTGTATACTATACGAATATTAAATACACAAATTACACATGTTAATATTTTATTAATTATAATGTCTAACGAGTTAAAATACATTAATCACGTATCACGTCATAAGAAAAATATTCGTCAGTCATCACATCCGACGAACGAGTCAGGCAGTATCAAAGAATGAAATAACATTTTACATTTAACATGTCTGCTGTCTGTTGAATAAAGTGATTTTGTATAAAATTGTCTGAATATTGAATAATGTCTAGTTTATGATTTCTTTTAATTAATTGTTATAGTTATCATAAAAATAGCCTTGGAAATCTGGAATGCCGAAGTACCAGAAAAGTGATGCAAGTCTATTTATTTACCTATATATCCACTGAAAAATATTTATCTGCTTTGTTTGTATCATAAATTCAAACGTTTTATTGGAAACATTCACTTTCAAATATTATTATTTTATAAGCCCCATTTGTCGAATGTCCCTAGTGCCTACACAACGTATAAAAATCATTATTTTAAAAATTACTGAAAATGTTTTTAGGTAAAATGATGTAGAGTGGGACTCTGACTAGTACAAAACTGTTTTATTATTATATGTTTTGAGTCTTATAATTTAAGGTAGGTGAGAAGCATGCGCATCCTTTTTAAACCCGATAAATTATATAGCTGGTCTAGAAATTTTTTAATAATTGTATATTTTACTTAATTAATAATTAGTTTCACAGCCTAACGGTATATTATTTAATGTTTTTTTATAGTATATGACGATAACTTGAAAAAAAATATGTGTTGTATATTTGTACGCAAGTTTGTACCTATATAATTATATACCTATACATAATAACTCCTTTTAAGATTACAAATACCCATAGAACATTGTTAATAGTTATAAACAATTATATAAATGAGTGAACTACTAAACAGTGAACTGATGAATAATAACATTATATTGTTATGCAAAATAACATAATTTATACTCTATTTACTATATGTTAGTTTTATTATTACCAATGATTAAAAATACTACTCGTATTTATAACTAAATAATTTAATGTATTTGTAATTAACCTTCATTGATAATTGGAAAAATGAGTTATTGTTTAGTATGCCAAGATATAATTCAAGTACACCTATTATTTAAGTACTTATGAAATACACCTTATAAATTTTTTCTTTATTATAAAGATTTACCTTACAATTTTATTAACATCTCTTAGAGTAAAATAATTTATATGCATTAACAATATGACAATAAACTATGTATAAAAACGTATTCTTAACAATTTTTGCAATAAATTTCTTGTTATACATACAGTTTTAAGTTACATTAACATGTTTATATTTGGGTGAATCCAAACTCAATAGACTTATTTAATGTGGCACATTTTTTTTGAGAATGCAACCACGCAAGTTAAAAAAAATTTGGATCCAGCATTATGTAAAAATTTCAGATTCTTAACATTATAAATTAAAAAAATAGTTTTTTTTTACACTGAAGATGTAATGATTTTTTAAGACATAAATCAAGAAATAATATCATAAAGATAAAATTGATTAACAATAATAATATAACACACAACACTTTTTTGTTAAATTAAAAACATTTTATCTTTACAATTATGTCGAGACTGGAGAACATGTTATATGTTTTTTTTTAAGTAGTTATAATCTAAAAAAATATACAAACCATTTAACAAAAACAATAAAATACAAATTAGTTTATTTTATCTGTAAAAATATTGTACTATGAATTTTCAACAATTCTAGTATTCTGTTCAGCTAAAGGCTTCTGACCACCTCTTCTTCTTCCCTTATAATTTTGGTGATTATCATTTTCTCCAACAATCTAAAATATGAAAATAAAATAAAATAAAGTTTACTTGTATTACAATAAAAATTATCTATTTATTATGATTTCAATACCTGGCCTTGCCCTCTGGAATTGAACTTTTGAGGCTTTTGTGACTGTCTAGCACCTACTTGTCCTGTAGGTGGTGGGACAGATAAAACATTGCCTACTGCTTTTGTTCTACCTTCTCTGAACACTAATCTTTGTCCCGGTCTTAAGTATTCAGGGTATTTTATAAACCTAAATCTCACTTTTGCTTTATCTCCTGTCCTTAAGCAATCTTCTGACATACTTAATATGGATGCTGTTTGGCGAATACTGCCACAATGAACTATAGTGAATACATACAATTAAAATGAAGAATTAGTTATAACCAACAAATTTTGAAAAATACCCATTGCTTGGTAGCGTGAACTTATAGTTGTTGGATGATGTAAAACAAGAATCTCTCCATCAAACTCCCATGTGGCTGATGGGTTTAGGGCTGGAGAAACCATTACCATTCCTTTCCGAATTTGGGACCGTTTAATTTTTTTTAATGCGAAGGATGCTGTTTGACCCGCTTTGACTTCACGAACAACCATTCTTTTGCGGTGAATACTTTTAACTGTAATAGCTATAAATTGACCAACGGGATCAGGTCCAAGCATCAAAGTATCATTTAAACGAATTGTTCCTCTAAGCGTTGTACCAGAAACAACTGTACCAACACCCTACAATATAAATATAAAAAGTTATAATAATAAACAATTATCAAAAACAATAAATATCTACAAACATACTGGCACAGAATATGTATCATCAATTTGAAATTCTGCCGGTTCATCATCAGTGGTCATGACTCTAGTAGTCAAAAGATTTAAAAACATTTTTAGTAAATCTAAATTTTCACCATTTACATTAGAAACTTGAAATATTGGGCAAAGCCTGTAAAATTAGTTAAAATATAATTAATTTAATTTTAATTTGAAATAAGTATTTTTAATTTTCAAAATCTAGCAACCTTTGAGATACAAAATTAGTAGCACTAACAATAACGTCGTCTTTTGTTTTAACCATAACTGGCACTTTTCTACAGCCAGGAGACTTGAGTATACGAACCAGTAATCGTAAAGTATCTTGGAGAATATTTGGAGGGCACATGTCAATTTTCGTAACGACCACAAATACTGGAACACTAAGGGCTAGTGCTAAGCCTAAATGTTCTTTGGTCATTCCAATTATACCTGCATTGGCTCCAATCTAATAAAAAAATATAAATAAGTTTAACTAAAATTAATAATAAATACTTATTGTTAGTTGTTGTACAGTTGTATAATAAGTACAGATATTCACTCAATGGTTTTACTTACCATAAGCATGCCAAAATCTGGCATATGTCCAGTCATACCAAACACAGTAGTTTTCAGATAACGTTCATGACCAGCTAAGTCAATAAAAGTAATAACTTTGGTGGATTTTTCACATATTTTTACCCAATCTAAAGATCCGTGTTCAGGTCTATTTACTACTTTTCCAGTACTATCAAAACCAAGAATATCATTGCCTACTGAACTTGTACGACCTGATTCCATTTCATGTTTGTGTCGGAATAACTTTAATCTAGCATGCCCACGACCGTTGTCTAATTCACCGTGAGTTAAAACACCTAATAAGGTCGATTTGCCAGCATCAACATTACCTACAACCGCCACCCTGAAAAAAAAATTGGTTAATGAAAACATTTGTTTATACAAGTTTTTGTATACAGCTACACTACACATATAAAATGTATTTTTATATTAAACAAAAAAAATAATTATTAATTTGTAATATACTAGTGCAAGAACGCCGTAATGTAAAACGTTAACTATTTTAACAAAGGTTTAAAATTCTAAATGTCATGAAACTATAAGTATAATTTGTCTACATATAACAATAAATAATTTGATTTTTAATAATATTAAAATGGACCAAGTAACTTAATAGTTAATAACTAATATTAAATTACTTGGTAATTTAATATTAGTTATTACCTTATTTCAAGGAAGTCTTGAGATTCTAATCGTTTACGGACTAGGTATTGTGCAGTTAACCCATTGTCATTCTTTTCCCTAAGAAGAACACAGTCTGCTTCTTGTGTTGCAGCTAATGAGTGTAATGTAGCCACAGATGCTTCACATTCATCATTGGTTAAACCACTTCCATCATCTCCAATACCTATGTCAAATATAGTTTCCCCGTGACCATCTTCTAATAAATCTTTGAGTTTCTGTTCCAATGTTTCGAACTGCTCTTCAGATGGACTAACTAAACTTAACTGCAAGAAGAGAATATATATATATATATATATATATATATATATAGAATACCGAAGATTATTTTTATGTTGATTGTTTGATAATTTAATACCTATACCAAATATTACCTTGCCTCGAGTGCTGGAGTAATCTTTCTTCTTAACATTTTTTTCCGTTTGATCCTTTTCTAACAAATCACTAGAGTTTAGAGCAGAAATTGGAGTTTGCTCAATAATACTGGCCATTTGTGTGTTTATTTGCTATTGCTTCAAAGATCGTACTCACGTCTTACTATGATTAACAACGATTAATCATGAATGTTTTAACTAAATGTTTAGATGTTGATAAAAATTAGCAATGTTTACATTTACTGTCAAAATAAAACTATACACAACCATAATACCACAATTACTACCACAAAGGAAAAACAAAATGGAACAACTTAACATAAAACTAAACAACCGTAGTTTCTAAATATTTGAAACTATAAACGTAATAAGTGAACTAAAACACATAAAATCTGCATTATTGGTTAAGCAATTTTAACAAATTGACATTTGTGATTTGTTTGATTTGACACTTTTACACTACAGCCTACGAGTACGATTCGTGTGTTATCAATATTGAACATGCGAAACTGTAAACGTATCAACATAATATTCAGTGCATGATAGATTATGATTATTTTAGTATTACTTTTTCAATTATCATTAAATAATCGTCAAAATATTTACTTACTATTTTATGCCCTAATATCCTAATTTTCAGCTTAAAATTTTGTTCAAAATATAAATTAAAAATTTTCCAAAACATTGACTTAGAAGAAAACTTTCAGTGTTACCAATTACCATATTAGATGTTTCCTTCTGCGTACATATTATTATATTAACAGATGGCAAACAGATTACTTAACAACCAATTCAATAATAAATAGTAAAAATGACTACTTTTTTTGGCATAAATCATATATTGTCATTACTCATTTGTAAAATATGTAATAGCTGTCAAGTGATATGTGTTTATGGAATTAACACATATATAGACACTGTTTATACACTGTAAGTATAGGTTTTATTTATACATATACCTCTAGTTTTAGTTATAAATTATTTTTCGATTGATAATATTGTACTCAGTACTGGAAATACAGAATAACCGGAAGTATCCGACAATTTTTTTTTTCCAATTATGTATAAATTGTAAGAATTATCAAGCTTATTCCAGAAATTATCTAGTCCATCTATTATAATTTGGTTCCCAGTTGCAAAAACAATATGACAGTCAGCCTTTTTCGACGGCGCATAAGAAAAACAATGTAGTTTTTTTAAAGTTTCCCTTCTGATTATATATTGAACAATGAAAGAGCTTGTACCAGTGTATTAGATATTGATAAAGTTATTTATAATTTTGCATACCAAATGGCAAGGAAAAAAAACTTTTTGAAGTAAAACTTAACTGTACAATTTGCTTATACAATTTATACTATGCGAATTTGTATATTGATGTAAATTTAATTATAATTTGGATTATATTATGAGTTATAACAAATGGCTTTTATAATTTTTTAAGACCATTTCATAAATAAAAAAATTAATTTACCAATATTTATGTGTATAGACTAATATAAAATATATTTAATAAACTTATTTCTATTTTTTAGTTTTATTTTAAATTTATACTCCTATGGTTTTAATGACCAGTGTGGCCACATTAGGCGCTGGCTCACCTGGAATTTCCCGGGGTTCCTGAGGGCCAGTACTTTCCTAACTGGGCAGCATCAAATTTTCTTGCACCCTCACCGATATATTCTTAGTTGTAGCTCTAGTGTTCGTAGTGTTCTAACAATCTCTGATAAGTTTCAACTTCAACATCCCTGAATCGAAATTCCAAACGTACTAATATTTCTATCAGTTATAATTTGCCTTACATTTTCTTCTCGCCGAACTCTATCCACAAACCACCTCGCCCTTCTAGGTAACCCAGAAAAATTTAAGGTGTATACTGTATGTATAGTAGGTAATAAAAATATATGAATAATACCTCCTTAGTCTTGTTATCATATGTTCTTTGGACTAATGTGATTATCATTTATAGATTGTGTCATATGTGTAGACATGCCTATGAATGATGTAAAAACTATGTACCTATACATCTAACATCATTATATGTTCTTAAAGATCTCAACTTAAGAATAAAGTAGATTAAAAATATATCGAATATACTCATTTGTTTCTATTATAAGTCTAATGTCGAGGTCGTAAACAAGTAGTACTTGGCCTTGATTTGCAGGTATTTAAAAACCTAGTTAGCCAAAAATAATCGACATCGGGATAATATAAGGTGTGCCAAAATAACTTTATTATATATTGCTGGCAATGTCTATATATATTGATATTCGCCAAACGAAAATAATATTAATTAATTCCTTTGTTTGGACTTTTGTCGTGGTATTTGCAAAACCGTTTAGTTCTATCCAACTCCAATCAACAACATACTTTTATCAATGTTGCCTACTACCATCTTATTCATTAAGCTACCATCTATATTTATTCTTAGTTGATATGTCAATTTTCTTTAAAAATAATAAAATCAATAATAGCTTGAATTCCTAAACCTCACATATAATTCATATATGAGACATCTAGTTTGAAAACCAGCCCTAAGACATTTTGACAATGTGTTTGTTTTTTAAGTGACCATAATGTAATACTTGTTATGTATAACTGTTATTGAATATCAAGTAAAGAATATAACTAATTCAAACTGTGTTTGTTTGAAAATCTTGGTTGGTTCTATCTAAAGAAATTATTTGTTGTTTTGTGAAAGTTTTCAAAAATTGTATAGCTGGTTTTGAAACTAGGCGACCATATGTCATACATTTTAACAATAAAATGATTTATTTTTTAAAATCCATTATTTATCAGGTTAATAAAGTATATTGAGCGTCCAATGCCGATTCCAGACCTGTTTAGATAAATGTGTCTAGCCATTTTTCTATTTTAAATACTTAGTCGATCCACATGTCACTAACCTAGTTTTGAACTAACCTAGTTTTTAATAATTATTTTTAGAGTTAATTGCTACAGCATACTGAAACATAGGCTGGAGGGCACACGCAAGTGTGTATCATTGTGAGATTTAATGTTGTGGTACATTTTCACATCATTCGTAAATAAAAGTATTTTTATAGACCTATCGAGGATTAGAGTCAAATCATTTATAAGTATTAAAAATATGATCTAATTCTTTAATAAGATCCTTAAGGAACTCCAGAAGCACTGCATATCTTGACACTGGTAAATCGATAGTTGATTTTTAAAAAAATACCACCGATTCCAAATGCTTTTAATTTGTAGTGCAACAACCTACGTATGGTTTACTTTATCAAACTCCGTTTGGAAATACTTGTACACATAGCATCGGCCTCGTAAGTCCTAACCTTGGGCTTAGACATTAACAAGATAATTTTGATGCATTAATAAATTAGTAAATATTGAGTGTTTCGAAAAAAATGTCATTAATAATTTCTTATATTCCAGATTATAATGATGAATATTGGACAAAGGTCGTTTAAATTTAAATTAGGTTTATTAGCATGGAAGAGCTTATGTTTTCGACTCAATAATATGACATTATCTTCACTGGAAATATTGCTTCCAATAATTTATATTTTTACATTTTTAAGTTTTAATGACGTATTATATCAAGAAAACTCTGTTACAAACCATAGTGCTTTAAGTAAATTTATTTCTGAAGAGTTCTTATTTTCTCATACTTTTTCCAATAACTCCATTTACATTACTTATACTCCAAATAATAAATGGTGCGAAAAATTAATGAGATGTGTCGGAACCACTTTAAACATTGCAAAAAAAGGTGGGTAAACCATATTATGTCGTATTTAATATTTTACCTTAACTGACTTTTCTGTTTGCAAGATGTATCCATTGTCCCAATGGGAGACAAACTGCAGTTAAGATCGCTAATTCGGAAAATGAAAAATAAAATTGAAATTATTTTCATACAATTCCATACTAACAATGAACATAATGAAAATTCAACGAATTTAGTTTATTCAATTCGATATTTAGACAACGTCTATTTAACATTTGAGGGTCAGCAACATTTAAAAGAAATTAATTTTAATCACTACACTATGCCTGCTTCATGGGAAGGTAGTCTATAATGATCAGCTATATAAATATTATTTAATGATAAGTATTTATATTATATTTTCTATTTCTAGAGTTTGTATATTGGAAAACTGGTTACGCTGGACTGGAATTAGCTATTGATAAGTCATTCATAAGCATGGTTGCTAATAATAGAAGCATTTCCAAAGTATTATAATAATTTATTACGTAATATCTTTCTAGATAGTATGACACTTGCTTTTTAATGTTTATTGGTTACTATTTCGTCTTATTAATCAATGACATAAATGTTGTTGTACCTAGTATACGATTTTAAAATATTTTTAGGTAAATATTAGGCCATTTCCTTATCCTGTGCGCCCCTTACCACATTCAAACTATGTGGACGGAATTGAAATGTCCCGTGCAATTGTCATTGCGTTTTTTGCCTTGCGCATTGTGTGTATTTACTTAGTTTACAAAGAAAAACAAACTGGTGTTATAGTAAATTGAAAAGAACTAAATCAAATTGAAATGTGGTAAGTTAGTAAAACTAATTAACCGGAATACCTGTTGTATTTACTATCCAAAGGAATACGCATGTGCATTAAATATGGAAAAATGGATGTTCTACATGAATTGGTTTATTTGTGTATGTATTGAATATGGTATTTTAGTAACGGGTATTGTGTATATTTTGTACTTTGAACACCCTACTATCCTGGATCACTCACCAGTTCTGCGCACATCAGAACCTTTTTCAATATGGTGTTTCTTTATTATTTATGTCATGGCTGATGTACTAAGCAATTTGGTCATTTGCTCCATGTCTGAAAGCCGTAATATAATTTGATTATCATATTGTTTTTTGTCACTAAACATCGTAATTTTTAGGAAATCGCAGCATATTTTTTGGCATTATTTGTTGGACTATACCCTTTATACTGTATAATAATTTAGAGGCCAATCCAAGTAAAATTGCATACCTATCATCACACGTCTATTGGCTTGTAATTAGCCCAACAATTGCATTTCAATTTGCTTTAGAAGCATTGTTTATTCAAGAAAATAATCGTAAGCAAAATGATTCGTACCTAAATACCAAATATAAATATAATAATATAGTAATAGACTAAAAAAAATGAAATAAAAATATCTCCCACGAACATTACACGATTCATTTTATTATATAAGGGGACGAAGCTAGGTCTTAGATATTTACTATATTTTTCATTACTTTGAAAATGTTTATCTTTATCCCATATACGAAAACAAACGTGGACTTCGGTTTTCCCAATAGGAATAAAATAGGAATATACTGTTTTTAATTCCATAAATATGTCGATAAAAAAATGTTAAAACATTTTAGCGTTTGAATTTTTAATTTTTATCAATTTGTTCGTTTTCTATAACTTTGTAAAGATAATACCATTGATTATATAATTTATAAATATTGTTGATGGCCCACCGAGATAAGTAAATTTTAGCTCTGTATGACGACACGGGATTGGCGCTAGTAGTACCATTTTCATTGAAAACCAGTCTTGAGAATGGAATAACTTATAAACATTAAATATAGATGAGTCATGAGATTACATAATATCATACCAATACAATGCTAATATTAAGGTATATTTATTTGTTTGTAATAAAGGTGTGTAGTTTATAATATATTGTTTGATGTTCGAAATCCAGTAGCCTATAAAATTCATATGTTCGATTGTCCGATAGGCGATACCAACAGTATCCCGACACAATTAAATCTGTCGACATAATGGTACACAAGCGGTCCTTGTCTACTTAGTTAAACACAGTGACGACTTTTAGACAACCTTAGAAATAGGGTAAAATATAATATTTTTCAAAGTCAAGCTGGAAAATTCCCAAACATAAATAACATTTTAAATATTACTCATATTCTATCTCTATTTGAACTCTGCTACGAGTATTATGCCACTATAACTTCTCTTAACTTGTTCGCTCTCATTTTTTCTCCTTTTATATTTTACATTTAAATTATTTGTAACGTGGTGAGCAGTAAATCAACTTATTATGTATAATATGTATGTATTATCATGTATATTTTATAACACGCATTTTTATAAATCATCGCCGATATAATACAATCCCAATAACCAAAGACTTTGTTTCATTACATAATGACCAATTTGTTTAATTAATTACATTTTATTATTTCATTTAGACTATGGCTTTAACTTGAAAGAGTCATTTATTGAAAATGAAACATTGGACGTCGTAGGTCATACAATGGTAACATTGTTAATGAGTATTATTGTTTACATTTGTATTATTTGGTTGGTTGAATCAAGATATTCATTTTGGAGTTACAAAGTAAATGTGAATTTAATGTATATAAGCACTGGTAGTCATACTACACCCTATAGTTCATGTATAAATACATAAATAGTGAATAATTTCGATACCCTCAACGAAAAAGGTAGTATCTCAATTTTTCCAATTTTTTAGAGTTCATTAAGATTTTTTTTTTTTATTAAAAATATATTTACAATCTGTAATATTAGTTACAATAAGTAAATTTGAAAAAAAAATATAATACAATGACAGGAAAACGTGAAAGAAGAGGGTGTCCAGTAACACTACTTCAACTAGATTTAATTACATACTTATAATTGTTTTGAATTCCATTCAGATTTATATTCGTTTTTATCTCGATGCGGAGCTCCGATGCTGATGGTTTTACAATAATGTGAGCTTTTTTTGTGTCTATATACACTGTAGCTTTTTTAATACTGGACCAATTCCTTAGAGTAGCAAATCTATAAATCACAGATTTCATCTAGTTGGCACTTGGGGGAGGGGGGGTAAAGTTGATAAGGTAAGGTAGGTAAGGTTTTATCGGTTTAATTCATGTAGACCTGTGACCTCTCCGTCCCCACCATGATTTGATCTCATTATGCCTCGACCCCACTCTACTGGCGGCTTACACGGATAAAATCATTTTCAAATAAACACTTTGATGCTAATTTTTAAACACTGCACCTCACTTTAATACTTCCTTACTATGCTCGTTTATACCGTGCTTGGTTTGGACATAACTGATTTGATAATACGAACTATTGATTCGCATCAAAGCTGTAGCTTGATTCCTGTAAACCTGAACTACCCGTCCCCCCACTATGCTTTGACACCACTGTGCCTCAACCCCACTATAATGGCTTTTTTATTGTTAAATTTTGTATAAAAATGTAAATGATCCCTACAAATAGAAGTAAAAAAAAATAACTTCGTTGAAACCTAATAAAAAATTCTTAATTTTTTAAGAAAAACACTGTTATAATATGTATTAATAAAATTCAAATAAATAATAATGACAAATTTTCAACTAAAAGGTCCTAAAATTATTCCTTATAAATTTCAACCCGATCCGACCTTTTTTCTCGAAATGAGAGCCAGTAAAAGTTAAAACTTTAAAACTAATATGGTTTTTTTTTTGTTTTTCCAAATTTTAACTGTAAAAAAAGTGAACTTTTCCAACTTTTTCTTAATTGGCTCATAACTGTTTTTTCACGTCTTGCTCAGTTTCCATCTATCTTCTTTATTAAAATTTAGTCGGCACTTTTTTATTTCAATTGCGCCTCTTACCTTTTTTTGCGTAATAGGTTTTTCTGGATAACATTTTTATACTTCTAAAATATGGTCTTTTTGGTCTGCAAATTCGACTATACTGTCTTTCTTTTTGTTCTTCTGTAGTAATAATCTTTCGCGTGTTCTTGTTTGCGCACTTCTATCGTTCTTCTGTCTGAACTATGTACGAATGACCGGGACATTGGATTTCATAAACCCCTGGCGTTTGTAATGTCTGTGCAGCATCTTTTGGGCTCCGGAACAATTCCCATAATTTCATTACTGTAGAAACAATTACTGTTTACTCACCTTGTGCATTCCTTTGCTATGCGATCCGTTACCCATCTACGTATGGTATAACTATTGTGCCTTTGGGACCATCTTCTTCATTTGACTTTTAGCGACAATCTATTGCTCGTCTTTTTTTTGTGCTCTGTTTATTGCGTTGTCTACTTCTGACATAACCGTTTGCGCATAGTCTTTGTTTCAGATGTTGTTTTTCTTCTCCCGGTTTTTTTTTGTACCGCCCACGTGGCCAGGGAGTGAAGAATTCCAGTTTTTTGTTTTGGAAAATGATGTGGCGGGAAGTTAGACATCGATCTATATCTGTTGCTTTTTGGTAGTAAACTATCATCCCGAAAAAACATTACATCTAAAAAGGGGAATTTTCAGTTATTTGTAATTTCTTAATAGTAATCTTGATGTTCTAGTGGACGTTGTTTAGGCATTGCAACAACCTTTTGAGCTTTTGCCTTCTCTCCTACGGCCTTCTGTACCAAGAATAGATTATCATCCACGTATCTCTTCCACTATCTTGGTTTATTTTCAGAGGTCGCTATCGCTTCTTGTTCTTGTCCATTTCATGAAAATAGTAGGAAAAGCAGTCGCTAATCTTGATATCACATTTTAACTTCAGTCTTCAATCAATTTTAAATAAATGTAATTCAAAATGTTAATATTTAATTTTTAATAACATTTTGAATTTTTTTCTTTTTTGTTTAATACAATTATTTTTTGCTGACGATAAAATATAAATTAACATATTAATTTTTAAAATAATTTAGCAGGGAATATCTTAAAAGAATACATAATATATATTATTGTATATATTCTCTAGATAATGAAGGACAGTGAACCGAAAAATATTGCTTTATTTTCAAAAAGTAAACAAAATATGAAGTCTATCGATGAGCCACTGCCTTGGATGAAAATAGCTATCAAAATTATAAATTTGCACAAGCGTAATAAACTGCATAATATAATTAAAGGTCTTCATATGAACGTATATATGGGTCATATAACTGTGTTATTGAGTCCCAATTTAATAAACGTAATTACAATATTACAAATTTTAACCGGTGAGATACGCTATATAAGACACTTTTTTTGTGTTTATTAATTTGCGTATAATATTTTTAAGTAAGATTAAAAGTGTTTGTGTTATCATTTCAGGCATGGTTCAAGCTTCTTATGGTAAAATAATTGTACAAGGAACAAACGTTCTACAATACTCCAATAAATTTAAACAACTCCTCGGATTTTCTATAGACGTAAATGCCTTGTTTAACAGTTTGAGTGTTAAGGAACACTTAATGTTTTTTTCAATAGTAAGCACCACAGGATTAGAAAACTCGAATAAAAGTTGAAAACATTCAATACTAATTTACATTATTGATACTTAATTATTATTGTACAGCTCAGGGGAATGACCGTGAAGAAAGCAAAACATGAGACTTTTAATTTAATTACATTTTTGAATTTACAAAACCAAGCAAGTTGCACTCCGGGCATGTTATCATTGGGTATAAGAAAAAGACTATGTTTAGCAATATCACTTATTGGAGATCCAGAGTTTTTAATACTCAATCAACCTACTGAACACGTAGACTCGGAATCAACCAAGCAGTTACGAGATAAAATAATTGTAATGGTCTTATAATATAAAAATGTACAGTTAAGAAGGGGCTTCCATCACCAGCGTTTTTTTTATCAAAAACATGTCATTTCAACGAAACTCCACTACGCGTTACGCGAATAAGTTATTGTTTAAATAAAAGTTTTATTTAAGTTTTATTCAAGGGGTTTTATTATAAAACCCCTTGATAATTGCTGATGCGGAAGCAGTTTAAACAAATTTATACGAACTATTATAGGCTATGAGGGGGAAAAAAACAATAATCGTGGCCACTCAGAGTTGGGACGAAGCTACTAAACTTGGCGATCGAATAGCAGTCATCTATCGTGGCACATTAATATGCTATGGAACTCTGTCATTTCTTAAGCAGCACTACGGTAGTAAACTGAATTACAATGTATTCAATATTTCACTTTCGAACTTTATAAAAAAAAAAACAAGTAAATTGTTATTATTTTTACATTATTAAACTAGTTACTTCAGCGCGTGCTGACTAGATAAATTGGTATTATTAAAAAAAAAAAATGTATTTATTCTTTTAACATTCTTTGTACAACATAATATTAAAAAGTGGTTGAGCTGTGAACTCAAAAGTTGAAATTTGTTTAAACCACTTATAATAAATTATTAGGTTCTTACTTTTGAATTTATTAATAGCTGTGATATTGTAATTATTTGTATTAGTATTTACCTGATTATATTCAACAAATTACGCTTTTTAGACTTAGGAAATACTGTAGTTAACAAATACTACAGGGTGATTCATTAAATATAAGAAATTCATTTTCTCTTAAAATAATTGAAATTTTTATTTTTTGAGACATTTTAAATAATGTTATTTTTTAAATTCTAGACAACATTTAAAAGTTTATCTTTTTTCTTAAGCTCTATCAACTTTTAAAACTTAAATGGTAACGTTTATACTTAGATAACTTTTAAATTAAGATAATTTGCTGAAAATATTGACTAGTCGGTAACCAATTATTGGTATTAACTTTTAAAATTACCTACTCAAGTTTGAAATTAAGGTCTGGAGGTGGTCTTGTGCAGTAGCGTAATACGTGCATAATACACTCCATTCTTTCTCCCGTTCTAAATTTTAAACTTAAGTATCTTTAAGTCAACATTTTCAACAAATTATTCTTAAATTAAAAAGTTGGCTAAATATATAAGTTACCATTTAAGTTCCAAAAGTTGATTGAGCTGTGGACATTTCTAAAAAAAAGTAAATAGGTATTTAGTTATTTTGTAATATTAATAATAATAATATTTTATAAAATAATACAAATATAACAAGTATAATGCTCAATAAATTCAATGCAAATCACATCAAGACAGATAATAATACACAAAACATTAATAGTCCAGATAATTTAAGTGATACAATTTTTTTTTATTAAATATACATTCTATCAATCTAATAATCATTCTACTACAATATGCAATATTGCAAAATAACATAAACAAAAATGTTTTCAAAAAGAAAATGTACAACATTTCTATTATTTTAGAGAGAAATGATTACAGTTGAGATATTTTTGTATTATTTATTTACTTATGATGAATTTATATTTTCATTTTTTAATTTACTCAGCTTTTTTAGAATTATACTTCTTAAAGGTATTGATAACTATTCCTTGAAAATAAACATTGGATCTGAATGCAATATCGACGTGTTGGGAAAGTTGATCAGCAAGTTTGTTCCTGAAGTAAAATTATTATCGGAATACAACAATCAATTAATATACATACTACCGATAAGAGATGATAGTATTTTAATAAAACTTGTTCAGCACATAGAAATTAACAAAAATACATTTGGTGTTGGGTCATTAGCTGTAAAAAAAACAACTATCAACGATGTGTATTTCATGTAAAAAAAACAATTATGTATATGTATTTATTTTATTTATGCCTTATTATAGATTATGTAGGCTCCTTGCCGCAACTATCGCGTCCTGCCATCGTTCATCAAACGTAGGTCCTGATGTATACAGCCACGCCATCGTTGTATTGATCTTCCATAGGGTCTTTTCTTATCTAGAACCCATGAAGTTATATTATTTAACATTTTCCCTTACTCCAACCATGTCCTACCTATCTAATCTTTTTGCTTTTTATTATTACCACTATATCCATCTGATTATATGATCTATTTAGATCATCATTGGTTCTGCGCTCGTATTCGTTAGTTTCCATATTATTTTTAAGAGCAAACATTTGTCTTAATATTTCCCTTTTAAATATCGCTAACTTTTTCTCATCGGGTTTCGTTGTAAGAGCCACGTCTCACAGGAATATAATGCAAGTGGTCTAATAACAACATTGGTATCTTTGATTTGAAGAGTGGTCACAGCATTCTAAATCATTAGTTTCCTGCACTTATTTTTCTTTGTACTTCATGTCCACCACTGGTTATATCAAGCCCCCCCCCTTCCCCCGAGATACTTAAAAGTTTCCACCCTCTCAAATATTTATTACGATCGCATATTACAATTATTTATAATATAAATAATTTTATCTTATAGCTTATCTAATTGATTTTTAAGGTCTGGGAAAATTAAAACCAAAGATCAATACAAATTTAGTACACTTCGTCGACTCTCTGAAATTTGGAGCATGGACACAAAATACTATTCTGGATTGTCATTAATTTTTCTACAATTCTGGACACTTCTAAAAAAGAAATGTATTTCTACAAAAAGATATATACTTAATTTCGGGTTTTTTGTAAGTACAGAAAACAAATATAATTTTCAGATGTCTTTAAAAATCTTCAACATTTATAGGCGCTATTATTGATAGTATTGGGATCGTTCAGTATATTAACAATTACTTTGATTGTCGTCACATTTCCCGTTCCTGACAAAATTCGAAACAGTTACCATATATACCAATATCCTTTGGTATTAGTTAGAAATGAACACTCCAATCGTATTAAAGAATATGAACGGTTTCTTAATGAATCTTTTGTACCAATAAAAGACGATGTTAATGATGGTAAACCTTCGTATAAATAATTATTGAATCAAAGTAATTCGAATCATTAGCCCGGATAAACCGGGCTTAATCAAGCACGAGAACGTCGAAAAAATAATATGTTAATGCACACAATGTGGATCACGAGAATTAGACCATCAACATTAGGAGATGGAAGCAAGTGGCTTTTAGGGGGTTTATATAGGCAACATAAGAAAAAAGGGTTTTAAAAATTTCGACCATGTCAATTTATTTTCAAGTTAATTTGTATAAGGTTCAGGGTATAATTTTTAACTTGTACAATTTTTTCTGCGTGTAAAAGCCATTTTGTTCCTAAAAGAAACCAATTTAGTCCTAAAAGCCAGACAAAATTACGCCTACTTATAATGATCGGATTTTAATTCTGTAAAAATAATTTAGCTGATCCACCTTATTTCCAGGTTATTGTGGAAGTCGAGTTTTGAAAAATTGTTACATTTACTTAAAAAAGCCAATGAAGTGAATACTAAAAATTTGAGAAATTTGAGATATTCAAATAGGATTTAAACACAATTTGAATTAAAGTATCAAAAAACGATTGCCACAATAACGTAGGAAAGAAGCTGATAAACCACTATTTTTACAGAATTTAAATCGAACCCAAGTAGGTGTAATTTTGCCAGACTTTTCGGTTTAAAACGTCCAAAAATCCCGACCGCTTTCAATCTCCTCAAAACCTTAAATAACCGGTTTACCCGCCGATGCCTGATAATAAACTTTACTTTAACATTGCTATAATCCGCGTACTCCTCGTATATACATAAATGCACTGTCCTGAATTCACATTTAAACATTTCCACCGTCGTTAAAAAAAATAGGTGTCGAAATCTTACTTATAATTTGACTAAAAACATTTATTTTTATGGGTCATTTTTCAGAACTATTGAAAATCGGCAGCAAAGATATAGAAAGTTATTATAAAAAATACATCGCTGCGTTCGAACTGAAGGAATACGAAACGGAACTATTCTTTAACCCCGTTGCTTTGCATTCACTTCCGATTGCAATCAACATTTATTCAAACACTGAATTGCAAACTGTAGCCAATGGCGAAATCGTTACGTACAACCATCCACTGGAAAGTTTTTTTTATTACTCGTGCGGCCATGAAGAATATGAACTTTTTATACCTTTTACAAGTACTCAGTTATTAGTGGTGTTCTGTGTAATATTCGGAGCTAGATTTGTCATATTTCCGTTACACGAGAGGGTTACTGGGTTTTATCAAATGCAAATACTGTCCAACATGAATCCTGTCGTTTATTGGATCGTTTGCTTTATTTTTGATATTAGTAAATTAACCTTAATTTCACTGGCAACTATGGGCATGATGTACGCATTAGACTTGTATGATGTCATCCGAAAAGATATCGGTTAGTGCATTTACACATGTTTACACGGTTAATAGTGAAACATTTTTTCTTACCAATCCAACATAATGCATTGTGTGAACCTGTTCTTTTCAGGTGTGTTGTTTGTGTTAACTGAACTTTTCATGGTATCTATTTTAATTCTAGCGTATATATTCAGTACTCTGTTCAACAATGCAAACACGACAATTATTCTATATAGTGTATTGCTTATAGGAAGTAAATATTCTAATAATATTATTTATGCTTTGCTTTAACACAATTTATGCTTTCAGTTGGGGTAGGGCCAATCTTTTGCAATATGTACGCATCTTCTGTACTTATTAGCAATGGTGAAATAGACATACACAATATATTGTACAGCGTTGTTACGACTAACAACGTATTTTCACTTTTTTCACCGAACGTCTACAATCATGCAGCGCTCAAATTTATGGACATTACACTTCACAATAACTTCTGCAATTTATGTTCAAACGACGAATACAGAAACGAATGTAAACGTAAGTCGGTATCGATTTACAAAAATCTATCAAATATAATATACATATTATATTATACTTCCATATGTATGAAATATATGGTCAACATCGACAAAATGTCAGTATTATCTATATTTGTGATTACTTTTGTTCTCATTTAGTGGGATTTGGTAAGAAATTAAAATTTTTTGTTGAGCCTAATGAGGCAAACGATTACAAAGGACTTTTATACGACTTGTATTTTTTAATTGGAGATACGATTATATACTTGGCGATATTTGTGATAATTCGCTGGAAAATTACACGAAAAATTGAAATGTTAGTTAGCAGATTAATAATATCCGGTTTTAAACGACACGATCAACACGGTTGTCAAGGAGTGATCGATGAAAAAGAATATATAAAACAAATAAAAATCAATGAACTGTGGAAAACAAAAACACTGCTGATCGATAATGTTCAAAATATAAATGGCTGGTTGAAACCCAAGATTACGGACCAAGTGAACTTATGTTTGAACCAAGGCGAATGTTTTGCCATTTTGGGAGATTCCGATGCCCGAATAAACGACATCATCAACGTAATTTCCGACAACTGTTGTCCGTACGGCAAAATATTCATAAAAGGTGTGAAATTGACAAAGAACCGTCATTGTGTTGGATATATTTTGAAAAATACAAAATTAAACAAAATGCTCACTGGAAAAGAGACTCTCGAGTTCTTCGCCAATCTCAGAGGCGTCCCCCGGAAACTTCTTTCGTCCGAGATCGAAACATGCATTCAACACTGTCGTAAGACTATCTATATTAAATTAAAAACTTGATATTATTCTTTTTTAACCGTAAAGACGATTTTATATACAAAGAAAATTGCGTTAATGAAACTCGGTTTATTGCAATCATTTAAATGAAATAATTGATGACCAAATAAAAACAAAACGATTTCAAACGAACCATTTTTTTTAGCTTCGATGCGTAGCTAAGAAGGTATTGATTTTACAATAATGTGTTTATTTTTATTTTTGTGTCTGGACCCACGATATTTCGTAAACCACTCAACCGATTTCTTCGTGTTGCAACTCTATAGATCAGAAATCATATCTGAAAGATACTCTATTGGGCCAAAAATTAAAAAAGTCACCCCTTCCTCATCAAAATCGAGAAAAACACCCAAAAAATTTACAAATTTTTCAACTTAAAATTACGATGCTCTATAACTTTTTTAAAAATAGTCAAAAATGTTCCAAATTTATATGAATTTTTCTTCAAACATAGTACTATCGACAAACATTAACAAACCAAAAATATATCATAAACCCTTTCCCTTTAGAAGGGATAGAATTTTTTTCTTTATTTCACTTTTTCAAGCAAAGTTTTAGAGATTTAGATCTGAAAATTAGACCAAAGGTAAATCTAAAATGGAACTATAACATATACAATTTTCTCAAAAATCTGTAGTCAAATTTTTTTTTTTAAGGAAAAACCCCAAAATAGGGTAAATTTACACTTTGGCCGTAGTCAGTTTCTTGGTTGCTATGTGTGTGTGAATCAACAGTCAACAGGTAATAAACATATTTTCATTAAATTGTTTATTACGATACATGGGTAACTATGACAGTACATTTTTATAGACAGACGATCAACCCTTATCGTATCCACCCTGCACAAGACTAAATATTAAATTTTAAGTACATTATTGCTGGTCCCACGATATCTTCTAAACCGCTATAACTGGTTTGAACATACTGTCCACAGATTCGCATCGAAGCGTTTATTTAAAAGTGATTTTATCACTTTCAGTTATAATAAAATCTGTAGACCTGTGACCTCTCCGTCCCCACTATGCCCCGATCCCACTGTACTGGCTTTTTTATAACAGTATTTATTATTTACCTATAAATCATTTTTACAGAACTCGAAAAGTATAAAGATCAGTGTTGTGCTTATTATAGCCATGCGACAACGTTGAAGATGAAATTAGCCATTTCTATGATTGGAAAGCCAGTGTTGGTCGTTTTAGACGAACCGACCGAGGGAACTGATCCGGTTACCAAGCAAATAATATGGGACGCCTTGGACGAAATCAAAAAGAATGGCTGTTCTGTTTTAATTACAACTCGCAGGTAGGTTACCATAACGTTTATGTGCTAATGGAGATATTTCAATTTACACGCATAGAATTCAATTGTTTACCAATACACAGTATGGAAGAATGTGAAGCGTTGTGCGATAGAATTATGGTGATGATTCGTGACAAAATCAAGTATTTCGGGAACTTGGACGGATTCAAAAGCCAATATTCTGGCTATATCGTGGCGATTACTCTGGAAGAAACGCCAAGGTATATCCGTGATTTAGATAAATTGCGAAAAATAATGCATTCCACTTTTGGCGGTCATGACGACATCGAGAACCGAGAATTACTGGTGTACAAAACAACAGTTGACATCACTTTATACCAAATGTTTTATGCCATGGATCGCATAAAAACGGCCAATCCCATTGTACTCCGCTACACTATCAGTAATATGACTTGGGAACATATTATTACATAGCAAGAAAATAAATAAATTATATTATGTTGTTAAACTTTACATTTAGTTGTTAGAAACCAATTCCAAAAATCCAAAGAGGATCTAAAGATACCTAAACATTATTGTGCAATGTGCATTTTGTGTACTGTAAATACAATGCTAAAAAAGTGATAGTTTTACCTTATAATAAATAAATAGGTCGAAACTGTAAAATCAACAAGAATACTAGAAATCCTAACCCGTCCTATTGTACAGTTTTATTACGCCTAATCGGGCAATTTGTACAAAAAATAATATACAACGCAGTATTAACAATAATAAAAAAAAAATGGACAATAAGAAGAAGACTAAAATAATAATATCTAGATATACCTAATTTAATACTTTTATAGGGCCATTCCATTCCATATTAAAGAGCCTATAAATTCTTAGGAATTAAACCAAAAACTCTGAAAATTGTACATCGCTGTACGTCTGATAACGAAGACTTATTTCTAATAGGAACTGTAAGAACTGGAATAAAAAGATGTTAAGCGGTGATCTAAAATACGAAATAAAATAATAATAAAAGTATATAATTTTTATGGTTAAGGGTTTTCATTATTATTTTATTGCATATAACTATAAGTGCTTAAGTTTTTTTTAGATTAAAATACGAAAAATTCATGTTCTTACAACTCTGATATTGCCCATTTTAGCAAAATACCAAACTTTGAAGTTACTTATATTTGATAGTTACTATTATAGAGTTCCCCTCAAGTTAAAGAGTGCCGCCATTGGGCGGCTGCTTTTATTCATGTGTATCCAAGTCATTGTATTATTTCCGCTTACGGACTTATTGTAATATAATAATTACAGATTGTTTGTTTTACCAATAAAATGTTAAAAAAAAAAAAACTATTTTAGAAGTTCTGAAACAAAAAAGTGGTTAGACGTGTCAGAATAAAAAAAAAAATTTGACCTTGAGTCAGCATAAAAATTTAATAAAATGTTGAATTTATTTGTCAATTTTTAGCTACTTAAAAATTTGAAAAAAAAATGTTTTGTATTTTGCAATAATAAAAAATATTTTACAGTTACGCAACTCACTTTTTCATAACGAATTTAGAATTTTATAAACCGTACGCTGAAAAAGTTTCTACGAAACTCTTTCTTCAATTCTTTTTGTACTATTTCCATAACTTTTCGTTGTCTAATAAAATAAATTATAAGAACACTGATGTTTTTTTAAATTTAAGAACTTAAATTTGGGGTTTAGTCTATTATTAGCTACTAAGTATATTACTACTAAGTCAAGGCCAAAATTTAACTTTTTTTTAAAAACAATTTAAAAGTACTAAGTACTTAAGCTTACAAAATAAAACAGTTTGTGAAAATTTTATTTTTTATTTTCGAGCATTAGAACGTTTAACCTTTTTAAGTACTTTCTGTTTTCCAGATATGATTTGTTATTAATTTTATACTTCAGTAAATCGGTTCAGCTGTTGCAAAAGTATTGTGTATAAAGTGCAAAACTTCACCTGCCTTTGTGGGGATGAGAGGCGAATGAAATTAATGATAATATGCCTAACAAATGTTTCATAAAAATGACGTCTGTTTCGTTTTTTAATCATTTAAAGCGTATTAAATTTAATTAAATATTGAAAGTTAAAAACATGTAAATTTTACTAGGGATTATACCAGTTTTGTTGGCAAAGAAGTGGATTATACATATCAAATTTTAACCACTATTAAGTAATAATAATATATGATTTTGGATCGATGAAGATGCTACTCAAATAAATTGGTCCGTAGAAAAAAAAATTATCGTGTTGAGTACAAAACAAGAAAACACATTATCATAAAAATAATACATTATTAGTTTTGCATCGAAGCTAGCTAATATATAACATATAGATTTACAAATACAATTTTTTAAATAAATATTATAACTATTCGAATAGTATTCAAAGGATTTGAATCTAGAATACTCTCAAATGTCAAACCATTCAAATATTTCCTATCACTAATGACAACAAACATTATACACGAGTACAAATAATATCAAAAAGCAAAATGTTTTCATAAAGTAATTTTTAATTTTACTTAAAAATTAAACAAAGAATAGTGAATCTATAAATATATATATGTAAATAATTTGTTTAATGTTATATTTATACATAAAATACCTAATAAAGGTAAATTAATTAATTGCACGACAAATATATTATCATAAATAATCTTACAGTTAATATTAGTTAAAATATGAAGTTCATTGATATTATTTTCAACATTTTACAAAAATGTTGTGCAATTACATTGAGTAACAATCAATATTAGTAGAATGATAAATTATTAATGTTAAAGTCAAAGAGAAAGTATAATTTACATAAAATATTAAAATCTAATTTAAGTTATAAAAATTACTACAAATACATAGGATTATTAAATTCAAGTATACAAAATTATATGTTAATATTTTATATTTTTTAAATTTATTCATTGGGTTAAATTAATACAATATCATATTAATACTAAATAAAATATAATTTTAAAAAATAGGCTATAAAAATTACAAGAGATCCAGAATATATAAAAATTGTTAAACTAGAAGCAAAGTTTTACACACATGTAAACAGAAATTAATACATACTCCCATTCACAGACACACAAATTTCTTTTAAAAAAAATGTTTTAATTTAATTTTAAAAGCACACATAATTTTATATTTAAAGTATAAAATTCACTAGAAAGATAAATGAAGAAGATTAAGCGAAAGAAAATTATTTATCAATATTATGCTCTAAGCGTTCTTCTAAAAGACCTTGTAATCTTTTAGCTATAACCGGAGGGGATGGAGGTTTCTGTTTTGCATTTGGTCCATTAACATGTTCGTCATTTATGTTTCTTTTCTTGGTAATAGCACGCATAGTAATCAAATTAATATGTTGTAAATCCTAAAAACACACATCAATTGGTTAATTTATAAAATGATACTCTAAAATTACTTATAACACATTTAAATTATAATAAAAAATAAATATGAGACAATATCAAAGATATTCTCAAAATCATTAACATACTTAATAACAGTAATTTATAGTTACAAATAACCACAAATAATATAAACCTTTCTTATACTAGGTAGTCAGTTTAGACGGTTCATTATTAGTAAAGGTAGGTAATTGCCTAAAAAAAACGGATAATTTACAGCCTTACGTACCAAAAATTTTCCCAGCCCATAAAAATCAATGGTGGGGCAAATGCCCCCCTACAAACCTTCCCCCAAATAACTCCACTGTATACAGATAGTGGTTCTAAACAGCATAAAAACGGCGACCGGGTTTATGCAGTATTCAGGCTAGCAATAGAGAGAACAATTGTCATTGTTTATAGACGAGCGGATAGTAGTAAACTATGATGAGGGTACCTCTGTTGCCACCATAAAATCAATCGCCGTTCTTATGTATAGCACCCCTAATTTGTATATTTTTTAATCAATGCTACTATATACTAGGGTAAATTTAAAATCTCGTTATTTTCTTCATATTAACACTGAAAAATATATATATATATATATATATATTTCTCTTTGTGTAATACACATTACATATTATAAGAAAAAAAATTCTTACTTTTTTTGGACTTTGATTAATACAATAGCTCAATGGTTTTATTGGCGATATAATTGGACTACCGGGTGCTTCAAGTTTACGAATAAATATTGGAATTCTATCACTAACACGTCGAGTAGTCGGTGAATGCAGTTGAGATTTTGTAGCTGGCAAAGGTGACAAAACGAGATTTTCATTCTAAAATTAAATAAGAAAAGTAAATTATCATTAGTTATTAACAAATAAATAACACTTGTATTAACATACATCATTTTCTATACATAACCTTTGTTTAGTTGGGAAGGATTAATATTTGAAGGGGTTGCTAATAGACCCATTCAAAAGTGTGACCAATCACAAGTTTTATACTTTACTATACCATCAATCTACGAGTTACAATAAGTGTCTCATACAAATTAAGAATGTTATCAAGCAACCTAAAAAGTACCTTGTAAACCTCCTCTCTCTGGACTAGTTTTTACTTGACAATGTAAGCCTTACATAATTTACTAAACTTATTCAACTATTCACACCCTTTTATTTTATTCAGTTTTTGTGTCTTTAGTTGAGCAGTTTTCATAATAATGAAAGAGCTGTTTTTGTATTAATAATAGTAGTAGTAACTTACTGAAGTGTTTGTAGAATATCTTAAAGCATAATCTTTTACTTCATAGACAAATACTTTATTGTAAAATTTAATAAGATCAATACGTTCTTCATCACTTTGCGACCCATCACTTTCTATTTGCTCTGTTTTAACAAATTAAAACATTTTATCTTAATAAATTGTTCATAAACTTGCGTTTTTAACTTTTAAAATGGCCCACAACTTATTTTATTTTTACAGATTGTATAGTTATAATTTTTTAGTAAACTTACCTTGACTAGATATTTTTGAAGATATTAATACACTGCGGTAAATATGTGACGCTGATTGTGGCTGATTACGGTAACATTTCATAATGTCTTGAAATCGTAAATTTAAATTCACAACCTGTTCAGTTTTAAAGAAAAATATGAAATATTACTATATAAGAAAGCTTATACAAATAAATATGTTATGCATAGGTCATCTTTTTCAAAATTTTAGTATAACAAAATATCAGGTGCAACATGCAATTGTAGCCATTTGCAGTCCTATACATACAAAAAAAAAATATATATATATAACACTAACTCGACAAATTATGTATATAGTACACATCAATATTTGGTCTAGATGTCTATCACGCATCATATCTGCATGTACAATAATGACGTGTTCAAAACAAGTCCAAATCTTGCGCATTAGATCTTCATTAATACTCAACTGGTAACACAGATCTTGCATGCGTACAGAAGCCAAATTATAAAACTGAAAAGTCAAAAAAATTATGTTATGAGAAATATTAAATTATACACTATTACTTCATTCTTTACTTTTCTATAAAATAATCCAAACGTTCCTATTTTTTTATTTGGTGCCATTCGAGGCAAAGAATAAGGTTGCCTATTTTCATTGACAGGAATCTGACGTCCTAATCTCATAATATTAGGTTGTCCAGGTGCTGGGGATATAAATCTGTCAGATACTGGACTATCTGAAAATCATAAAAATAAGAACACCAATATATGTAATTTGTATCAAATTGATTTTTTTCAACAAAAAAAAATTGATAAAATAGCTACCTACAAATCTAATAGTTACATGAAAATGAATAAGTTAACACACGACATTTTGTGATAATATACGCATAATAAAAATAAACTGCGCATTAATCTATTTAACAAAAATATTTATTAATTTTTTAAGTGTTAATTGTCTTACAGATGATTGCAAAATTCGTCAGGTCCCAATTGTTGTAGTTTCACCCAATTAATAAAAAAATTAATAAATTAAAAACAAAGTTTATATTGATGTAATGCTACTTAAAAACTTATTTACATTTAGTAATCTTTAAACAATATTATGTGATTCTTAAACACCTAATACATTATTAAAACTATGTACAATTTTACTTTTAACCATTTCAGCACAAACTATTTGTTATGCAACACACTAGAACACCAGTTAAAATACTAGAATAGGGATTAGAACACAGTTACTTACATAAATGTGTATGTTGTTTATGCTGAAAGGGTTAACCTTTTGTAAATAACAAAATATTTTATTTTACACAAACCTAACCGAAAAATCTGAATAGCCTTTTATGTCAATGCTAAAATAAAGAATGAAGGTTTCTTTTATCTTAAAGATGAAGTATTTTTAGTATTATTTGAGTTATCCAGCAAGTTCTAATTCTAAAATTGTACGCCAGTTCTACACAAATTCGGGTAAGTTAATAGCTAACTCTTTCTAATACCTTTATGATGAGTAGTCTGATTAATCTCTACTTTATAATTTTGATTAGATGCATGTGTTCCTATGATATTGACCAAAGCAATATCTTCATATCTAGGAATTTCTTTTTCGTTTTTATTAATTAAATCCCATAATGGACTATGAGTTTGCCAAGATAAACTATCTAAAACTTGTTCTTCAACCTAGAAAAAAATACACTCATTAAATATTGTTATGTATTTTAAAAGTTATGAAATAAGGTAAAAATGTTATTATGAAAAAAATAAAATTAAAAAAAATAAATTTTAAAACATAGTATAGTGGACACATTATAATAGATAAATTATAAAAAAGAAAAATTATTATTATTGTAGGATCAAATTATAAATAGCGTTATTATTAAATTTAATTAATTGAATACATAAAAAAAAATAATTATAATACTGTTCACTTAATATCTTTTAATACACAACTACACTCACCCGATTCAAATGTTTCACCATATCTCGAGGTAATTTATCTTCCACACGTACAACTACTTCAATGACCTTGTATAAATGATATGGATGTATTTCTAAAGCGTTCATAACCCAAGGGAACGCACAATGTGAATTGTAAGCAAATAATATCATTTCTAAGCAGCAAGCAAGAAGTGTCTCATGAAATACATTATGAGAAATTAAAGACTAAAGTAAAAAAAAAACCACTATAATTAGTTTAAAAAAATATATTACAAAATTGTTGTTTACTATAACATACCCTAATATCATATTTTGGATTTTTTGCTTCTTTAGCAACAATACTTTCAAATAGTTTATAAAACCAAACTTTCGCCAAGTGAAACCTTTTTTCAGCAATATCATTGTTTAACGCAGCATTTCTATCAATAAAGGAATATTGTGTGCAGAATTTATTGCCCAGTTTGGCAATTAAACATTCAATTTCATCTTTCACATTTACAGCACAAGACCTATTTAGTAACAACGTTTATACCGATTATAATGCTTATATTTAAATATAATATTTAATACTATGAAAAAGGTAAAAGTCTTTATTTAATGCCAAATGGCAATTGAGCCCACTTACTTTAGTAATAAGTACAATTTATCTGACGGCTGAGGTAAAAAATCTGTTAAAATAGATTCAATCTTGAATACCATATCTGTAGCATTTTTTATAGGTGTACTTTGATCGGAATTATCAATTTTTGGTTTCAAATAATTTTGTCCAGTAAGAGGAGTATGATAATTAAATAAATTGTTCTAAAATGAAAAAAAAATTGTATTTAAGTTTAATGGGGGAGGGTCGTGTAAACAGCCGTTTTTTCAGATATTTTTTTGAAAAAATGGTAAGATTTATTTAAATGAAATAAATTACATCATGAAATTGTCAACTCAAAGTATTTTACAAAAAAGTTTCATATCGAAAAAATTAAAAATGGTGGCATTGCAGCTGTTTGAATCTGGCTTTTCGTTTTTGCGCCGTGCAGCGTACAGGTTGCTCTAATTATCTAAAATAAAAATTCTAAAATTTTTCTGTTAGAATACGTTCATACGTTTTGCATAAACCTAAAATTTTATATTAAAAATTCAGAATAATTTTTAACGAAAATACCTATTTTTTGTATAAAAAATTTCTAAAAAACAGTATTTATTATTTATTGAGTAATAATAATTAATAAACTTTTAGGTTCATTCAAAAGCCAGAAGTTAAGGAACAAAATGCGCCAAACCACATGTCAATCAGATTAAAATTTATTGAGCTACATTGCACGGCGTGCGAAATATTTTTATTTTGAGGAAAACGCGTTTAAAGTAGCCAATTTTCCAATTTTTCGGTTGGTAGATAACCTACCTAATTTGAATTTATTTTTGCATTTTTATAGAAAATTTTAATATTTTTTTCAAAAAATAATGTAGTTCTAAAGTCAAAACAACAATTATATTTGGTTAATAGACTGAAAGGTACAACGTTTACGCGCGCGGTTGGTTGTATAATGCAACTACGCGTAGCACAATTTGGAACGCGCCTATATAGGCGAGGTTACATAAGACATAAAGGGGGAGGTGCCATAGTGTATATAAGCGGATGATGTAGTTTTAGTGGAAGAATGTCTGGATGAATTTGGTGAGACTTGGAGAGTGGAGAAGAGCTTGAAGGGAAAGGACTGAGGATTAGTAGGAGTAAAACAGAGGCAATATGGTTTGATTTTGGAGAAAGATAAAGGGCAAGACAGGTGATGCAGATGGGTGATGATGAAGTGTGTGAGGTTCAAGTACTTAAGATTGGTTGTACAAAAAAATGGTGTATGAGGACGTGAAAAATAGGGTAAATTGTGGATGGATGAAGTGGAAGGCAGCGTCAGGGGTTTTATGTGACAAGAGGATGCCTATAAGATTGAAAGGTAAATTTTATAGGACGGTAGTGAGGCCAGTAATGTTATATGGGTCGGAATGTTGGGCAATAGACAAGAAAACTGAACAGAGAATAAGTGTAGCGAAGATGAAAATGCTAAGATGGACAAGTAGAGCGACTAGACAGGATAGAATAAAAAACTAATACATAAGGAGGAGTCTAGGAGTTGCATAAATTATGGGGAAAATGAGAGAGAATAGATTGTGGTGGTTGTTCATGTTATGAGAAGAGATGAGGAGGCAGAGGCAGAGAGAGTTGTTATGAAGATGAATGTAGAGGGAAAGAGAGGAAGACCGAAGAAAATATGGATAGACGGAAAAGAGTGATATGAGGATTTTATTGGCGAGTTAGAACGAGATGTAGGAGATCGAGCTCTATGGGAGTGGAAGATTAATGTGGCTTTAATGTCGTTGGGAGTATAAAATGAAGATGAAAGAGAAAACAATTTTAACTCTACTTTTTAAGTTATAGAAAAGTTGTTCATTTTATACATAGATATACCTTTTTATTTTCCATCTCTTTAGCTAAATCTTCAGTAGTACATTCAGTTGATGGACCTATTTCAATGTTAGCATTGTCAGCTGAAACATAATATAAATAATTTTTGCAAAATGGTCATTATTAAAACACATTTAAAACATATTTATACTAACAAAGAAAAATCCTTTCATCAAATTCACCAACACTCAGCACATATTGTTCATAGCGCTTATTGATAGCTTTATAATTGAAGTCAAAATTAATCGGGTCCAAAAGTAAAAATAAATCTGAATCTCCTTTTAATACCTTAAAATAAAAAATAAAAATAACTATTCTTGATATTAGAATCAATCAAATGAGAACGACATTAAACAAGTTGGTAGAACATTGCATGTGGTCTATGACGAATAGGTACTAAGTAGTAATTTATTACAGTTTTAGTCTTCTCAGAAACTAATATTATAAAAATAAAAATTAGATACTTACACGTCTCTCAATCAATTTTTTTAAATTGACTTTCCAAGCATATTTTTCAATTGAATTGGCCTCAGTAGCTATGCCTTCATAATGTTTGCACAAATAATCAATTATACAAATTGGTTTGGTTGGTGGTACATAAGAATTAGAACCAAAATCTTGTGGTAGGCCTAAAAAAAAAACCAAATTTTAATTCCAACAATTCAAAAGATTCAGACAGACTTACTTTTTAAAAATTTTATATTTTATCTATATTATAATGATATTTTTTTGAAACCATAATTAACTTGACTGTTCAGCCTAATAACCAATATAATAGTATAATATAATTTGAAGAAGATTAAAGATTTTTCTTGATTTTATGTTTTATATTACATACACAATGAATTGAGGAGATACCACAAAATATGTATAATTTTCTGTAGTTGTAATCAGTTTTAAGAGACACAAAACATAATAATAGTCGTAATATTTTTTATTTATATATAAAAGAAAAAAATAGATTTAATTGAATAGTAATACAAAAAAGTGCTTATTACCTAATGTAGACCCGTTATGTATTTGATGCTGTTCAGAGCGCAGTCTTTAAGATTATCAAATTATATTATTATAAAAACAGTCAACCAGGTTTATATTATTTAACATAATAATTAGATTTTAAATCTTAACAAAATTATGCAAGCATATAATTGTAAGCAAACAAAAATTACCACCAAATGACGTGTTGAGAAGATCTCTTAAGTCAGCAATAAGAACATTTGAATAAATGTAATCACAGCAAGCTAATAACAAATGATAAGAGTTTACCAAATCATTACTTAAAGTTGGAAATTCAGATTTTGTAGAAATAAATAAAGTCCAACAGAACTCGAAAAGTTTAAAAGATGAACAAGAGACTCTGAAAAAAAAAAATTATTATTAAGAAAAATAATCGCATCAATATTATGAATACTATACTTCTGTTTTTTAGAACAGCGAGGTTTCATTTGTTCATCCTTAGTATCATTAAACATAGCTGTAAAAATCGGTTGAAATTTTTTAAATATAACCATTGAAACAGCAAAGTTATTTTCCAATTTTTCAATTTTATTGCGCAGTTCAGACGGCATATTAATCATATCTGCCCATTTTTTACTCTTGCTTATAAAATCTATCAAGCTACAGAACAAAAAAAAAATATATTTATTTAAATGTTAAGCAATATAAATAATTTGTAATACTTAGTAATAATGTATGATCTTACTTAATATTGCAAAGACGAAGCAACCGTGTTAAGCTGACCAAGTTTCCTTCAATCAGAGTTTCGCTATCTCCAACTGCTTGCTCAGTTACATTACGACATGCCACATATATAGCACAAGCCAACCAATGACTTGGATCTCCCTAAATAAAAAGTATCATAGAAAATTAACTTTGCATAATCATACTAACTAGGTACCTAACATGTAACAAGTATAAACTTACATCAAGGGAATAGTTATCTTTAACAGCACAATAAGTGGTCCACGCTCTGGTTGCTGCGTTCTTATCCAAATTTAAACCTTTACACAATTCCTGATATTTGCCATTGAAGACCTCCGCATCCACACCGATGTTTCTAGGTACGCCCATAGTATTTTCAAGTGTACACTGAGGTTTTTAATTTGTCTAAACAACGAAAGTAATTAAATAACTAGGTACATCATTCAATGATGGCTATTTTAGCGAAATCACTATTAAAACTATAATAACTATAGAATGACAACAACAATCACTCGATAAACAAATAAACTAAAAAGCAAATGCACCATGCAGATGGAGAGTCAAATGCTTAACAATAAAGCAAACCAACACGTCGTCTATCAAGTAAACGCGGGCAGATCGCAGAAGAACAACAAACAGTGATATCATGTAGTAGGTAGATGGCGGGAAACCAGGTGAACAACAAAAGCCAAGGAGCCTATGTACAAAGCATGATTTAAGATAATCAGCTCGTGGTGCGATGTCAATAATATTCATTATTTAATAACCCAGTGTAGCCAGATAGAAAACTATATAATCTGACGGGTAATATTTTTTTCAATTTTATTTTATTGTTATTTATAAAAAAAATATTTTCATATTTACACTATTTACATGACCTGAGGTTACTCCCACTGGGATGTCTTGACTAGTTCACCAACGTTATTATTTTCATAGTTTAAAATTTTGAAGTTTACTATGAAATTAAAATTTTTCTCAACTTTAGTGGTGCAATTAGGTGAGGGGGCTACGAGTGCTAGGCACCAGCTCCCTCAAGATGCTAATTATAATTATAATAATATTTATTTGAAGAGAGCAAATAAAAAATTACGTCCTTACAGGCAAGCATTGCAGAATTTAACATAAAACTTTAACAAAACATGACTAAAACTAATACAATTTAAATTTTAAAATAAGACATTATCAAATGAAACATAATATAACAGATTAAATATAATTATTGAGGAAGAATCTTGGCTAGGGAATCATAAAACAAATCTCCATGAATGAAATAATTAAGCCAGTTAATATTTGGCCAGTTGAGATAAATTGTTACTTGGAAAAACATATTATACCTTTTTAGTTTTTACCTATATCAATTTTTTCTATAGGCATAATCGTCGTAGGAATAGTGTCATAGGGTAAAAATGGTAATTGTTTCAAGTACACTTTTTATACAAATGTAAAAATTTACTCGGGATAGTTTATCATAGGTACCTCCACTTTTTCCAATCACCGTTTTTCCTCTAGGACAAAAATACATATTTATTAGAAAAAGTGGATATTGGTAAAAGTTGTAGCAGCCCAATCGTGGTCATACGTGATGTCGATGATACCATCGCTTATCATATTTTTATATTATCTTTCAAACGATTTCAAATGATAAAAAATAAAACACCATAAATTATAGTATTTGCATAATAGTAAATAGTATATATTATATATATTCATATTGTATAAAGTGTTACAGAATTATATTATAGCATATATTTGATAAAATATATCCTGTTATATTTTACAACAGTTTACAGTTTGCAAATTATACTATTAAAGTTTGAACTTTGAAAATTATAAATTACTCTAAAATGAGAGTAATAGGATAGACAATATAATATCATGACGGAATTAACTTCTCAGATTTTTGCTCCATTGGTGGTGTGAGGTTTGTTGATTATATTTTTCTTACGTAACCAATAAAGTATATTATTAGCTTTGATGCAAAATTTGTTAATATTACATTAATTAAAACTAAAAACTGTATTTATTTTAATATGGATTTTCGGTGAAATGGTAAAATTCGAATCACAATATAATCATTAATTGCTATTGTTTTAACATCTGTAGTAATACATTTTTTTAGGGATGTACAATTAAAGAATTATATATTGTTTTTAATATTAAGTTTCTATTGTACCTTATTAATAATGTTATATACTTTTCCAAGATTATTTTTATACATTACTAAAATGTTAATATCATTAATATATTATAATTGTTTTAAATATTTAGGTAAATCAACAATGAGTAAAACTAATTTAAAGAAAATTAATATGTTTATATATGAGTTACCATATGCAGAACGAAAGGATTTCTGTAGTATTATTGATATGAATGATAAATGGGAAGACCTAGGTATTAGCTACGTATATTATTTTTTTAATTGCATCTAACTGTTTTTTTCTAATTAGCTGACATTTTTATTTTATTATTTTACAGGTGGAAAGTACATGAATTTCGATTGTGCAACATTATTTAAAATTGGTAAAGCTTTCATGCGAAATCATTCCCCGACTGATGAGTTATTAAATTTATGGGGCGAACAGAATCATACAGTTTTAGAATTGTTTATAATTTTATCTAAAATGCGACATTATCAAGCAATGAGCATTCTTAAGCCATTTGGTAATACATTTTTTTAAATTTTTCGTATTGCAAATAAAAATAATTTAAAACTTTTTTTATTTTACAGTTGATCAAAAATATCACAAACTGATTTATCAAGGTGAAAAAAAATTTAGTAATCTAGTCGAGACTGGAATAAGTGATTTATATGTAACTATAATTAACAATATTTATTTTTAATAATACATGTACAAGTGTTTTTAATTACTATTATTACATGCTACAGGACAAAACGGATAGTAATCTTATTAAACTAAATAATAACAGTCGACAAAGTAGATCTAACAACCGTATAAACCAACAAGACATAAATACATTGAATAAAAGCAACGAAGCTAAGAGTTTAGACCCAACCACCATGCAGTCCTCAGCGGAAGCATGTACACCTTTAATTACGTATAATGAATTGGAAAAAGCTACTAATAACTGGGATAAAGCAAATATTTTAGGAAAAGGAGGATTTGGAGTAGTCTTTAAAGGTATTTGGAAAAATACTGCTGTGGCTATAAAACGACTTGAAGCTCAGGTGGTTATATTAAAACTAGAAATTTTATAAATTATTATTATTAAACAATACTTATTAAGTTTTTATTTTTAGAAAGGAGCTGAACAAGAATTTAATGTTTTAGAAGCTCAACGACAGCAGTCTTTACGTGAACTAAAATATTTGAACTCTTGTCGGCATGATAATATACTTTCTTTGTATGGATTCAGTATTGGAGGGGAAAAACCATGTTTAGTTTATCAGTATATGCCAAATGGTTCTCTGGAAGATAGATTACAATGCCGTGTAAATATTTTTATTTTTATTTTCATTACTTTTTTTTTTCATATGGCGTAAATGTTTGAGTGTAGGCCCGAATGCCTAGTTCGGACACCTGCTTGGCAGAATGGGCTGATCACCCGTAGATTTCTGCCAAGTTTTTAGTGGGGGGATGGCAGCATCTTTCCATAGACAGTTGCCTGCCTAGACTTCACTAACAAATAATATAGATTAACAATTAATAGACTTCCAAAAATATCCTTTACCCTTTTTCAATATTCGGTTGTATGGATATTTCGATAGCAATGCTACAATCAACAGCGCTCACAAATAATAAGCCTGTTTTTATTTAGAACATTTTAATGTTTTATTACTTAAATAAAGGACCGCTACTTTTGCTGTTTTACCTTAGTAATATAAAATATTCTAATATTTCAGTGCTATTAATAATTACAAAACATTTTTAATATTCATAATTTTAATTCAGCTATTCAATCTAGCATAATATAGTGTAGGCATATAGTATATTCTTTGATTATTTGACAAAATTTCATATTTAATGTATGCAAATCTGTCAGATCATCATGATACACTCTATATATTATGTATATAATATGTGTACAATTTTGTTTTTGTTATAAAATATATTTTATTGTATTAAATTCAAGCAACAAACAAAGCCTTTGTCATGGTGTCAGAGGTATAAAATTGCTACAGGATCAGCTAGAGGCTTACAATTTTTACATAGTATGGTATTAATTCATGGTGATATTAAGAGGTATAATTCTTTCAGCATCTTTTAATCCAGATCTATAATCAATTAAATACTATTAACATCTTTTTTTGTAGCGCAAATATTCTTTTGGATCCATATTTTGAACCACGTATTGGGGATTTCGGCTTGGCTCGTGAAGGACCACTTCAGCAGTACACTCACGTTAAAGTTAGTCATGTTCATGGGACTAGACCATACCTTCCAGATGAATTTTTGAGAGGCAAGAAATTTTCTGCAAAAGTTGATACATTTAGTTTTGGCGTGGTAAGTACAGTATACTTATAACTATAGTTGAGGAGGAAGTTTTTTTTTTTTTTTTTAAATTATAGTTGAGGAGGAGTGGCCAAGTGTGTAAGGCGTCAGTGTGTTTAGCGCTCACTGTCGCCGGTTCTACACTCTGTCAATTTATTAGTTACAAGTTATTAAAAAAATAAAAACCTTTAGCTCGGTCTACTATGAGCATTGGTGTAGTTATAATCTAATGCGACTAGATGCAAACTATTTTTATGCGCTAAGGGCTCTATAAAATACATATAAGTAGCTTCATAAAAAATACAGATGTGTCCTAAAGTATTATATACACCAGGGGCAACTAGACTTGCTGATTCCATGATAACTAAGCCACTCATTTAAGGCATTTGGCAGTGTGTTTATTACACAGAGGAAAAAATTAATTTTCCAGTAAATTATTCCAAGTTTTATTCCAGTATTTGTTTATTAGTTTTAAAATTCAGGAATATAATTTCTCAGTTTGTTTCAGATCTATACAATTCTTAATTATGATAACTTCCTCTTCTTCTTCCCTGGCACTTAATACTCTCCAAGAGTTTTGGCCGCCAGCACAATATCCCTCCATTTCTCTTGATCCTGAACTAATTCCCTCCATTCCTGTACTCCCAATTTTTCAAGGTCTTCCACAACATCCAGCCATCTTTTCCTGGGCCTCCCTCGAGATCTTTTTCCCATTGGTTTCCAGTTAAGGACTGCTCTACTTGTATCATCCTCGCTTCTCCACATCACGTGTCCTAACCATTGAATCCTTTGCCCTCTTATGAAGCTGATGACTGATGCAATTCCAAATTCGTCTTGCAGTTCTTTATTAAATTTTCTTCTCCAAGTTGCATTTTCGGTATCATAAAGTGGTCCACGAATTGTTCTCCAAATTCTGTTTTCAAAAGTCCTGAGCCTTCTTTCGGTTGTACTGGTGGTAGTCCATGCTTCGCAGCCATAGGTAGGCATAGGCCTTATTAATGCCGTATATAGTCTAGCTTTGGTTTTCTTTGAGAACAATTGATTATTAACAATTAATTATGATAACTAACAGAAATATCTCTTTTTATACATTCTCTCTCCTACTATAGTGTTAAGGCTAAAAGGAGTAATGCAGGTATAAATATTATAATTTATATTAAAGGAGTATTAGTGAAAATTATAATTATTATTATTACTATCTACTATAGATCTTATGTCTATTATGAAATATAGTTTAACACGTTTTTTTTATTTTTAGGTTCTTTTTGAAATAGCAACAGGACAACGAGCATATGATAGCTCAAGGGACCACAAATTTTTGGTAAAAATTAATTTACTAAATTATCCATTTAACATAGACCACTAATTTTCTCAGCAAATAATTAAAGTACTATAACTTTTTTTTAAATTATATTTTTTATAATTTTATGAAATTTCTATTTTCTAAATATTTACATATAGGTACACTTCTTAGTATGTGCCACAGCTCTATCGACTTTTGAAAACCAATAATAATTTTCTAAAAATGTTGATTGGTTGATAACCTGTATTGAATGATATTTCTTAGTTATTAGTGGTTAGAAAATAATTTATAAAAAAGTTGTAAATATTTTTAGTCTGTGCACACTACTATCTTGTCTAGAATTTGAAATGCTATTAAATCTAAAAGTATTTATTCAAAACTAGTTATTCATCCAGTCAATATTATCAGTAGATCATTTTTTATTTAAAATGTTAATAAAATGTGTGTAAGGACACATATTTTTCTTTAAAAGGTTAAAGAAAAAACAAATATATGTATATTACCTAAAAAATATATTAATGTTGAACTATCGAACATTATGTAAAATAATTTGGTCTTAAAAAGTCAACAAAAAGTAAAAGTACAAAACTTAAATTATTTTTTTGGAAAAAAGTGGCTTTTATGAAATAAACTGCACTGTACATTTTTATTATATAGAAAAAACTTTAACAACACTTATGGTTATATAGGGTGTTCCAGAAAGCAGCCACATTTTGAAAATTCTATAACTTTTTTAATATTCGTCAAAAAAACAAATAACACATACCATTGTGTGCAATACCCCTGCGACTTTTTCTTATGGGAGTACGTAAAGTCAAGAAAAATTTGCAGGGGTAAGGACACAACACCATGGTGGCCACAGAAATCAGGCGAGTGATGGGTGATCTAGATGTCGAAATCTGCAAACATGTCATTCGAAATTTCATGGGCGTTGAATTGATGGCTTGTAGGGCGAGGACAGGCGGTAGTATGCCCGATGTTATGTTCCACACATAAACCTCAGGACCTCCTGAACACAATGGTATGTGCTATTGGTTTTTTTGACGAATATAAAAAAAAGTTATAGAATTTTCAAAATGTGGCTGCTTTCTGGAACATCCTATACATAGTGAAGAAACAAAATATTTCATAATTTTTTTCTTTATTTTTATTCATTCCCTATTAATTTATTGTATCCCTATAATATTCTAACTTTTGTTTTTCTATACTTCAATAATTTCAGAAAGATCATGTCGAAAATAATGATAACTCTATTTCTGAAATGATAGACGCTAAAGCTGGACTAGATGAATGTAATGTGTTTCCTTGTTTAATATCCCTCGGGAAAAAGTGCGTTAACTTTAAACCAAAAGATCGCCCAGAAATGGAACAAGTGTTAAAACAGCTGGACACCATAATATTGCAAGACAAACACCAATGTAATAATATAATATAACTGTAATAATTAATCAATTTAAATATATTTATGTAATATTTATATACTTTATTTTTTAGCTACTGTTAGACACAGTTTTGTACCAACAAACCAACTTGAAGTACAAATGCGAAAACTATCTGTCCCATCAGGATCATATCATCCTCAGCCGTGGCTATTTGTAATTTCATAATATTTATTAAGTGCATGCTGTTTATATCACTAACGAGGTAAAGGATTTTAACTTAAGTACATTAAGAATAAAAAATTATAATAATTCATACAAAATTGTAATTATTTTTAGAAATTACAATAATAATTGTTCAAACAAAATCTAAAGGGAAAAAAACATTATAACACTTATTAGACTTTTTTTTTTATATACTGTTTATTGATCAATATTATTTTTTTTTTATGTCTAATAAATTACATTAATACTTTTAGTTTGATCATTTTCGGATCTATCCATGTTGTCATTAGTTAGCTAATGTTTTTGACCCATTGCAGGGTCCATCTTCATAGCGAAAGTCACAGTTACACTGCAATGACTATACAGTGGAACAGTGACTATTGCTTAGAAGATGGACCCTGCAATGGGTCCAAAACGTAAGCTAAGTAAGGACAACATAGATATATCTAAAAATGATTAAACTAATAGTTCAATCCATTTAAGTTTTAACTCATTTTTAATGTTGCTTACTGATTTTTACTTATTTTGCTTACATTAATGCTTACTGCGTGAGAACATTGTCACCAAGCTAGTTTATTATGGTACATAATTCTGTATACCTGTTGCCTGGTTTGTTGTATTAACTAAATTATTTTTCAATAACCACTGAAATAAATGAATTACTAGTATTTAAAAAATCTAGTACAGTGGGGTCGAGAAATAGGGTGAACGGAAAGGATAGGAAAAGGGTAGTGGTACAATATAGGTCACAGGTGTATAGAAATGTTTCAAACTGAAAGTAATAAAAATCATTTTTAATAATGTGCTTAAAGTTGTAGTTAGGGTGGATACGATTAGGGTTGATTGTCTTTCTATAACAATTTGTTGCTGTTGTTAACCATTTATCATAAATAACAACACAATGAAAATATTTTTCGGATACCTGTTCACTGTTAATTCTCTCACACATAGCAACCTAAAAATTGACTGTGGTCAAAGTGTAATTTTCCTCTTTCTTTTTGGTTTTTCCTTAATAAAAAAAAAAGGGTTTGACTACAAATTTTTGAGAAAACTGTATATGTTATAGCCCCATTTTAGAATTATCTTGAATCTAATTTTCAGACTTTAAACCCTAGAACTTCACATATCAAAGCAAAATAAATAAAAATTGTCCACCCTTTCTAGGGAAAAAGGGTTTATAATATTTGTTCGGTTTGTCAACGTTCATCAATTTCTAATCTATAGAGTTGCTACGCGGAAAAATTGGTTCTGCAATTTAGAAGACATTATGGCTCTAGACACAAATTAAAAACATATCATTATAAAACAATACCTTCTCAGCTAACAAACATATCAATTAAATTTTGTAGTTGTATTCATTTTGTTAAAAAAACTTAAATTTAGAGTCCAGCTGCAAGTAATCAACTACTAAAGCGTAATCTATCACCAGTATCTCACCCTGTTGCTGCTATGACTGCTCTTGATCAAAGTGAAGTTACAGTTATCCCTCCTATCGAAGAAAATAACCAATGCGGTATGTAAACCTACTTCGGTCAAAATTACAGTCGCATTAATTAATGTTTCATTATTATTTATTAGAAAGCCAGCTGTCATCGTATAGCAGTGAAAATTTTTTAGTAGAGATCAAGGATCAATGTAGAGATTCTGTAGTCCAGACTACAAACAAAGAGTTGAATGTAAGTACTTAAAATTTTATGTTTGTATCTAATAAAAAAAAATTCTATATTAAATGCCGAATTTAGCGATGCTTAGCATCATTGTTAAAAATGTACTGTATTTATATAGAATTATATATCTATTTATTTGTTATTTTTAGAGCACTTGGGAGAATTCAATTCCTAGAGAATGTGATGTATTACCACTAATATCAGAATTGGGTATCCAGCCAACTGAAAATCCCAATGAGTAAAGTAATTTATATTTTTATCATTTGTATATACTATTTCTCAGTTTATAGAATATAATCTTAATAGTACTTAAATTTTTAATTGAATATTTCTAGTATTGAATACCTAATACCTGTTTGACAATTATTAATACTAAACAATACACCACTACATATAATTTTAATGGTTATATTATTACATACTGTTACATACTTATTATTTGTATTTAGGTATTAAATATATTTTTATAGTACTTTCATGTATAATTATGTATGGACCATGTTCACTAAAAAATTTATTTACTCGAGGTCTACTTGTTGAAGTACTGATAAAAAAAAATACATTCTTGTTTTTAAATTGTTTGAGTGCCTATAAACACTGTGCATCGCAGCTGCTCCCCTTTGTGGTTATGCACTTACTTTTAGTAGGATACATTTATTTAAACAACATGAAATGTATTCTAAAAAACTCTATTGTTGTAAAACGAATAATTTTATTCAAGTTTTGTACACAAAACATCATACTATAATCAATTTTAAATACTACAAAAAAGTGAATTTTACATTTTTTCAATACTTTCTTATGGAACTAATAGCTTGCGCTTATGTTCACTGCACTGAGCCGAGTGTCCTCGCAGTGTCTATATAATTTTGAGCCAGTTGCTCCTAAAGATTTTTAATAAACAATAACAGCTGTAGGCACTATTTGTTTTTGTTTTTGACACTGCATATTTACATAGGCGCAACTAGACCTACATTTGGGGGGTGCTAAAACTATGTATACCCGACTAATCATAATTCTTACCTTCAATTTTCAAACTATTAGATATAATATTTTTTATTTTCCCCGAGTAAAACCATTGCTATGAATTGTTTCAATTCGTCATATGTGCTTTGTTCCAGGTGACGAGAGTAAAATTATTAATAAATTAAGGTATCTAGTTTCAAAACCAGCCAAAAGACATTTAGAAAACCTTTTTTTTTTTTTAAGTGGCCACACGGCACACTGTATTACGTGGTATGTAAAAGTTAAAACTATTATTGAATTATAATAACATTATCAAATAAACATTATAACTAATTTAAACCGTGTTGAGAAAATCTAGGTTGGTTTTGAAACTATAATCGCTTCTTACTATGAACAGAGTATTGACGCCTCAATTATCATCAATAATGTTCAATCTAGTAAAAAAAACAATGGGTTGGCCATACTACCCACCTACAACAAATAGCTATGTTATTATTGGTATAAATGTATGTCGATAAAGGTCTGCTGTCCGAGGTGCATATCTTTTAAAAACAATCTATTATTATATTATGAACAAGTCAATCCCAATATAAGTTACCATTGAATGACAAGATTTCAACTTCAACAAAGATATGTTATGTTTATACAAATAAAAAAAGAATCCATACATGCCCAATGTTGAAGGGCTACAGCCCCTTCAACCTCCCCCCCCCCATTGATCCAGCCTTGTATATTTCACTACTGAACATTGACTATAGTTTATGTGCATGTAATGTGTTTTTGTTTTAATATTTGTTGTAATTAATCCTCCCAATATATTTTTCACTCTAAAAAACATATGTATGTATTTGTTTTAACGTTAACTATTGTTACTGTTTCATGTTTGATTGAAAATCACGGAGTATAGGAACATAGGAATAAATAATAATAAATGTACCTCTATTGATTATTACTTATTGCTATAGAGTATCTTCCAATTTGTTTTATAATAATATACAAACTTAATAAACAATAACATTTCCAGTTATTTATAAATAAAATCATAAAACATAAGGGATTAATTTTAACATTCATCTAAATGTTACGATCATGATTATTTTAAAACTATTTTATAATACAAAAATGATGCCATTAAATGATTAAATTAAGTATTTACAATTTTAAATAAAATAAGTGATTATTTAACAATAGTTAATGGACTTTAATGATATTTACTATACAATTGTTAAATTAATAATTTCACATACATAGTCGGTCGATTAAAATCAAGAGTGAAGATGTCTAAAAAGATTTATTACTACAGGTCTTATTTTATTCAGTCTTATTTGGTAGCAAATAAAAAACAATTAAAATAATAAAAAAAATGAACGCGATTGCTACATTTTTAGTTTTTTGAATGCAAGAACGCACAGTTTGAAGTTTTGCAAAAACCCTGTTTAGCATAATATTTGCACAGTCGACCGCCGGGTCGTCCATTACCCATATGACCTCTTCGGTTGTATGGACCTCCTCGGTTACCCCGTTGCATATTGCGGTTCATGTTATGTTTACCTCGATACGAGTCATTGTAATTATTACCACCTCTCGGATTATCCCATCGACTATGACCTCTACCACCTCCTCTTTCAAAATGAGCAGGACCATTGTTGTTATTGGGAGGTTGCTGTTGGCCCCAATGCTGGTCGTGTTGCATTGGCCCTGTCGGCTCGGGACCCATCCACTGTTCTTCTTGAATTTGAGATGGATGATTTTGAGGATGTTGTTGTGAAGGAGGTTGTTGTGGAATTGGTTGTTGAGGCATTTGATCACCCATATTATACATAGTTTGATTATTCATCATCATGGGATTGGGCATGAACATATTGTTAACTGGGGGCCTCATAGGCATGCCTATGTTTACCGGCGGCATGTTCCAATTCATCGGATTGTTGAATACTGGGAACTGAGGTGGTTGCATCATAACATTAGGCGCCATAGGCATCATATTATTTATGTCTATTTGGAAATCTACAACTGGTGGTTGTTCACCTTTTGATTCTGGCCAAGGAGTACTGACATAGTTATAGGTTGGCGCAGTACCGTCTCCAGTTATGTCTTCAAGCGGTATGTTTAGGGGTTCCGAATAAGGAGTTATTTCCATATGATCAGGTTCAGATGGTGAATCTGGGATCCTGTATTACAAAAAAAAATTATATTATTTAAATTTAAAAAAATATATGTATAACAGGGTATGCTTACATCAATCTATTGTTGTAAATGGCAGGCAAAACAGATTGTTCTCTAAGTGTTTGTTTCTTCTTCTCTTGACTTCCATAGCCAGGTTCGATCTTTTCTTTACCTGGTTCTTCTATCACATCAACTAATAATGTGTCATCTAAATATTGCCAAGCAGTTTTAGGTTCCATTATATCTGCAGCGTCTGCAAGCATACACAATTGATTACAATGTTAAATGGGCAACTACGAGTTTTATTCTACACATACTTAATTTGCGCACTGCAAGAAAATTTTGTCTTTCAACGTCACGTTCGTGCATTTCCATGTCTTTGAAATTTCTAGTTACGTTAACTAAAGTACATAATTAAATTAATTGTTGAAAAATTATTATGGCATATTTTTATGGCGTACCTCTTTCATTTTCATCGTGTTCAAAGTATGAAACTTGAACTAAATCGTTTTCTTGCTTCCACGACACTGATTTTTTAGATGATTTACTTCTAACGTAAACCAGAACACTTTTTAATCCACTTTTATCTTCGGGTTCACAGATTTCATCATCTATCATGTTCGCAGCTAAAAAAAATAAAAATATCAGCACTTGATTTTTGAAAAATTCAAAATTGTAAATGCTATTTACATTGAATTTCGTCAGTTTTGTTTTCGCTAGTAGAAGTTTCGGTATCCAATAAAGTGTCTCGATAAAACTTCAGTTGGGGTGGTTTTTCTACCGCTTTTTCTGTGTCGACTACTTCAATAGGGTTGGGTTGTTCATTTACGGACGTCATATTGGTGGTTTCAGTCGACGATGGGGGAATATATGCCGAGGGCAAAGGAGACTCTAATGGGGGTTGGGGTTCATCAGAGCTAGACAAAGTTTCTGACGACTGAACTAATGAATCCAAATCCAAAGTAGAAGGAGATCGCAATGGAGACTGCGAAGGCGATGATGGGAAGTTATCAGACTTAAGGGTCGGTGACGTGGGAATTTCCACCTGTTTTTCAGGTTTTTTAAGAGCTTCAGGTTTAGTTTTGCGTTTTTTGCAGTTTTTGGGAGCGGAGTTCAGAACATTTAACATAGCGTCCATAAATAATCCACTTTCTTTAATTTTTGCTGAAAATTATAAAGTATACAATTAAAACACTGTTGCAGAATTTAAATGTCAATTTAAGTAATAAATAAACGATTCTATTATTTTGGTTGATTCGTGTTGTTGGAGGAGATATGTGGAGATGTTTACATACATGGTATAAATTTATTAACCAATCAATCGTTGAAAATACGCAACAAAAAGTATATCAAAGATAAGGATATTTGGATAAAAAAACAACAACATGAAATAATATTTTATTTTATATATATTTAGCGTGTACAATGTTCATGTAATTTTTTTTTTTCAATAAATGCAACAACGTATATTTAACAGAAGGAAGATATTAGGTTAATGAGCTTAACATAGCACTTAGCATTATTAGTCACTTATTTTCATTTATGCTTTTCGTCTTCAAAGGCAATAGCCGATAAACAATTTTTTTAAAGTTAAATATAACTTATTAAATTATGTATATGCTTTATGGTTAGGTACTGAACCATGTTGTATAAGCACTTGAATGTCAAATACAATGTCGTATTTTGTAAAGGCCAGTACAAATTATGATATCAATAGTCACTTTTATTATTGCGTATGGCTTTTTATTGAGTATATTTTAAGACATAGTTGATCGCCAATGAGGACACCACCCATTGCCTAGTGTCGAATTGGCGACGGTGAGCGCAACACACTGCCACCCCACAATGACCACTTTATATAACTAGACTGAAACAAAAGGACCCATCATCTTTAATTCAGTTTAATATAACTGTCGAGATAACTCTGAATAAAGTGTACTGCGTTAAAAATCGGATTACAGTATGCTCCTTGAGGATTTGTGAATAGCAGCAGATGACTTACATAAGTAGACGAATCCCTATAAGAACAGTTAAATTATGGTTAAAAAACTATGCATTTTAATAGAGCCAACTGTAAAGAGGGATTTTTGAATTATAATATATATAGAATACATACATATTTTTCAGTGTATTCATTTTGTAACAGTTTACAAAAATTACTTAACGGAAAAAGGAATGTAGTGATGAAATTGTAATTGGTACATATTTTTTTAAGAGAAATACTTTCTACAGTCTGCACTAGCCTCCAAATTATTCGTAAAAATAAACGTTCAAAAATGTAGTATTCAAACACTTAATACGACTTGTATAAATTTAATTTTTAAAAACCAGAGGTCAACGCGGTTTTTTAGATTTTCGCGTTAAAAAATAGTTTGGCCAATGGTAATTTGTATTCTTATTTACCACATAATTTGCAACCCACCGAGTTTTGAAGTATATTTTTTTTACAAAAATCTCAATTTGTTTTATGTGCTTATAAATATTTTGAAATTGGTTCAATATCCATTTTTTTTTTCAGTCGGATTTATTCGAGTTCAAAAAATTGCATAGTTAAATTATTTGATATACAAATTAGACGTAATTAGTAACTAAATTTGTTTAATTCCTCTTAGGGTATTATTTATTTGAATTTAGTAACATTTTTATTAATACCTATTCATATCATAAATAACCCATAGATTCCTATTACTGTAAGTAATTACACTGTGTAGCATAATTAAACGTGTCAAAACTCATATATAATTAAAGGATGCGAGAGAAGCAAGGTACCCACGGCTTATTTTTAACTAAATTTATCACCATAAAACTCAGGCTCCAGCCCTCCCCCCCCTCGATATTTGAAACTAGTTGCACTAATGCTCACTTCTCATTTCTTTATCCCTCGTTACAACAAAGATTCACCTCAATAGCCTAATTGTTGCTAGAATAACCATTATATTTTATTATCTTATCCACAGTCGATTACTGATACACACATAATTATATATATAATTAATATATATACATATATATATATATAAAGTGATTTTTTTTTAAAGTGGGCCGCTCAATATCTTAAGAGTTTAAACAGTTGTTGAATTTTTTTTCACTATGTAATCTCAATTATTGTTCACACTTAAGTTTTTAACCACTTTCCAAATTAGTTATTTTTATTTCAACGTTTGAAACTTAAACGGCAACATATATACTTTTAAACCAAGAATAATTTAATGAAAATGTTGACTAGTCGATAACCAGTAAAAACAGTACCACTCACCTACTTTCCAAAACTTTAAGAATAATTAGGGCTGCGGGGAAAAACGATCATAATCACTCGCCAATTTTTTTTCTCTAAAATTTAGATTAATAAATTTGATTATTTTGTAATTAATCTTATCAATAAAGATAGTTATAAAACAATATTATTTTACGTGCATTATCTTATACTATACTCTATTGAGAATAAGAGCGGTCAGGGTTGCGCATGGGCGTGGCTTTGTTCCGAAGCATTGCATCGCGCGCCTCGACTTGGTGGGAGAAACCTCTCACCCGCCCACGAAAATCGATCGGTCGCGCGGACCGCTTCTTATTCTGAATAGAGTATAAATCTCAGAGTCTTTTTGAGTTCTAAAATTTTAAAGCTGTAATACTGAAAACTTTGGGTATATTGACTATAATCATTTTTCCCCGCAGCACTTCCAATTATCCAAAACTGGTTATCGACCATTCAAAATGTTCAGTAAAATTATTCTTAATTTAAAAAGTCAATAAAATATGTAAGTTATCGTTTAAGTTTCAAAAGTCGATATAAAAATAACTAATTTGGGAGTGGGTTAAAAATATTAATGTGTGAAATTTGAGATAACATTGAATAAAAAACACTACGGAAAAAAAATTCAATAACTGATTAAACCCTATCAGATACTGAGTGGATCACTTTAAAAAAAAGTCACCCTATATAATAGTTCCAACCTCACGCAGAACTCAAGCAACAGTATAGTTTATATTTGATAATCTTACAAAACACATATCTATTAAATAGATTCTATTTACAACTCCTTTAAAACCTTTTTTGTAACACCGAATCTAAGTATTTAACATATTTTATTAGTTATTCAAAATACGTCATAGTATTTATAATACAAAAAAATCATTATAATAAATAATTTTGCAAACATTTGAGAAAATGTAAAAAATATATCATATGGACTGGATGAGTCAATAACTGTATGAGTATAAATCTTGCTTCACATACAAAGAGCAACACTCTACTACATAAAGTTACTCGGTAGCGAAAGGTTTTACATATTATCTAATTTAATAATTAAATTTATTTATAATTTGACTAATTGCCCATAATCAGCTAAATTTTTTTCGACCATGCTCAAATTTTTTTTTGAAATACCTTTTTTTACCTTCCTACCGACAGTTAACACTAAATGTTCCTATTTTTCTAAGCCCCGTCATTTGACATATTAATTACGGACGAGAGTAAAAATAGAATCCCTCAACGTGATGTTCTAAAAACAAATATTTTGAATTTCTAAACTTGTTGAAATAATGTCTTAATAATTAAAAATCGACTAGTTTAACAATTTACTTTAAACGTCTAATTTGCGTCAATATATTTTTTTAGTTTTATGTTTATATATGAACTTTGACAGTAGCAAATAATGGACGGACTGATGAAACTAATTACTTTTATGAAATAATATAGAAACAAAAAACTAAAATTCTTCACACTTCCCTTCTCTTTACCCAATAACGAGAACAAGGTTTTTGATATTTTGTTGTTCCGTTCCCCATAAAAACAGCCTAGAAATGCCTATCGATGTCTGTTCACTGTGACGCACAGTACTACTTCACCCTTATATCCACTAGAACTCATCCTACCCCTGAAAAATGTTTTATTGGTATTTAAAACTAATATTAATCATAATATTTGATGAGGAGTACAGAGTGGGTCCACAGACGCCCCTACCCACACTTATAATAATAGTTTAAATAACATTATGTAAGCGCAGTATACATTTGTCATAACAATACGAATTCAGCACAGTAAATGGCATTATAATATATGGTCAATAATTAGCCAGTTATTAAATAACCCTACTTTACCGGGTACTTTTTTTTTTTAAATAGATAATACTTTTAAATTTGAATGTTATTTAGCGATTATGAATGTGCAAAAATGTTGCACCGCTCCCACTTAGTTTAGGCAAGTGTATTTATTCGTATGGTTAGTTTAGAAGTTGTGACAGTGTGACGGTGACGCCGACGTCCCGCATTCCCCCGCCCTTTGTGGTCGTTTTTATGACACCTTCTTGATACTGATGATATTTATATTTAAATTGACCAATAACTTTCAAAATTAAAATTCTTAGCTTATGAGATTTACAGAATAGTACTGTAATATCTAAAATATATAAAAAAAGGAACAATATTTTGAGATTTCGGGGGCAATATCGGGGCACGTTGCATTGCGTGTGTTCTTAAATGTCTGGAACTTTCAAACTAAGTGTGAGTAGCGAGTTTTTTTTTTGCAGAATTGTAATCAGCATTAAAAGTATTATTGATTAATACAAAATCGAAAAAAAGGTGCCCAGTAAAGTAGTTGTTTCTTATCTATTTTATGTTCGATCTTAACTAAGGAAATATAATGATTTTCAACCTGTTGTATATTTTATACCGAGTTACTGTTAGCATCGATTATAAATATTATAAAATATTTATAATTAATGGCGTTAGCCACATATAATACATATAACGCTTACTACCACCGCATACCGATTTAATTTACAAGACGACTGTCCATTTATAAATTTGTTTTCTGCGTCACTAGTTATTACTTTCAAATGAGATGAAGGAAATTGAAGTTCAGACCCATGTATAATAGAAGCGACCTAAACAAAATAATTATAATAAAAGCTCTGAGAAAATAAAATTAATACAATAAAAAAAAATATATTCGAATGGTGTATTTGACCGGGAGGGCTATAGCTAACTTTATGCCAGTTCGGTCGCCGAAGGGTGCATGGCATTTCTGCCATGCATATCGGGGGTTGATGGTGTGGGTCGCCGCTAAAAATCCGGGTGGTCACCCATCCGAGTTCAAGCAGCAACGGTCACATCTTAACCTCGAGTGTCATGCGGCAGCTGTCCACTGCGCCACACCGCCCCGATACAATAATTTCCCAGTATTATTGTAATCGAAAATAAAATCCATCTATTAGCTATTTACAAATCCATTATAGGTATTGGTGCTCGGTTGTGTTAAAGCACATACAAGTACAAAAATTAATATATATTTGTGTTAAAAATGGGCCGAGAAGTTATTGATTTTACGAGAGTATCGCTGTAAACGTTGTTACTTTATAAGTTGGTATAAATATCTGAATCAAAACTAACTTCAGCATTCATGAATAGATTCGTCTTGCAACCTACAGGACCTTAATATGTAAGAATACATTACACGTATTATATAAGTGTATTTTACGAATTTATAATATGCTATTTATAGCTCAGCTTCAAACTTGTATTCATTTTAATTGTAAATATTCGTAGTGTATATTTTTTTAATGTTAACTACAAATAAATACTGAAAAAAGTAGAATAGAAGTTCCACAGTATTCTAGAAAATTTTGAAAACAGATAAACTTTTTTCATTTTTCTTCTATGTATCAGACTTCTTTCTTTAATACATTTTTAAAAAAAAATTTAAATCATCAATGAAAGTTGATAAAAATATAAATAAGAGGCGACTGCGTCAGAGTAGTGAGCGATATAAATTAAATTATTTTGAATATCTATACAATTTGGACATAAAGATAGAGCTGTACAAACACACTTCCTTACTTAACTTAACCTAACTATATAGTTAGTTATTTTACTTAATATGCCTTAAAAGAAAAGAGTAAATTATTAAAAATTTATTTTATTTACTTTTTTTAGTGACAATACATGGTAAAGTCCTACTTCGAAACCAAAGTTAAAATTAGTCAATGTATGTGGCGGAGTGTTCTAAGGCGTAAATATGGAGATATCGGGTTTAATTACCGCACAACACCAACTTATTCAAAAGGGAGGTAGCATTAGAAATTTAAAGATAAAATGTAAACCCGTGTATCCATTGGCATGGGATCATCTTTGAGTTCATACAAATGCGGATATTATGCAATTGAAAAAGAAAATAATATGTATCTAAAGACGGGTGGAGAGTAGGTAAGGCGGGAAACCGAACAGTGAAAGAGCCGCCAACCCCCTCACTTCAAAATAGTAGTCGACCCGTCCTACATGAGCTGCTTAAACTGTTTTTAAAAAAAATAAATAGATGTCCGGGTGGGGTTGTCAATAACAATCTTGTAAACTGGTATTGATGTACACAAATAGGCGATACTATGCATAAAACGGTGACCGATAATACGCCGGCAGGTTTAATGTTTAATCTCTTAAATGTGCACGTCACTCAACTCTGCATGTAACAACTTTGACATGGCCATAGCCCAAAATATATTTATCTATTTCGTAGTCAAAAGCCTAAAGAAACTGGGTCTCGATTTCAGGTAGATAGTAGTAGATGTATACATGAATTGCCTCCAGAAACCATACAAAAATTGCTATTCAATAACCCTAGGATTTAACTGTAATGATGCTCTACACTAATTGCATATTACGGCCAACAAATGAGAAAAAAGTGGTTTTTGTAACATTACAAGCTGTCCGGACCCGGGGCGACCCTGCCCGAGATTTAGTCTGCCAGGGCTGAGTAAAACAATTCCCATTCCCACCCCCATCTCTGATCTTTAATTTTCTATCTTATATCAGATAACAGCGTGACAGCGTTTTTGTGACACTGTTTTCGGGTATTATAATATTATCCTCCTCTTACTCAAGGGCCCCAGATCCCGTTCCAACAGTTAAAAGCTTGCCCAGAATCGTGGTATACAGAATCGGCCTGTTCCTTTAATCATCACCTACCATTTGATCGAGTACCGTAGTTATAAACCAAGTTATTATTTTTGGTTACCATGGTTACAAACAAAATATTTCGTATTTTAAGTACAAAGTTAATGTTTGAGGCCACCCTTAGGGGTAGAATTTTCAAAAAGTACTATGCCAGTTAGGTTCGCGGGAGTGTTCTCAACAACTTCCCAAAGTTTCATGCGATCTGATGAATGGTGTACTAATGCATAAAGGACAAACAAAGAAACAGACAGCCATTCATTTTTATATAAATAGATTTAAAAGTTAACGACATGGAACTGCATCTTGTTGACGCCAAATAGGCGTTTGACAAGTTTTGACTATTTTTCCAACTTTTTAAACTACACGATCTTATGATAAAATCTCATCATTAAGTGGTTTTACCACAAAATGTTTTTGTTTAAAGTACTATCAATTAGTATGCAATTAGTACCTACATGCATATAACAATCAATAAGCATCATCCTATTATCGAAAAAGTTCTTGACGACAGTAAAAGAAATAAAATCGATAACTTTCTTCGGTTTGATACTAAAGGGAGTATCGATCATATTCTTTATTGTAACGCGTATTGTTATTTTATTAAAACTGTAAAAGTATTTATACATTTTTTTTAAATCGATTCATAAATTACAATGCACTTGAGCATGAATTAAACATCTACATAAATGTTTATTCGACAAAGTAACCTAAAAAAACTAGTGTAATTCTCGAACGACATTTTAGATTTAAATAGGTTAGGGGGCAATTCGTATCATCCTTTAGTCATCTACCATGAGAAGTATGTCGCCGTTTTTGTTAATAGAACCGCTATCTACAAATACATTTTTAGGCTTTGCGCAAGGGAAAAATAATGTAAATTTTATATCATAAAAATACGACCGGTTTATTTTGAATTTTTAGAAGCTCTTTCACCCGACACTAAGTAAATTATACAGGTATTTTTTACTTCAATTAGAAATTCATTTTTTGAAACATTTTTTTTAAAATAATTTATTACCCATGTTTTAAATAAGATTTTTTTTATTTACAAGGCTAGAATTTTATAAATAGGGGTTATTAATTTTAATGATCTGAATATTAGACAAGTGATTTTTAGCCAGTAACACCCGTAAAATTATAAACCCGGGTGGGTGCCCATCAATTTTGTGGGTACCGAGGCCATTTTCATGCGTTTTTGAGCATTATTTTCTCAAAACTCTCTTGTCCAAATTAAATGACTTTTTTGTGTCTTAAAGAACTAAATTTTATCTATGATGGCTAACAAAAAAGAAGAAAACTTCTGATGCTGCTTACTGCAAGAAATCTCATTTTTTTTTTTTTTTTTTGGTTAGCAAATTCTCCTTTTCTCATCGATATTTAAAAATAATAGACACGATAGGGAATCCCCCAACATACAAGAAAACGTAAAAAATAAACAGGCTAATAATTTTCTTAGATCTTAAATAAATGACCGTTGGACAGCAAAAACCCTGACTTTACAGACGCATTTTTCTGAAAGTATAAAACATGTGGGTCTCACATTAACTTAAAAAAATACCTATTATCGTATGACAATCAACGCAGACTTGGATAACTATTTCAAAAACAACTATTTTAACAGTTTTTTTTTTGGCGCCAGATCCCTTAAAAATAAATAGTTAACAAAATCTAGAAAAAGTAATAATTTAAAATAAATTAGAAAAGTTAAACTACTATGAGCAACTTAAATATATAATTATCGTAGATGCCAGAAATAACAGTGTACTTGGTGTTATTAATCAAATCGATTTATTTGATTTTATCAACATAAACATTTTCGAATTTTAGTTTCATTATATATGCAATGCTTAGAACCTTAATTTCACCGTTTTAAAAACTAAAAATATTTTTTTTATTAAAATACAAATAAAGTAAAAATTACAAACGTTTAAAAATAAAGTAGCTAAGGACATACATCAGAGCTTAATAGGTCAGCTGTCAAAGAAAACATTTTTACGGATTTTTGAAATATCATTACTTCTATTTTAAATTGTAGTTTAATAAATGAAAAATGTATTTAAGAAACTTTATTACAACAAACTAAAACAAATATTTAGGTTATCACAGCATTGGAGACCCACAATAAACAGTTAAAAACCTTAAAACAACCCTTTTAAAAATAAAAAAAAAAATATTCGTATGGCGTATTTGACCGGGAGGGCTATAGCTAACTTATGCCAGTTTAGTCGCTTGAGGGCGCATGGCACTTTTGCCATGCTTATCGGGGTTGATGGTGTGGGTCGCCGCTAAAAATATCCGGATGGTCACCCATCCAGGTTCAAGCAGCAACGGCCACAGCTTAACCTCAAGTGCCATGCGGCAGCTGAGGTGTCCACTGCGCCACACCGCCCCGATACTTTTATAATTTGAATATTAAATAAATAATAGCAGAACATTGTATAGATTATTTTTTGAAACTCATTTTTCAACAATCAATTTTATAGGTAGTTGACACAAAATATTACCTAATATTAATTTCTCATCTATCGAATTAAAAAATATATATACATTAATAACTTTATTTAGTTATTAAAACAACACTAAAAACTCATCATTCCAACTAAAGTTTAACGACTTTCAATTCGTGTACATAATTATAATTATTTCTAAAATACATCTTTTTAAATAAATATGTGTGTATATTATGTAACTATGCTTATTAATAACTTAAACAGAGGGCTGTTATAAGATATACATAAGCCTATCGAGTATTGACTGACATGAGTGCAAATCCCAGGGGTACTAAGCATCCTTAGCCTCCCTATTATAGCATTAGCACCCCCAATATGGAAATACCCTGGTCATTTGTTCTACAAATAAATTTAAATATTTCGTCGTTTTCAAATCATAATATGTACATTAACACAGTATAACCAACTTGGTAAGTAGCATCTTATCAATTTTTTATGGTTTCGAGAAAATGTTCTACTTTAATACAATTTCATTTAAGATTCATAAAAACATAAAAATAATAATTTATCAAGTATATAGAAATTACAGTAACAGATGTTAATGAATTAATTGATGTTTAACTTTTCATAACTCATTTGTCATTTAATCACGATAAAATATTTCAAAATATTACCTTTAAATATTAGAAGCCTAAATACAGGATAAAAGAGTTGTTTCATCCACATATTTGTTTGTATAATGATAAAGCACATCATAATTTATGCTTCAATAAGTCCATGATATGCATCTTAATTACATTATGAACTAAAACAATGACATCAAAACTCGTTAAAAATAAATCAGAAGAGATGATGACAGAGTAGCAATTCACAGCATTTTTCTTCAAGGTTTTCCTTCTGGTAACCAGGTGTGTTGAGCAGATAAATGATCCATGTAGAAGACTAATTTAAATGCTTTATAGAAGAATTACGAAAAAATAAACAAAATTGAATCTGAAATTTAAAATTAGTTTATTTGCATGCCATAAGTCGTGTCATAGCATGCCAATAATACTAAATAAAATATTACAAACATTTATGTTTGCTAAACATATAAATAACGTAATTTTGTTAATTCATACAAATATCCCAAATTAATCCACTAGTATGACGGCGATGTCTCAGCCAGTCAATTACCTGGACAAATACAAATAATATATTTATTTAAATGATGTTTGAAACTGTAATAGATTAATTCAGTGTTTCTTAATATTATACACGCTAACATCTTACTTGTATAAAAGATAAAAAATATATTTTGAATACCTAAAATTTCAATTTGTTTTATATTATAAAATATAACTATAAGAAAAAAAATGTTCCAACATACAAAATGAATCAATTTTTCTTAAATTCATTTTGAATATTAATTTCAAAATATAAAACAAATTGAGAAGTACTAGCAGTGGTGGCGCCAGGCTATTTTATTGAACGGGCAAACATTTTCCTTAGTGAGCAAAATATGAAGTTGCAATTTTATAAAATAATTAGAAATGAGCAAAATACCCCACCCACCCTTCAGGCTGGCGCTGCCCTTTAGTACTATTTATTTCTAATATGATTTTAAACTTTGTTATTACCTACTGTTTAAAAATAATTGTTAAATTAACACTTACCTTAATTACAATACCGCTCAACTGTTTGGAACTGTATTAAGCTTTTCAAAAGTACATTGTAAAAAAATTTAATTACTTTTCAAAAACTTTCTGAGGAATATATAATTATTATCCTAACACGAATCAACCATTACCATGTGTGTATTCATGACATTACCATAGAATTATACTGATGAACCAAAAATATATTTTAGTGAAAGTTGTTAACATATATTATAAGTTTTCCAGATTACAATATGAAAAATTGTAAGATAATTATAATTTTAATTATTTATGAGCCATCTGTATATTTACTCATAATATGTAACACACACACAGTTTTTATGTTTGGACTGTTTATTTAATTAGGGTCTTTTATACTGAATGTGTATAGTATTCCATAACATAATTGAAATTGTCCTGAAATACAACTTTGAACAAAATTAATTGTAAAAAGTAAAAAAAAACATTCAAGTTTTTAGTATCAGTACTTAATTATTTTAGTTTGATTTAAGATGATTAATTGTTATCATAATTATCATGTAGCTTAACAGGCCATCATTAGGTTTCTTGACAAATCTGGGACGGGTTAGTCTGCGTCAGAGAGGAAGATGGCATCTCTTTTTCACAAGATGATTTCTCGACCGGCAAACAAAGCGCCTGTGACAGAATGTCAACAGGCGACAGTAAGCGCCAAACACTGACTCCTCTAAAACTCGTCCTCCTCCTAATTAACTTATAAGCAATTGTAAATTACATATTTTAAAGGCAAAAGAAGTATACTTTTTATATTCATAGCACTGATACCAAAAACTTAAGAAATATATAAAATACTAATTTAAAATAATAATTCTTACGTGGTAGTTTTTTAATGTCTGTTGGAGAGTTTTTAGGTTTCTTTTCATTTGGCGAGTCTGAAGGTGGTGATAAACTTCTTTTTTCTGCTTTTGATAATGACAGTGGAGTTAAACATTTAGATGTTTTTTTGGATTTAAGAGGAGGAGGTGGAGCTTGCTCTTCAAGACCAGTACTTCTAAATTTTGACTTAAACGTTTTAACAGTTGGTTTTTTCTCTCCTATATATTCTTTTTTTTCTACATGAATTGAATAATTTTTCTTTTCTAATAATGTTTTAGATTCTGGTAATTTTGGCTTGGGTGCTGGTGGAGGTAAAGGTCTTGGTTCTTTTTTTATTTCATTTGTAGTTTTAGTATCGTTATCACTTGCTTTGTCTTCTGATAATTTATCTTTCATCAATTTATCTTCAGAGGAAAAAGTTTTCAAATTTTGTTTTCTCCGGCTATTTGAATGCTTTGATGAGTTAGAACTATCACTTTCTGAAACTTTATCATCATCAGATTTTTCTACTTTCATTTCATTAATTATTCTTAAAAATGGATTACTATTCTTTTCTTTAGTCTTAATTTTTTTTTCTTCTCCATCTTTTTTCCATTTTTCTTTTTTTTCTTCTTTATTTTTATTATTAATTAATTTTTCTTTGCGAATTATAATGTCATTTTTTTTCATTTTTCTTGTCTTCAATAAGCTATCTTCAATTTGATTTTCTGGAGGAATAACTGAATCAGTTTTAGTTGAACTCATTTCATTTTGAACAGATTCAGATTTTGGTAATGAACCTAATGAGTTTTCAGATTTTGTTTGACCATCTTTATCATTCATCATACTGTGCCAATGTTCAGTTTTAACTACTGTTAACCACTTATCCACCAATTCCTGTGCTAGTGACTTTACTTCTGAAAATTATAAATTATATACTTGAAAATTTGATATATAAAATAGATATTTTTATGAATAATAATAAACACTTTTATTACAGTGCCAGGCTACAACTTGATTTTTTACTTAACCCTTAGTTAGTGACATGTAGTATCTCGTACATTTCTGATTATTCTATATCAATTTCATTCTTATCAGTTAAAACAAAACATAGATTGTAGTAAGTAATTATGTATATATGTTAACGAATCTTTAGTATACAAATTTGTTTGGTGTTAATCAAAAACTTAAAAGGACGTCATACACTCATACCCTTATTTAAAGGTTAAACTGTGATGTGTAATTATTAGTTTAGTAATTAGTGCTCTATTTAGTAGTTTATTAGTTTTTCGGACTACCACAGCATCCTTTATAGCGGTTTAAAAAAAAAAAATCCATCGTAACATATAGCTTCGCATATTCTCTATTAAGTACTGGTTAAATAATAATCAGACTTTTTACATATTTAACTAGGTTCTCTCCTCGGCTTTTTTAAAAATAATTTACCCAACATTCACAATTTATATTTTAATTTTGACATTTTTTTACTTTATTAAGTGCTTGTATTTAATTAAGGTAGAATTTAATTTTTTTTTTTTAACCAACGATAACCTAGTTAGTACTTTTTAATGGTACCAAACATATTTTTTCCACGACCATTTTACTTTGACCTACACGCTTTTCTATAAACAAATTGTTATGATTATTTTTTAAGAGTATGACATCCCCTTAAGGTACAACTATAATTGAATAAGTAGCAGTATCACTCATCGCTAGTTAAGGGTGAAAAGCTTTCTTTATAAGAATAACAATAACAGTATGTAGAATAGTCAGATATTGATCATTTGTGTTCCTAGTTCCCCACAGATACCTGATTTTGTGTTTAATTACCAAAAATAACAAAATATATGTATTGTTATATTATAAATATCAATAAAACATTTATTTTATTACCTTTTACTTAGGCTACAAAAATCAAAATTTTATAAATCAGATGTATGTCAACTGTAAAAGTCTTTCTCATGAAAACAAAGAAAAAATTATCATAACTTGACTATCTTATGAATCTGTAGTGTTTTTCACCACCAAAGTAGCTCTCGTAGAAAAACTGTGTTATACATTATATTTTAAAGTTAATAACTTGAAAATAAGTTGGAATGATCAAATCTTAACACATCTTTGGTCAAATATTGCATATATTATGCCTCTTAAGGAAATAGCCTCAACTACTTGTCCTGAAGTTAGGGTTACATATGTCTTGGAAAACTACTGACAGTCTTGGTTTTCTAAGACATATGGCAAACCTACCAACAATATAAGAAAAAGTAACATAAAAATGGCTTATTTCACCTAGCAATAAAATCTTTGAAGCAAAAAAAAAACGTGAATCTGTAGGTAAATACCTACAAGTGTTAGTTTGAATAACAATACACTACACTGCTCTAGGGGTCTGGTAGAATAAATCAATAGAATAAATACAGAGGTTTGTTGAGTCGAATGTTTTTTGTTAATAAAGGCTATTAAAAGAAAAAAAGAAAAAATACAGGAACTTAAAATTATTTTTTTCTTTATAATTTATGTTTATTTTTAATTGAATCTTAACATGTTAATGCATAACAATGTTTAAATTATGTAACTATTGATATGTTGCATATTTGTAAAGAAATTGTATCCTTCAAAGTTTCATTATAAAATATACTAGCTACCCGTGTACTCGGCTTCGCCCGGGTTAATAAATACCAGTTAACAGAAGTGATACATTATTATTTATAGCAACTCGGCTACGCTTTGCTGTGGCTCAGTTATAATACGTTGAATTAATATTATAGTAAACTATTCATCAATACAGTAAAATTAATATTGACGAATAAAGATAAAAATGTTTGAAATAAAAACTTGGCACCATCTATTGGATGCTGACCCAACTTAAATAACAAAAGATGTTGAAGTGTTGTGTCAATAAATTAACTTACACCGTCATCTGTTCGAAACTTATGAAACTTCCAAATAATTAAAAACCCTATGTCCTATAATAAACATTTAATTTGCAATAAAAAAGTATTGAGGTCATTAATCGAGATAAAAAATATCCCATCTCTCAAGTTGGACCAAATTACACACAGTGTACAAAATTTCATCAAAACCGGTTAAGTAGTTTTGGAGTTCATCGCGGACAAACTTTGTGACACGGGACTTTTTATATACGAGGGAGTACCCAAAAGTAACCGAACTATTTTTGTACAAAGTGATTTATTTAATTTTTTTACAAAAAAAACATTAATTTTCTTCAAAGTACTCTCCAGTTGAATTAATACACTTGTCTAACCCTTTATTCCACTGTTCGAAATATTTTTTTAATTCATTTTTTGTGATGTCTGCTAGCGCCTCCGTCTTTTTTGTCTTTACTTCAGTCACGTCCGCAATTTTCATTCTTTTTGTGTTACTTTTCATTCGAGGGAATAAAAATAAGTCACAGAGGCTAGATCAGGTGAATAGAGGGGGGGGGGCATGGGGTACAATGTTCATACCAATTTTGTTCGAAAATCGGTGCACAGAGAGGGCTGTGTGAGCATTGTCGAGGTGGAAAGACCAGTCCTCCGACTACCACAAATCGGGGCTTTTCTATCGTGAACTGTTGTTCAATCATTTCAAAACTTCCAGGTAATAAGCCTGTTTAACTGTCTGATCCGGTGAAACAAACTCTGAATGGACGACTCCTCTCACATCGAACATTTTTCGAAATTCTCGTTATTTCAGGCCGTCGAAGGACATCCAGAGAGGGGTTGATCATTAATTGATATAGCCACACTTTTAAATGGAAAACCACACAAACACTTGAGTTTTCCCCATAACATCATCTTTGTAGGCCGCTTTTAAAATTTCAAAAGTTTCTGTGCCAGCTTTCCCGAGCAGGAAGCAAAACTTAACAGCCGCGTGCTGTTCGCAAAAATCAGCCATCACAAAAACGACGAGCGCGCAAAACAACCGTCACAAAAAAATTAACCCAAGCAAAACAGAACCTTCTCCAGTGATGAAACTTGGCATACTGACTGGTGTATAAGTAGCTTTAAAAGCTCTTACTAGCAAAACCCCGTATTATAAAAACTCTGCCCCCCACAACATCAGTTTGGTTTCTTTTGGGTACCCCCTCGTATATATAAGATATCCACCTATATATCGGTATGTTAAAGCACACAAGTGCTATGTCCATTTTTTTCAAAAGTGTGATTTTGATTTTTGGGTACCCCTGAATTTTTGATAAAAAACTGAATCTAATGAACACTAGTGTTATGTACAAAGAGCATAATTAATTGTTCAACTACAAATAACTGTAAAACTCTATATCCTTTGTGGATTTTTTTTTTTAAAGCTTAAAGGTTAAACTCTATACCTCAAAACCATATGAAGTGGACATAGCACTTGTGTGCTTTAAGGTATCGATATATTATATATGTACGAGTGGAAGTTAGGTCTTTGAATAAACACAAATAAATAAATAGATTAAACATACTACTATTGATAAATACATAAGTTAATACAACAATAGAATATACTATTACAGAGAAATAAAATTAAGTAGTATTTATAACCACTTTGTACTATGATTATAGAACAGACATAATGATCCCTTAAGCTATGGTTCCCTAAAAAATTGGTAATATTTTGTGGTGCGGTGAGTGTCTTTTACAGCCGTCTTTTATGGTGACCAGTTTTTATTCACTCACTGCACTTCACTTATAAGAAGAAACTGACGTTCAAACCCACTTTATTGTTTATTTGTTATTTACTTACCAGTATCAGCACACGATTTGGATAACTTTTTAACTAATTTTGGACCACCATTAGCTTTCAATCGTTCCATTGTAACAGGTACTATGTGAAATATTGATAATAAATCTCTTATTAACACAATGTTATCAGTTTCAACAGCATCTTTTAACCACAAATATATTAAACCCCAGCCACCAGCATCCATAAATCTGAAATAAAAATGATTTGAGCAATACATTAAATTATATTCATAATTCTTACTCTAAAACTAATATTAAAATATCATTGATATCATTAGAACAAGAGTTCCCAAACTTTTTGGCCAGCAGTGCCCTTTTTCAGCCTAATTGAGCTGCAGTTCTTCTGCTCTCTAAATATAAAACCTATATTTGTTGTATACTAAGTAACAGAGTACTAGGGAATAGGTACGCCTACTATTCATGAATACCATCAGGAATATCATTCTTATAAAATTTAAATTTAAATTAACAGAAAAATAGTTACAATAATTTATTTTTTCATATGTCTCGTGCTGTCCCAACAGAACACCAGTATACAGTTTGAGAACCCCTGAATTAGAAATATCTGAATATCTTTAAGAAACTTAATATAGCAAGCATACTTTTCAACTTATACACTATCCTATATAAGAAAGGTATTGCACAGAAACGAAAAGGTATTACTCTCATATGTGCCTACGCAGCCAGGAGTGATGCGTTTTGGTTTTTGCACACTAACTTTTTTATATGGGGTAGAGTAAATCATATTAACCATCCAAGTGCACAAAAAAAAAATTTCAAAATATGCGCACACTTTATGTATGAGACGGGTAACTACCACCTGTATGCCCAGACGAATGTTAAATATAATCAAGTTTTTATTTTTTTTTAGCAAAACTAATAGTTTTTAATTAATATATACATTAATACATTTCAATAAAAGTTATGAAAAGTTTAATTAGTTAAAACTTAAAACAAACTAAGATTTTTGTAAATAATTATATCTTGATAAAACTTACATGTTCAGTAGATTTGGTGTAGATTTAGTTTCTTTTAAAATGAAAACATATAGACTTTTACTGACAATTTTTTTAGAAAACTTTCCCATTAACCTGAAAAAAAAAAACAAAAATATACTTATGATATAACATATTAATTGTTTTAAAACTTCAAAACTAATTAAAAATTATGAATTTTTTAAAGCATTCATGGACTGAAATATTATTAACTTTATAATATTCAAATGTATCTATACTCCGAGCACTTTAAGAAGATACCTGCGCGGTGGACCAAAACTCGTTAGTCGCCGCCTAGGTCGTATCTGTATGCACAGTAGGGCGGTGCCAAACTAGGACGATGTTGCGGAGTGGAAACTGGTCGCCGCCGACTCGACATCTTCTTAAAGTGCGCAGAGTATATATTTCTGATTTGTTTCTGACAGTTTAGACTCATTGCAGAATCCACTTCATAACAATAGAAGTGGCCCCCTCCCTTGACCTTTTTTTTTATTGTTAAGACATTGGTAAGAAACAGGTTTTATGCAAATATATTTTTTTAGTGGCCTATGTGTAGGAGGAAACATCATAATTTTATAACAGAACATTATTCTATTCTAATAGGTCATACAGCATATTAATTTTTTCTCCAACAAAATGGTTAATTAATTTAATAGTCGCCCTTTGTTTTTTAAATAATTTCTTATCAGTGTTCATACTATTAAATTATTCTATATTATTACTCGATATATCATAATTCATAATTAATAAATTATTAATCAAAAATTATACATATAATATGTAGCAAGTACCTAAAATACATTTATTATATCAATATATTTTGTGGACATTTTTCTTAAATAAATAAAAATTAAGGAAATTTGTATTTAAATTGTGATTTGTTTAGTAGTTTGGTAGGTATTATACCAAAAAAGAGTTATGAAGTATAATGACTGCTAATAACAAATTTAGGCGTGCCCATATAATAATCTTAAATCTGCCTCTGTTTATACTCTTTGATTACTTCTTCCAATATTTTTTTCAACCAAACTACTTCACCCTAATAAAGAACTGTAGGTACTTAAACTTTTTAAAATCTTTTTATCAATAAATATTGTATCCACCTTAAGGTATTAATTTTTATTAATATTATTAGTTCTAAAAATACAGTTAAAAGCGTATTATAATAATTTATATCAATACTTAATATTTCTGTTATTTCTAGATCTGGATAGAAGCGTTACTTAGAGAGAATTGTATCACTATTAGTTAGAATAATTTCTACACTCCGCTAACTATACCAGCCACTATGCTTTATCACCCTATCACCCAACCCCACTGTGCAGTATTTTTTAAGATAAATTCAGAATTTGTGGGCAGAACATATCAGTCTTCAATTTATAATAAAATGGAATAACTTGTATCTCAGATCTATAACGTGCATAGTGTTTACATACCTAACAATAGCAAAACAGGTTAGGTATTTGTAAATCTAACTTAATTTAATAAATTTGTTCACTAGTATTTTAAAACAGCCATTATATAATTGGTTGTGTAGGGGCATCAATCATAAATATTTGGAATATTAAAAAAAAAAGTGAAATTCTATTCATATTTAAAACCACAAATTATGCTAAGGTTTTTTTTAGACTAAACAAATTGTTTATTTATTAATCTAAGAGTAAAAACAAAGGACCCATAGACCAAGATGGTTCTTCTGTTTCTTTTAAAATATTAATGAAAAGTTGCAATGAATATTAAGTAATCTGACTAGTATTTTATAAGCATTTTTCTACACAGCTTATGTAATGACTACCTATATAATCGTAAATTGTATCGTAATCTTCACCTACCAAAAAACAAATGGCCATAGTTGCTACAGCTAAAAAAAAACCCTACTAAATAGTAATGAAAGCGACAACATTTTACACCCTGGGGCTACTATGGGCATTTTTTAAATATTTTTATACTATAATAAATTTCATAATATACACACATTTGTATTTTAAAAAGAAAATATAAATTAAATAATTTTCATGAAATTTAATTTTGATCTATAATAAATTTAACTAAAATAGTACAGTGACCACGAAAACACTTTACATTTTTAAAAATGCAATCTAATATTAATTTTTCAAAACAAATTTTTTTTTAACTTATGTCACATGTTTGTGGGTTTATACCATTTATTTAACAGCAATTTAAAAAAAAAAAATGTATTTAACTTGATATTATGTAATATGGTGTTTGTTGGTGTAAGCCATTTACTTCAAGTAACAAACATGAGGTCAAGAAGGTGATGTCCGTCTTCCGTGAGGCAATTTTCAATTCTTTCGAGGAAGTTCTTCCACACTCGTTCTAGTGTCTCCCTCGTGATTAGTGCCACCTCTGTACGAATTGCCGCTTTAAAATCATCCAAAGTACAGAGTTTATGTTGAAAAACATTCTCCTTTAAATAACCCCACAAAAAAAATTGCATATGTTTAGGTCTGGAGAACAAGTAGGCCAAGGCACATCTCCAAATCTTGAAATCACGTGACCTGTAAACAAGTTCTGCAGCAAGTTAATCGAAATCCATGCTGTATGCGCAGTTGCTCCATCTTGCTGGAACCATATGTCCTGTTGCAAGTTGAGGCTTTCCAGTTGAGGGAGGAAAACGCATCAATCATATCCACATTCGAGGTAGCTGTTACCACTACTACACCCTCTTCAAAAAAAAAAGGACCAATAACACATTGTCTTAATATTGCACACCACACAGTTACGAGTGTGGAAGAACTTCCTCGAAAAAATCGAAAATTGCCATAAAATAAATGGCATACACTTGTGGCTTACACCCACAAACATGTAACATACTAAAAAAAATGTTGTTTGAAAAATTAATATTATTTTGCTTTTATGAAAATGTAAAGTGTTTTTGTGGTCACCCTGTATTATGTAAGAAATGGCAGTATCCATAGATAAATATAAGAAATAATATTATAATAAGTTAAGAACCTATGTACTGACTCACCAGAGATGGAAGTACAATAAGTTTAAAAGCTCATTTAAAAACATACATTAAACACACTTTTTTTCCTTTTTAATTCTATACTTATACTTATTTTTATTATTATTAACTCATTGACAGGCGATTTGCCAATACTAATAGTATAGCAGTAATATTTTCAATAGTCTCTTATGAAATTGACATTATACCTACTGATAGGCATTAGGCACTATCAACATATATATTTGTGACAACTGTTGATAAGTGTGTGTCGAATTTTGGTCAAAATTGACAAAGTACGCTAGGATGTAGTCCGAAGCGCCTAGCACCTTGAATAACTGTCTAACTTGTTGGACCATCAAGAAAACCTTGAAAGAGATGTAAGTTCCTGATTATTACATGCTGTTTTATGGCAGCTGGTCAGTTAAAAATTGCTTCCCTATAAAATCACTAAAATCGACTTACACACTTATTCACAATTGTTACAGATATAATGTAATTGAAAGTCTATAAATGTTTAATAAACGTTTTAGATACCAAACAATCCCTAGATTTAATTCCTACAGTTAAATCTATTTTATTATATGTTTTATGTAAAAACATTAATTTTATTAATGCACTTTTATTATAGTCATTATGCCAATAATTAGTCTACAGTTTTATATTACAACTGTATTAGATAATAATACCAATAAACATTGACAAACCAAACAAATATCATATATGATTTTCCCCAAAAAAGGGACGAAGTTTTTCTTTATTTTACTTTTTCAGGTGAAGTTTTAGAGTTTAAGGTCTGAAAATTAGACCAAACATACATATAAAATGGAGCTATAATATATACAATTTTCTCAAAAATCTTTAGTCAAACATTTTTTTCATTAAGGAAAAGCAAAAAAAAAAAGGGAATATTACATTTTGATCAGTCAGTTTCTACGTGTGAGCAACATAACAGTTAACAGGTATTTAAAAATATTTTCATTGCATTTTTAACATTGACAATATAATTTATGGGTAACTATGGAAATAAAATATTATAGACTCTCAACCTTAATACTAAAATAAATTTTTAAAAAAACTATTGGCAATAAATACAATGCTTTTATCAATATTTGTATCTCTACAATACGATTTTCACATTGAAGCATTTATTTGGAAGTAATTTTATCACTTTTAGTTATAATAACTCATATAGACCTATGACCTACCCTACACTCATATGCTCTGTCCCTACTGTACTAGCTTTTTTTATTTATTATGTTCATAGTGTTTCTAGTGTTCTCAGTATATAGGCCACACAAACCAAAAACTTATCTAAAAGAATTATATAAATTATTCTTCAAAAAATGTATTACAATCGAGTGGTTTTTATATTTTTAACCATCTTAGTAGCTAAATAATTTTAATAATTGCATTGATAGTAAAATATTTTTAAAGCTGTTCTTACCTAGATATTTGTATTGCTTCTGCAGGACCCTTAATCCCTCCTGTTTCTTCATTCAGTAATACTTTAAGACAGTTGAGCAACTGCATTGGATCAATTGGTGGCTAAAGTATAGAAATAATAAAAATGAATCTAACGTCAAAGAATAATCAAACTAACACTAAAGAACAGTAACATACGCCCAATTATGAAGTCATAAAAAATACTAATTTCCCTACAACTACTAGTCTGCACAATAAGATATCATTTTTAATTAATGAATACCTAATTATAGTTACTTTGTAACATTTAACTTATCTAAAAAGGATCATTTTTTTCAAAATAACTTGCAATTCTTAAGTATATTTAATTCATAACTATATTTACCAAATAACGTTAGTTATTCATTCAAATTGCATTTAAGTTGAGGAATTTATATACACAAATTTAAAATAATATATTTAGAAAAGAAGCTTCAGAATTCATCTAAACTTTGGCATTGATATTATAAAATTAGACATTTATTCAATCCATTTATGTTTCAAAGTAAATTTTATTATTTGAGAATTTAGAAAAGTTAAGTAAAAAATTATTAAAATAAAATTATTTTAAACTTAAATATTACAAATAAAATTTTAGGGTATTTTAATAACTATTTATAAACAAGATTTATTTTTCCAACTACCGTTTTTTGCCAATGAATTAATGCCAAATAAATGAATATTAACTATATTGTACGTTAACGTATACTAATAAAACAATTCAATAATTTAAACATTTGGCATAATATGCATAAATGAAAACTACACATTACAATTATGTACATCAAAATATGGGAAATACTATCTGTATCGTTGATTATTTAATGAAAGTAAAACCATTAACAGTTCAAAGGCAAACACATATATTTATATCTTAATGTTTTCTAAAACCGAGCTACTGTTAACATTTTGATTATTTCCAGACATTACTTTGATTCAAAGGAGTTATTAAATAATATATAGTCGGGAGTGATTTTTTTTATAGAAAGTTAAATATGTATTCAAGAGAATTAACACTCCGGTCGCTGCTTCATTGAATAAATATATACTTTATAAAATAAATATCACAACAATGATTTTTTACGAATCGTGCATCATTAACCTGTATCGTGAATACAAGAACCAATTAGGCGTATGTCAACCAAGGTTAAATGTAGAGCATAACATCCGCCTGTTAACTTACCATGATGTTTTTAAATCGTCTCAATATTTTACAATATATTATAACATAATTCAACGTATTTTAACAATAACTGCCATCAAAATCTTTCCAATACTGCGTATGAACTAGTACAAAAGTGTTCTGCGATAGTGTTAATAATTACACACATACATTAATCGCAGAACAATTGAAAAAAAAATACTTCCAAAATGTGTAACGTAATAAGTAATCAACATAATATTTGGATTGCCTTGTGCTTTAAAAAGGTTAAAAAAAAATGGCGGCAGACGATTATGTGTAATCTCGACTCTTCTGAAGTAACGTTCGGTGCCGCGTTTCCTTTGTCATTGGTTTCATGGCGTGAAAGATATTTGCTTTACGCTTAGAAATTACGTGTACTGATGAAAATACAAAAAATGCATTACATAAATGTATTGATAATTCCGAAAATATTCATAAATATTTTTTATATTCGTGTCCGACAAAACGTATACTGAATAAAAGTTGAATAACACTTCAGAACTCTGACAATGCTGCGTGGCCGTATCTGAAAAAAAATTATCGACGACAACTGAACTATACGAAGTATGCTGTACGAGCACCAGAGTCCGGACCGTTCACCGTGTTGAGTGTAGTGATATTCATTCAACGTCTGCGGAGTGCGGAGCAGGGAGCTCAACGTCGAACGCTATTGGTAGAAACTAAATTGAAAAATCATTACTTTCGAGTTTCGAGTAGCGACCGTGCTTCATTCCCCTTCCACCAGTCACTATAGTCTATACTACTACCTCAGGCCTCTTATTGCTTGAACCTTTATAGACCGCTGTACCTACCTTGGGCGGTCAGGAGTTGGAGCGTATAGTACAGAATATGCGTGAACAAATTACAGTAGAGCCAACTGTTACAATTCAGACTGATAACAGCTTTTCTATTTTGCTCAACTCTCAAGATCGTCGTTTCCAATAAATAAAATATTAAAATCTGCGTTCATATTGAAGCAGTCATCTAAATTTAGTTTACTTAGCCGGGAGTAGTGATGGGCAGAAAGAGTAGAAATGCAATAACCTAGTATATTTAAATCATGGACCTACAGTACAATTATACCGACTATATCAATACCACGATCACAGATATATATGTAATAAACTATTTATATATATATTATATATATATCTATGACCACGACAAAGTAGTTTGTCATAATCAATACTAGTAGGTATACACTTAGTTGTAAATGTCAAAATTGATTTTAATAGGTACCTATATAACTTTTAATTATCGTTTTTATGATACATCGTATTTTGTCCATTCCTAATACAAATATGTCGATACCAATACTATCATCCAATTTATATGCGTATGTACAAATAACATCATTTATTTTTTTATGTTAACTAAAATAAATTCTAAATCTTTAACTTAATAATATTTATAATAGATGAGCAAAAACAATTGTGTTGCTCCAATTTATTAACGGAAAAAACATTTACAGGGTCGGCCGCTTACAAATCGGCTCTTTGAAAACGATCAGGAGCAGAATTTGCTCTTCCCCCCCCCCACGTGCACATGCCTATGATCCAGTTGTAAATTTTCAAATATATCGACACTTTTATAATTGGATATATAGCTCATCGTTAGCCGTAAGTTAAGTATGTTTTCCTGCTTTAGTTTTCTTACTTCCAGTCAAATAAACTAAATTTCGAATTTAACATGACTAAATTTTACTGTGATTTTTATATGACTGGCAACAGCAACAATCATGAAGTTACTACAGGCATTTTAGAATTCGTGTACATAATATTTAGAAGTGATATTGAATAGATTATAGAATACATGGTGATAGTTGATCACTAAAGTAATCCAATATATCTCCTAAAAATTGCAACTTCAATACCTACCGAGTTTTTATTTTTGAAAACTTTCTTGTTTATTGCCGAACGGTGACTATAATACCACGTACCTCAAAAAAGTTAGTCTCACTAATATGCGTTTGTAAAATTAATAAATGATATTATCGACTGTTAAGACTATTTGGCTTAAGCAGCGACCTTATGACGCTTAGATAGAGCTGACTCTACAGTATTCAGTCTGGCATCAATGTACTAAGTACAATTTACTTTATCGAAGTGTTTATCGTAAGCGCCAAACATTTTTAGTGTTGTAAATACTTGGATCGTAGCATTCGTAAGCAGTATTTGGTATTGTAGCTTGTAGGTTAAAACATACATGATTTTTTGTGAATAGTTTTTGGGCTCCCTCGAACCATTTGGGTTTCGACGCTTAATTTAATTTTCTTGAGGATTTGTAACATAGAGTAATGACTAACTGATGTAACCAGCTATAAGATATACATTTTGGTATATCTTTTAAATATATTATTCAACTTTGCGGTAACCGCGGTAACGTCTTGGTAGACACGATCAAAATGTATCTACCATGATAATATGAGCCAATCAGAAAAGAGTATTTCACACAAAACGACACGACGAGTTGAGGACTAGCCTTTAATGTTTATATATTTGATAACCTGGTTGTTACCGAAAAAATACATGACGTATATTATTAACAACCACTATGGTTACTAGGTCTAGGGAACATATTCTGACCATCTCGGAACCATGATATATTTAACAAGGTATGTTTTTAGCTTATCAGCCGCGCATTTTTGCTGGTGGTCACTGAATGAAACGACAAAATTTGTTTACTTTTCCAAGAAAAATTATTCGGTTATCATGATAATAACCACAGATTACAAAATATTATAATATATCTGTGATAATAACCAACCGGCCACCGCTATTTTACGATAACAAAAACATCTAAGACCACCAGCGTGAACTAGGACCAAAACTCGTATTTTTGTGATAAGCTAAGAACATACCTTGTTAAGTTGTTAGTTATATCATGCTCAGCCATCTATGACCGATCATCCTATGTATGTAAATTATTAATCACAATTTACACTACTGAAGACGAGGTCATAATGGCCACTTTTTATTTTAATTAAATAAAATAAAACACCAGTAATCAACGATTTATTGACCTTTGAGTAAATATTATCACACAACGGCCAGAATCCAGACGTCTATATATTATATGATTACAATTAACATTATCCATGCCATTTCATTAAATTCATAATTTTTGTATTTAAATTTACATAAAATAGAAATTGTAATTTTGTAATCAATTATTTATACATAAAAACTAAAACAAATTTGGAGTTTCGTTAAATTTTTTTCTATTCACAATTTTTAAACTTTTAAAACTTTGACCACCTTTGGTAAAAATTTTAATAAATAGTGCCATCTGAGGCAACGGCCAACGCCCTTTAACTAGGTAATTTTTAATTTCTTTTACTATTTTCTCATTAATTCTAACATCAATCATGGATAGAGATTCAAAAAAATTGGTTCAAAAACTAATTGTTGATGCTATTTGTTTGGGCACAGGTAAGAAAACCTACAAAAAAAATTATAAATGTGAACTTTTGATTTTGTTTGTAGATGATGATAAAAAAATATGTTTTGAGTTAGAAAAACTAAAAAACCGGGCACTCTTCTTTTGTAATTTTATTTTACAACCATAGCTGTCTTACAGCTCGATATACTTATGTACTAAGCAACAGGACTCAGCTTTGCCGGACACTGCGAAAACTAAATCTTCCGGGCCCTTTGCAATTTATTTTTATTGCAGGCCCGGGTTCTTTAAAAATAGACTTAGGGCTGAGTCCCGGACATATGACCCGAGAAAACCGGTCTGAATATGCCCCTGCTAAGCAACAACTATTATTGCCCAAGTTCTCATGTGCTAAAACTTTTAAACCAATTTTGACATGAAATTATGCTTTTATTATATATAAATATAATATATTATGAAATTGATGTCCAAAAAATATGCAAATTTTTTTATTTTAAATAAAGGATGATAAATCTATAAAATACTCTCTATTAGTTGTAATGCACATGTCCCATTTCCGTATTTATTTCTCAAAACATATCTCGTAATACTGAGGAGTTAGTTCTTCATTTGCCTAGTCCATTCGCGTTTGATGGAGTTCTCCCCATAAAACAAAATGACCTGTACATTATCTGTTTTTTTTTTTGGTTATCTTAAAAAATTCATAAGTTTTTAATGTGTTTGCCTTAAATGTCGTGATATTAAGTTGATACTCAATTTTTTCCATACCCTCTTAGTCATAGCTGTTGTTACCACATTTACGGCTGCATGACGGACGGATAGGTGCCATTGAGAGGGGTGCCTTAGTTGGTGTTTAATTTTTGTATATTTACTCGTTTTGAAAATATAGCTTTTCGAAACCCAAGAAGGTTTCAATAGCTGTTATTCAAACAAAATTTAATTTTTTAATTATTTTATTTTTCAGTTGGCTTTTCAGTTTTATTTTTTTATTTATGGGGTTCTCCATATCATAGAGGGTTCTTTTGTAGCGATTTATCCATTCGTTATCCATTCAAGGAATCAACAGTTCCATCAAAATATTTATACTTAATTGGATTAGGATTACCAACTTCAGCGGTAAATAAAATGCATCTAAGTATTTATTTATTTATTTTACAATCATTGAATACTTGTTTCTAATTTAATTGTAAAATTGTTTACATTTTTTTAGATTTTGTTATTAGAATATTTGTATCGAAGTTCTGAACAAGCACGTCATTCGCTGTTAGGGACAAATATTCCCAATTGGATTTATTCAGCTTATAATAATATTCTATGGTTCTTATTTGGTGCTGCCTGTTCACAACTGACTACTGATGTTGGCAAGTATACTATTGGTAGATTGAGACCTCATTTCATAGACATTTGTCAGCCTAGCGTTGAGTGTAAAGATGAAAAAAATGAGCTAAAATATATTGAATACGCTGAATGTACTGGTCCCTTGACTCACAAATATACTGATAGTCGACTATCATTTCCATCTGGGCATTCTTCACTATCTTTTTACTGTATGGTTTACTTAGCAGTAAGTATTTACACTTATGACTAGAATTAAAATAATTATAATTCTAATAAAAGGTGATTTTTAGTTATACTTACAAGCACGAATTAAAACAGCAAAATATGGAATGGCTAGAAGTTTTTTTCAATTTTTGGTTTTATTAATGGCAGCGTTTTGTGCACTTTCTCGGGTTAGTGACTACAAACATCACTGGAGTGACGTATTGGTTGGAACACTTTTAGGATCAATTATAGCTGTTATAACTGTAAGCCAAATGATCAATTGTAGTGCTTATAAAACTATAAAAACTAAAAAAATTAAAATGTGATAAATTAATGTGGTAAATTGTTCTTATCAAATACCTATACACATAGTTTAATTTAAAGTAGAAACTTAACAATGATCACAGATATGTATATATTTCTACTTATGTAGTAGATATATTATTGTTTAGTTGTATTTTATATTAAGTTAAATATTTTTGAAACATCTATAATTTTATGCTGTGATATTCTATTGATCATTAACAATTTACTTGTGTAATTATAAGAATATTATTTATAAAAAAAATTTTTTAAATTGCAAATGATAAAATAAATTTATTATGGTTTATTACAATATACAATTTTGTTTGTTCAATTCATTATTAAATTTACTTATTTTTAATCTAATAAAATTGTATAAGTTAACAACTTATATACTATTAAATTGCAAATTATTGTTAAGTTACATGTACAATTTAATTCATTTATTATAAATAAAGTTAATGTTTTAGGCATTATTTGTTTCGGATTTGTTTACATCAAAATTTAAATCTTCTCGGAAACGTAATAATTCATCTGACAATGTGGACACTGCAAATGATTTTCAAACAACTGAACTCAAAGGTACAACGTAAGATAAAAACTAATAAGTATTACAACAAAGCTTTAATAGTGTATCATTAAAATAATTTATTTTAGCAATTTCTTATAATTAAAATTAAGTTAATTTCTGTAGGATATCAAAATATATAAATTATTTTAGATATGCTAAAAATGTTTTTATTACATAATATATATTAAATAATCTACAACATAATTGTTTAAAATTTAAATACTGTAGCTAAATACTCAAAGCTGCCAGCTTTGATTGAGTATTATTATAATACACGGAAATATTTTAATCATTAATTAAATTATTTATTCATTTTAATTTTTTATTATTTTAATTTAGGTAATTTGTTGTAACATTTATAAATTAACAAAGTATTGTAAAATTAAGCACAATAATATATATTTCTGAATCTTTTATAAGTGGCTTTTAACTGCTTAAGGTGCTACATAGAGTTAATTTACTTTTTTACTACAGGTATGATATTTTTGTATTAAGTTATTATCAAATGTTATATTTTTTTACTTAAAATTGGCTACGGGAATTCTATTATTTTTAAGTACTAACTAACTATAATTTAATTAAACATCTAATTTACTAGAAAAAAATTACATTTTATGTGCAAATATGTATTGCAAGAACTATTTGTCATTGTCAGCTAATGTATACATAGATATAACAATTATAAAATTGCTGATAAGAGAAATTTTTTTATTGCGGTTTAATAAGGAATTATTAACAATATTTATTAAGGCTTTTTAACAAGATCAATATTTTTAATATCCTCTTAACTAAAATTAATCATATAGTACACATTTTGTCAAATATGTACTGTACAGGCAGGGTTTCAAAATTTCATGTTTTTCGGTGGTATGCTAAAATTTTGGAAAAATCATATACCTTATACATGTTTTATTTTTATCAATCAATAAAAATTAAAAAAAATATTTTTTAGTCTAAAGCCACAATTAAGGAGGGTAATTTTTGAAACTTTTATAGTAATGCATACATTTAATTAGTTTTTAAATTAAATAATGCCCCTTATATAAGTAGAATAAATAATATACTTACCTCAAGTAACACTATAAAGTTTATTTACTAATTTTTTGAGCTTATTTAAGTAACACTAGTTTTCTACTAATTAATTGAGCTTATTAAAATATATAGTTATTTAAGTGCGAACTATATAATATATGCAAAACTTTGATTTAGTGGCCCGGTGCAAAAGTAAATTTTATGAATTTTTTCATTATCATTCTGGGTCTTATTTAAATTAAAGTTTTGTAGTATATTTCTTTTGTATGTGTGTAATTGTGTTGTATGTTACTACTTTATATAGAATATTTTTAAAGTTATATATTTTTATTATTTATTAAAATCTGGCTGGAGGTATAGGTATTATAGAAGACAATTTTTAATAGTAGGACAAATAAAATATCAGTATACCCATAATTGTCAATCGTTATCAAAGTATTAATTTCTTCTAATCTAATTTAAAAACAGTTAGTGAACTTTTATTTAAATTTTTTTGAACCTTTATAACTAGTTTGAATTGTCCAAAAGCTAAATAACAAAAAGTATATACAACCAATTTCTTTTATAGTGTATATGATAAAAGCACAACGTTTTTGAGTTCAAACCCAGCACACTTAAAAAAAAAGGTTGTTTACTCCCATTATAGAATATTGGAATAAACTTGTTTAAAGGCGGTAGAAATGAAGTACTTAAAAATTCGGTTTGTACATTGTGTTGTGCGCAATGATTATACACATAAATATAGGTAAATATTGTTCTTAAAACTTGTGATAACTATAGAAATATTTTGAGTTATTGATATATTTCAAAAATACAAATATTATTGTATTTTTTTAATCATTAACAATATTTCATTTAATATCTATGATCTCCAGCCCCAGATTTGAATAATTTTTTTAACGGCAAATTTCACTTGTGCAATATTAATCTTTTAAGTTTTATCATTTTATACTACAATTGTATCTCCAGCCCCATATTTGAATAATTTTTTAACGGCAAATTTCACTTGTGCAATATTAATCTTTTAAGTTTTATCATTTTATACTACAATTATATATTTTATTCACAGTTTATATCAAATTTTATATTATAATAATCAATTGTTGTAAATGATAATATAAATATGTTGAATATAATTACACTGACTGCATCTAATATAGTTCATATTTATGATTTTTATGCGATCATTTCAAAACAAAATGTCTTTAGTTATAAATAAAATAAAAATATAATATGTTTATTTTTTTTTATTTACAAAAATTATATGTACTTGATAAATTTTCGAAAATGTATACACTCTATATTAATCACTTCACTTGTAAATTAACAAAAATACAAAAAAAATTATGTTTTTATTTGTTTACAGCTCTTTGGAACATAATTCTTATTGATTACAATTATTATGTTGTTAAACTCTTAATTTTTTTCTCTTCTTTGCTTTATGCTAATCAAATGGAGTGATCAGCCAATTATCCATTTCACAAATCTTTTTGCCGTAATTTATTCACTTAATAGTATTATGGCTTTATATATAACTTCCACTTATTGCTTCGGTCTTCCTTTGAGACTGTATCAATTAAATTGTTTTTTAACAGTTTTAATTTTCATCCCTTCACCTTAATCTGTCCAAACTATCACATGTATTGTTTCTTTTTATTTTCACTATTGGCACAACTCCCTAACTATGTTATTTATATTTATTCCTAATTCTATCTAACCTAGGCACTCCATGCAACTCCATTTTATCTACTTCATTTTTCCTTTTATTTTTAATCAATTACCAACGCTCATCTGTGACCTTCTAATTTTGTAAATTTGTTCTTTAATTTTAAAATGTTTAGTCTAAATAATACCTTTCTTGCACAACACCCATTTTGTCACATTCTATCCCAATTTTAAACCTACTACTATAGTTTTCTATTCATAAAAACTTATAAAATTCCTTATTACTCTCATACATATAACTGATCCCAAGTACTTCAATTGTTACTATTTTAGACTCTCCTGATTACTGCATTCATTACTTGGTTTGGCTCTCTAGTCTCTAATGTTAATTCCATCTAAAACCTCTTCATTGTCAAATGGAACTGAGAACTCTAAATATTCTGTTTATTACTATCCCTTGTTCCCACGATATTTTCCTTCAACGTCTCTCCCCACTGTTCTTATTTAATTCTCAACACTTGTTCTCTCCTCTCCTCTTCCACTAAGCTAACACCATCACCAAATAATAAACTACAAGGTGTATTGCCTTATTGCAGGGGCGTATTTAGATTTTTTTTTTTTTTTGGGGGGGGGGGGGCTGAGGCACTAACTCCTAATAAAAACTTGACAATATTAAACTTCTACAATTCACATCCTGTAGGCAGACTAAGAATATTTCGGAGGGCTGGAGCCCCCGCCAACCCCGTAAATACGCCCCTGCCTTATTGTATGTCCTTTGCAAAGTTTATTTGTTACTAAATGAACAAGAGTACAGGTTCATACTTCTTTTATCACTTCTCTCACAATCCATTCTGTGAAGCAAAATATGTATAAACATAAAAGATCCTGGGGTTTGAGAAAATTAATACCTATACGAAGAGCTCCAATAGCTGCTTATTAAAATATATATATAAAGGGAATTCGAAATGACTATTTTTCATGCTAAATAAAAAGACCTATTTTTATTCCAACAAACTGAACGATCGCTATAAGAATTTTGAAAATAGGGTTGGATTCCTCATCTTGCCATTTTTATATCCTACGAATAACATTTAATTAATTTGGACTTACGCTTATCAAAATTTGACCATAAAAATGTACAAATTATTCAATTTAATAATGTACAGATTATTAGGCTTCTTCAGATAAATAAATGGAAAAATAGGATCATTGATTATAAATAATATTATTTATAATCAATGGTAGGATCTAAGTAATTAAGACATTCAAAATGATTTTCACTATCAAAATTGGATGGAACGGTATGATGAAATGAAAATCGTCATTTTTTGATCCAACTTTCTATTTAACTCTAAGAATAATAACTTTAAAAAAAGTTGTATAACTAGAAAACATTAATATTTGTTCACCTTAAAATTAGTCGTCATATTACAAATGTCTATAGATAAGTTGTTGTCAAACATTGCCAAGCCTTAGCCCTTTACTAGCTCTTTCGAATCCCCTTAAGTAAGAATAAGTAATGAAATTGAGAACTTAATATATTAATTTTGCTAGTTTTCAGCTTGTAAAACGTGTTAGTCTTGGTTGGAAAAAACCGAATGTGTTCGTAAGAAAGCTTAAATGTGTCAGTTTTTGTAAGGGTATCGAATAATGTAATAGGTACATTAAAAGTTAAAAATACTACTGATATTATGTTTTAATTACAAACAAATTAGTGACCATTCGTTTTTTTTATTTAATGGATACTATATTTTTTAAAAATCTAGGAATATTTACAAAAAAAAAAGCTGCAATCGAAGAGCGGAGAACTTTGTTTTAATCACCATCGCACAACCAGAAGAATCGTCAAAAATAACACAGTGAGCATGAAAAAGCAAAATAATATAAAAATTAGTATTAACCTATCCAAAAATGAATTGTAAAAAGTTTCGAAAAAACACAATGAATGAATAGATGACAAGGAGCCGTTGCTTTATATGTTGAATATTAGGGTCAACTCAATTTAACTTAATAAAACCACCAGTTAAACAATGGTATGCCACAATGAAAGTAATTTAAAGAGACCTGTAGTATCATAATCCAAATTGTTGCAAACGCATTATTTGACATTAATATTCCACTCTAGATGTACGAGATACAATGGAAAATAATTTATTTAAAAACATTATTTTTGAAGTTTCTGTAGTATTAATAAGTAAGTTTTATAGCACCTATAGTACCTATAGCAGTATTTAATTTTAAAATCACTGTACAAACCACATTTTATTAAATAACTGATGCTGATATTTTATTATTTATACTTACAGCTGGAATAACTGTTTTAGTAACTTCATATCTAGAACCTATAACTCAAGGTTTTTTCTGTGATGATGAATCAATTAAATACCAATATAAACCTTCAACAATCAGCAATAACACATTATGTTTTTTAAATTTGTTTTTACCCAATGTCATGGTAAATATTAATATTTAAAGGAAATGTCGTTAATTATAATAATATAACTTTAAAATTTCATTCAAATCTAAAAGCTATTTATTAATATTCACAAGTACTATTTATTATAGATATGGTTTGAATACTACTGGTGTAAACATACATGTATAAAACATGTGTACATACATACACTTTACTTCTGGTTGGGTTCTGGATTATCCCATATAACAGTTAATGTTGGAAAATATTGCACAGGGCGTTTAAGACCATATTTTGTTGAAGCATGTAAACCGAATGTTGAATGTTTGATCAAAGAACAATACATTAATAATTACACGTGTACAAACCCAAATCTTGCTATCACTATAGAATCAAAGTAATAATTTTACAATTTAGAATTTTTAGCTCATAAACATTTTTTCAAAACTGTTGAACCTATTTATGGTTGCTACAAGCATGGAAGAAGCATACTAAAAATTGACAGTTTGATTTTATGTATATAATAATTGTATTGTTTTACAATATCCTAAAAGGCCATAATTTTACTTGTTAAATCATGGTTTTTACTTGTATTTAAAACATAGAATTTTTGAAATTTTAGAAAATCATTTCCATCTGGACATGCTTGTTTAGGATTTTATTCGGCAGTTTACACAATTGTAAGTAAATATATTAAATGTTCAGTTTCAAATGGCTGGATATAAAATAATAAATACATATTACATATACATATTTTTTACAGTTGTACATAAATAATAAATATAAGAAAAATGTGCTGATCGTCACTATACAATTTATAATATTCTTAACTGCTTGGTACATAGGATTATCTAGAATTACTGATAACATGCACTTTTCCACTGACGTGTTAGCTGGTTCAATAATTGGTACACTATTTGCTTTATTAATGGTAAGTAAAAATATAGCCATCTAGTACACAATAAATTATATTTATAAAGTAAATATAATTTAATATAAAGTAACCTTATTTATAAATATCTACATTTTTTTTTTTGTGTATAGATGTATAATGTGAAGATGTTAAAATCTAACGAACAGGATAGTGTCTCAAACATAATATAATAAAACTTATTGTTACATCATAAATAAATTACATTCAAAGTAATATACACAGAGTCCCAAAATTACTGGTTTATTAAATGTATTCGGTCGTTATCTAGTTGAGCTAATTGGCTTAAAAACCCATCGTTGGGACGTATTTCTCTAGCCCTTTTTACTTTTTCTATTGCTTCTTTTGCTCTCATACCTTTTTTAATCATTAAATATGCTATTGTGATTGTTGCAGATCTCGATATTCCCATAATACAATGAACCAAAACTTTGCCTAAAGAAAAAATGGTATATTAATTTATAAAATGACGAGCAAATAAAACTTAAATGCTCTCGAAGACCAATAGAGCCAAAATCGTACTACATTAAGCCAGTTTGCTATTTTCTCCTATTAAGGTTAAACCTAAAATTATAAACCTAAATATATAAGTATATAAACCTAAAATTTGGGAAACGGACGACTGGTGTATTTATTTATTTATTATTATATAATTATAATAACGCCCAAAATGAGCTAAACTTATATGAAACAAATGAATGTTTTGGGAATTACAGAATTCATTACACTTTTAATATATGATTAACTGGAGCTTTAACACTATAGTTTGTTAATGAAGTGTAACATAACATGGAGTAGTTTATCAAATAGCAGAATAAAACTTTTTTATATTTAGACTATTAAATAATTATACTATGTAAGTAAAAGATTATTTATTTTTTTTTTTTACCTCAACTTAGTTCCTTTTCTAAAAGCAACAAATGATAAATGAAGGGCTGCAGGGAAAAAAGATCAATGTCAATTTTTTTTGAAAATGAGATTTTGGTATCAAATTATTTCTGTTGACGTACTGTACCTTTTATGCACTCGAACCAGGGAAAAAAACAGATTACTCGAGAGTAACGACCGCCGGAAGTTTAGGCATACAGGCAAAATGTATTACGTTTTGAAATTAAAAACATGATTTTTCTCAGAATGAAAGAAAATTGACATTGATCTTTTATCCCCGCAGCCCTTCAAATATTTACCTTTTTGGGATAGTGCATCATCAATGAAATTTGATACACTATCAAAATATTCACATATTGCCACACTAGGATCATCACATAAAGCCAGACCCATATATTGAATATTGATTGGTTGATAGAATTGTTCATTCGTATCAACTAGTCCAAATCCAACACCTTGAGCAGCGTTTACAACATGTGTAATTCCCAATGTCAATAATGTATTAACATTTTTTGCTGTAGTCCTATAAAAACTATTTGTAAATCTTGTTCATTAAAATTTGGATTTAAAAAAAATCAATTACCAATCCCCGACATACAAGTTCGGATAAACTTCGTCATAATCACCCGCCAAAGAATTGAACTTCTTAGGAGGAGATGAAGTGCGCAAAAGACTAGCTTGTAAATCTTCCAATGTTATTTCCTTTTTTTGATCTTTCTTACAAAACTTGGCTAAAAGGTATTCCATTCCTATTAAAAAATTATAGTTATTTCAATGTTTAAAATATTCAGTTTTATTTTTAATGTGTTAGCTGGCCATAATATTGTATTGATTAAATTGTTGTCATTATAATCCACAACATGTATTTTTTTCGAGTGAATAGAATTAATTTTTTGTTAGCTTTTCTGTTTATTCTAATGTTTACTCGGGCAATAATATTTTATTGTATCATGACTGAAATAGTAAATTTTTTATTTTTTTTTCTACAATATGTAGTACGCTAGTATTTATTGCACTGAAAGCCAGTATATTTTTTTAATGGACACAAAAATTAATACGTCTAAGGGTTTTGAACCCTTTTGAACCAATCATAATTTAAAATAATTAATAATACTTTTTAACTTTTATGACTAAGATGAAAGAATTATACGTACAAGGTTTTATTGCAGATACAGTGCTTGAAATTTTGACAATTGTTTTCTATTAAACTTGGTTTGATTGAGTGTTAGTAGGAACATTGCAATTAAATAAGCTATCCCCCCTAATTACTCTTATTATAATTAGACGGATATTATTATTTATTTTTACCTAATAAATAATGTATCAAAAATTCAATCAAGTTTTTTATTTTAATTTTTAATCTTTAGTATCCAAATTTATAACCAACTAATAGTATGAAAGTATATTAGTACTAATTATGTTTAATTATTTGTTGTCTCTGATAAAATTAAATCTTTAAATGTTGTCATTGTATAAATATTAAAATATTAAATTTTAGAAAATAATATTGTATTGTACTATACCATACCGATATTAATAATTGATTGTATAAAGGTACGACAATATCAAATATCGAATCTTTGATCATTTGACTTTTGCTAAACGATCCAATTTTTGGTAAGCAATAAGTCTGTAAGTAGGCACCAATAATCAGTTAAATTACATGATAGTTTAAGTTAGTTATAGTTACAACTAACCAAAGACAAGTAAACTAACCACCAACTGGTGACTTCATAGACGAGTGACCGGTGACGGCTGACCAGTGATCACAGTCCAGTGTCCAAAGCTGTTTAATGTAGTACCGTAGGGCGTAGAGTAATATTACTGTTTAGCTGTTTCTACTATAAAGCAATCTACTATATAGCTGTAGTACAAACTACATAAGTAGAAATTCGAATAAACAAAATGAAAAAGTTATCAGTTAATGACAAAAACAGATAATATTAAGGGTAACCGGCAACCTGGTATTCTGTTCTACGGGTTCTAGAGTTCAGAGGAATGAATGTAGTAACGATTGACGCATTGCTAGGTACATAGGTATATAGTAACAATTTCTATATTGTATTAAAGTTTACAATTTACAATCAATATTCTACGAGACCTATTATCAACTATCAAGATAATCAAACAACTTGATATTTAAAGTGCACATTTTACAAAATTAAATATTAATTCTCATTATTCAAGTTGTGACTCGTGTTAGTAGAAATGTATCGTTATATTCTGTTTTATTTTTAATGGTAATGCTGTTTTGTTGTAATATGAATGACTAAATATTTAGTCATGATAATATGATTAACATCATGAAGATAGTTTGGCGATTTTGAATATGATACAATACAACAATGCAAAGCTCATAAATACTATTAATAGAACTCAGTTCATCTAATAATTATTTTAACTGTATACAATTATGGGAAGTATCAAAACAATTTTAAAAGTTATAAACATACATTTTCTTCAAAATGTTGTGGGAAAAAATGTTACACTAAACTACTGCTAGTAGCTTCTAACTGTGTATTAAATCTAGTCATGAAAGTGATATTAATTTATAGCTAAAATATAATACATTATTTTTATATGTAATACTGGTTTTTAAACAATGGCTATGTGTTTGATGCTCAAGTATGCTTTTATACTCTTATGGCTTATATATACATTTGGTTCTATTATACTATTATTTGGTAAAGGACTGTTATTACATAGAGATGTATTACCTAATAAGTCCACTTGTGATACTGGTATTTCTTCAGAAATACCAGCACAGAACTGTACAATAACTGATACAAAAGTCGTTTTAATACTTATTGATGCTTTACGATATGACTTTGTTATACATTCAAGACAAAATGCTCCCTACACTAATAAAATAACTGCACTTGAAGATATCTTGTCGAGTTATCCTAGTCAGTCTAGAATGTACAAGTTTATTGCCGATCCACCAACTACAACTATGCAAAGATTAAATGCTCTGACAACTGGCAGTCTACCGACTTTTATAGATGCAGGCTCAAATTTTGCATCTGAAGAAATTGCTGAAGACAATATTATTGATCAATTAGTAAATAATGGAAAAAAAATAGTATTTATGGGTGATGACACCTGGGCTAAGATGTTTCCAGGCAGATTTTTCAGAAATTTTACATACCCTAGCTTTAATGTTTGGGATTTGGATACTGTTGATGATGGTGTAAGGACAAATTTATATCCAGAAATTTTAAAGGATGACTGGGATGTATTGATTGCTCATTTCCTTGGAGTGGATCACTGTGGTCATAGATATGGACCTAATAATAAAGAAATGGATAGAAAATTGAGTGAAATGAATATAGTTTTAAAGTAAGCCATTTTGTGTAGAAATATTATTTAAATGTTTTATTAAAATTGTTTTTAATGTTTTTAGGGATATAATAAAAGAAATTCTAGGAAGAGAAAATATAATGCTCTTTGTATTTGGCGACCATGGAATGACTTCAACTGGTATGTTGTTTTGTTAAACTGTTATGAATACTTGCGAATAATGTGTGTTATGAATACTTTTTAAATAAATTTGGTTTTAAGTTATTTTATTTTGTACCATATCATTTCATAAATTACTCATTATATTTACAATTCTTAATAGTTTTAAATCTTAACTCAATTACCCATGTGAATGCAACCAATTTAAAACAAATATGCTATAATCAAATATGTCATATACATGTGTTTGTTTAGCAGCAGGAAATTATTAATTTTAATTAAACCGTGTTAACCTGAAAATTCTGGTTATAAAATATTGTCCAAAATTTTCAGAATATTTGTTATTTTTCTTTTAAATTTGAATACATCACCAAAATAATTATAATTTATTGTTATTCTGTTACATATAATATCTTTTTAAATAATTAACTTATGTAAAATGTCAAGTTGGCTATTTGAAAACTCGGCTAACATTTTTTAGCCGATTTCAATGAAATTCTCTGCGCACAGCAACAATTGCTCAGAGAAGGCTAGAGATTTAAGAATTATATTTAATAATTACATGCTGCAAAATAAACACAATTCGTGTAAAACGTAGCTTACAACACTGATAAAATATATAAAAATTATAATTCTTCCTATGTATTATAACAAGCTGAAATCAGGGCCGGCGTTAGCTCTTTCAGCGCTCAGTGCAGTATGTTTCATTAACAATTTTTCTACCTAGCACTCAGCATGACACCTCTCGCGTCTCGCCACTCCTCGCTCCTCTGATTTTGGCGCCTTGTGTCGTGTCGCATGCCTGGATCGTATCTAAAGCCAGCCCTGGCTGAAATGTTGTACTTTACAAATAAAGTAATTATATGTAATATTTTAGGTGATCACGGTGGAGAATCTGAAAACGAAGTATCGTCTGCCCTTTTTGTTTTATCATCATCTCAAAAGCTTCACCCGAAAAATGAAATTGAAGTTAAACAAATAGATTTAATTCCTACATTAGCTACAATTCTGGGTGTACCAATTCCTTTTTCAAATTTAGGATCAATTATCAAATCAGCTATACCAGAAAGTATTCATATGGTCAATAGTATTTGGAAAAATGTTAAGCAGATCAATGATTATCTCTTAACATATTCACTAAAAAACGATGAACTTGATGAAAAGCATATGCATTTTATCAAAGAAACGTATAAAATGTTACATATTCAACGCGATAGTAATTTATTTGTAAAAAGTTGTGAACATTTTATGACACTAAGCAGAAGAGCATGTGAAGAAGTTTGGATACGATTTGATGAAAAATCAATTTATAAAGGCTTAGTACTAATGTTTGTATCACTCTACTTTAGCTTTTTACTTATTGGTTCATCAGCTTTAAATCATTATGAAAAGATTACTGGCAGTCATGTATTTATTTTATTTTGTATTATTTTTCCTCTGACATTGGTTTCTTTTATACTATATTGGTATAAGTTAATTCAAATCACACTTATTTTATTTATTGCTGGCTTTATAGGTACTGTTTCTCTCGGACTTTGTTGTGTTACTTGTTGGTCATCATTAACTCAAGATTTTCTCGACACAAAAAATCCAGATAAAATACTTATGAGACTGTTTACTGTAATTACTACACTTGGATTTTTCTCTAATAGTTACATTGTTGAAGAACCATTTGTATTGCACACGTCATTTAGTCTTTTATTGTGGTATTTAGTAGTAAGATTTAAAATAGAAAATAAAAAAACTTTATTTCGCAACAAGTTAAAACCTAAAGGGTTTTCTTTTAAAAGCTGGATAACATCTCTAAATTGCAAAGTCATTTGGTCTTCAATTGCATTATGTGGTTTGTTACGCTATTCTCATTCATTTTGGCAATGTCGTGAAGAACAAGGATGGTGCTTTGAAAACGGAGTTCAAATGAAAACTGGAACATCGCCAGTACCGATAATTCTCATAGTAACATTAGTAATAATTGTTCTCAAATCTTTAAAACATTCTGGCAATCTAACTGGATGTTCATTGAATGTGTATTTATCATCAATTCTACCAAAAATGTTCACAATACTTTTATCAGTTCATTGGATATTTGAATCTACATTCCAAAGTGGCAAGAACACTATACCTTATGTAGCATATATACCCAATGTTATATTATTATTAATAGCTTTACTAGTAATTGTATTATTCGCTAGTCCATTGCTTATTCATTATGTAGATTTACAAAGTGAAAAGAGTAAGCAGTCAGAAAGTCTATATAAAAAATTACTAAAAATGGCAACACATTTAATAAAAATGGATCTTGGACCATCTATTCATGGATATCCGATTGTTTATGGCCTTGCAACAGTTTATAGTGCAACATATTTGATAATATCCATATTGTTATGTATTTTTGGAGGACTGCTTTTGGGCCACGTGTATGCTGTATCTGCTATAATTATGATAATTTCTATTTGGATAATGGCAATGGTGGTAGCAGTTATAAGGCATAATCGTTGTACAAAAATTGGTTAGTAGACACTCTAATAAACTTGAATTTCTTAATTTTACTTGTATATTTATAATTTTCCAGATGAATTATATACTGTAAGCTGGTTATATGTACTATTATGGACTTTATCTTCTGCATATTGGTTTTATGGCACTGGACATAATGCTTCCTTCCCAGCTATACATTGGAATGCTGCATTTGTTGTACAAGCTGACATTCAAAATAACACATTGCTCCCAGGGTTCTTTATAATAGCTAACACTTTTTTTTCATATGCTGTCCATGCTTTTTTATTGCCGGTAAGTTAATGCCATTAAATTATAACGTGTATAGGTGGAAAAAACTTAATAGAAACACTTTGGAATTTTTTTTTGATATAAATAAGTTAGTTATATTTTTATAGATCAAGTAGTTGAGTTAGAGAAATAAATAAATAATGAATGTTTCCTCCCTTTATTCAGACAACAAAGCATGATTTAAATGACTATTTTTATTTTATAAATATACTTAGATAAATTGATTTTAAAAGAGAGAAATTATCTTAGAGAAAAAATTATATGCAATTTAGCTTGGCAGTCTGATAAATAAAAGCCATAATAAATAAAATAAGGTGCACAATTAATTATTAAAAGCTATGGTGAAAATCTGTCTATTTTTATTTTTGCAATACCAATCTAAATTTTATCATATCTGCGTCAATAATATTTTGAGAAAATAAATACAACACTTGTTTAAGCTATAACCTAACTTTATTATGTAATTGTAATATTAAATATTATTACACTTTCTATTTCAGTTACTATTAATTTGTCCATTTTCTATATATGGTGCGTGGTCAGGAAAATCTTTACCTATTAAAGATAAAGATGAACAAACCATGGCAAGAGGTGAACTTTTATTGGCAGAAAAATCTAGAGAAATGATACATGGTGCATTTGATCTAACTGCTAAATACATTTTAACAAATTGTTTTAGAGTATGTATTATTTTTTTAATGAATTGTATGTATTTCAACTAATTGAAAATTAATATTAGGTGGCCATGGTTATGGCAGCTGCAACAGTTCATTCACGACACTTGATGATGTGGAAAATATTTGCTCCAAAATTAATATTTGAAGGAATCGCATTATTATTTATTACTTTGCCATTTTCCTTTTTAGGATTCTTACTGATGTATAGAGTAACTCAACATATAAATGTATTGTTTGAAAGAATAATTTCCCAACACTCTACTTAAATCAAATTTTCAGTAAAAAGGTTTAAATTTTTTTATAAACATCATAAATTAATGTTAGTAATGTATTATTATTTTAGTTTGTTTTATTGTTCATAAAAATCCCAGCAGTAAATCGTCAATGTAAAAAATGTAGGTATTTATTATTTGTAATAAAAATTGTTTTTTTTTCAGTAATAAACAATTATTTGTAATATTAAACATAGTGACATGAATAAATATAATACTATAGAAAACGGTTCATTTAACACAATTAAACTTTGTATTCGGTCATATTATCTCATAGACGCAAATAGAAGGACTAAGCTCGCTTAAAAATCATGTAGAAGTTAAATTCTTGATTCCTTACTAAAATTGTATTTTAGAAAATGATATCATATTGGTACGAAAAATAAAAATGTATTTATATATATATATATATAAATAAATTATATGTGATAACTACAGAAAAATGATAAAAGAAAATACCCAAGGTTTAATAATGTATGGTTTCGTTTAACTGCTTTAACCCTTTCACTACCACTGTCCATTGCAATGGACATGACATTATTTTCTCTTTAGTCTTTTGTGATTTACTGTGTACACAAAAAGTTCCAGATATGAACACGGAAAATTTTTTTTTTCAAAAAAATTAATTCGGTAATGAAAGGGTTAATAATCCGAATACGGGTACCTACATACTACTTACCTAACTTTAACTTGATGGTTCTAAAATAGAGTAAAATATAGAGTCTACTTATTTAAAAAAACTATGTGGTTATGACTTATGTCCTCACCTTCGACTAGAATAATATTAAAACTGATACTCCGTTATACTAAAAAGATCGTTGAAAGATAAATGCGTTTCTATCCAGTTTTAAATGCTATTATTTGTCGAATTAAAGAATGATTTTCTAAAGAGAGCTTTCAAATCGCGACTTGTATAGATAACTTGTTAAAACTAAATTTTGTAGGGTTTTTATTGCTTATAAATCAATATTACCTAGGTACTCTTTTTTTTTTTAATTGTTATTTGTATGTTTTCAATAATTCTAAATTGTATTTTAATTCATAGGATTTGTTTGAAATCATCTCTAATGATTTGAATTTTGAGAAATATGATAATTGATAAAAGATATCCCTAGCTATGAAACGTTTCCAATTTTTTTTTAAATGATCCATTCTTTCTTCCTCTATTTTCTGCCACGAGAAGGATTAATAACTCAAATCTAATATGATGCAGGAACACGGTTCTCAAAATTAGCAATACCTACTTAATAATGAGAAAGTCAGTATTGTTGATAATGAAATTATGTTAAACACATTTGTTAAAACACAGAAAAATAAATTTATAGAATGTATGAAATAAAGAAGTTATATCTAATCTGTTATACTTTTAAACAAATATTTTTTTAAAATTTTAATTCTAATGGAGCCAGTCGGCCTGCATTATGGATTTTTCTGGATAATCCATATAACAACAATACATTGAATTTTGGGGATAGGGGAGGGGGTGATGTTAAATTTCGTTTTTATAGGCACTTGAGTATTGATGACTATAGTAGTATGTATGTACCATGTATATTGTAATGTTGTATTCACAACGATCAAACTATAACCGAAAAATAAATTCAATAATTGAACAGGTCATATTCCGTATGAATTGTTTTAGGACAGATATTATGAAAACACTAAAATATTAGCCAGAAACTTGGTATGTTTTAATATACTAGGCACCTTAGATACTAGCTTGATGAGACCTAAAAATGCTCCTTCGTGGTTCTTCTTCAGACTCGAATCTCGAATGAAGAATTCTTCAGATTCTTTTTTAGACTCGTCTAAAAAATGCTTTTTTACTAAAGCTCCTATAGTGCAGCGATAGAATAGCGTAATTCTCTACATAATACCTATGGGTACAGGTAGGTACATTATGTAAACTCAATTTGAATTTTGACCTAGACATTTTTTGGAAGAATACGCCATTTTATTACTCATGATATTCTATTTTATTTTTGTAGAAAGTATACGTTTGTTTTATATGTATATATATATTATATATATAAAGTTCTAATCATATTAAGTGATATTAATACAATTTAGTTTATTATTGTTTGAACGAAGTACAAAATCGTATTTTCGATTATTAAAAATTGGCTAGGTGACTATATCTATAGTTTATAAATAGCTATCTGACAGTTTCAGTGGGCATATGTTAATGGGTTAAATGTTATAACTTATAAGTAACTCTGTAAAATTAGGAATGATTAATTTAATGTTTATGTTTTCAAGACTAAATAACGCTCGAAGGTTGATAAGGAAAACGAACTTTTGACATGCGTAAAAAATAACAATAATATAACGACCGAACCTTTAAATAATTAAAATGCACTATTGGTCTATAGGGTTAAAACATTTTAAGATAATCAAAAACAATTAATCAGCCACAATTGATATCAATTTGTGAAGGTCAATTAAACTAAACATTGGTTCCGATAGTTAAAATGAAGGTAGATATAATGTATGCAAGTATGATAATTAATATTGATTTAAATTTTGTATAAAAATATAAAATAATAAATGTGTAGTCAATTGTAATCGTATAAAAAGGGGATGAAATAATCTTGGATGGTACAGGTAATTTCCTGGTAAACAGACACTTTTTTTTCTTAAGAACAAAAATAAATACGAATATTTAAATAGTAAATTCTCAAATATTGATACGAAAAAATACCACAAAAAAATATGTTATTATTATTATTAAACCATGATATAAGTAGCTTTTTTTATTTTATAGCCTTTATTAATAAAAAATATTTGGCTCAACAATTAGACAGTAATAATGAGTAAAATGTAAATATAACAATATACAGTATAACGATATACAACAAGCTGTACAGGCAGATTTTTGAAATATTATAAAGGATTGGACTGAGGCAACTGCCTTGAAGGAGCCCACGAAAAGAGGAGTGGCAGGACACTAGACCTGAGGGAGAGGTAAAAATCACTGAGCGGTGAAAAAACAAAGAGGAAATAGAGTTACAAAGAAAAGGGGGAATAGAGTTACAAAGAAAAGGGGGAATAGAAATAAAAAGTAGGTGAGGAATCAAGGTAGGTATATGGACCAAATCGAATGCACTTCTTATGTCAACAAAAGCTGCTGAACAAAAGGATTTGCTACAAAATTATATGTATATGGAACCAGTAAGAGTGGAAAGGCATTCCATGGTGCCTAAGCCGCGGCGGAAACCATATAAATTATTAGGAAGAAGATTGTTTTTTTTTGATAAACCAGTCCATTCGGTTCTTAATTACATGTTCTATAGTCTTGCATAATACCGATGAAAGAGCAATAGGACGAAAGGCGGCAGAAGTGGAGTTGTGTTTTGGGATAGGAATGACATTAAACTGGCGCTAGGAGCAGGGACAATGGCGTTAATCCAAAGAGAATTAAAAATAGAGAGAAGGATGGGCTGGAAGATTCTTGAGCATAAAGGGGAGATGCCGTCAAGACCAACGGCAAATAAAGTACGTGATGTGATGGCAAAGAAGAGCTCACTCAGAGTGAAAGGAGAGGTAAGAGGATGCGAAGCTGGATCGAAATCCGGCCAAGGAGGAAGGGGTAAAGGAGAGGATTCTTCCGAAGAGGGAGCGTAAGAAGGGGCCACTTTATTACAAAAATAATTAAACCACGATTCATTCAAGGAGCGGGAAGAAGATTTGAACAGACAATTTTTGAATCGCTTAGCTGTGACCCAAATTTCACTATGAAAGGAGGAAGGATTTAGAGAAGAACAGAAAGATTGCTAGGAATTCCTCTTTGCCTGTTTAAGTGTACTCATGGTAGAGGCGAATATAATTTGGTATGCTTGAAAATCCACAAGTGAGCCAGAGGCTCTATATTTTGTGAACGCGTCAATCATTGACAGCTTTGGTACACAAAGGAGATCACCAAATAGGGGAGGGAGGAAAATGTTTTTTAGTTATTTTGATATTAGGAAGAGAAAGATTAGCGACTTTAAGGAGGATGTAAACAAACCAGTCATAGTCAGCAATGGGTGATACGGGAGTAAAATGAGAAAGAAAATTTTACATATAGATTTGAGAAGAGGGCCAATCAGCTTTTTGAGTAGTTAAATTTATTAAGAGTTTGAGAATAATGGGGGGGATGAAGAATTCATATAAGAAATGAGGATAGGATAATGATCGCTGCCGTGCGTACAATGAAGAACTGACCACGTGAGGAGCCAAGAAAGGGTAGGAGCTGATATGGTAATATCCACGGTTGAGTCAGCGGGGGGGGGGGAGGGACGATTAGCCAGAGTCGGCTCCCCTGAGTTGAGAATATCAATTTGGAATTTGGAACTATTTGGTTAATTTGTATGGATTGATGGGAGGCGATGGCAACGCCACCGTATCCATCATAGCGGTCTGAACGGATAACATTAAAATGCGGCAAGGAATGAGGTTTGAAGGTCTCGGAGAGTAAAGCGAAAGAACATTTTTGGTTAGAAAGAAGAAAGGAAAGGTCTTGTAAACGTGGGACTTGGGAGTAAACTTCTAACATTCCATTGGAGAATATGAAAAGAAGGGATGATAGGGTCGGAATTAGTATGTGTCGGCATCTTCGATGGCTGAGAAAGGGAGATTAAAAAGGGATGATTCAATGACAGACTGGAGCGTTGTAGGAGATGAGAGAGATGAAGGATCGCTTGTGAGCGGACGAGAGAGTATTTGAGCAAAAGCTGATACCCAATTAGGGTAATCATTGTTGGAAAAATGATAATGTTCCATATAATTAAGAAAACTGCCATTTGGAGAGATAGATCTGTTGTTGTTTGAAATGATGGAATCATGGAATTTGGAACGATGGAGTGGAGAATAAGTTTTTCATTTTCCTTGAAGCGCCTTCAGTAGATGTTGTTTATTTCTATTTTTGGATGGGATGTAAGTGTTGGAAGATTATAGAGGACGGGAAATAAGGAGGGATGAGCAATGGCGTTAACAGTAAGTGTATTAACATTTAGTCACATCGGAAAAAGTAAACGCTTTATTAGTTCACGCGATCGTTTTATTAATAATGCCTCTGAAAAAGAAACGTTATCAGCGGCCATGATCTTTTTGATGTCTTTCTGGAATCTGGATAGTCCATTTAGAGCAGGAACGGTCTGTGAATGGACGATTCAGTTTACAGAAAACGCACACAGGTCTTTTTAACACTGCATGAAGATTCGCCTTGATCAAAAAGTTCACAATGGCTGCATCGCTCTTTGCTACGACAAAATTTGAATATGTGGCCGAAACGAAGGCATTTAAGACATTGTACAGGTAAGCGGATACTTAGTGATACATCAAAAAGAACTTTTAAAAATAGAAAGCTTAGTAGGAAGAGTATTTGAGAAGAATTTTAGCTCCACCAGGTTAGTGGCTATCAGTTTGTTGTCCTTTTTTACGTCGATTCGGCGAAAGGAGATCACTTTGGTTGGGCATTCATAGCCCCCCCAAAACTCTTCTTCAGAGACGATTTTGTGTAAGCAAATGATACCTATACTATATATAATGTATTGGGGATACTGGGAATAAGTTCATGTTCGGCAAGAGATGTTGAAGAGAGACATAAATTGGCGTTTTACACTGAATCGAGTGTGATTTTTGACTCGCTTAGAGCCAATGGGATAGATATTGAGAATGCCGGAGAACATTTTGGAAAACAGTTTACCAAGTTTGACTGGATGAAAGTTGCCGAGGTTATTGTGGCTGGATGATGATGCTATCAAAATATGCAGGGGATCGTCAAGTGGAAAACATACATGGTCGTTTGATTACCTGTATGCGGTCGCGTTAGGGAAAGGCATCCTGGCTGAATTTGCGGTGACTTGGTGCGTATTATGCGGCATAACCACTATCACTTCAAGGGAGTCAAACTCCTTGCCGGTCTTCGAGAGAGATGAGGGAGAATTCGAAGAGGTCGCAATGTTTTTGGGTTTTTTTTTGCTAGAGGGCTAGTAGGAGATTTTGAATTATTAGAACTGGGATTGTTCTTACCCGAGTGACGTGATGAATCATCTGAAATGCTTAGATTTGAGTTGCTTACTGCTTAGCGTGGACTTACGAGTGAGGGGTGAGATATGGAGCTCTCCCCTTCTGGTTTAGGTTTGGGCATTCAAAAGGGGCCCGGGGGGGTCCCTTAGATTTAGCAAACAGCATCTAGTATGATAAACGAACGTAAAATTGGAGCTCTAAAATTACTACGTGTAAAATTTGCGTAAAATATAGACGGGTAACACTGTGCGCGAGAGATAAAATAAACACGACCGTACGCAACGAGAGGTGAATCCGAACTGGATGTAAGTAGTTAATAAAAATAATTTCTTATCAGTCTCATGGATAGTTTGCCTAGACTACCTAAGTGATTAAATCAATTTTACTTATTCATTAACTTAAAAGTAAACACAAGTCCGTATTCAAAATAAACAACAATATACGTGTTTTGGCGATACAGTTATTAAGTAATCCGGTTACTAATTTAGCAAACAAACGGTTTTGACGACATTGTTTATTGCATTTGTTTGATAACTGAATGCACTTTTTGACAACCTGGTTGGTTAAATCAGCAAATAAATGAAACATAACGTTAACTGTATTTGGTTACTAATATTTTCACAGATAACAGAGTTTATCGCTACATATTTGACGGTAGACAACTAAACAGTAAACAATATGTTTTGGGAATTTTCAAACTAATCTAGTAAACAATATCAGGCTGATATTATCAGAATTCAGCATTTACCTTTGCACTTACATAAAAGTGTATAAGAAGCAAACTTATAGATCATTTTATAAGGAATAACTTTTGTAGGAAAACTTTTGTCGTGAGTATAATATTTTTCAAGAATTTAAAAAACCCTATTTTCGGGGTGCTCAACCCCCCCCCCCCTGAAAATTTAGCAGAGGAAGGTAGGGTTTAATATATTAGTTAGGGGACACCCTTTAATGATTTTTTGAAAAGTTTCGCTTTTTACCTCGATATAATAATTAACCCCATTTTTGGCCAATCTCGTCTTCATTAATACTGCCCTGCTAAGCAGAAGTACCCTAACCTAGAACGAAAAAAAAATGTGTAAAACCATAATTAATCCAAGTAAAAAACTAATTGTACTTTTGCTTAGCAGGGCTGTATAGGTACATGTAACAATTTAATTCATGTTAAATCAGGCATGAAAACATATTGTCTTATTTAATAAACAATGTGTATTTTTTAATGTAAATTAGCTTACTATTATTTAGATATTTTTAGAACAAATTCGAATTAGGTATGAAGATTGAAGAACAAATTATGTTATTAATTATATTTAAATTGAATTATTTATGACTTATAAGGTACTCATCTGGATGAGAAATATGTATTTTTAAATAAATAACTATAATTTTATTTATATGATTAATAAAATGATTTATGCCCAAGTCCTATATGTTATCGTATGTGAAGTGTGGTCCGGTTTGATCAATGTGGATAAAGAGAAGAATAATGCGCAGAGATTGCGACTGAGTTGTTTTATTAAATACCCTGTAGACGATCAAATTTGTTTGACAATTTTGTTGGTCAAACTTCAACCAAAGATCAAACAAATTTGTCAAACTTACCCGTAGTTTCGGTTCTCTTCTTGCCGGGGCGTGACGTTCGCGCCACACGCGCCGTCAATCCAGATTTCCATTAAACCCGTCAAACACTTACATTGTTTGTCAAACAAGCCTGCATACTAGCAAATAATTTGACAAACAATTTGATCGTCTACAGGGGCCAACAACTATTTGCCGACCTAGAAGGCTCTGAATGTATTTTTTTAACGGTGGCTTTTTGAAAAAGCGGTTGCTGAACGCACGGTGTCACGTTTAGTTATCCGCTCCGTAACGCCAAACGCGTGAGCGAAAGTACTTCCCTTAGTTTAGAGCGCAGTTACGAATTTTCCACATAAGCCCCGTTTTGTGTACGATTTTCGCAGTCAATGCCTTCATAACGCGACGCGCAGTATCTGTTGTTATTTACATCGTCAACAACGTCGACGGGGTCGTAGCGTCGGTGGTGGTCACGGCGGAGTGAATAGTGGCGGAAAGAGGGGTCGGTCGGCTAGGCTCAGCGGCGGTAGGCGGGAAAGAGAGCAGGGGGGGACACGTTGTTTTGTCTGGTCTGACGTCCGTGTCGACGTCGTCGCCCGTGTGTATACGTGAGTGAGTGTGTATTGCGCGTTTGCCGAGTCGACTACGACGAAACGCACTTGTCTGCCGCCGCCGTCGCCGTTGTCGTGTGCCTCTCGTAATGTTATTTAGTACGTCGGCATCGCGAATATAATAAACACATAGAGGTGTATGCGCTTAGGGTATCGTCGAGTCGCCGAAAAAGTATTAGTTTTGTTTTGCGTGTACGTGTTCGTATAAGGAAAAAACGTGACATACGCATGGTGGTGCCCACGGATTACATCCGCATTCATTCATGAACGACCGGGATCGGCGCGCAACGATTTTGCCGTGGACGGTATCATCGCGGCTACTGTCGGCAGTAGTACATATTCAGCATCAATGCTGTCGTTGACAAATCGGGTTTTTCCGTTATATTATTTCGAGTTGTTTTGATTGCGTCTGACTGCGGTGTCAATGACCTTTTTACTGTAGTGCGTGTGGAAAATGGCGGAGCAACGCGCGTTTTGTGATGTGCATTTTTGTTGAGGAAAACAACCGGGGATTCTGTCGAGATATCGGGCAACTATTAAAATAATATTATTACAGTTTATTGATTATCACACTGTGTATACTGGATATTGCTACAACGAAAGCAACAACAACGCCAAATACTGCTGCTACTACTACTACTACTACCTCCGGTGTATGTGATATCAGCATTGTTGTTGTGATGTGGTAGAACACAGTAATATTTTCGTGTTGCTTGTTTTTACTAAACAAATGTGTGCGCCTTGCAATGTACTACTAGTTGTACCTAATGGAAAGTGCGTCATAAACACTATTCGGTTAGTACCAAATAATAATACATTTAATAATACCTCCTCTCTTATACCTAGTTAAAAACAAAGTACAAGTAAATAATAACAGTCTACGTCATGGTAGGTAGTCCGTGTTTAAGGGTGTTACATAACCGTTGACATGGGAAAAATAAACGAGAGATTTACAACAGAAGGGAGGAGATGAAATAATCAAATTGGGGTTCATAAAAAAAATATTGTCTGAAACATTTTTTTCTTAATGGAAAATTTGATAAGTAGCCTAAGCGAAATTTATCAATACTGATAAAACTATTTCTTCTATTCATTTCGTTTTGTGGATCCTATCTATTATATTATTGTAATTTGTGTTCAGTGTATTGTGATCAAATTTAATCACTACTGCAGTTTCCATTATCATTATCTGTTATTATGGATTTAATTGAAATTTGAACACCAACTAAAACGTGTTTGTACAGAACATGATGTTTATTTATAATTCAGTGTGTTATTATCTGTAAATGAAACCTAGTGTTTTTCATAAATTTAAATTAAGAAATGGGCTAGGTAAAAATAAACATTGCTTATTAAGATGTTACGAAATCAACATTTTTTTTATAGTATTAGACATAGGTACCATATGCGTCTAAGTATTTAAGTAATATAATTATAAATAAATCAATTTATTAAGCTGCACCTGTATTTCAGAATTTCATGATTAAAAAATATTAAATTTTACAAAAAAAATAGCAGTTTTAACATTTGATGAAAGTATACAACATTTGTTTGTACCTCGTTCACATAACAACATGTTTTGTTTTATTACTATTATTTTTCCTTTTTTTAAAATAACTCAATATTTCTGATGAATTTCAATTTTTAACTTGAGAGGAGGGGGGAGTGCTGGATTTTTTAAAAAAAAAATATATATATATATATAAAAATTAAATATATTTTTGTATTTTAAAATTTTATACATAATCTAATTTTTTTGGGGGGCTATGTCTAGCATTAGAGGGCTAAGCCCACCCTAGCCCCCTCCCCGTATTTGCGCCTATGATTTTGAGTATATTATTGTTATATTAAATACAAGTTTTTTTTATTATCAACAACACTTAAGTTTTTTGTTAAAATATTATATTATATTTTAACTAGTTTTTCTTTATCATCAGGTAAAATAAGTTTTTTTAAGTTCACTTATGTTTTTAACCATTGGCTTATATTTGCTCTTAAAACATTGAAGATGGAATGGGTTTCAAGTTGTCTGGTTGACACTTCTTGCTTCGTCATAGTATGTAAATTATTGTCTGGTAGGTATATGAGTTGTTGAATAAGTGTCCTAATATTCCATACAAGGGTCTCAGCCAGGCGCATTAAAATTTCATACCAATCAACTTTCAAATTCTAAAAAAATCCATGGGTACAAAAACAATAGTTTATAAATGGATTTACAGTTAAAATAAAACTTAAAGTGATTTATCAAATACCACAAACATCATAGGCCAAAGAACTTATCTGTGACTTGTGGCTGTTGTAATTATTTTTATGTTGTTATTTGTGATACAAATTATTTTTTATATTTGTTAACAAATTCACTTAATTTTTTTGTAAGCCTTGACCTAGTTCCTTAACAATTAACATTGATATATAATTGATATATAATAGTAACATTAAATATGGATTTTAGAGTTAGTGTTAATAAGGTTTGGTAACTCAAATATTAGGTTCTTGATATTAGATCTTAACGGTATTTTTACTTATAGATAGATAGATCATAATTCTTGTTTATTCAACATTTATATAAGGTCTCAATTTTTAATTTTATATATTTATAATTTATTAAATACATATACATTAAATTTGCTCATTCTTGGGGCGTCATCTTAAACAGTTTATGTCCTCTTAAAATCCAGAAAAATAATTAAAACCCTTTTCATTTAGAATAGAATATAGGTATATTTCTTTTATTCTCTTTGAGGGCTGGGGCAGTGAAATTTTTCATTTTTCATTTGTATATACATAGTTTAGATAAATAAAAAATACATTTTTTTTAAGCATCACAAAGTTACATAAAAATCAATACTCTTAAGGTGTATTTAGCAGAGTATTTAAATTTTAGAAAAAGCTTGAAGAATTCATATCATACATCAACAGCAAAGTGAACTAGTGTATGATCTGTACATATTACTATATTACATAGTGATTTTTACATAGTGCATGTGTGCATATTTTTGGGAAATTGAGTCATGTATAGCAATAGCCAATAGATACCTAATAGCCTTTTTTTTTTTTTTACCCTTAGGTCTGTTTGACAACTTTTGTTTTTAGCAAGAGTTGTATCCCGAGAAAGTAGATGATGGTAGGTTGGTTTCCCAGTTTTCTCCGCACACAAGCCTCCTACACAATAAGTATATACAAATTTTGGAAGCCAAAAATTTTGGTGTTAGAAATACTTAGTAGGTTATATGAAATATAAATTACATGTTATAATATAAAATTATAAATCTTCAAACTTTGGTAAAATTAAAAAAAAAATTTTTTTTTAAATCTCTTCTATGCTATCAAAATTAAGTATATAATATACTTAAATATGTTTTTATTTAAAAATATGTAGGCATGTTTGTTTTTATTGTTTTAAGTTGGAATCGTTTATTATATTTACTGTGAAAAGGAAATATGTCCTTGAAATACAATCATTAGAAAAAATAACATTTTTTTGTTTATGATTAATTTAATATTTTTACGCAGTCAATATTAAAATGATATCAATTGTTTTGAATTATATGTTCAATATTTCATAAATTATATTATGTATATCCCACAGATTTTACTCTTGAAATTTTTAGAAAAAAACAGATTTGTCCACTTTCTTTAGTAAGAATTTCACTTATATTCAATACTTTTCAAAAAATATAATGTATTTCTTTATTTCTTTATTTTTTTTTTTATTAAAATATGAGGTGTTAAATAAAAAGTACATATTTTTGTAATTCATATTTTAGTTTCGTCAAGTCCAAAACAATATCATTGATTCAAAATGTTTTTAATGCCACCCTATTATTATTTGTTTGCTTCTTAAATATATTTACAATATCCTCCATATTATTTACGACATTTGTCATTATAAAACCTTTCTAGTCGTGTAATATTGACAAAAGCATGGTATAAAAAGATGATAAAAAATGTTATTGTTAGACGTAAAAAGAAAACATAAAAAAGGCTACAAAACATTTATTTTATTAAAACTTCTTTTTATTAATTCTTATCATCTTAGGAAGGCAAATGTTTTTTTAAATGTTTTGGGAACTTAAATGTGTTAATTTAGAAATAAGGGTTATACAATTTTAAAAAGATTTAAATAGTTTATAAAAATAATTGATAGATAGTAATTACTATAGATTGCTAACATAGGACAGGCGCTAGTAATATGTATATAATGAGAATGATGCTACTAGTGCCCGTCCCGTATTGGCGCCAAACTAAAATTTGTCTATGTGAGCAATCTACAGTAATTTAAAATCAATGATAAAAGTAATATTATTATATAGTAACCCCTTATGACAGTTTTGTTATAAAATGCTTAAAGAGTTGATAATTTGTTTTAATTTTGACTTAAATCTTTAATATTTATTTTGGCTTTGTTTGTCATGAAATATGTTCGGTATTTTCTTTTAAATTATCAATTTATTTGGACCTGTATAAGTACACTTTCAATACGCTACCCAACCAGACAACATAAACATGGTAGTAAAACTCAACTTTTGTTAATACAATTACCCATCCTAGTTTTAATTTATTGTTAGTAATTATTATTTATTTATAGAATAACTTATAGTTGAAAAATATAACAGTATTTTATTTTAACATTTTATTTACTATTTTATTTTTAGACAAAGATGTGAAAACATTTAGTGAAAATGTGTGGTGATTATGATGAAATACACTGTCTACGTGACAACTGTCCAGGAATTGACCAATGTCGTTTGTGTGGTAGATCTGTAGTATCACCTATTGTGCAGAATGATTGCTGCATTTGTTTGTGGCCTTCAGCTCCATCACGATTGTATAAATCACCTACACAGCAACATCGAAAAGCATGGCTATTTTCATCAAAATCCGTTTGGCAATCAAATTTTCTATGTATAGCATTATGGTGTGTTGCTGTACTCAGTGTCAGTCAAGCATCTACAGAAGAGTATCGCACACAAATTACTACAATTCCTACATTCACAACTACTACAAGTAACCCTGTACAATTATCTGAGGGTAGAAGTGAGTGAATGCTTTAATATTTTGTAGAATACTTTTAAACAATAAATAAAATGTTTATTTAGTTATCTGTTTTTTAAATAATGATTGTATGAAAATAAATATGAAATTGTAATAACAACATTAGTGTATTATTCCTTTATGACTTGTTAATAAATTTCATAAAGAAGATAACTATCTGATTATAATATACAGTGTGTTTAAAAAATGGTTTTCGTCTGCCATGTACAAGAATTTCATTTTCTGATAAATTTCAATATGATATATTTTAGACCCATTTATTTTTACAATTAATACTGTCCCATATTATGTCATAATCATATTAAATTGAGTAGTTTATCATACATTTACATTTTTTAAAGGTATTATCTAAATACTCACATTTATGTTAGGAGAAAGGTCGATGAAAAATAATTTCTTCTCCATAGAATCAAATTTTGTTGATATTTTGTTATGTGACTTAGTATTTACTAAAGTAATTATATCTAGGGTTTTTTTTGTTTAACTCAACAGGATGTAATTCAATCTTGATGATAGAACAATAATATTTAAAAATAATAATAAAAACATTCCACTCTTGATACTATTTACAATAAAACTGAAATTGAAATGCCTGCCTTCCATAGATGATCACCAATTAGTTTTTTAAATTATTAAATAGTTGTATAAAAAATCCTGTTAATTTTTACATTAAAAAAAAATTTCATTGTTTAAAAAATGTGAGTGTGTAATAGATTGACTTAAAATATCAATTTTTTTTTCAGTTTGTCAGAGCAAAGACATCAGAAATAGAGCAGACAATCTAAAATCTCTAAGGGGTTGCCGAGTAATTGAAGGATTTCTTCAAATAGTTTTAATTGACAATGCAAATGAAACGAGTTTTGAATCACTTTCGTTTCCTGAATTGCGAGAAATAACTGGTTATTTGTTATTGTACAGAGTTAATGGTCTAAAATCACTCGCTAAACTTTTTCCTAATCTGTCTGTAATTCGAGGACAAGATCTATTTATGTCTTATGCTATTGCTATTTATGAAATGGTTCATTTACATGAATTAGGTTTATATACTTTAAAAGATGTTGTTAGAGGAGCTATTTACATCACTAAAAATCCAATGTTATGTTTCACACAAACTATTGACTGGAATAAAATTGCACCATCTGGAAAAGGCTCTCATGTCATATATGTAAGAAATTATTTCCTTTTAAACTTGTATCAATAGCTGTATATTAATTTTCATCATTAGGAAAATAGACCCGGAAATGCTTGTCCTGTTTGTCCATGGACAAATGATCCTAGTTGTGCTGTTTCCAGCACTAATGAACCTTTGTGTTGGAACACAGATCACTGTCAAAGAAGTAATATTTTTAGCTTTTAAAAACAATAAACTTCTATAACAATTTTTTATTTTTAGTTTGCCCATCAGATTGTAATGGTTTATGTAGCATGGATGGTAAATGCTGCCACGAGCAGTGTCTTGGAGGGTGTGTGGAAGAAAATAAACAGGACAAATGTTTTGCGTGCAAAGAGCTAGAAATTGAACGGAATTGTGTAACTGCATGCCCAGCTAATACGTTAATTGTAAGTTTTAAATAAATAAGATTGTACTATGGGAATTAAGTCTTCTTTTTTCTCTATAGTATCAAAATAGGCGTTGTATTTCGGAATACAGCTGTTATCATATGCCTCGGCCGAGAGTAGAACTACAAAATGGATTACACCCACAATCATGGAAACCTTTTAATAACACATCTTGCTTAATGGAATGCCCTCCTGGGTATGAAGAAGTGCCAACTGAAAATAGCTATGGAAAAGTACATGAATGCAGGCAGTGTGCAGGTACAATATAGTAAATAAAGAAATTAATAAAACTGAGTTATTTATTAATACCAAAACATTTCAGGACCCTGTCGAAAAGTTTGCATAGCAGCTAATGTAGAAAGTATACAGTCAGCACAAAAATTAAAAGGCTGTGTAGTTATTAATGGATCATTGGAAATTCAAATACGTGGTGGCAGTGAGTATTAATTAATAATAACTGGATTCTGGGGTCTAATATTGAGTTCACACTATTCCTCAATATGTAATTTTGTACACTAATGAATCAGATACAATTTTTGTGTACTATCAAAACCTATATTTTTCACTCTTTTAATTTTTAAATCTCATATCATATACACAAAACGAACATGGTTTAATCCTATACAAAGATAGTGATGCCATATCACAAAACCATGAACACCATTTTCTAATAGAAACCCCATCCGTAAAATAGAAGTTCAATACAATATTTAGTAATAAACACCAAGATTGTTTATATGATTCCACACCACGGGTATTGTTTTTATTGGAGTTTTAGCTCATTATTGTAATGGACCCTATTTAACTAGTAATTACTTTTTATATGAATAAAAAAAATAAGTGATATCATGTTTTAAAACCTTTTAAAGTATAACTATAGAAAATACAAGTTTTTTTTATAGTAAGTTTAAATGAGTTAATGAGTTAAATGTGATGTATGATTATGTCGAAAAGACTTCACACATACTACTTTTTAAAGCATTAGGTATAGGCAATTTTATGTAAGACCTTAATTTAGACCTAAAATTATATTGTAATATATTAGGATTCAAATTACTATATTGGTAATTAATTCTTTTATCAGATTATCAAAACCTTTATTAATAATGAGTTCCTAAAAAACAGCCTCTTTCTTTCACAGTACAACTTTCCCAAAAATTCAAGAAAAAATGATTTTCTTAGCTGTTTAGTAAGACAAGTTCTTAAACTGTCCCCTTGTAATTTTTTTTCAAAAATTATATTATTTCTCTCTGACATCTCTTTCAGTACGTTTCCACCTTTCTATTAAGATCAATATCATATTAATATGATGAATATGTTTAAAGAGTTAACACAGCTCTAACCCTTGTTTTTGTACAAAAAAAAAGGCATGCACAATACATACATTTTTGTACAATGTAATTGGATAAATTTTGCAAAAACTCATTCATATATATATTTTTTTTTATAGCAAATATTGTTAAAGAACTAGAAGAAAGCTTAAGTATGATTGAAGAAATCACTGGATACTTAAAAGTAGTCAGATCTTTTCCATTAGTATCACTGTCTTTTCTCAAAAAGTTGAAGCTAATTGGAGGAGAGACATTGGAGAGTTCAAAGTATGTTTAAAATTGTATTGTAGTGTCAACTTCACTTGGTGGTCTCTTTCACTGAGCAAGACAACTTGTCTAAGAGAATACTGCTATCCCCCCCCTCTAAGCATGGTAGAAATGCCATGCGCCTCACCCGGTGACCGGACTAGGCCCAAATAAGGCCTACACCCGGCATATACGCTATTTATATAAAAAAAAGTGTTAGCTTTAAGCTATATTTTATTTAAAAAAAAATAATAATAATAATGAAAACTCGGAAACAAAATTTTGTTGTGGAATATGTGTTTGTGTTCAGCACATGTTAAATTTCATGAGGCAATCTTATTCTTCAGTACTTTATTTTATCTGGGTACATTACTTAATTTTAATGTTTTGTGAACAATTTTTATTTAAAGTTAATATTAAAAATTATTTTATAAAATATATAACATATTATTAACAAACGATGTATTACTATAATAGTATATTTTTAAAGGTATGCTCTAGTTGTGTTGGATAATCAAAATTTAGTAGAGTTATGGGATTGGTCGACGCGTAAGCAAGATGGCGAGTTAAAAATTGTAAATGGTCGAATATTTTTTCATTTCAATCCAAAGCTATGTTTATATCGAATAAAAGAGCTACAAACTAAATTAGGCCCTAAATTTGGCAAGGTTGATGATTTGGAAGTAGCTCCAAATTCAAATGGTGATAAAATAGCATGTAAGTAATAAAGTATACACAAATATTATTATTCTTAACTTTAATGCAGAGTTATTCTTTTTACTATGATGTGTTTTCAATTTGTATTTGGACACACAGTATCTTCTAAAACACTAAACCGATTTCTTCATTTAGTCTAATTGATCATAAATTGTACCTGTAAGATACTTTTTGGGTCAAAAGTTTAAAATTTTACCTTTTCCTTCAAAATTGAGAATAACACTCAAACAATTTATAGATTTTTCAATTTAAAAATATGGTGTGCTATACATTTTTAAAAACGGCCAATTTAATAGAAACATTTCTTAACTGTGATACTACTGATGATGGCAAACCAAAAATTTATCAAAAGCCCTTTCCCTAGATGGAGTAGAAACTTTTACCTTATTTTGCTTTTTAGCTATAGTTTTAAGGCGTAATGGTCTGAATATTAGACTAAAGATAGATCTAGAGTGGGTTTAATTATAACATATATTATACCTAATAACTTATACAATTTTGTTAAAAATCTGTAGATAGTAAACCTTTTTTTTTTTTATTAAGGAAAAACCAAAAAAAAAAAAGGACAACTGACCATATGTATCTGAAAAAATAGTTACATTATGTTTTTAATTACGATTTATGGTAACTAAATTTTATAGACACACAACAACCGTAATTGTATCTACTGAAATACTAAAAATGCAATTCTAAGCACATTTTTGTCATTACAATGCTTTTGTTAATATTTTTATTTTGAACATTGACAGATTTGCGTTGAAGCGTTTATTTGATTTTAATTATAATAATTCCTTTACACTTGTGACCTCCCCGCCCACTTGATGCCCTAAATCTTCACTGTACTGGATTTTTTAAATAGTATATTTACAATATGATTTAATAAATATTGTCTTTTCAAGGTAATGTTTCAAAATTGAATGTGCGAACAGATATAGTGGATACAAGATCCGTCGTTCTTAAATGGCCACCCTTTTTACATTATGACACGCGTACATTACTAGGTTATGTAGTATACTATTTGGAAGCTCCTTACCAAAATGTATCATTGTATGATGGTAGAGACGCGTGTGGTGGTGATGGGTAAGTAAATAATAATAATAAACAGTTTTCTAGATGTATACCAGTAAAATATGATTTTTGTTATTAATAGTTGGAAGACTGATGATGTAGAATCGACTGAAACCACTGAAGAATTATTTGCAATTATCACAAATTTAAAACCATACACACAGTATGCATACTATGTGAAAACATACACGGTAGCTTCAGAATCTATTGGAGCCCAAAGTGATATAAGTTACTTTTATACCCTGCCTGACAGTACGATATATATTTTTTTTTTTTTTGTAATATTTAAAAAAAAAAATTTACTTTTTAATAAACCATATTTTATTTTTGCTATATATTAATGCAACTATTTATTTATATATTAGCACCAGGTCCTCCACAACATTTAGAAGCTACTGACTGGACCACAGATAGTGTAACAATTAAATGGTTACCTCCAGCTGAACCTAATGGTCAACTTAGTCATTATGTTATTAAATACTCACCTAACAATATATCGGGGGATGAGAGATTGCATGAGAGAAATTATTGTGAAAATAGTAAGTTATTTGAAAATTGTACTACAATGTATTAAAGAAATACATATGTTTTATATTATTTGATTTTAGCAATCAATATGAATGACTTACCTGGAAAAAATAATAATCCAAATAATGAAGTAGTAAAAAGTAAAGGTAATGAAAAAGAAAAAGATTGTAACTGCACAGTTCAGCCAGAAAAAAAGCCAACTAAAATTAAAGATGAACAGCAAATAAAAACTATGATTGAATTTGAAAATAATTTACAAAACATTGTTTTTGTAAAAAAGTAACAAATATCTTGTTAAGAAAAAAAAATACTTTTACTAATTTGCTTTAATTTTTAGTCCTCATCGCAAAAATGAAAACTCCCAAAAAACAAAGCGTGATGTATCAAATTATGATATAGCAGTCGAGTTTCCGAACAACACAATTATAGCATCTAAAGTTCTAACAGATTCTGACAAAAACGATGCTGAAAGTAAGTACATTTCTGTATTAAAATAAAATAAAAAATATTGCTAACAGTTATTAATAATTATATTAATAATAATGCAATTTATGTGTCTATATTTGAAATCGGTACAGTACAGGTTGCCAGGTAAGTTGCCACAGCTGTGGCAGCATTTATTAGTAAATGTATCCAAAACTAGTGTTTTTTGCTCAACCGTTCATCGGTTAGGATGCGTGTGGTTCAGCCACGAAGGTTCTTTATTATTATTATTGTTGTTGTTAATACTTTTGCTCCAACAAATCATATAAGACATTAAAAAAAACATACAATACAGAGAACCTCTGGCTTCTCATTTTCGCGCCGCCACTGCTGTACCAAGTTATCTGGCAATGACTGTAACTATAAATTATTCATATTTGTACTATGTGTCTTATATTTTTTTAATAGATGAATATATAAAAAAAATAGTTCCAAGTGATATATTGCAATACACAATAAAAGATAATGTAACACATTTTACCACTTATAATATTGAATTGTATGTTTGCCGTTTATCGAACAAGAATGAAACAGCCCATTTATGTAGTACTAGAAAAGCAATGACCTCAGGAAAAACTCTTAAGAAAGGTAATTCATATTAATTTTAATTCTTTAACATTCAAAATGTTTTATTTTTGAAATTATTTTAGATTCGGCTGATAAGTTAGACGAATCAAAATTTGTTGTTAGCCCTAACTCTACTTCTGTATCAGTGAAAATTTCCTGGAGTGAACCTCAAAACTCTAATGGTCCTATTGTCAGTTATCAACTAGAATACGCCAAAGTTGGCGATAACGTAAGTTAATTATTTATTTACTTTTTCTTACCTTATATCCCTTTGAGGAATGAATTATAAATACACGAATGCTACTCAGAGAGCAGATTAGAAATAGAAAATCGAAAGAAAAATTTTTTTAAATATCAGAGTAATGACGTATGTATACGTCTCATTTTTGACAATGTTCAAATTATAGCTAATAGAGTCAAGCATAATTTGCTCTGGATTTTATTATGTCGGTGTAACCTTCTCAGTCGAGACTCCAGGACTAATATGTATACTATTTAGTATTAATTTGTGCGTTTTTAAAATGTTACAGCTTATTCCGTCAATTAAATGCATAACTAGGCAACAGTTTAATAAGTCTGGTGGTTCTTATATATTATCTAGTTTATTACCTGGAAATTACAGTTTTCGAGTACGGGCTCAATCATTAGCTGGATATGGAGAGTACACTTCATACAAATACTATAACATCAATGTAAGTTTTTAAAAAATTGGGTCTTACAAATGATGAATGTAATTTTATTTTTATTTTTTTTCAGGAGTTTCAAGCTATAACTAAAACTGAATTATTTACCATAGTTATTTTGGCTGCTGTAATAATTTGTGTTGTAATTATTTTGGTTTTCTTTGGTTTGCATCGTTATTATAAAAATAAATTGGCTTCAACTAGGTTATTTGTTACTTGCAATCCGGATTATATTAGTTGTGGTAAGTACTAATAATAATAAGTATTAATAGAAATAGCATACACTACCTAACTTTGTATAGAAGTTAACATGTCATTATAATTGTGTTAATAATGTGATAATTATAATAATGTGACTTGTTTAGAATACCAAGCAGATGAGTGGGAAATTCCTCGGGAGGATATTGAGGTTTTGGAACCTTTGGGTAGAGGCTCATTTGGTATGGTATATCGTGGTATATGGAAGAAAAAAGACAGCGATCCAGTGCCTTGTGCCATTAAAACCGTAACAGAAAATAATAATATTATGGTCAGACATGATTTTCTTTCAGAAGCTAATGTCATGAAGTATGTAAAAACATTTTGTTACAATTTAGTCTTTATAATATTATGCTTATTTTAAAAACAATTTTAATTTGTTAGGGAGTTTTGTACAACTCATGTTGTTCGTTTATATGGTGTGGTATCTCAAGGTCAACCAGCATTTGTTTTAATGGAACTAATGACCCAAGGTGATCTCAAATCATTTTTGCTCAAACATCGTCCAGAAATGACAGCAGATCCTTTATTAAAGCCACCAACATTAAGAGTAATTAAAAATTGTTTTTTAATTTAATTTGCAATATAGGTATGACACTGCAACATACACATGACATTGGTTTTGGGAGAACTTACTTTTCAAATATATGTAATAAATATCAATTGTCATATTAGAAACTTGAATTTACATAGTAAAAATTTGTACGGTTGTCCCGATATTAATTTTTAACACTTTAACAAATATATATCAACAAAAGAGATCTAAACAAATCCTAAAATTTTCTCCCATTCGCTCCACATTTTGAAGTGTTTTCTAATTATTTTTCACAGTTTCCTTTTACTTATAAGTTATGAGGGATGAACTATATATTTAATAAGTCTATTGTATCAGTACAAATATGCTTATATGGTTATAAAAAATATTTTCTTTAGATAAAATTATGTTCTATAATTTTAATTATTAATACCCCCTTTTTTAGGATATTTTACGAATGGCAATTGAGATTGCTGATGGTATGGCTTATCTTTCATTTAAAAAATATGTACATAGAGATCTTGCTGCTAGAAATTGCATGGTTGGGGAAAAAAATATAGTTAAAGTGGGAGATTTCGGTCTTACACGAGACATTTATCAAACAGATTATTATAGAAAAGGTAAATATGTTTATCTCTAAATTATATATATTATAATCTTGATGAACTGAATTGAAGATACTACTTATTTATGTTATTTTGTATATAAATATAGATTCGGAAGGAATGATGCCAATACGTTGGATGGCACCAGAAAGTTTAAAACATGGACTTTTCACTTGTTTTTCTGATGTTTGGAGTTATGGAGTGGTGCTTTGGGAAATGGTGACATTAGCAGCTCAGCCATATAGAGTATGAACATAAAATGTTTAGCTATTCGTTTTTATATCTTTCATAACTGGCATTGTTTTTTTAAATTAGGGTGAAAATGATAAAAATGTAATCGCCTATGTTAGTAGTGGTGGTATTATGGAAAAGCCCCATGATTGTCCAGATATATTATATGATTGTATGAAACTTTGCTGGCGTTTCAAAGCATCAGAACGTCCAACATTCCCAGAATTAGTAAAAATGTTTTTACCTTGTGCTCGTGAGGAGTTTTCAAAGATGTCTTTCTATCACAATGAATTACAATCTGAAACGCCACGGTTAGAAGTATCTGATAATGGTGTTAATGAGTCGGAAACATCGGAAAGAGAACGTAAACAATTGGAGCAAGATCAGATAACTGCTGCATTAAGGAACTTCGGATCATCCAATGAGCGATTAGCACCAAAAGCTGATCTGGAAGAGGACGATGATGATGATGACGATGACGAAGAAGACTCAGACAACGGTAATGAGTTGCAACGATTACGCATTGATGACTTCGTATATAAGCAGCGGCCACCTAACGGGTATATGTCCATACATAATGGAAATGGTAATATCAATACCACTATGTGTTGACTTGTAATTTCATTATTATTATAATTATTTTTATTTTTTTTTATTAGAATTAATTTTTTTTAGATCAAACCTTTTCTCTTTTGTATGGTAAATTTGTTTTTATATTTATATAGTTCCTAACTGTTTGTTGTGGTGAATATGCAGAGATGGGCTTATGTTATTTGTAATATTTCATTTTAAGTACAAAACAAACATTTATATATTTAGATAAGCAATATTTATGTAAATATATATGTGTAATACATTTATATCTTACTATTATAAAAATGTATGTACACATAATATATTTATATTTTTACCATTAAATTTATACATAAATAATGTAAACACAATTTATATGTTGGATGATACATTATAAATGAAATTCAGTTTTTATTTTATAGACTTCCTAATTTTTCTGTTTTAATCAAATTAATTATTGTCTCAACTTTTTGTTAATTTTTGCCAAATTATATATCATATATGAAATTACATACGTTTAGCGTAAAACACCAGTATTATATTCTAATATACATATAAATTCTTAAACATCTAAGTATGGATTCTTAGATTTATCTACTAATAATAAAATTTTACAAATTATTTTATTAGATTTATTTTAAAATACATATGTATTATTTAACAAACCATGACACCTAATTAGGTTAATCTGATTTAACCGAATTTAAGATTGTTTTATCATATTATATGCGCAAAGCACGTAGTTTGTGTTTCCTAATCCTAATATTATATGTACAGACATACAACTGTCAATTATAACAAAATGCAACCACTAATTTTATTATTATATAAAATTCGAATTGTAATAAAAAAAAAGTATAAAAATAAAATGCTATGATAATATATTACCCATCTCTGCAATATTTCTAAAACATAATAATATTTAATTTAATTTTAAACTTCCTGTAAGTTACCCAACCAGTGGGTAGAAATCAGATTGAACTTGCTCAATGCCAAAGCCAGTGTTTTTTTTTTCAAGTATAGGTTTAGTTCCTTTTTTTCTTTTCTTTCCACAGGTGTGCAATTTATTAGTCTCTAGTTTATTATATTAATTATAATTTTTTTTTATTATTATTAAATGACACATATTCCTATAAGACTGCCTTTTACGAATAAAACTACTTACGTAGTTTCCATAGTACACAAATAGTAAAGTTTAACCTTTGTTACCTGAAGTTTAGTCTTAAGTTATTGAATGTATATGTGTACAAAATACACACATTATAAAATATGTGGTTCTAATTCAGATCCACTCAATAAAATTGAAGAAAAAGAGAGAGAAAACAAACGTGTAGATAATTTGGTTTTATGAAATCATTCAACTTACATAGTTGGTGTTTTTTATACTTTGATAATTTAGTTATTTTAAAAAAAATTGTTGTAAATATGTTTAATTTTTATTGTAGATAAACTGTAAACTAACATGTTTTTAATTTAAGTGTATTACAAGTAGTAATTGTGAGTCGTGACCAAATTGTTTGTCATAAGTGCATTAATAAATTTTTAATTTTATTTGTTCCTAAATGCAATTTTGTAGATTTATAAAACAATCTCGGTTAATTTATGGTATTTATAAAGGTATATGTTTTCAAATGTATATTTAAATGCAAACAATGTATTTATATATAGGTTTGCTTTACATAACAAATACCGTGTAACATAACTTAGAGTTAATAGTTTGTTTAATTTTAAACAAACTATGTTATTTTACCTCTGAACATAATTTGTACTTCCTTTGAATAAACTTGTTATTTAATAATAAAAAAACAAAGGTAAACCTGCAAAACAAACTACTTTCTACCTCTTTAAAAATGTGTTGATATTGTGAGATTTTACAAAATACGTTTAAACCCCCCAGTATAGAGAATAATAAGTTCTATTATATTTATGTTTTAAACATTTTATAGTTGATGGTGTTTATTGGTAGTTACAAATTGTTTGGTTAATAGTTACCTACCTAGTTCTTGGATCAAGTCTGATGTAATATTAGAAATGCAAAAGTACAGGTTAAATTGTGATAAATTATTCATTTTTTAAAAATTAATAGTAATAAATGCTTCAGAAAGAAATATTGAAAATAGACTATGATTTATACTCATAAAAGATCCTTACTATTGGACCGATAAAAGTATACCTTAGCTTTATTTATTAATTACAAGTTTTATATTAAACTACCTATACGAATACTCTTGATAAATAAACAATGGGTTATGGCGTCCTCTCTGAATTACTGCAAACAAATTTAGAGAAAAACGTTGCTCTGCTAGAAAATCGTCATTTTGTGAATACATTTTTGATTTGGGACATCGATTTATTCTTTACCAATTACCCCAAAATTTGGGTGGCTCGTTTAAACCATCTATTGTATAGTGCCTAAACCACTGAATCACCATTAAACCTAACGGTCCTTTGATTTTTAAGAATTTGTCCATGGGTTAAGCATTAAATATATCAAGCTATTGCATATCCCCTTCATTAGATAATTAATTAACAAAATGGAATCATTAAGCTATCATTTTTTTTTTTTATATAAACGTATACCATCGAGTAGTTATTCAACTCTGCGATGGAGTTTATATGCGGGCCATTCCGACAACAAATATGTCTCTTAAAACTATGTATGTTGAGATCAGTGCCGAAATTAAATTTGGAAGTTAAATTTTTTAGGCAACACATTGTTCCACGTTTTTGTCTCTGGACTTGTTTGCTTGATAGAATTGGTGTCTGGCTACAAAATACTATTTATTTTTGGTGATCATTGAGGGTAATTGTTAGTCTCTTGTACTGCAAACTATTGGGATAGTTTCCATCCGTCAAACACAAACTGTATAACAGCTTGTACAGTGCTTCTGAAAATTATGACAAAAGAATTGAATTTTTTTTTCAATTCGTCACTAATGCCATAGTCTAAAAAAAAATTGTTCAACCTTACCTACACAATTTTAATGTCATTATCGGACTCAAACGTACCTGAGGGGTATCGATCACTTGAAAAAATACGGTTTTCTGAATTACCTGAGGTGTTGGTGTCCAAGACATCAATATTACTGACGTTTTTTGTCAGGTGTCCGCACAATATTTTTCAAATTCTATTCATTTTGGACTCTCTACTCCCAAACAAAGTAAAAAACCTTAAAAACCCCGTTGCCAATTTGTTGTACCTAATCCGTATGTGATGGAGTAGGTAGGAGTAGAAGTAGACACATTGCCATATTGACAGATTGTCAAAGACTGGTTTATTAACTAAGATTAATAATGGATTATACATGTACAATGTACATGTATGTGTGGCGCCCGGTGGATATTATCTGTACGTACTCATCATCATCATAATAATTAAATGTTCAATATAAAACACTGATTAATCTAACTGTTTGGATGACTTAGATTAAATGTTGACCTACATTGGAGAAGTGGCTCCATCATTAGACTGTAGTAGGATATTATTTCTTGAAAAATCACCTTCTGATTTTACTAAGTTAAAAGTGGGCACATTTGTAATTAACCATCACGATAATTTATTTATGTTTCCCCGCTAATAATAATGCTTTTACATAATATTTTCCTGAGTATTTACTTAAAAAATGCCTTGAAAAACACTGCAGTGATATTTGTTTATGTTATGCTAATTGCTTAACATCAAAATCAGTTAGTTTTATCATTTTTGTTTACTCATTTTAAAGCCTATCGAAATAAACAAAACACAAATTATGGATGTAAATATCTAATAAGTATATAAATGTACTACCAGAACTATTTTTTAGCTACATTAATGAATTAGATAATATTTATCATCTTGTCTTTTAATTATGATTTTCTAAAAAATCAAAAACCTATACGTTAGGCTAAGAATATATCATGGTTGATTAAATTTTCTTTTGCCTAGATGATCAAACTGATATTTCCTCTTATAAGATGGTGGAGTGATTTCGCCACCTGCCTATATGCTGTATATTATGTTACTTCTTATCAGTGTCCATTCCGTGACTTTCCTTAGTTTTATTTATTTATTTGTTTTTTCATTTGAATTATTTCACAAATTCATTTCAGAGTTGTTGCTAATACCCACCCCGGATGTCATAGCGTCGCCCTTTTCCCCATTTTAAGCAAGGAGAGGGCACACGTGATAGATAGCCTACAATAATAACAATACAAATTTTAATTTTAATATAATATATTTATAGGTATGTTTTTATATTTTCATACATATTTTATGATCAATTTGGAATAGGTCTTTAGGTGCGAAAAAATTAAACGGCATCTCGTCCGTGACCATACACAAAATGCGATTACTATATAATTTTATGAAATCACACGTATTAGACATTATAGTGTTCAAACGGATTGAATTTTAACGTAAATAACAGATTTCTTTCGGCAGACGGAAGTCGCATTCGGCATTTTCTTAACCAACTTTTGTTTTATAGTTTATACACTAAAACATGATATAACTAACAAGGTACTATGTTCTTAGCTCATCACAAAAATACGAGTTTTGGTCCCAATTTACTTCTAACAGAAAGTAAAAATAAGGTTTTTATTTTACAATCGGGGTACGTAACTACTTGCGGTATATAAAAAAAAAAATAAATTTTTAATTGTTCATGAGTTTTAAACCAAGGAGTTTCAAAAAGAACTTAACAAAAGTAGGATGCGTTGGTATTTTGCTATACTTGCCAAGGTGATATTATACCCGGCCGTTGACTAAGTAACCTAGTGGCTAGTAATAAAGAAATGGACTGCGCCCCTCTCACACCCCGCCTGCCAATATCGCCGCAGGCTCAATTTCGATAGAAAAAAATAGATGTAATTAAAAACATTTTGTTATCAAGTATTATCATATTACTATTTTTCTATAATACTATTTCTTCCATGAGATACCCAGAAAATCACTCTTCAACGATATTGATTCTCAGATCTCTCTACTATCAGTCCATTTCTTTATACGGTACAGTGTATATCTATATCTATCATGATTGATAAAACAATTTTCCATTGTGGTCTGTGAGCTGTCTAAATAATTCATATTACAGAATAGAGGCACAGAATAACTGTGTTATTCTGTGATAGAGGTACCTACTTAAGCAGTCTTCAGTTGCACTGTTCACATTCAACATATTAAATATTTCATTTATTTCAAAATTAGATCTCGGCCGGTTTGTCATTGAGTATCCATTTGTGTAGTAATTATATTAATTAATTACCCGACGTTTATAGTAACAAAACTTGTTCGAGGCTGCTGAGTGTTGACCGGCATCCAACGTGAACTAACAATTCTTAAAGGTTTATATATTTTAATATAAATCATTATATTTTTTATTATTACGGATTCCCATGTTCAATCTTCAATATTAGGAGGTAATAACCATTACTTTTTACTTATAGTAGCAACACGGTTAAACACTTGTTTGTTTTATTACTTAAATGCTTTATTCAATTACAGGTTAACCATTATTAATACACAATTTATGTATTGCTCAATGTAAGTCGAGTTCATAAATTATAAACATTTTAAAACAACAATGTCTTCGGATATTCCAAAATATGGTTGGAAAGTGGATTTTGACAATAAATACCCAGATCCTAGAACACCTACATATATACCAAGGATCAAACAAATCATTCAAATATTACCTCTAATAATTAGGTAGATAATTAATGATTTAATTTTGTATTCAAATTAGGAACCAATCAACTTTACCGCCCCAGACCCGAATTTCAATTTTTTTTTCAATCAATTTGTTTTTCAATACTAAAAACAATGGTGCAAAAAAAAATTGCGGAAATGCTTAGTTTTTAAGTTACAGCTACTTGAACTTGGAGAATTATCGTTGCACGAGACGGCTGCGGCTCATCGCCTGTGGCCCGCTGTGGATGCAGGCCCTGGAAGCCGTGTTACGTGCTCGACAATAAAAAAAGACCACGAAGGGCGGGTGCCTAGTTGTGTCGGCAGCTATTGGATTATAAGAGTCTGCTTAATTCTGGATTTGTAATTAGTGACAAAACACCATTTTATAGAAAATAAAAAATCGCAAAGAAATCCCATAAACTACTGTGTTCTTAAATCGCGATTCACGTCGTCCAGTGCTGCATGATGGTGACAGCGGCACAGCCACTGCGGGGGCGTCTCGTGCTACAATAATTCTTTAAGTTCAACTAGCTGTAACTTCAAAACTAAGCATTTCCGCAATTTTTTTTTTGCACTTTTGTGTTCATCATTGAAAAACAAATCGATTGAAAATCGAAATTCGGGTCTGGGGTGGTAAAGTTGATTAAAGCCAAAAATGGCTAGGTTTATAAACATAAGTTTAGACACCTTATAAACTCATTGTTTCCGTCTGATATCTGCCCCTTGTTCCCAATATCAATATTTACAATTTTATTCTTTTTGTATATTTGCCTAGATAAGGTGTTGATTTTGAACTTAAGTTTATTGTTTAAAATGTTTTATCAACTAATAAATATTAATTTTAACCCGTGTCCTACAAGAGTTGAAGTTTAAATGGGATTTAACATAGAATTTCGACACTTGTGCACAAATCAATGCATACATTTTTTCCTACTCCTTATTTTGAGATGAAGTTTTGATGGTCTTATAGCTTGGAGTCTGCTGAACACGTACACTGTTATCATTACATAACATCTGCCTTCCCCACCATATTCTTTGGACATCACCCAGCGATCGGGCCGTCCTCTAGATTTTTTAGTCGAAATTATATTCTTTAATATAAAATGTAAAACAATTCTATCTCTTAATGTTCTCTCTTGTTTGAAAATAAACTAAAAAAGTACGATAAAACGGCTATTTTTTGTTAAACTTTCATTTTCTGGCAACAATTTTGACAGGTTTGAACTTTTGGATATAGTGTATGTGTTCAGCAGACTCCAAGCTATAAAACTATCAAACTTAGGAGTAGGAAAAAATGTATGCATTGATTTGTGCACGAGTGTCGAAATCCTATGTTAAGAGGACGCCACACCGGCCATTTCTAAGGAGTAAAATATAGGCAATTTTTCGAAAAATCTTAATTTAGAGTTTGAACTATAATGTATACTTATTAATACAATAATGATGATACTTTGTTGATTGTCATTTTTTTTGTCAGACTATCACTGTCATTTCTATAGGATAAATTATAATTTTTTTCCCATCAAAACTGCTTTGCACGGATTAATTTTTCTCAGGCTTCATATATAGTTAAGGGAAGAAATTCATACATATTATACATGACAAAATTATCTGTGCTCCAGCATCTGTATTTTTTTGAAATTCCTAATACAACCAATGCTATATCATTTTTAATAAAGTCAAAAAAGTCCTTTCTTAATTAATTAATTATTCATTAACTGGTTGAAATATTTAAAAAAGTACCATGGGTAGAGCACAGATAATGTTGTTGTTAATATTATGTAAAAATTTGGTTTCTTAGTTTTGATTTCAGCCTTTGTAAAATTATGCCGTGCAATGCGGGTTTTTGAAGAAAGTAACGTGTGTGTGACGCCCTCCTAAATCTCATATATATATTTCAAATGCATGTATATAAAGTTTTGTCGAGGCCATCTTTGGCTTAAAAAAAATTAGAGGTCAGTAAGATCATGTTGCTGTTATGTCATTTAATTTAGGAAATATATCACCATAACATGTAGCAGTAAGTATTTTTTGACCCCTACATTTATTAACCATTGACGGTTTTTTTATTTATTATTCTTACATAAATTGCAATAATTACGATATTGCAATACAATTTTATTTTAGGTACGTTATTTACATGCTAATGTGTTACATAAAAGGTCAAAAGCCTATAATGGATTTCTTATTTCCAATTCGATCACAACACATGTATGGTAAGTAAATTGTTAAGTAGTTTTTAACATGTTATTAAAAAAAAAACTTAGCTGTAACCTTTGAAAACATGATGTTCTTCTTTTAAAATATCAAAATTATTTTTTGTAATCTTCTTCTTCTTCTTTATCTTCGCCTTACACTCCCAACTACATGGGGTCGGCCACCCTAGTCCTACACCTTCATATGGCTCGGTCTTCTACATCTCGTTCAATAACCCCCCACTTCCATCATATCACTCTGTATTCCGTCCACCCACCTTTTCTTTGGTCTTCCTCTTCCTCTTTTTCCTTCTACATTTATCTTCATAACACCTCTCACTGCCTCTGCCTTGTTTCTTCTCATAATATGACTGAACCATCTCAACCTATTCTCTCTCATTTTCTCCACAATTTATGCAACTCCTAGACTGCCCCTTATGTATTCATTTCTTATTCTATCTTTCCTAGTCACTCCACTCATCCATCTTAACAGCTACACTCATTCTCTGTTCCGTTTTCATATCTACTGCCCAACATTCTGACCCATATAACATTGCTGGCCTCACTACCGACCTATAAAATTTACCTTTCAAAATTATTTTTTGTAATAAGCTATTCAAATGAATTTATGGGCTCAACCAGTGCAGTAACCAGACAGCTGTATTTTTTTTAATTGTTAAAGACTATCAAAATAAAATTCCTTTTTCATTTACTACCATTGGTGGGAAAAAATGCGTTTTGTATTATCTTTATAACTAATAGTCCGATTTTACTGTTTGTTCTACCAAAATGTAGATCATTTTCCGTAAAAATGTTTCCATGAAAACACAATGTTTGATAAAAATAGAGCAGTCTGGTGATTGCACAGAGCCCTTTAATTGCAAAATGTTAATTTTTTTATTGTTTGCAGGAGTACCATTAGGTGGTATTGGTGGTGGAACTATTGGACGTGGGTTTAAAGGAGAATTTTGTCGTTATCAAGTTGTACCTGGTATGTACGAATATAAAACTATTCGTGCCAATCAGTTCATTGTCACTATACAAAATTCTGAAAATATTACTGTTTACAACAATGTTTTGTCATCTTTAAAGTAAGATAACTTTATATTTTTTACATTAATAGTAAAATGTTCACGATGAGTCATTCATAGATGTGACAATAAAACTTTATATAATTGGAAATGGGATTTTCCAACAAATTGTGCTAAATATACTGGACTTTACCCCAGATCATGGACTGAATATTTAATACCTGAACTCGACATCAAGTTGGTCTGTAAACAAATATCTCCCGTGATCCCAAACAATTATAAAGTAAGCAGTTTTTACGGTGATATGAAATCCAACAAAAATTGATGTACACTTATCAAAATAGATGTATAGAACAAATAAAAATAATTTGGTGTAAGAAAATATTGAAATTTGCTTGATTTAATTTTTATAGCTTTACAATTGTCTAATTTAAGCGAGTACATAATATTTTAAGTACAAAGCTGCTTATCTGTAAAAATACTGGCATAGCTTGCTACTATTTTAAATAATTTTCTGCCAATTTATGGAGACATGATCAATAATTGACATGAGCCATTATAACCGTTATGACTTATTAAAGGCCACCTGAGTTATCCCCTGGGCAAGAACTTGATGTTTATGCATATTGCATAAACATTTTATTAAGTGTTTGCATATTTTGTTTATTAAAAATAGATTTAACTAATTTTGTATAGGATAGTTGTGTACCAGGTGGTGTTTTTATATGGACTGTAGAAAACAACAGTAATTCACAGTATAACATCAGTATTACATTTACATTTGCCAGTGGAAATGGAGTTTCTTCTTATAACACAGGTAAATACCTACTAATAAAAATGAATTGTTCATTCTCTCAAAACTTGCAAAAATTACATTAGTTTTATTTCTAAGTGAAAAAAATTATTTTTTGAAACTTGTTTAATATGTTATATACATTTTAGATGAAGCAAGTTGTGAACCATTTAATGTAAATGAAGATGGAACTGAAGTTGCTGGTTCACTAATACATAACTTCTTTAAGAATATGAAATGTACTTATGTTATTGGTGGAAAAGTCAAAGTTAGAATAAATATATGAAGAAAATGGATATTTTAGTACTCAATTACATAGAAATGAGCCTGAAGTCAAAGTTTAAGCCTGGATATATATATATATATTTTTTTGGAATAAAATATTGTTTGAAAAAATCGTGGTCATCTTCTAAAATGATTTTTTTTGCCATTGTCGATATTTTTTTGTAATTATTTTTTTTTTCTCAAAAGTTATAATACTTAGCTTTATATCTGCTTAGTTCTATGACTCAGCCTCATTTCTAAAACAATTTATACACCAATTATATCTAGTGAAGAAATGACTATAAAACCCTTGACCATAAAAATAATACACTCTGTGTATACGTAATTTGGTTTTAAATGTTTTCAGACTGAATGGCTCAGTCTGTCGTTAGCACTGAAGATGACAATATTGTTGCCAAAATACATATTCACATAGAGTGTATTATTTGTATGGTTAAAGGTTTAAATAAATATTCGTTTCTTTACTATATATATATATATATATATATATATATATATGGGGCATTCTGAGTTTTACCATGCGGTCCCGACCACCTCAACATTTATCACAATTTTTTTTTTAATCATCTTTTGGTCTTGTATGAAACCTTAATTTTTTTACACTCATTTTGAACCCATAAATTCAGGTTATTTAAGTTATTTTTCACAAAATCGATTTTGATCAGTTTTAAATTTCTGAAATATTTATCACAAAATCAGAGGCTCAAATTAGTTGTTTTCATCTAACTACGGGAATGAGCCGAGATTAATTTCTACTTATTTTTCAAAATCTGAAAAAATTTAGAATTTCAGTTTTTTTTATTTAATGACCTGGATGACTGCGTGGTTTGACTGGAAAAAAATGTAGACAAATATTTCTATTTGTTGATTAAATATTTAATTATTATTGTGACCTTTTAGGATCGTGGAACACTTAGTCAATTAAATTTTGATCCTAATAGTAATGGAATGTCTGTATCGAAGAGTTTGAAGTTATTTGGAGAACTGAAAGAAATGGGGGAAAAAAAAGATAATTTGTATTGTAAGTAATTATGCAAAGTAATATATCACAAGAGTAATTATCAAGGTTTTGTAACATAACAAAATATACAATTATGAACTCGTTCTGTTCACCAAACTCCCACAGAACATAACATAATATTTGAATATGTTCTGAGAATGTTAAACCGAATAACGTATACATGTTTTTGTGAACTGATATACAATTTAGATTATTTTGCAAACCTAAAAACAAATAAATTGACTAATTTTAAAATATTTCTTATAATAAATTAATGTATAAAAAATTACTTGTTTGCAAATTCAATAAAAATATTGTGTAAATTATTTGGGTAAATGTTCAAAAACCTTGTTCTCTTTGTTCTCTGAACAAATATATTTATGATGTTATTCTTTATAATGTTTACGAAGCAAAACATTTTTAACAATATTCGTGATAACATTCTCAGAGTTGATCAATTCATAATGTTATTCATAATTTACGCTCATGAACATAATTTTGAACTGGAAAAAAATAAAACTTAAAAGAGCCCTGGTAATTACTTTATGACACAAATATCTCGCACTATCAATACATAACATCTGAAGTTGAAAATATGGCTTTTTGGCAACGTCAAATTTAGAATTCGATTTCCTATCTTATATAGGTACCTTTTTTTAAGTTATTTAAACTATTTCAATGTCAGCAATCATTATCGTATATGTAGTGTAAACATGCAAGTTTTAAATTTTAAAATTGTTTTCTCAAAAAGACAAATTTCATGTTGTGAAATGCCTGATCATGGCACAATCATGCCTGATTGTGTTGATTGTGTGATATACAATGAATAAATCTAAAAAAATTACAAGGTGGTAATTATTAATATGTCTTTTGTTGTAGCTAAAGGTGAAGAAGTTGCAAGTGCAGTTTGCATCAAACAATGTTTAAAACCTAATTCGTCTGAGAAATATGAGTTTGGATTGTTTATAGATATGCCAAAAATTAAATTTCCTATGTCTCAAATTGAGTATTTAAGGTATAAAACGTATTAATAATTGTTAATCTTTTATTTTATTAATTATTCATTTTGTTATAGAATGTAAAGCTTTGATTGCTAACCATTTTAATAATAATCGTAAAAACGTATTTATGGCAAAGCAAAATGGTCATAGAAAAAGATTTTGATACCGTTAAAAAAAGAAAACTTGGTTATCTTGTCAGTTTTTTAGAAAACCTTAATTTTTCCTTAAATAAAAGCTCTTCAAAAAGTAAATTTAATTTCAGAATTAAAATATAAACTGTAAATGTTGGGTTAATAATATCAAAATAAGTTACTGTTTACTAAAAAGTGTCCTAATTACACATCACAGTTAAACTTTAAAATTAAGATTTTGCAAAAAATTACCTGCATCCCCATGCGGCCTCTGCGTCCTCTTAAACAGTATTCAAATTTTTATTTTTTTCGTCAAGTTCTAACAACTTTTGAAACTTATACATCTTATTTGTTTTTTCAATTAAAATTAATTTTGACTGGTTGATAACCATGTTATTTTAAAACTCAATAAAGTTTAAAATTTAGAAAGAATGAAGTATTATTGTTAAGTGGGCGTATTACACAACCACACTCCACCCCCGTCCTAAATTTAAACTTTAAACTGAACATTAAACATTAACCCTTAGGGCTGCTTCACACGGGGCCACTTTTCTGGTCGCTTATGCTTTTACGAGTGGCGCGGCCAATTTGCCAAACTTGGTGGTGCTACCACGTGTAAAAACATCAATTTAAATGTTATTTTTTTTATGGTGGCCTTGTGTGAAATGGCCCTTACTGTTCCATTAACTTAGCACTGTATCTTTAAAGATGCATATTTTGTATATTAATTTCCTTGACCAACCTAAAAAGTACTTAAAAAGTATTATTTATTTTTGTTATTTAAAAATAAGCCCTTGCTAAGTTAAAGGTTAACCAAATAAAATTTTTAGCAAATCATAGTTCATTAGGTAATTAAAAAAATTTATATTTGTTACCATTTTAGCTTTAAAAGTTGATAGAGCTCTGAAAATACTATATAAAAAAAAAATAGTGCAGTTATTTTAAGAAATATTGATTCTGTTGTTAAATGATCACCTTGTATGAAAATTGAAACTGGTTGTTTATAACATGTTAACATGTTACGATATTTAAATAGTTATTTTTGTTTAGGTATTACACAAAATTTTTTGGATGTGATAGTAAAACTGGACCTAAAATATTTCATTATTCTATGAAAAATTATAAAATCTGGGAACAAGAATTAGATAAATGGCAAAACCCTATTCTTAATGACACGTGTGTACTTTTTTACTGTTAAATTTACTTTTTATGTGCAATATTAGGTTATTTAAAGACGAGTATTTTACAGGTTGCTACCGGATTGGTATAAAAGTGCTATATTTAACGAATTATATTTTGTCGCTGATGGTGGTTCAGTTTGGTTATTACCTCCAAAGGATGACCACTTAGACGTTACCGATCCTAGATATGAATATGGTTACTTTGGATATTTGGAAGGTCATGAGTATCGTATGTATAATACTTATGATGTTCATTTCTATGCATCCTTTGCATTAGCGACATTATGGCCCAAACTACAAGCATGCATACAGTATAAATTTCGTGATACAATTGATGTTTCGTTGCAAATAACTAGAAAACATTTATTTCATGGAACAAGTGGCTTACGGAAATATAAATACAGCGTTCCGCATGATTTAGGAGATCCTGGTGTGTAAAATTATTTATTAATTTAACATTTAAAATTAAATTTTTCTAATTTATTTTTTATTAAATTAGAGGAGGATCCGTTTAGTTTAGTGAATGCTTATTTAGTGCATGATGTGTCTGAATGGCGAGATCTTAACTTGAAATTTGTTCTTCAATGTTATAGAGATTACACTTTGTTTAAGGACAAAAAATATTTGATCGATATGTTTCCCCAGGTAACTATTGTGTTATTAAATAAAAAATTATTTAAGCAGGGCTTGAAAACTTAAAAAAAAACATTATATTAACAGTGAAAGATGGGCTTTTCTAGTTTCTGTCAAGGAAATGAAATGAAAACTTCTTTTAGTTATTAAAATGTTATTTTAAGTTACAATAACAAAAAACAAACCCCAATTTACCCAATTTTACACTTATAAAAAAATCTGATTTTTATTATATACTGGTGTCCCATAAAGTGCGCAACTTTGAAAAAACAGGAGCGACCACATACCGACTCAGTGTAAGTTGTCTTATGCTAGGTATTGTTTTCCACAATTAAATTGGAGATGTTATTCAATGTAAATATATAAGAATATACCTATGCGTTTTAATTAATATGTAACTGTTATATTATTTTTTTTAAAGTTGCGCACTTTATAGGACACCCTATATTATGTAATAGACAACATTCAATATCAGTAGTTACCAGCTATCACTCAATTATTGGTTATTGTGATTTTTGACTATGACCTATGTATTAAGTATTTACATACTTATAGCATCATAAGCACAGTTTTTAAAATAAATTACTAGGGATGACAGCTTAAGCACAAATTTCTCACGAAAATTTGTGATTACATTTGTTTAGACTATAAATTTAATATATTATTTTTATATCCACATATAAAAAAAATAAAACTTAGTTTGGCTCTCTCATAAATAATATTTGGTTGATAATAATATATATAATTAGTGTACAAGGATCAATGGTATGTATTTAATGTAAAATTATCTAGTTTTTTTTTTAAGTATTGCTTTTTTATGATGGCAGTTTATTTTATATTTTGGTGTTTGTATACCTAAAAGTGCTAAAAAATATTTTTCTTTTAAATTAGTAAAATGTGTTTAGTAAGAGGAGGGGTTTGGGGAATGCAAGTTTTGTTATGTTTTTATTGTTTAATAGAACCTTGCCTAACGATTATCTTAAAAAAAAAAAAAACTTAATCTACTCATTTTTATAAAGTAACAAGCTGTCCGGACTGTATTTACATTTCGTATTTAAAGTACAAAGTTCGTGTTTGAGATCATCTTTAGGGGTGGAATTTTCGAAAAGTACTATGCCAAGTATAGATATAATGAATAATAGTATAATAGGTATAATGTATAATGAATAAAGGACAGACAGACCAACAGAAATTCATTTTTATATATATATATATATAGATAAGCTTGACAAAGACGAACCACTCCCAACAACGGGAGTTAATTTAATTCCAATGTCAAGAAAAACTATAATATTTTATTAAATTATTGACCATATTTTCCACTTGACTATTGACGAAATTTGTTTGTACAGACAAAAATAAAAACATGTTTATATTTTTGATATTATCATTATAATTTATAATTGTTTAAAGATCAACCATGTAATGGAGAGATGTTTAGTTTGGGATACAGATCATGACGGCATGATAGAAAATTCTGGCTCAGCGGATCAAACTTTTGACACATGGATTATGACTGGCGTCAGGTAATCTGAACTAGCTAAATAATTTATTCTTACTTACATATTTTCAATTTATACTTGTTTTGATCTTAGTGCTTATTGTGGAGGATTATGGATAGCAGCTCTTTACAGTACTATTATAATAGCAACAATATTAGAAGACGATAAAGTTATATCAAAATACTCTGCAATATTAATTAAAGCCAAAGAGTCTTTTAATAAAGTTCTATGGAATGGTCAGTTTTTTATTAGTCTTACATTTTAGTAGTGTTAACAAGATGGTTACATTTTATAATAAAACTAGTAGAGTAAGAACATTTGTATTAACTTATTTATATTTTTGTTAACTTAAATAGACATCATTAGTTTAGAAGTTTTTATGTGGTCACTAAACCATGATAGCTTAAAGTAAATAGTAAAATGTTATACATTTGATTTATATCAAAACTTTTTGAAGGTGCTGCTCTAATAGTTAAAATATAATCATTAAGAGGACGCCATAATACCGCCCATATTTAAGGAGTAAAGTATAGACAATTTTTTACAAAATCTTAACTTAAAGGTTAAACTGATGTGTAACTATGAGCTCAGTAGTTAGGACTCTTTTTTTTTAGTAGTTAAATTATTTTTCGGACTAACACAGCATCCTTGACAGCGATTTAAAAAAAAAAATTCTGTTGAATTGAGTTTTACGCGGATTAATTTTTCTCAGGCTTCATATATAGTTAAGGAAAGAAATTCATACATATTATTTATGACAAAATTATCTGTGTTCCATCATCCGTATTTTTTCAATATACCTAATACAACCAACGCTATATCATTTTTAAAAAGTCAAAAAAGTCGTTTCTTAATTAATTTATTATTCATTAACTGGTTGAAGTATTAAAAACAGGGCAATGGTAGAACACAGATTATGTTGTTGTCTATATTATGTGAAAATTTGGCTTCTTAGTTTTGATTACAGCCTTTGTAAAATTAATCAGCACAAGGCGGGTTTTTTAAAGAAAATAACGAGTGTGTGGCGCCCTCTTAATATAAACAATACATTGCTTTTCTATTACGTTTTTTTCAAAATTGAATTTACTATAAATATAAATACATTTTTTATTTAAAAAATTTGTTAAGGCGATTATTACAATTTCGATTCATCTGGCCAACCGCATTCAAAGTCTATTATGGCTGATCAGTTATGCGGTCAATGGTATTTAAAATGTTGCGGAGTGGAAGAAGAAGTAAGTGATATAAATATTTAAATTATTTTTTTCCAAGCCAGTGTTGTTGTTGCTGATGTGATTCCCTGAGCTCACAAATTAAAAATGGATTTTATTTTGAAACTTATTAAGCAATATTTTAGATTAACACTGCATTATTGCACATTTTTTATTATTGTAGGTTTTTCCAACCGACCAAGTTATAAAAGCTCTATCAACTATATACAAAATGAACGTACAAGGATTTAATGGTGGTACAATGGGAGCAGTAAACGGTATGATGCCTGATGGAAACGTTGATACATATTCGTTACAAAGTGAAGAAGTTTGGACCGGTGTTACTTATGCCTTATCTGCATTAATGATCTCTCATGTACATTTTCCATATTCATATTACGTGTTTATTTTGTTATCAGCTTCAATTTAAATTTAAATTGCTGAATTTTTACAGGGTTTAAGGGAAGAAGGTTTTAATACCGCCAAAGGAATTTACAACACTGTTTACAACAGTATAGGAATGGCTTATGAGACTCCTGAAGCATTCTATTCAAAAAAAGCATATCGCTCAGTCGGATACATGAGACCACTTAGCATATGGTCTATGCAACTTATTTTAAATAATATTAGTAAAATCTAATTCCAATTGACTATTTTATAATAATGGTAGATCACATTTTTAGTACAGTGAATATGAAAATAAAAACTATTACAGAAGTATTTATAGATGGACACAATGCAAAACTACTACAGAAATCCAAAGTGCATGATTGATTTGATATGATCGGATTTAAAGTATTTTCAATTGGTTCCCACGGGCAAAGTTTACACGATTCCTTAGTCATTGGTATTGCATGCTCATTCAATAAAAACATAACTTTATTGCCTTCTCTACATTTGTAAAACACGGCTATGAAATTTGATGCAAATGGGTCTATGAATGATGTCCTCCAGTTTCTGCCTCTCTGCTTTTCAAAGTTACTACTCAATAATGGTATGTTGTCTTTTGCAATACCCATACGAGTCACAATACTCAATACGTTAGGCGTATGTCCAAAATAAAATACTCCTGATGGAGTAATTTGTCCTCTAGCGATGTTTCTAAATTACATAACAGTAATGTTATAATTTTATATAGCATTATGCACTAATTTATATTTTTAATGAAATAAAAAAAATTTTTACTTGAAGTTGTTTATCATATCTTTGACTATTGGACATCCCAAACGTTCTCCATTTGGATTACCATAAGCATTGCTGTAGTAATATTTAAGGTCCTCGAGATATTCTAAGATCTATAATATACATATATATATATACAAAAAAAATATTTTTTAACTATTGAAATCAATGAATACTAATGCTCGAGTATCTCACTTCTAAATCGTTGTGGGAAAACAATGCACACCACGCCGGACTTGACTGAGGATACCACGCTTTTTCATATCTACAAGATTCAAATATCAGCTGAACGTCATCTATAATAATTAATAAATACATCTTTAATGGTAAAATTATAAAAGTCGAGAGTCATTACTCGTTTTCCGATTATAGTCTTAATATTTTGTTAAAACATGGCCCAATAATCCTAAAAAGGAAAACCTAGAAAATTATGTTGTTTTACTACAGAATCATTAACCGTGTAAATGGTTTAAATTCTTAATAATTTGTGTAATATATTGTACTATAAAACAGACTTGATCGATTTCAAGATTTAACATTGTAAATAAGATAAAATCATGAAAAATTTTTTTAAGAAAGATGATAAATTCAAAATTTAAAGACTAACGAATTTACAGCTATATCGCTTGTACACTGAACACTATGTTATTGTAAAATCAAAAATCTTTGCATCATTCAGCAGACGATATTTTAAACAAATTTAAATTACATATTAAGATATTTTAGCAGTTAATATTTTTCGTGTTGGTCTTATGTCCTTCCTTTAAAATTGGAAATCAAATATTATAGTTAAAAGACAATAATTATATAATACAAATTAGACGGTAGCGAATAACGGTAGTATGACAATAATTATTTTGAGATAAAAATCTTACTGTACGTGAGGTTGTTACTTAGTCCCATTTTCATAGAAACACTTGACACGACAGATTGCACTGATGGGCTATTTTGAAATTTGTTTACTTCTTCACTGCCGTCCATAGCATCGTCGTCAACTATTACTTTACATTTTGATAGCTGCACGTATACGGTATAATATAAATATTTAACATAGTTTAGTTTTTCATTATTATTCTAACACCGATAGTAAATTGTATTATATTTTAATAGTTATTAACTATTGAGGTAGGTACACTGTTTTACCGGAACGGGTGTACTACCCAGTTGACACCTCACACCGTACGTACCATGTTACAAGAATTGATTTTACTATACCGTGTGTACTTACCAAATATACTAAAAATATTCTAACAATAAAGGTATAATTTCGGAATAAAATATGTCGAAGGTAAGGTTTGCACTATAATTTTACCTATATAATTCGTTTATATTGGTGTATTTTTAGTGTAAAACGACTGTCGAAATTTGGTTTATTTTCCGTTTACAATTACACTAATATTTTTGGTATGCATTTAACGGTAACCTATAGGTATGTACGTATGTATTTTAAAGTTTAAATTAGTGTTAAATTACACTTACACTTATTCTGTCGTCGTTCTTTGTTGTTGGTAAATCCTTTTCAGGGTTTGTATTAAACAATGATTGGAAAAATACAGTTGCGCTAGCCGTGGCACGTGGTTTTGGCGACGATAAAAACTAAAACAACAATATTATACATGCTTGGTTATAATGGAAATAATTGGAAAATCACAGCTGCTGTGATGATGATTGTTCTGTTTTAAAGATACTATTATTTTCACAGTGAATTTCAAATATGAAATGTGAGCTTGAAACCGATGTGTGACAGTGGGTTGGTAAACAAAATTAACATCATAAGCTTTGTACCAGAAAAATGTATTAGAGTAGTACAATTTAAAAAAACTTACAACAGCAACAAAAAGAAGCAATAAAACTTGGAGAAAACGCAAAACGTCAACACTAGATTGATTATTACATTAGGTTATTTAACGTATGTTAGTTGTTATACTAAATAATATAATATGTTACTGGCCTATAACATTGGAAAGAAAGGAGATGTCAAGTATTTATCCAAATCCAAGGAGGGTAATAAATATAGTGGCCGATTTTTTAGAAACGTATTAGCTCTAGAGGCAAAGTGAATAAATCGTTACATCGACAGGTGTAACAATTATTAGTGAGTAAAGTAAGAGTTTTTATTCAATGCAGATTTGAGGCAATACAAATGTGAACAATAAGCCAAACAATTTATGAATATTATCATACATGGATCAATTAACGTGAAAAAGAAACAGGGAGAAATGCTAGGGAATGAACATGGTCTTCTGCATAAACAAAATATACTGAGCCTGTCCAGTACTGTGGCTAACAGACATTTTGTGTCTGTAATACAAATCTGTGGCTTGGAGCAAGAAGGGCCAATGTCACTTTTTACAACTTTCGGAAAATGAGCTTTGAAGTTTTTATTTTCCAATTAGGCTCTATGTTAATTTTTTCACAGTATATAAAGAATGATTCAATTTTTGCAATTAGCGGACTAACTCGTTTATGCACAAAATTGACATTGGCCGTTCTTGCTCCAAGCCACAGAAATGTATTAAGACAAAATTATTAATTATTAAAAAAATACTTAATTGGTTCAAAGATGAAATGGGTCATAAGAACATAGCTTGAATTTTATAATATAAAAACAGTTTTTTTAAATTTTTTATTTTTTAACCTCAAAAAGTTGTTGAAAAATTAAAAAAAAAAAATTGAAACCTTATTTCTGGTGTCAAAATAATTTCTCCATCACCAAACTTTTACCAGATGTTCTACTCACTTACTTAAAAGTAAGTATTGCATGAATTTGGAAAATTTTCGTTCAGTCACATTTGTGTTGTGGGTCATTAAAATAGGTAGTTTTCAGCAAAATACCCATGTTTGAAGCCGTAAATTAATAGCAAAAAAAAACTTAATTGGATCAAAGATCTCGATGGCCATTTGAAGTCGTTGTAACGATAGGCGCAATTTCAATTTTTAACTTGGGGGGGCTGGAATTTTTTTTTAAATATACATAAAAGTAAATATATTTTTGTATTTTAAAATTGTATGCATAACCTAATTTTTTTTGGGGGGGGGGCTAAGCCCACCCTAGCCGCCCCCCCCGTATTTGCGCCTATGGTTGTAACCGATTTCTACTGTATTAATAATTTAATAAGATTGAATTTTAATCCTTGTAGATTTGTCGCATGGATAGTAGGTAGGTACTTCATTATTCATATTTATTATGTCGCCTGTTGTGTTTATTTATTACGGCTTTGATAGTTACTTGAATAATTGATTTTTTTTAGGTTTTTATTATATTATGATTTATACATAAATATAGGTACACCAATTTACGGTTTACCAGCATGTGATTGACTTGTAATCTCAATTACAAACCGACCACGTAATCATAGCCGTTTAAGTGTATAAAAGTGCTTTTTAATAAATGCAATCATTTTTATATCTAACTTCGATAGTGACAAGGCTGTTCATAATTGCATGGTAGAACAGGGGGAAGTGCAAAGATATTGCCATTTGCCGATTGTACCTATACGCTTTAATGATGAGTAAATCAGAAGAATGGTAAGTTCGCCTTTTCGAAAATCTAAATAATATTTCAGCTGAAAATGAATTGGATTTAATAAATCCTCAATTTTTATTTGAGCAAGCCGCTAGAAATGCTTCAAAACGTGAATACATAAAGACTAAACACAAAGGTTGTCTTCACATAGGACAAAGTGTACCTAAGGCGTCACTAGAAATTCATTATTCACGATGAAACTTCTGAGATAATGCAGTGGTTTGAGAACAATTAAGTGCACGGTAGAATTTGAATAATGACTAATGAGAGGCGGTAATGTATGTGTCACAGCTCTTTTCTTTCCGCCACACTTTTGGTCAATATTTAAGTAAATGGAACTAGGAATTACAAGTACTTAAAACCGTTTAGACGCATAGCACAGGCGTCTTGAAACTCTTGTTAGAAAAAGGTCATGTTGGTGTGTATAAAATCATCGAAGAGATTAAAAAAGAACAAATTCCAAGTTGAACGAAGAACTGAAGATATAATTCGAGGAATAACACTTTCTCCATCTCGCACAGAATATACTGAACGAGAAAAACGTTTAAGTGCAATTATGAATGACAGAGAAAATCGCATGAACTTATAATTTTTAAGGGGAATCGCTCATTACATTAAATTGTAAATCATATAACATTGACTATTTAGTAGTTTTTGGCATAAGCTTAGTTTTTAAATGTTTGTATTTATTTTATAAAAAACTAATATTTATTTAAAAATAAATAATATTATTTATTTATAACATTTTAAAACTTTGTACTGATTTTATATGTATATAAGCTATAATGTATTATAATTGAGTAAATGTATGGTCAGGACATTTGTACTGATCCCCCTTTTAAGAATATCAAAAACATAATATGATAATACTCCGTAGATTTATTGAGTACGTTTCTTCAATTGCCTGTATAAATATTAAATATATATCATCGAATTTTTATGTATAAATATATACCAATAAATACAAATAAAGCAGTTTTTGTTTCAAATAAATCAATTACTAACTTTGAATTTAGACGCATCGTAATTCGTACTGAATAAATTTGGGAACTGTCGTTTAAGTCGTAGAGCTAGTGTTTTAAGTTCTTCGATGCCCTGTGCTTGCAGCATGTAATGATCTTGAATAGTCAAATTAGTGTTCCAGTTTCGGATTGCGTTTATGTCATCCCAACACATTGGAGATTGTTCAGTAATTTTAGCCTTCAATAGGTTCAGTTTAGTTTTGAACTCGGTAATGGTTTCCCTTGACGGATATCGGGTGCCGTGTCTAGACATCATCCATACTTGTATTGGTGTACAATCTGCGAAAAAAATCCTTAATATTAGTATTGAACATATTTGATCACGTATACAGGTTTCCATAATTCTCGTGCTCGCTTTGCCTTAGCAGTTATCTCGCTTAGTCCTGTAGCAGATTTAGGGATCTAGGGGGCCGATATTAATTAACAGCTTTTCAGAAAATGTAGCGCAAAATTAAACAGCTGAATGAAAAAAGGATAAAATTCCATAAATACGAAAAATAAATTGAGATAGCCACTTTGTAGCTAAAAGGTAGCCTCATAATATAAAAAAAATAATAAAGGATTAATATCCCACTGAAACTTTATTTGAATAAATTATAGCAAGAATTAAATAATTCCTATATATATAAATTATATAGGAAATAAACAGTTTTCTTTAATTTTCAGAAACGTGGATGTTACTTTTCCACTCAGCAGTTCAAATATTCTTAAGTTTAGATATTTGATACATTTTACAGTTGTTTTCATATTCGTGCTGTTGAGTGGCTATAAGTAGTAAATGCTGCTTATAATACAATTATTATCTATATCTATATCTATATGTATAAATTAAAGTGTGTTTTTTTGTTTGTCCTTTATGCATTAGTACACCATTCATCCGATCGCCATGAAACTTTGGGAAGTTTTTGAGTACACTGGCATATACCTAGTACTTTTCGAAAATTTCACCCCTAAGGGTAGCCTCAAATACGAAATATAATTTTCGTTTCTAACCCAAAATAAACACCTGGTTTGTAACAATGGTAACCACGGTATTCGAGCGAATGGTAGGTGGATGGTGGACGATTAAAGGATCAGCCCGATTCTATGGACCACGATTGGGACTGGGACTGAGACTGGGTACCCTTGAGTAAGAGACATAATCAATGTAATGTACATAATATGTAGATCCAAAAAAAAAAACCGAGACGTGGTATGCTAAAGATTTACAATATACAGCCTGGAGTGCTGACTTTTTTTAAAATCTTATTTGTAATTATTTTACTCAGCCCTGGCAAACTAAATCCCGGGCACCGCCGGGTCGGGACAGCTTGTATAATATAAAAATCATCATCAAGCTTAACGGGCCTTTTAAGGTCCAACGCTGCCATCGTGAGATGATAGTTTCTATATTATAAAAATAGTTTTCATATATTGTGTAAAAAAAAAATAGATATTATGCTGGAGTAGCTTGTTATACGGCAGTTTTATTTAGCATACATACCTACTAATATTATTTATACACAATGACGTCAACTAATCACCACTGTTTGAATATTTACCAACGAATAACTATGAAATACTTGATTAAACAATATAGTGTTTACAATAGAAGATTCTTATGCGCTATAATTGGACAGTCATACACGCATTATACTCGAGATCTATTCATGCATTTGTTGAAAAATAATTGAGGTCTATCATAATAATAGCAACTAACAATTATAAAGTTACACCCACTGCAACAAAATTATTTTATTTACTTCTATGAAAAAAAAAATATATATGCTAGTAGTATAATGGGTATTTTATTGAACATAACACAACCATTTAATGGGTGTATATGGTAGAATATAATTATTAGTATAATACGTTTTAAGCAGGGTTCCGTTAACGGTTTAAAATTACGCCCATGAACAGAAACCAGGGATAACTGTATAGGCACATTTATTTATCCTGAGAATGTTGTAACGAATAACGTTATAATTTTATTTTCTACCAAAAACGTTACAACGAATAACATTTTAAATAATTGATTTGCTATATAACGAATAAAATACACTCCAAAAACTCATGAAGTATAGATTTGGTTTTAAAATTGATAGCAAATTTGAATCAGCGAACCAAAAAAAAAAAAATTGACCGAATTTAAAGTATTTCTTGTAATAAATCAATAAATGACAATTATTCTTTTGCAAAATTTTAAGTACCTATATAAATGTATAACGATGTTCGTTATAACGCTTTGGCTAGTAAGATGGGAACATGAACTTTGGCAATATTCTTTTAAACTCTTCCAAGTTACCAAAAAACGTTAACATCCAAAATGAGTAGCCCCTTCATAATGTGTTTTTACCCAAATTCTGTTTGCCTTAAAAATCTGCACTTTGTTGCCTTTAAATTTTCTCTCGATCCTAAAAAATGTTTACAGCTGTTATTATGAACCCATTATATGCAATATTCTTTGTATTATATTTACAATTATAAATAGGTTTTACATAGATTTTAGGGGGGAAATAGTTTGTTATTATATAGTTGTTATGGTTACTCATTTACATTTACACATAGAATATCAATATTTGTACATAGAACAATAATGTTACACTTTATTTTATATTTGTTTAAAATCAATACAATATTGTTTTGACTATTATGTAAAATTTGAATTTAAATTATATGTTTTATAAGCCTGCCATTATAATTAATATCTTAATTTTTGCAGGTACCCATATAAGTTGTACTGTTAAGTCAAAAAGTTATTAGTTTAAATGTTTAAAATTTTATAGTGTTTATGTTAATGTATGTACTCTGTTTAGTAAGCTATACGTATGTTAAGAATATATATTATTTATTTAAAAGTCGCTAATACTCGACGTCCCGACTCCAGTTAAAGCTTTACTATCGTTATAAAATCTTTTTTATAATATTATGTTCAAAAACTAGGAAACATAATTATACCGTTGGTCTTACAAATTTGGGAATACTTTAGATTAAATATAGAAGGTGCTACCTCTCCTATAGTTTCGAGCAACGTACCTAGCCTAATTATGAATATTGTGGCGTGTCACGATGTCATTTCGTGATTTCAGTGATGGACTATAGGGTAAAAAACTAGAATTCTAGATTCTAGAAAACCACCACGACAGTCGACAAGTGTTTCACATGATAAATCTGATATTCAATTATGAGATACACAATTATGTGAAGAACCGCACTATGCTTACTATACGTGTGGTTAGTGGTAAATCGCGGATACTGCTCTATTAAAACTAAACATATAGGTTCAAGACATTATTTTGATTTCCAAATCTGAACGGATTTTTTATACTTCAATTATCTAGATAAATTCAGTCCTATAGCAGTCCTCGCATTCTTTAAGACATTATGTTAGCTAATGCATGATTTGAAGTAGTTAGAGTAGTCCAATGCGGGTAGTTTCTCACGCATAAATGCGTATGCGTTCAATATAACGTTATCAATCATCAACTGGCAATAAAAATCCTTAAAACGCATATTATAATTCTATGGACGGAAGATTCAAACAATAAATTAACAAATCTAGGTACCCACAATTAACGTATTACATAGGTACCTACATGAGAGTTTCTATAACAAAAACTACATAATTGTACGATAGTAGATTCATTAAAAATTGCTATTAATATTAAAAGCATTCAATTAGATATTAAGTTGTATTTAGCACTACGATTTTTAAGCACTCGCAAAGCCGTAGTTTTAGCGCAGAGTACTTTTTACAAACAAACTCTACTAAAAAACCAATGATAGAAGGTGCAGACCTACAAATTATGTTCCCAGTTCCACTACCTTGTTTTTCTCATAACCTTCGCACATAGTCACATAGTTGTTATTGTGATGTATATTGGGTAAAGTGATCGTACAACCATAACGTACTTATATATATATATATATATATGTTTTTGTTTGCGAACAAGGCTATGCAGTAGTACAACTACGGGTTCGTTAAAAATACTAACGATAATAAAAATAGTATCGTACCGTCTACCGATAAAAAAAAAATCGATAAACTAGATAGAACGACCATGACTAAATAAAGTTAAACTAAAGTATACTTGAATGCGTTGATGAAATATATTAACCAATGTAAATTATTTAAAAACGATTATAATTTATGTGGTTAACAAAATAAAATATCGCAAAATAATTATGAATTATCATTTTGATATGAAACGCATAGGCGCAATTTCAATTTTTAATTTGGGGGGTCTGGACATTTTTTTAAAATATAAATATAAGTAAATATATTTTTGTATTTCAAAATTGTATGCATAACCTAATTTTTTTGAGGGGGCTAAGCCCACCCTAGCCCCCCCGTATTTGCGTCTATAATGAAACGTTTTTTCTCGAAAAATGTAAGGTAAAACGTGTAAAACTATTTGCTAAATAAACTCAAATACTCAAATTTTGTCGAAACCTATAGCACAAAATCGATTTATTTCGATTAATTTCTATAACTTAATAACTTGAAATCATTGTAAGTTACAACGTCTTCGGAATTTCAATTTTTTTCATTATACATATTAAATTATCAAAATGTTTTAAAAAATTAAAGTGTAGTTTTTGTGGATAATTTTTCAAAATAAAATAGTAACTAACGTCTACAATTGAATTTTTTAAACAGTAATGACACAATAAAAATACAATGATATAATAATGACTGGGTAGTCAATTGTGGTTAGGCAAACATACGAATGGGTAAAAATAACATTATTTAAGCTTGAATAATTTGAAATAAAAAAAGCCAAATGGGGTTACTAATTGATTGACTATAAGCTGTTATAATAGGTTAACATTGAGATTGAGTATAAATTGGATATAAGGGTTACAAGGGATATAAAAATATATCTCCCGACTGGAAAAGACATTGAATCGTGAACACGTGTCTTTTGGCGTTGCACAAATTGTCACAAAAAATCGAATGCAATTATTTGAAAACCACCAGCCAAAAGACATGTCAAAATGCACCTCTGAAATAATGTTACTTATGTAGTTGCGCCTATAGGCTTCAGAATTTATTATCCGAATTTTTTTCAACTTATCGTAGTTGCATAATTGTAGGTAAATATTACTGGAACGCCTCAAAATATGACCCCCACGAATGAAAAAAATGATACCTAAGTCGGATAAATTAATTCGAGTTACATAACGTGTACAGTACCTGAAGGTTTTTGCAGGTCCACCCCAGAGACGGCGGCGTATGACGTTTTAGATCCATACAACCGATTTGAATTCGACTCTCTTTGATAACAAGTACCCGCCTGAACGGTTTCGCGTGAACGATAAATCACAGTGGCTGTAGATAACAGCAAACATTTTGTCCATAACATGGCGAGTGATAGTAATGATTGTATAGCGGTGTCGCGCCGCGGTTGTGTGAACGCGTATATTGTATGCACCGAGGAACAGCTAGTGTCTAGTAGTAATATTGCCCGCACACAGATGAATACTGCCCGGATGGTTCGTATGTGTATGAAAATAAATATACATATACATAGTGATGGTGTGCGGGTAATCTACAGTACCTACTGCTATAGTTGCTACCTCTATGCGAAGCGTAAACAGTAGTGATACACACCGTCAAATAGTATGTTACGCAGGCGTGTCTGTACACCTATAACTGAGCAGTGGTTCGCGCGATTGGCGTCATAATTAAAAAAATATAATATTTTTTGCAGCTAGATTATAAAATTAAAAATCAATTGAAATAACTCGGTGAATAAATTGTATTTTGTCATATGTTTGCTGCTGCCCTCCTAATGAAGCAGTGAATGCCAAATTTTCAAAATTGAGGTTATTTCGCAGATTCCGAGTAATTGGATAATTCAGCGTTTTTTTCCTTAAGGGGAACCGCAGCAACACCACTAGAAATGACTTAAAATGTACTTGGCAAAAGTACAGTAGGTATGTAGCATATCCTAGAGAATATAGCAGTATGCACAACGGGGAGATACCTAGTACTTATTTTATTAGTAAACTAATTTCTCAATGCATATTGCATACTACCTATGCATATAATTACCTGGTAATTTTAATATAAAATATAAATATTATTCAATATTGAAAATATTAATTTAAACATGTCTTTATAATTTCGTAAATAGTATTAAAATAAAACTAAATTTAAATGTAATTAAATACAAAAAAATAAATAATGTGCAAGAATTAAAGACTAAGGGATAAAACTGCATATTCTATAGTTTCGGGAAAATCGTACAAAAATATTTTAAAAGCGACTAATAGACGTTCAATAAAGACAAAAATGATTCTATGAGATCGCTAAAACCCAAGTTAAATATAAAATATGGGACAATCACACTTTACAAATTAACAGGTGTTCGGGCAAGTTCCAGGCAAAATTTACTTTTTACTTTCCAATTAAAAAAATTGTACAACATATTTTTTTTTATCCTCAATAATAGTATAACATAATAAAATGTTTAAATAAAGCCTTAATAACAAAAATAATATGTAGCAATGTTACCATCTTCAGCGCACACAACAGACTTGATGACACAATGTTGTTATCTTTCGATTTTATAATAGGTAGACTACCTATTATAACAACAATGGAGTGAGTGGACTTATTCTAAAGATTCTGCGTAACCATGTTTAGACAAAAAAAAAATATCAAGATCGCTGACATAGATGATGTGATAGTCCGAAAATAAATGAACTGCCTAAAAAGAGTTCTAATTACTAAACTAATATTGCAATTTAAACTTTCAATACAGATTTGACAAAAAAATTGCCTATATCTAACTCCTTAATAAATAGGGGTATCGCGTCCTCTTAATACGGAATACCTAAAATAATATAATAATATTGTACATTGTATATAAATCACTTGAGAGCTGAGTAACTAGCCTTCCAGAGGAAACGAACCTACTAGTAAACCAAAACCTGTCAATAACCACGAGGAAAGTTTCTTAAAGACATTTTTATGGAGTATTCAACTTTAGGGTGCCAAACGTTGGACCCTAGAGAAACAGGAGAGTAACCTACTCGCCTCAGAAATGAACATTTAAATTATAATATAAAATAACATTCGTTGTAATATAACTTATTCGTTTTAAGTAAACGTTATTAACATACCCACAAACGTTTAGAACCAATTCCCCCCCCCCTAGAAAATCATTGCTACATTCAGGTTTGCACTGTATATTATTATTCTTTTTTACTTAAGAGACGCCATACCCCTATTATTTAGGAGTTATTGAAGAAGAATTATTTGCAAAATCTTAATTAAATGGTTAAACTGTGGTGTGTAATTATTAGTTCAGTAATTAGGACTCTTATTCGGTAGTTGATTTATTTTTTGGACTATCATAGCATCCTTCACAGGTATAAAAAAAGGCATTGTGCGTAAGTATGTTTTAACGCTAAAAAATTGCTAAAAAGTATAACGTTCTCTAAAAAGAGTCCTACCATTTTTTCGGCACGTTAAACATGCCTTTAGTCAAGATCCATTCTGAGGAACTGAGCGGGTTTAGCGTAAAAGTACACCGATAAAAAAATATAGATTAAGATTTTACAAGGGCGATTTTTGATAAAACATTTTTTAGAAAAGTTATAAGCTTCCAAAAATGCGTAAGTTCAACATATTATGATTATTCAGTTTCTAAAAGTTTTATCGAAAATCGCCTATGTGAAAACTTAGATAAAGTCTTGATCTTTAATTTTGTATAAATGTACTTTTTCGCTAAACACTCACAGTTCCTCAGAAAAGTGTTTTGACTGAGACGTGTTTTACTAACCGACGCATTTTGGTTATTTTAAAGTTCGAATGGGCTTCGAGTTCGAAATTTTTTTTTTAAAATAGTCTGGTTTAATTAGGGAATATGTTAAAAAGTTTATTCCATATAAAGCTTATCACAAGGGCCGCTTAAAGTATAATCATTTAAATTCCATTAATATATTTATATTCAAATGAATGTTAATTTTACTAAATTACACACACACACACACTTTCGTGTTTTAATTAATAAAATACACACAATTCTCACTAATTTAATGTCTATGATCATAAGGTGGTACTTAGAATCAAAATTTACTATGCCAAAAACATCAACACAAAGAACCGTGCGCGAGAGAGAAAATTATTTAGTTTATGAGGAACCAAAATTAATACAATAAATTACCTTTATAAACATAATTTATCACTCGTCAACGCTTAAGGATTGATTCTCAATTATATTATACACAATATTATTAAAAAAAGTTACATTTTTGACAAGCTCAAATTTCTTCGTTTCGATTAATGTAATAAAAGTTATTAACACACTACCTATACAGGTACTATAGGTAGGTAACCTTAACAATTAGAAATTAATAATCAATAGAATATATTATTAGTATGTTACATTTTCTTGTACTTTCAGCTTTCCCCAGTCCGTCAAAGGGTCAGAAACCTTTAGGTTATTCATCTTTTTTTAAACTTTGAAAAAACACAACTAACTTAATGATATGGCACGTCCAAAATAAATGACAGACAGGTCAGACGGAGGTCAGTTTAGCGACCAATACATTTTTGCATAATGTCAAAACAAGACTTTTAAACCCATTTCGATAATGTACGTGTTATCGATTATATAGAAACTGAAAACCTTGCGTCTAGCACCTTTTCAGTTTTCTTGTAACTATAACGTTATTATTCTTGTACTAGTCGGGTATTCAATAATAACGTTAGTGCGTGTTAAACGTTCTGTAAGTCGCCATTGGACGTTTATGCAAAGGGTGGACCACTGATAAAAACTAACACGATATAGATACTTATCACACAAAAACGCGGGGGTCATCTTCTAAATATGCTATAACCATAATACATTTTATCTAAATATTATTTTTAGTTGTATATAGATACAATTTATTTTATGATTATAGCACATTTGAAACAAGGTCATCACTTTTTTGTTTACATTTAAGTGACCCTTCTGCTTTGATCTATTCTGTGGTTTATGCAACCCGCCCTATAATAACTATATTATATTATATTTCCTAGTTTTAAAAATTCGTTTTAGTCCTTCTAATATTACCTCCGTCACCATAATAATAGTACCTACATGTTATATGTTTATTATTGTTGTAATTTGTAATATGTTTTTCATCGAGGCTGTTTTGAAAGTAGTTTTTAATTACAAGGCTATTTATTTTGCGAAACCGTTTTTTATTTACATAATTATATTCACACTTAATAGATTCTGTTTGAACGATTATTGTGAAGTTCTGAGTCATATCGCACAAGTTGTGCTTATTTGGAGACTGGGGAGTGGATGTTAGAAATCAAAATAACCGTAGTTGCCATAATATTTAGCTAGGTACTAATAATTTGAATAGCTCATGTATGGGTTTTCCCTCCCGAGGATGGGAGCGTGGCATAACATTACAAATTATCATATATACCTTACTCAATTATTTATTTAGTAAGAAATATAGTCGATGAGCAGGTAGAACAAATATGGATACACTCCTGTTGTTGATTCATACTATAGGTTTCAACACTAAAATGTCGTTAACTTGTGCAAAATATTTCCTAGAACTCAGTATGTATAAGTATACGGTATACCATTATACCAATAATCAATATACAAAATAAAGAAATGTGTTTGCAATGTTTAAAACATTTTAAGTTTATTTTTAAAATCTCCTAATGTCCGCTTTTTTGTTACAAAAAAAAAAACATGTAATAAATGACGTTGTTGATACATTTATGCAGGTCGACACGGTACGCATGACTCCACCGAATATCTTTTTAGTCGGAGAGATTTACTTTATAGCCTCTGTGCTATTTACTGTATATTATGTAGCCATGCACGAGAAAAAGTTATTTAGTTAGATGTCTATTTCTTTGGTTTATATCTTTATATTTAAAATTAATTGTGTACGTTCGAAAGCGTTACTGATTTTATAGTACCTATCTACGTAAGAGATAAAAATTGACCAGTATTTCATAAAAACATGTTCCTTATACAATAACAATGCTAATCCATATTTTTTTAACACATAAAACACTTGTGCACAAATCAATGCATAATTTTTTTTCTACTCCTTAGTTTAAGCTGAACTTTTGACAGACTTTAAGCTATAAAAGCATCAAAACTTCAGCTCAAACTAAGGGGTAAAAAAAAATTATGCATCGATTTAAAATTAATATTTTCGAATTTTTTTGTCTTATTTTTATTGTATTTAGAAAACTATCAGGGGGCGTCGAGGTTAAATTATATATTAAACTATCCTCAAGTGCGTTTATAAGTTGTTCCACGAGTGTTAAAGGCAACGCAAAAAATATGTATTAAATCTACTCAAGATTAACATTTTTTACCGTATTAATTAATCAGACAAATGACATCATTTCAGGAATTACTGTACTGATATTTGATAAAACTCTTGCAGACTAAGTACTCTTAAGTTAGAATAATCAAGTTTTTTTTAAACAAAATTTAATTATAATATCAAAAACTAATATATATTTGTATATAATGTTCTGTTAATATATATTGTATAATGTATTATTAGCAGATAGTAGCACTACACTTGTCATAGAATAACAAGTGTATTTTCATACAATGTCATATTATGGACATCACAAATCATAATATTATATTAATATATATATCTGGTTAAAATAAAAACAAATTGTTTTGTTCTGGCGGTTATATTTACAAACTATAAACAATATTATTGACGTTATTGACTATTTGTTTTATTACGCGGTGAAATCACATTTTTTTTTAAACTAAACATTTTAATTTTACTGGTTTTTATAATTAAATAATCATGAGTAACAGTTTACTCGTTTATACGGATTGCAGTAATAAACTAGAAAAAATAGCGTCAACGCGAAGGATTTACAAGCCTCAGGACCAGATTAAAAGTAAGGGAAAGGACTTCAAGCCGTCCAGCTCTTCTAAAGATGGCGAACATAAGGAAGCGAAAAGCGTGTTTAACGCTATACCGTTCGTAGCTTAGGGATCTTCTGGAAAGAACCATCACTTAGGGCTTTCCATTCAAAAGACCATGTCCATGATAAAGCAATTCCCTAAGCAACCCGCCGACGAATTGTCAAATTTGACATGTTCGAGTAACAATTTTTTCACAGAACTTAACCAGAAGAAAAACAGTTGGACTTGCTCTTCGCAAGAATTTACTGATGCCCAAACGTGGTGTTCGGGTAAATCTCAAGAAGGACCAACTGTCCAGGACAGTGAGACGTACGACGAACCCGAAAGTAAGAACCCTTGGGCCGTAACACAAAGCGACGGCGATGATCCCATCACTTACGATTGCGCCCACCCCAAGAATTCGTGCAGCTGCGCCACTCGGTTCATGGACAGCTATCAGAAAGTGATGGGACCTTTTAAGAAACACCTGAAACGCAAACAGAAAGCGTTGAATCCAATGCGGAATCCTTACAACAAAGAAAAGACCGTACAATACTACACGTCGCTTTCGAAGCGCATGCAAGAGCTCAAGCAAACCATGATCGCCATGAACGCCGAATGTTTAAGTCAGTCGAAAAAATACAGTATGCTCTACGAGAAATACGTAAGAACTAGGGACGCTCATCTCGTCCCCGTTTTGTTGGAAACCGAGGACAATTTGAGTAGCTTAAAAGCCAAAGTAGAGGAAGCCGTGAACATGTACAATGCGGCTGATCGCATAAGAGTACAACAAACAACTAACGACCCGATGTCTTCGGCTTGTTTCGTGGCCGATTTAGAATCCGACAACGACACGAGGCCCAAAGATACGAACGGCACACGTCTGACTAAAATCTTGAGGAAAATCCAGAGTTTTCAAGAAAAACTTAAAACTGGACATTTTAATCAGGCAACAGCAGACAGAGTTGTCTAATAACGAAAAATGCTGAAACGACACATCAAGTGATCACGTCTAGTTTCGATTGGCATATTATCTTAAGCGTCGTTATATATTTTTGTTACTATTTATAACTAAATATTTAGTAAACTATAATATATTCTTAAACTTACTTAAACAAGTTACGTCCGAGTGTCATCAAAATCACGAATCGCGTACTACTAATTTTAACATTTTTTTTTTTAATCAAAATTAGATTTTATAACGATTTGTTCAATACGATACCAATATTATATGCATTATGAATAATTTTATTTAAAAAGCAGATGAATAAAAAAAAACAGATATTATAATTATATCATAATTTTATTAGTAGATTTGATACACATTAATCAACGAAGGAATGCAGAAAAATAGTATTACGCATATCCACAATAAATATTGTCACGATGCTAAAAATGTCCTAAAATAACCGTGAGTATATAGATATCATGTCATTAGCTATGTCTTAAATCTAATGTACATAGAACAAGATAATAACAGAATATGCAAGGGGAAACAAATTTTCGCCAAAGTAGTTACAACTTTTTTTTTAAACATAATTCAAAAGATTTCAAAATTGGAAGAAAGATATATAGATAAGTAGGAAATTAAATTTAGGGACGATTTATGCAAGTGTAAATATGTTAACATGTTAACACTTGAATTTGTTCGAATAATGTATTTATACTTTTATAATGAATTTATAATTGAAAAGCACGTCACAGTTGTTAAAATCGCGTACAGTATTTTCAAGAATACCGCCTGGTTAAGTAAGAGCAATCATATTGCTTACTACACAAATTAATAAGAATAACTTATATGTATGTTCCCCTTTAAAGAGATATTTCAAATTGTTTTACTTGTTAAGTGGATTTTAACTAAACAAAAAACGTTTGTATATTAAAAGAAAAAAATAAGGTAAACCCAGTTGTTCTTTTTTATTTTTGTAACAGGTATTTTACTAATAATCTAACAAACAACTGCAAAGTATTGTATAAAAAAGTAATTTTTGGAAATGGGGCAATTACAAAAATGTTACTGTGACGCCCTCCATACATAGTCTATCAAAAATAACATTTAGATGTTAAGCTATTTGTTAATCAACAAAATGAAATTATAGCTATAAATGAGATAGAAATCAACGATTTAACAAAATAATCAAAAAATCAATTCCTAAAAAGGAAATTTTTTTACATTCATAAAAATAAAATAAAAGTTATTTTTTTATCATATAAAATATTCCATAACTCTACTCAAGACTAATCAATATATTATGTTTTATTATGCGAGTATGAAACAAAACTATTAATATAAAATTACTTGTAAACATAAATTACTAGTGATACAAATAATATGGCAAACAAAAATGTTGGTAACATTTTATGATAGGATTAAAAGAAAAGAAAATACTGATAATTATTGTTATATTGTAAACAGTTAACTATATAATATATAATAATTATAATTAAATATTTGTAATATTTTTTCACACAATATCTCGCTGTTATCTATATGGAAACTTACTGAACATATAGGTTGCCTTTATCAACAATTACATTTTTTAAATGATGGCTAACAATTCATTAACACCAAAATAATTATAATGTACAAATAAACAATGTGCTCGACCTTAAGTACTTAAAAAGCAAAAACTCAAAACCATGTCATAACTTAAATACTTATACATTATGTTTTATTACGTTTAATTCATCCAAAATAACATTCAGAAGTTAAAATAGTTGATGTACTGAACATAATGCTAATTATTTTAACGCTCATTTCAACCATTAAAAATATGGTATGGATCACAATTAAAATGAGCAAAGTTAATTACATATTGCTTCTTCTGGTTTCGAAAGAAATGACTAAATCTGTAGGCATAGTAATATTTATGCCCACCCTGTATAATATTATATATCTGACATACTGTTACAAAAATTATGTATAATAAAGGCGTACACAAATACCTACATTGTGGATAAAACAATTGTGATAAAAAAACAAAAAGGTTACAAAATAATAGAAGATAAATTGATGGACTTTGTTAGATATCTTACATAAAAAAAAAATAATAAAGATAAAATTGGTACAAATTACCTAAACAAGTATCTAGCAAATAATAAATTAACACATATTAATAATACAAAATATAATTTTTGGTAGTGGCATTTCACAATTCTATTTTAGCTATAATACAATTTTCGACCTGTTGTCTGAAGTCGTTTTACTTAGTCTTAATGCCAGTTCAAAGTCTGCTTTCTCTTGTTCTAAACGGGCTTTCTCTTCTTCAATTCTAAATTTTTTTTGTGCTTCCCAAGCGAGTTGTTCGTCGTTAATGTGTGTTCTTTGGCAGTCATCCGATGAAAAGGCTCCATCACCAAAAGGATCAGTATCAAAGCCAGTATCCGAAAATGGATCTATTTTAAATGGATCTTCATACCTGTAGTCCTTGAAGGGATCTTCAGTAAATTCAAAACTGTTTGATTGTGATTGTAATTTGGAATCCATTTTATTATTCTGTGAAAACTAAAAGGAGGGGGCCAAAAAATAAAAATAAAATAAACAAAACAAAAATAAAACAAATAATACAAAATTAAAAAGAAATCAAGAAGAAAATGATGTCTACTTCTATAAAAAAAAAGGAAAAGAAAAAAAAAAGGAAACACCATATTAGTAAAATGTACTTCATAAACATAATAATTATAAAATGTACAACTGACTACAATTCATATCCAAATGTTAAATCAATTATGAGAATAGTTGAACAAATATGTTATTTGGGAAAATGTTGATTTTTTTATTAATTTAAATTTAATATTAAATACTGATAATTACTGCTGAATAAAAAAAAAAAATTAAATGTAGGGGGATTTAATGTTTGATTTTACAGTATTCTAGTCCTCACTCATCATATACAATTTATACAAAGACTCAAACTGGCCATAAGTATTATAATTGGAAGAAATATAATGTTTACAATAGATAACCTGATTTTAAACCATACACTCGAGAATTTCTCTCAAATATTGTCCACAATATTATATTATATATTTATTTATTTATTTAAGAAGATAATGAGCTTATGATATTACTATCATACTTTTTTTTTTATTACTCTACTGTGAGTATATTACTAGATTAACTTACAAATGTACCTAACAATTAATTGTTAATGTCAATTAGCCTCAATAAAATATTTCATTCAATAATAAATTTCATGATAAAACATTAATAGAATATTTCGAAAAAACATTACCTTGCTATTAAAATTTGAAAAGTCTGCAAACTCTGAATTAGCTGAAGAATTGGTATGAGATGTTGGCGCATGATAAGGTGCTGGTCTAGGTGGTGCCGGTCTCGGTGGAGGCTGTTTACCTTTCTTGGGTGGTAAAGCTGGTGTTGGGCTTTCTGGTCGTTGTGGAGGAGGAGCTGAATTAGGTCTGGTGGGAGCATGTAATATTGCAAATGGATCACAACCAAATGCATCTTTATCTTCATGTTTCTGTAATATTTCAGACACATTTTTAATCATTTCTTTTATTTGTTTGTTTTATTACTATTTAGTTTTACTTACATCAGTCAATTTTGATGTGTTTGAATCACCACCAAATGGATCAGTACTTTGACCTATAACAATAATAAATTATCATTTTTTTATAATAAAATATACAGATGATGAAACTCTTTAAATTGTTTGATACAATTAAGGAACACAAAACCAACTATAGAATTATGAAGCATACTTGTAAGAATATAATTAAAAAGTATTTTAATACAAATCATACTTTTCATTAAAAAAAAAAAAAAACATAATTATAAATTAGTATTATAAATTAAATAGTAATATTTTTTTTTTAAAACTCACTTCTAGCTCTTGAATCATCTAACGAAGCAAATGGATCATTTGAAAGAGAATCCTAAATAAATAACCAAGTTATAAAAAATATAAAAAAAGAATATGAAAAATATATTTGTATGGTTTTTTTTTTATTTACCAATTTACTACTTGTGGAAAAAGCATCATTGTTCGCAAAGAAATCTACAAAACAAAAAAAAACATTGTTTTTAATTACCAATTACCACTTAAGTAAACATTAATGATTTTTGGGAATATAAAATATAATAACACTATATATTCTATTTAATATGAGGTTCGGTCGAGGAAATTTATTTTTGCAGAATTTAAAATCTTAGTAACATTATGAAGTAGGCTAGTAGTAGCCTATTTTTAGTGGTTATAAAATCTTAAAATGTTAATAGAATTTTAAAAATAATAGAATATTAAGTTTATTGTGAGATCTTTTTGATTTGCGATTCAATTTTTTTCCTACTGAAATAATTTTAAAAATCATTTCATTTTCATTGAAACCGATACTAGTAGCTCCTGTCCCATGACGACTTCCAGAACTGAAATTTGTCTCGATGGGCAATCTTTAATATTTATAATAAATGGTTTAACCAAAATAGTCAATAAATCTATTAAAGGCCAGTACTTTGAACATTGAGATCAAAGTAAAGATTAGTAATTTTATATCAAACAGAGCTTTAGTAACCTCAGGGTTAAGACAGGGGGACGCTTTGTCACCTATTTTGTTTAATGTGACAATGGACAAGGTCATTAGATATAGCCGAATAGAACAAATAGGAAGTTCATTTAGGGGTCGAAAAAACTGGTGTTCTCGCTACTAATGTAGATGATCTAGTGGTAGCTGTGAGGCTTCGAATTTACATAAAACTAAAGACGATCATAAGTTGCTAATCTTTGATAGAGCATTTTTTAGAAGAATCGTTGGACCAGTATCAATTTAAATATAGGTCAGTGGAGGGTCAAAAAAAAGAATTTGAACAAACGTACCTCAAACCAAACATTGTACAAGAAAAAAAATAACCACAATGGGCAGGACACTCGTGGAGGAATAAAGTTTGTACATTGTATTGATTTTTAAGGAAAAAGATTATTACGGCGCCCACGTTCAAGATGGGAAGATCAGATTAGAAATTAAGTAAGGAGAAGAGATCTAGATTAGATTGGAGGGAGTTAGCTCTAGATAGAGAGAAGTGGAACAAGCTTTGTTTGCCAGTGTGGTCTTCAAGGTTATAGGCTAGTAGAAGACAAATAAGTATTAGGTTTGTTTTGTTATTTATATCAACAACATGAGAAACTTCTTTCTTAGATATGTTCTTGTAAGTGTTTTGTTTTAATAAATAGTTATATTATATCTTTTAAATAAGGATTTTACCAGTTTTGAAAGAGTTACTTGATTCATTCGCCAAACCAAATCCGTTAACATTTTCAAATGAACTTTTGTTATCAACCTACAAATACAAAAAAAATATAAAACAATTTTAAAACATGTAAAAATAAACTAAAGAAACACACCAATTTTCCAAGCAGTTTACTGCATTCAACATCTCTGAACTCTAAATTTAAAGTCATCAAAGAATCTGGTATTCCATAAATATTTCCATCAGCTAATGCTTTTTCTGTAGATTCGATCATATTTTCCATTTGATGTTTATTTTCCTCTAATTGATTTACTTTATTTTTTACCTAAAAATTAAAACAATAATAATAATAATTAAACATTTGATTTCAATTAAAAATTAACTACAAAATCAAATGATTATTAAATTATTTACCTGACTAATTTGTAGTTGTGAGTTTTGCAACATTTTATTCAATTCTTCTAACTTAAAACTCATATCTGATTGGTCTTTTTCAAGTTTATGCTCTTGTGTTTTAAGTTCTTCGAGTTCTTGTTTTTTAGAAGAAAGTTCAGCTTCTTGATTTTTTAATATGATTTCTTGTTCATCAGCTTGTTTTCGAAGGTTGTCAACCTACACACATTTAACAATAGTTTTTAAATTAGTTAATACATGTCTACCTTAATTAAATATAATAATGTTTAAAAATGAATAAAAATCAATTCTATTATTGTAAAAACAAAAAATGTTGATAAGTGTAAATTAAATAACTTACTAAACACATGAGCATAATAGTCTTTTATTTAGTTACTTATATTATTAATAGGTATTATTCGTGTATATATTAGTAGGTCAAAATGGTGATGTTTACAGAATGGTTTTTGGTTGGACTTTCAATCTATATATATATATTAGGGTGGTTAAAAAAAAACCTTACTTTTTTTAATTATGTTTCTGTAACCCCCTCATTTTTTTCTATGATATAAAAAAATTATTCTGTGAAAATTTGGGTTAGATTAAGTAACCCCTTCACGTGCCGCATAGGGGATGAAGTTGAGCAAAATAGGGTAGTTTGTAGTTTTTTGCATTTATTTAAAAATCTATAAGAAATAGCATAAAAGTGATAGGATAAAATTTGTAGAACTATTTCCTATAAATTTAGTAAATATAAAGTTTTTCGCATAGCCATTATTTTTTATGTAAAAAAGCAAAAAGTACATTTTTTAAGTATGGCGAAAAAATAATTTTTTTTTCAATTCATCAAGCAATTCTGCCGGTCAGTTAAAATTGAAATAAATTAAGTTCAAAATCGTATATTGTGTATGAAAGTTCAGTTAGGGAGGCCTGAAGGGCTTAATCCCACAAAAACTAGCACCACCCGTAAAAAAAAAAAATTTGTCACCTTAAACATTCTGCTCGAATTACGCCTAATATAATAACAAAAAGATTATATTTAATATTATTCATAAAAAGGTAAATTATAGTTTTGTTTTGTCAAACAAGTAATGTACTTATTTTTTATTTTTTGAGTCACGCATCTTCAAGCAAATTTATTTTTATTTAATAAGATATTGCTTGACAGCTCATAAAAGACAAATAATCTAGGTGAGGCCTGCCTCCCTTATCATGAGAAAAAATCAGCCTGACCTTTCCTCCACCATTATTAAATAAAAAATTAAAAAATAGGCCGAAATCATGATTAAGTTTACTTTTAGCCAAATTTGTGGCATAAATCAAAGAACTTGGTATTCAACATAGGCTGCAAAGAATTAAAGAAGAAAACAATAATTAAATATGTGATGAAAGAGACTATTTGGAGCAATAGCCTATAATGTTACTATTAAAGAACTGTACAAAATAAATTATATTGTTATCCATGGTTAAAATATACAGGTTATTTCACATCGTCTCGAATTGTTATCTTTAGAAATAAAATGACAGCATAACGGGATATCAATTTTACTATATACTTAACTATTACTATATATTTTACCGACACCCTAATTATTTTTTGCACTTTGTGCGTTTAGAATATATTTGTATTATTTAAAAAATTTAGGTTTTAAACAGACAAATAGGCAAGTATTTAAAAAATGTACTATAGGAGAATTTAGATAAAATACCTGGACTTGTTCAGCCTTTAATTCCTGATTGATGTTGCTAATTTGATTTTCTACCAATGCAGTCTAAAATGGTGAAATATGCACATGCAGGTTAGAGGGAAAAAGTAAATAATAATTAATAAGCGGTGGATAATAAAACCATGTTACTCTTCTAGTATGCAAAAAAAAAAAATATATATATATAATAACAAAAAATTAATTAATCAAAACAAGAACAAATCATTAAAAACAACAGTTGTTTACTACATGACTGTTGATATTTCTATCCATTATGTCTATCATATTTCATGACTGTTCATATTTCTATCCATTTACCTGATTCCTGAGATCATTAAGTCTCTTTTGTGCTTCTCCCTTTTGATTTTCCAGCTGTTTAAGAGTTGCAGACAATGTATCAAGTTCACCCTATAATTAAATTAAATGTAAAGTATAAATTAATACGCTGTTAAGTTGCCTAATAGATAACAAAATACAAAAATCTCAGTTGTATGATTATTACTCCACATTTTTTACTAAAAACTAGCTAGTACCAGTGTAACTTAAAAAAATACTAAAATAAAATAAAAAATCATTTCAAGCGTTGATCTGTTAAAAATTTAGGGAAAAATAAATACTTAGATTAAATTATTGTAACAAAAAAAATCAGGGTTGAGAACTACCAAATTTACATAGGAAACAAAACAATTTTTCGTTTCATTCATGTATATTCGGTAACACATCAATATCAGTAAAAATAGAGTTATCAAATTTTTATGTATTACATTGTTTAAGGTTAAATTAAATAAAAAATTTAAATAATAATTTTTTAACATAAATTACCTGTAAACTTTTTACTTCACCAGTACGTATTTTCAAATCAGCTTCTTTTTGCGTAATCTCAGTTTCTAGTATCAGCCTTTCTTTGACTAACTCATCAATATCTTTTTGAATCATATTTAATTCAGGGTTTGAATACAAAGAAGAATTTTCCAGACCCTTCAATTGTTAGTAATAAAACATTGGAAATAAATAAAAAAAAATACTAAATAATTTACTAATAAAATATTACACAATAAACCTGTTTGCTATTTTAAATGCCAATTAAGTTCACATTTCTTTGGAGTATACTTTAGATATTATATACATAAAAATATATTTTACTTTTAACATAAAATTGTATCCTAAGAGACTGAGATTATTTATGAAAATGGTATGTTTAAAATAAATATATAATAATGTCATTTTTAATAATAATTTGTGTAGTTATAATAGTGGTATTTTTTGAAGACGTACACCTGGTTAGTTTGAAATCAAAATTGAATGATGTTAAAAAAGAAGCTAAAAATATACTGGTAGCAAATTGGAAACAATCACGAGGACTCTCTCAAATAGGAGATAAACCTGGCTCATATTTAGACTATCCCGGTCAAGATGCTATAAAATTACAAAAAAATAAAGAGCTCTGGAATTTATATTACAAATGTTTGGAAGAACAAGTAAAATACATAAACAAAAATAATATTTTCCAAGCAAAAGTTGTAACAGCGTTTAAAAGTTTTTCTATACAGTAATTCATTTTGTTTTATTGAAAATAAATGTAACTACTTTCTTATAGTTTTTTATCATTAGGTTAGAATGTCCACTTTGTATTTCACCCAGGGACCTCTTAGACAAAAATGTATGGTATTACTCAAAGCTAGAAGAAACGAGCAATGTAAGCTTATTAGAAGACAATGATTATTTCAAAATTTCATCATTAGACCTATCATTAACTATAATTAATATGGAAGATTCTAAAAGTGGCATGTATCAATGCAAATTTTCTAATACCGAAGCTGGACCATATTTTGTTGAAATGTTGAACGACACCACCGAACCAATCATTCAAGTGACAATAATAATACCAATAAAATTTATAAAATAAATATTATTCTATTTAATTGCATAGGTAAATAATACGTCGCCTGTAGCCATAATGGATGACAGTGACATATTAGATGATTTGAGAGTGAAAGCTTGGACTCAATGGACAGAATGGACTACATGTAGTAAATGTGATGTAATGGGCAAACAATCTAAATTTGGTTACTGTTTTATATCTATGGTTTCTTCAAGTAACTACATATTGCCTTTTATTTTTTAAATTAAATAAAACAGAATGTTGCAAATATTAATAATTATTATTATTATAAAAATTATATTATTTGTATAAAATAGGTTTTCAAAAAAATGATAACGAGGACGACATAGAGAACTTAATGAATGCTTTTGATATGGGAATACCATGCCACAGTAGTCTTTTAAATGATTTGTATAGTTCAGATAACCGAATAAAAAATATACCAACAAAAATAATGATAGGACATTGTAGGGTAATATACACGTAATAATTAATAGTGATATCTGTTATTAAACATAAATAATTTATAACTTAGATTCAATGCAACAACAATGAAATATTTGAAATGTTAGATCCTAGAGGGAATGTAATAGAAATGGTCAACAACTCTGCAGGCATATATTCTTCATCACAGATAATTCCAGAAATTGCACCAAAAGTTGAACAAACTCTAATTGTTACATATATAGATCAACAACTGAATATTACATGTCCTGGGTTGGAAATCTATTATTTATTTTTTTAAATTAAATTACCCATTTTATTATTTAAATGATTTTTGGTTATAAATTTGTTAATAAATAGAAACTTAAATTCAGATGCTCCTTATGAATGGAAATCTAATGGTAAGACTATACTTTCATTATTACCAAACACAAAATATGAACGCATTCATATTGATGTATTAAATAGACTTATTATTGAAAATGTAACTGATGAAGATGAAACAATATTTACGTAAGTGAAAATATAGCAGTTTTGGAATATAAAACAAAATTATAAGTTGTCTAAACATAATTTTTTTTTTTATTCAGATGCTGGCAAGTTGACTATTTAGCTGGAATAGTACACATTAAAATAATTAAAAAGTTTAAATTGAGTATCCAAGAAGATGTATATTTATATGCATCAATCCCAATTATAGGGATGTTTATATGGTTAGGTTTTAGAATGTTTTTTGATAAAGAGGCGTCCTATTAATGTATTAATAGATATAAGTCAGCACAAAAAATATAAGATATTGAAGTATTTAACCTATTATTAATTTTTTAATATTTATGTAAAATAAGAGTATATGCATTATCTTACTGGTACGGTCACATTCTGTGCAGTATGTTTGTTACTCGGAGGCACCATTTCAGATGTAAGTACAGTTGGCGGATCAATTCCTTTAAGCTTACGTTCAACAAACCACATGGCTAAACAGAACTGTTCTAAATCTAATTTGCCTTGTTGGTTAATGTCACAAAGACTCCTTAAAAGACATTTATATTATGATAATTTATTACATAAATAACAAAAATGTTTTTAATTATTATTACCATATATGTGCCAATATAGACTGATGAATGCCAGTTTTTAAAAATCTATCTTTGATCTCAGGCCCAGAAACAAATCCGTCCATGTCTACATCAGACTCCAAAAACATGGTTTCATATCGTGATTTATCGTCTGCAGTAACAACCCATGTTGCAGCTGAGGTAACAATTCCAACTGATGGAGTAATTGGTCTCTAAAATATAAATACAAAAATCAGTAATACATTATAAGCAAGTTTTTTTTTTTAAATATTGAGAAATTCTTTAAAAGAAACCAGAGTTAATAAAAAGCATTCATTTCAAACATTTATAAAAAATATGTAATTAATAAAACATACCACAGGAGGTTGTTTAACTAAATTTGTGTGGGTGCCAGATGGAATTACTGGTAGTATTGGTACAGGTGAACTTGCTAAAAGAGACGTTTTTCTTTTTGCTGGAGGCAAGAGTTCACCAGGTAAAACACTTGGAATAGCATACTTCTCTAAGGCTTTATAAACTAAATGCATTGCCTAAAAAAAATGATATTTATGTTTTAGATAAAATAAAATTAAGTATAATAATTTTAACTTACAACAGCAAATTCGTGTTGATCTAACTTTCCATCTTTGTCCATATCTGCTAAATCCCAAATTTTACCTAAGGTATCCACCGACAGTTTGGAATCAATAAGCAACCCTTTAACCTAAAATATTAAAATCACAAATTCAACAATTGTAATTGTTACAATAGTTTAGTTATAAAACTAAAAAAATTACTTTATCTCCAGCTACTGTTCCATTAACAGGCCTTAACGATTCAAACAATTTGTCATAGTTCATTCTCTCAGATGGCTTCATGGCCCAGTCATTCATATTGCTGGATGCTGTTGCTGAGCATGGTGCTACGATTTTGCTAGCAACTAATTTAGATACTTCACCCTAAACAAACAGATACGAACAAACAATAACAAATTATAACTTCATTTCAAAAGACATTTTTATTTTATATATATATATATATAATACACTTCCCTGCTAAGCAAATTTACTGTAACTAAAAAAAAATTATTATATTTATCCCATATATTATATATATTCATACATTATAATAATCCCATTAAACTAAGTCAAACACCAATTATACATAGTTTTTGTAATACTCTTTACTATTTTTTTGAGTCACAGCACTTTTGCTTAGCAGGGCAGTAAATGTTATATATATATGTATATATATATAAATATTATAAATATAATACCAAATTTGGTGGCGGAATTTGGTGTGTAATATTCATTAAAGATATGTTTTGTCCAGCTTGTGCTAACGCTATTAATTTAAGGGCTACAAAAAATCCAGGTTTAGTTAGAAAACCATTTGCTGCCGGGTCAGACAAATCCCATATCTATAAAAGTTAAGCAAAAATAAAACATTTATCAATATAATTTTTTGAAGTGTGTATACTGAATAATAATAACAATAGTACCTACACTAAACAATTAAACATACCTGGCTAAGTACGACTTGAGATAGGCCAGATTTTTTTAAGAAATTTGCAGCATCCATTGCACCAACATTCCCTTTATTTGTGGGGTCAACCTAAACATATTTTACAAGACTTAATTAATATTCATAAAAATCAGTAAAAATAATTAAAATTCTTTAATTTAAAATATAAAGTACATAATAAGTCTATAATTAAATTTTTGGCAGTTAAACCCATGAATTACAAATTAATAAAAAAATATATTACTTTTATAATTATAAAAAATGTTTAAATGTGTTTTTATTTGAAAATAAGTTTTATATGATTTTAGGAATAATAAAAAATTGACTATTAAAATATCTAAAACTACGATCTGACCAATGTTCACACATTTCATGGTTGAAATATCTAATGCAAGGATTAAAGGTAATTTTATTAGAAACCTAATAATATACAGAAACTAATATACATTTTAAGCTGTTATATGAATATATTTAGAATTGACATAAATATAACAATAATTATGATTCCTAAATGACCTTGTATGGAAATCTGTATTGTATGGTCATCCTTATATTATATTTCTACTTACGTTATAATCAAATGAATGAATGGGGACATCAGGTTTAAAGAGGATATTGTCACACTCATAGATATGCATTGCTAGCTTAACATCATATAGATAAAAGTGTTTTTATGTTTTATCATTTTTATTTTAATGAAATTCAAAACTAAAAATACTTATAAAAAAAAATTATGAACACTAATTTTTTGCAAAAAAAAAAAAAAATTACACAATATATAAATCTTACTTGTGGAAAAATAAATTAAAATGTGACGATAGATCATCTTTAAAAAAAATATTAATGAATTATTATAGAAAACTAACTTACCAATGTATAAAGAGCTTCATAAATGGGAAAGTGTGTTCCAGCTACCTAAACAAATATTCAAATACATGTTTAGAATTGATTTTTCATAATACAATTTACATGATTATTGTTTACATTTAAATTTAACAGTTTTAGACACAAAACTAAGAAATATGGCAATACTTTTAAAATTGATTTTTGGGTGGAGTCAAGTAGTAAATATATAATTATAGCCAATATCTGATAACTACTCGATTGAGTAGCAGCATAATATTCTAATACGTTTTGTATTTTCATGGTATGATGAAAAATAAAATACATGATCTTACTTCTTTTGGGGAAGGCAAAGTAGCCATCCTGGACGTCTTTTTCGCGCCGATATTGCCTCTATGCAGTATTTAGTTAAAACGATTGTTTGATAACAATTTTTTTTAAAAATCACTTAATTGTAAATGAACGTTCGAGTAACATTAAATTAGCAACAAAACTATTTGGCTTGAACACAAATCAGTGAATAGTTACTAGTTACAATTGTATACGAAAACACTAATATTATATCAGTCAAAATAACAAGTCGTGTTTAATAATAAAACAGAGCAAAAATTAAATTGATTTTTTTTGGATTTTTATCAAAGCGAGTGACAGCTTCATGCCTTCATACATACATATAGATGTACAGACATATAAATGACGATCGATAACAGTGTCGCAAAAAACACAACACTAAATACGCGCGCCAAAACACACTCCTTCCTGACTTTAAAACGAATTTAAATCATAATATGTATTATTACGCCTTAAAAAAATTTAATGTTTTCAGTTTCAGTGTTCTAAAATTATAACTTTAAGTTCGGTTCATGAGTATTATTGTTTTTTTTCTTATTCCTTTTTAACTAAATTTTTCTGATTCTTCTTACATTTGCGAAAAAAAAAAATTTTATCCAGGACTGTGATAGTTTCTATTCTCCTTGACAAATCTTTATTATCAATGGTCGTAACCACGGTATAATATTAATGGCGTTACCGTAAAATGCAATGTGTACAGTGTAGTGTGTACTTGATATTTGATGGTTCATACTTCATTAACGTTCGTCGTAATATATTCTTCACGTCGTTTTTTGTGACACTCGTGTTTAAGGTAACTTATTTATTCATACTTACATTAATTATGCTTTATTTCTATTTGTCATAAGAAATACTTGGTAAAATTGCCTACGGTCGTTTTGCAAAAAATCAACCCGTATCCATAAGTATCTGCATGTCACATGGTCTATATTTTTTTTTATTAGGTTATCTTAATTTTTTTGTTAAAATCAAGTATGCTGTAGACATGGATAGTTAAAAATTCTTTAGTCAACAATTTCGATCTTATGTCGATCCACATTTTAAAATGAATATTATAATTTCAAAAGAACCACTAAATGTAAGACAGCAGTTCATATTTAATTAGGCTGTATAATTTTAGTTTAGCCTATATGGTAATAGTGGCCAATATTAATTTTATTTATTATTCATTAATGTTCTGATAAATAATTATTCATCTCGTATGGAGCCTGGTTATTGACTTACTCTTTGTTTAATTTTATGTTTATTATGTATACCATATTTTTTTAACTAATAATAATTCATATTGACCTATCATTGATAAAAGTATTTTGATTTTTGTTTATGGCTGTTAAGACTATCTCGTTGAAACATATTCTCTTCCATTTAAAAGTATTCTGGTAGTTTTTCACAAACATGGATTGTTAAAAAACTTATTTCTGTTAATTACATGATTCGTATAAGGCTTCGTAATTAAAATTTATCAATAGGTACGATTATTTTTGAGTGTTGTTAATGACTTAAGTTTTAGTAGTACATGCAGTTAAATTTAAATGGAAATTTATAATTTTGCTCCTGTAAAATGGTAGCTGATAAATTACATTTTTTTCTAAAAATTTGACTTATTTTATTTGAAGTTAACTTTTTGTTCTAAATGATAGTAGTATTACTAGCTTACATGATTGTAGATACTTTTAGATTTACACTAACCCTTATTTATTACTCATGTATTGTTATATGTTATCATTGAAATAACAATTATGATTTACAGAAAATTGTTTGATATATACCAATTATGGCAAAGTCTAAAAATCACACAAACCACAACCAAAGTATGTAGTTGTGTTTTTAAGTTATGTTAACATTAATTAATTGAATATTTTTAATTTTTTTAGACCGTAAGGACCACCGAAATGGTATTAAAAGGCCTAAGAAGTATAGACACGAATCTCGTCGCGGAGTAAGTTGTGGATATTTTAGTACATATAATATTATAGTTAATGATAAAAATGTTATTGTATGATAATAGGTATGCCAAAAGTTCTTGAGAAATCAAAAGTATGCTTTAAAGGGTAACCTGCCTACTGAAGAACAGATTGCAAGGGCTAATGAGCGAAGAGAAAAGAAAACAGCTTTATTAGCGAAGTTTGCTGAAATCAAGAGTAAGAAGGCTGCATCCAAAAAATGATTTTGACCTTAAGATTTCATGACACCGGTGTAATTTACAAACAATTTTATTAAACTTAAACATCCAAAAGCTGTGTTTATCTTTTCTCAGTAACCTTTCTAAGTATTTTATTTTATTAGAACAATGTATATCAGAGTTAAAATAGAAAGCTATGACTTATAACCAGAAAAAATGGCTTATAATAATTCTATTAACATAATTGAAACTTACTATGAACAATATTATAACTTTATACATATATCATCATGCAGGACATGATTAATGCAACATGTTAATGTTATCATTAAAATATTTTTGGTAACACTAATTTACTGGTCAAAGAAACCACAATTTTAATAAAATCTTAAATTTTTTATTTCTTGCAAAACCAAAAATAACATTTTAGTAATTGGATATATTTTTCTAAAGCTAAACTGATTTAATAGTAGCGATGACCTAAACAATTTTTCTTGCTACCAAACAGTTAAGTTAATAAATTATGATTAATGATAACTGATCACAGTAGAAATTTGATGTAGTTGTCCTGTTGATAAAACTAACTGACTGGTCGATATAATATGGGGAGTACCTAATCAGTTGAACGCTTAAAAACGGTGTTTTTTTTTTTTTGGTTAAACGTTTTTATGTGAACAGTAAAAGAACGGGAGCGAGTTTGCGACTGTAAAAGTAAAACATTCATACCACAATAATAATTGGGAGCACACAATAACAATTTATTACTAATAATAGACAATAGTATAAAATAAAAATACTCGACGATCTTTTAATTAATACATTTGCAACAGTAAAAACAACTTTAAAAAATGAATAAAATTGAACAAATCTAAAATGCTAATAATAATTTATAATTAGTTTACCATACATCTAAGAAAACAAAATAATACAAAACATTAATTATACATGGGTTTTACGTTTTATAAACAGTTGCCGACGACGTGACACGCCGTTTATGTTTAGCGTAGGCAACATAATTAACACAACACCCTGCAGTGAATAGTGGTGATGAAAATAATAATAATATATTCTAATGTCTAACGTCTTAAAATATGTTTAAGTATAAATGGTATAAAATTAAAATTAATAACAATAATAGGTTTCCGATATAAATTTACAGTGAGATAACATTGATTGGCGACTATATTTTACAAAACGTTAGGTGTACCTAAAACTAAAGTGCGCGTACAGTGAGTATTTTACACGAAATATTGTTTATTACTAGCTATTCGTCACCAAGACGGTTAGGTATAATCTACTTGAAAAAAGAAGATTCGCAATGAAAATACCGAATAAAAAATCTACATATTTTGTGACTGGTTTGGTTTGGACCATAAAAATGATATATTTTTATACAACATAAATCATGATGTTATGCATAATAATAATATTGTATGTGTAACGCCTATTTTACATTTCTACCAGTTTACAAGTTTAACGACGGTTTTTTACCATCAGTTACGACATTTATCAATCTTCCTGTTAGGAATCCGTTGTCTGCAGTTGTCTCGTTAGACCACGAAGTCTCAGTTGGAGACCTAACATTATTTGTTCGTCTATTGAATAACCCGTTCTGGAAAAAATAAATAAAACAACAGCATAAGTTTATGTACACGTACGATTAATATCAAAATAAATTACAGTATCGTTGGTCGGAATCCTAAAGTTATTATGGTTTATAAGTGCATCGGAAAAGGTCACCAAAACGGAGGAAATGTTAAGGTTAAGCCTTTGAGTTGTAACAAAGAAAAATAACTAAGTTCAAAATGAACTTTAATAATATTAAAGTGCGTAGGTTCTACTAACAATAGTAAGAACTAATAATTCACAAAACTCGGATTTCTTTAGTATACAGGACTAAATATTTACTGCTGGGCGTCGACGTTTTGTTCGAATCTATGACTCAATGGATGGGTCAAGAGCTATTATCCGGACAAAATGAGTACCGCCATTGATTATAAATAGTATACATATAATAAATGGTACTACTGGGCTCTTCTTAATTATAACTTGTAATAATGGAGTTTTTTTTTCTTACTTGTTAGTTATTACTATTATAATAATCAAACATTTTTACTAAAAACTTAAAATGTAAAAAATATTAAGGATTTTAATTAATATAAATAAAAAAAAAAATCATCATCTAGAACATTTCCACGAGTCTGAATTTAAAAAAATAGTACGACTTAATAATTAAATCGGAAGAGAACTTAGATTAAACATTCAACATATTTTAATAGTTCTCTTGAAAATTGTAACTGTATGGGATAATAATGTACGATTTATAGAAATTTGTTATTCCCTTTTAATAATCTTTTCGTCCCATTTTAATAATGAATTTGCGCCTATGATAAGTCTAGTGACTAAGTACTTTGTTAGGTACAAATGAGTCGAGGGAAGATTTTTAACAAATTTTTAAATTTGAAATATTTTATCTTTTCTACTATTACCGTTAAATCTATCGCCATCGTAATTCCACCATTATCTCAAGTAACATGATTTAATAATATCAATGAATATACAATCGTATATATATTTTTATAAGAAAAAAAATAATTGTTTTAATTTGTACGTACAACACGATGAATACTTACAATGTACATGGTTATTGAGATACCGATAATAGAGCCAGCAAGTACATCCCACCAATGATGCCTATGATCGGTAATGCGTGTCAGCGAGCAAAAAATGGCCCAAAGCATGCATACAGCTTGGAGTACTGGCACCAACAACAGCGATCCGGTTTTGTATTTATTTTGCAAATACCACTAAAATAAAAATCATTTCCAAATGTCAAAAAAAAAAATAATCTTGCGTGTGCTCAAATTAGGTACATAAGTACTAAACACTTACGGCTAAAGAAATTGATCCGTATACTGATATAGACGCGTGACCAGACGGGAAAGATTTGCTGGCATCTCTTACAATGTACATGCTTTCCACCTTGTTTGAGCATTCATAATGGTCGACATAACTAAAAGGTAAACCAGAGTTCCAGGGTATTAATTGAGGGTTGTTTTATTAGATTATTCTAATCGTACTCATCCAATTGGCAGTATTATTGTGCTACGTTATTAAAGAAATCATAATGACCGGCAGTATGGTAATAATTAGTGTTTAAACAAATAAATCTATTATCTATCCAAGTCTATGGACTATGCCTATGCTAGACGTGTGTTACTAACTTACCACAAAAGTAACAACTAATAAATATTTAAACAATAACAAATAAAATATACAACCTAATCCTATATTGCATTTCGTTAACATACCCAGGGACAACCCTAGTTCGATTTTTGTTGCTGGTACTTATTTACCATTGGGTATAGATAGTATACCATATAGAGTTGACTGTAAGTTGACTGTAGTAGTAGCCAGTCGGTATAAAAAAAAACCAAATCATACACCATAAAAAAAGCCGAGAAACTTATTTTTTCAAAGAAAGTAAAAACTAGTTACGTAAAATTTTTAGTTAAAAATCAGTAAGAATTATGCATTTATACTGTGTGGCAGATTTAAGACTTGAGTATTTTTTGGGAGTGGGTTACCAGTATAAAAAAAAAAAATAATAAAAAAAAAAATGTGTAAACTATGAGGGACTTTTAACATATAGTGGGGTCGGAGGTTAACGCCACTGTGCCCATCCCTAAATCCGTCCATGTAATAAGATAATGCGTTTTACATTTTACTCAGAAAAATATACTACTAGCGACCAAAACTCGAAACATAAAACAAATTGAATCAAGTCTAATCGTTTGTAATCCCATTGTTGTAATGAAGTGTTAATACTAAATATTATTATAATTTTCAATTATTATCATTTAGAACCTACCTACTCATTTTTTTTTTTATAACATTTTAACATTATTTGGATATAATAATTTAAGAGCGTATTGTGTGAGGTAGGTACTAATCTTATCGTTAAAGATTTCAATGATCTTACCTATTGGTGCAGTTAACAGCTTCTAGAGGCCTGCAAGTATCCAAGAAATGTGGTCTTGGCTCGCCAATCAAAACTTTACCCACGTCAGTTATAAAGAAAACGAATATCAATCCCAATATGTATTGGCGGTACCACCGTAACGATTCTTTAAGCCATTCGTACGGGCCGGAGTCGAATTTCCTTTGATCTCTCATGTAATATTCTGCAATTACCACCTATTAAAAGAAAACGTTTCAAATAAGCATCCGTTTTCTATAGTTTTATTTTAAATGTTACGCATTATGATTATTATAAATTATATACATATACGTACTGTCAAAAAAGGAATGACAAGCGTTACTAATATGAGAACATGTGGCTTAACCGTATCACCTCTATATTTATAACTGATTTTGGGATCACCGCAAAAGAATCCTATGCTTTGTAAATGCGGTATCTTTCCCGATTCCACTAAACACATGGCTATCAAAACTAAAACAAAAAAAACAAAAATAAATAATTATATTATATTATAAATCATACAAAAGTTAAACATTAAATTAGTTAATCAGATAGATATATTATTAGAGTCTTAACCAAAAAGGGCAAGACGCTAACATTGACTAAGTATATGGATACGTTGAAATAAACATCTAGTTGACTATAATAAGACAGCAATTAAGTTCAATTTTTATGAGTTAATTAACCGGATGGCATTCACTTTTGACAAAGGGGTCACAATTTTAACAACCTTAAGGTAGGTGGGTATTAAATTATCATAAATAAAATAAAACCATTGAAATTTACCAAAAATGTACCATTCACTTACCTAATGGCTATTAATTATTAAACAAAGGTTTTACTTCAACGATTTCAAACATTAAATATATAAATGACTTTAAGTAAAAGATGGATATAATGTTATCAATAGTCAAAAACATAGAGAGAAAAAGGCTTAAGCCTGGAACTCTAAAGTAGGCCAAGAGCCGCCAAGATAAAGCTATGCAATAGTCAATAATAGACAACCAGCGATACCATTGTGGTGGCATTTATTCAATTCTATAAAAAATTTTTATAGATAATTTAATCTATTGAGAATATAATAGGAATTAATATATTTCGATGTTAACACTTCATTTATAAGAAATAAATAGCCTATAGGTGTATACAACATTTTCTAATAACAGTATAAATCTCTATTATTAACTTTGAATAATTGAGAATTATTTAATCTATATTCGTACAATACTAAATAATATTTTATTAGGGGGGGGGGGGTCATAGAATGAAATTATATATAAAGATAGCTAACTGGCGCATAATTAATTTTGAAAATGTTCTCTGAATTTTCTAATTTAAGATGACAGTAATTTTTTACTAGGGTCAGATATCATCCTACTAAGTACGTTATTACCTTTCAAATGTATAAAGTTGTTTAGACAATTAAGTTTCCTAAAATCTTACTTAAATAGAAAAATTGTAATTCGAAATACTATTGTTGGTCAATGGTAATGTACAGTTTTTCTTAATTTAGTTAAAATGCTCACCCTTATAAAGTTGGCTACAAAATGAATAATGGCTGTATGCATTTAACATATTTTTACATATTGTTTCTGTGTTTTCACTAATCGGCTGTTATCATTACTTGATATTCGAGTTAATGGACTGTGTTTTTAGAAACTACTCATAGGTAAGAATTTGATTGTTTTTTTAATTTTTTCCATTCTAATCTAATGAAATCGAATTATATTATGTATAGATTTTTTTGTTGTTGGGCGATAAAACTATAATTTATCATTCATATTCTAACTCTATAATTGTAATAACTCAAAAACAAATTAATAAGTTTGGGAAATAAAATCCAACCTATAAGTAGGCACAAATCTTAGCGGTATAAAGTATGATGATATTATCTCATTAGCGCAGTCAAAGTTTTGTAGACATAACGTTACATGTACCTAACTAAAGACTATATTTTACTGTAACTGGAGCAATACATATGGTTAGGCATAAAATTATCTGCAATGCTTTAATGCTGGTTCTTCTAGCTTTGCAGTTCTTAGTTTACACTTTACGCCATAGATAAATTTGCTTAATAAATACATTTTATTTTTAATATGATATTAATGTGCTATATAAAATACTATAATAACACTAAAAAAAAAAACTATAGGACTACTTTTTCAATTGGATTATACAGTGGTATACCTATATAATGTATGTATGAACGCGAGGTCAATTCTATGCAACTTCGTGAAGCCATATGAAATTTACGAAGAAAAAAGCTTATTGGGTTGTGGTATTTTTATGTACGATATTAATCATGTGCGCCAAATAAATGCAGAGTTGTTTTTATTTATTTTAATTATGTCTATAGTTTATACTATACGTCGCCTTTGTGACTTGCGCATATTTTGTTAAGAAAATTCTGGGGAACGCTTTATAATTTTTTAAATTAATTTATTAATAATATTATAGCACACACACACACACATAAGATATACAAAATGATGGTATTTACTAAATTTGTATACAAATTACATAGGTGAAACATTTAAAATTTTTATCAAACAATAAACATTTTTTATTTTTTATTTCTTCAGCCAGAAGACAGATTTAGAGGGGGGTAGTAACTTCTAAAATTTATATAATTTAGGACGGGAGGGGGGAATGTGGTTAAGTAATGCGTGCAGATAAAAATAATACTACCTTCATCCCGTCCTTAATTTTAAACTCTAAAGTACTGACTCAACAAAACTGATTATCGACAAGTCTGTAATAAAGGCTATATAAAAAAAAAAAAGAAATCGACAAGTCTAATATTCAAAAAATTATTGGTGGTTTAAAAAATGAATTAAATGTATACATTACCATTTGACAGACCATTTAAGTTTTAAAAGTCCCCCCCCCACCCTAAATCTGGCTTCTGACTAAAAAAAAAACACAAACAAATTAAATTATTACTGTTTGATTAAAATTAAAAATGTTTCACAAAGGAAATTTTTTGAACATTTCATATAATCATTAAAATATTATATCAATACATGTTATACATAAACTCACACGCCAATATACGTGTCTAATTTGTGTGAAAGTAAATAAAAAAATAGGTGAAACATAGCTAGGTAAACCAATTATCAATATACCTACCAGTATTAAGGTATGTATTAGCTAACGGATACTTATTATAGTATCATGCACAACGTAGAGAGATACTATTTAAATAAAAATAAAATTGTACCTACAGCTTTTATATAAGTATTCAACTCTATTTAAATTAATAATATATTAATTATGTATGTATAAAATCGCAATCTAGTCTCAAATCATTATGTTGGTAACACTACTGGTGGTATTTGGTTCCGGTCGGTTCAACAACACAAACGTACATACACATAATATTTACAATACGTGTTACAGCAGACTATAGTTATCAAGTTTTATCGAAAACAAAAAAACTTTTGTAATAATTGACGCTGTACTTACATAGGTAAGTCTTTATTTTGACGGAAGACGCACAACGGACGAGTTCTAGGCAAATCCACGAGAAATTAACGCGTGCCATAAAATATATTGTTAGGTAGGTACTTATAATAGTATTATCAATCTAGCTTCACACGGAAACGAACAACACAATATAAGTACTAAAAGTAAAATAATATAAAATGCGAGTTTACGAATAACATTATTATTGATGGCGGTTCGAAGCGATTTAACAATATAAACTTAACGCGTTGGTCGTTTGTCAGCGTACAACGTCTACTCATTGGCAAACACGGTCGTACAACCGTCTGAGATAGAGCCGTAGGTACCTATTGCATCTCACCAGTTACCAAGTCCATAATATATATTGTCTCTAGTGAGATTTAGCGTATTCATGAAAAAAGATACATTGCAAATATCGTATTAAATCTATTAGCATAATATTATATTTATATAATAGAACAGTCGAGACTGATATGCTATGTGTTTCCGAACAAATAACAAACACATAAACCCATATGAGGTCGTCATAGTGTACACGCTTTGTGTATTAACACTAGGTGTAAAATAACATCAGACGAGTGAAAAAAAAAATCATATTTGACAAGCCGTCCAAGGCTGAATCCGTCGAAGTCGATAGTCCTCGTTTGTTATTATTATTATTATTTTTTTTTTGAACCGTAATTGTTTTCCAACCCGAAACAACATTGCGATAATGGTAAATGCGGTAATAGTATTTATGTTTAATGAAGGTAATAAAATATAAATTGTAGCTTTTTAAACGAAATCGGAAACATTAAAATGTCTACTAACCGATAGGTAAAAGCACTTAGTAGCTACACATTTTGACATTGGAAAATGTTAACATAATATAGACAATTTAGACCTGAATGCGTTAAAACTTTCGTGGATTGATATATCAATTGAGTAATTTAGACCTGTTCTTAAAAATGGTTCGGATGAATTTTAAAGATCTCAGTATTTCAACCCACTGCAAATAAATAAAAAGAGTTCTTTCCATAATTTCTTGTCAAAATAATTCTGACTTTAACCCGTGCCTCAGAACACTTACATTTTGTTATTTAATTAACACTGACAATAGCACGTTTTGGAGTGTTTTGTTACTGATCAAGTGAAATAATCCTTGATAATAATTACAAACCTTCTATGTTGGTACTTAAAAACGTTTTAAAATCATCTTTAAATATATTTTATATATAAGTATAAGTAACCATAAAAGAAACAATAATAATTTAGATAAGTTTTTACACACTTATAGAAAATGTATAATCTAATATGTTGCTTAAATTCGTTATTGGTTGGAAGCTTCCGTTGATTTTAGATAGACCATTGCTACTATTATCTTTAAATTAAGCATTATGCTCGAGTAGTGTTCATTCGAGTTAATTCCGTAATATAATAATATAGAAAATACATACAATCCCAGTTCGTTAATTTGCACATAGTGCGGCAGTAAAAGTTAAACGCCGAAGAAAACACACATGTAATGGGATGCGTGTGCGTGAGTTTAACATTGACATTTTGTCCGAGGGTCAATGTCAATGCCATTTTATCCATTACTGGGTGTCACCCTTCGAGCGAGTTCATTATACGGCTTGTTAATTTAAATAGTTATAGCGTGCAATTTTGTTTTATCCGACCACGTATTAGGTACCGAGAGCAGGAACAGTTTAAAAAATAACTATTATAATGTGCGACTAAAAAAAAAAAAAATAGAAAACAATACCAAGTTCATAAAACTAATTTTAATCAAAGACAAAATGAATAATTCAAGTACCCATACTACCGTGCATTACAATTATTAATGGATTCATCTTACATCACTGTCGAAGATCTTAATAACATAAATGCCGAAAACTCAGAAATAATAATACCAACAACAATAATAATATTTAATAATAATTACAGTAGGTAATAAAAAATAATAGTTGTCCATTAAAAAAAAAAAAAAAACAATAATATTAATAAAAAATAATTTGACTATTTATTTCAATTTTGATAAAAGCATTACTACTTTAACCCTTAACTTGGCATTGTTTCTATAAAGACACATATTATATTATATTATATACAGCCAATCAGTGTAGATTTTTTCGATTTTAATATTACGTACCCATTTAATAAAAATGCTTATTGACCCCATAATAATAATAATTTAAATCTTCCTATAACTGTTAATAATTAAATTTAACTACTAATAAGGACCTGTTTTATGTTCTATAAAACATAGCTAACGAGTTATAATTCTGTTTACTTACTGTAATTTTTTTTATAAATTAGCATTATCCTAAACTAATTAGAGCTATGGTATTCAAATTCCAAATCATTAATCAATTATTAATTATATTTATCAAACGCCAATTTTTCTAGAATAAGTAGTATAGTCTATACTATAGTCATTAAAATGATTTCTCGAGTGGAATTTGGTACATATTTAAAATTTAAATAACATCAAACTAACTTAAATTTTAAAACAAAATTTTAATGTACAATAAACATACAATCTATAGCTGTTGTAAAAAACTATCAATTGTCACTGAACTGAACAAAAAAAGACACTTTTTAAAGCGTGTATTATAACATATTTATGAGACAATTTGATTTTAATACAGTCTGACGTATTATGTATTTAGTCAGAGTTATGCAAATTCTCATTCAAATAATTTTTCGAATTAAAATGTGTTAAAATAATTATTTAACACTTTATTCAAATAAAATTATTTTCTTTTTTAATTATATACTGGTTTTATATATTTTGTAAACGTAGTATATATTATATTCATACGAAAACATGTTTAAAAGTAGTTACATGAAAAAAACACTTAAAACTATTTAAATAACATATTTAAAAATGATTCGAATAAATTTACTTGAATAATGTGTTATGTAGCTTATATTATTTAAGTAACGTTTTAATCTAATGATGCACAACTCTGTTTTGAGTATATAATAAGCGGTTTCTGATGCTATGTACTATGTTAAAAACTAGTTACTTGTGAGCATAGCTATTTTTAAAAATTAATAAATGGACGATAATAATAATAATGATGGTGGTTGATCATAGATGTAAAATAACATAACGGTTGATTTTTCGATTTTATTAACTGTATATAGACTGTACTGGATGTGTTAGAAATATAAAATTCTTCTGAACACGATGTTTTACTCTTATAAAATAGTGGTTTTTTATGGATATCTTTAATATAATACAGAATACTAATGACTATGAGGACAGAAGCGTAAAAATCCTTCGATAGAAATACCCTCGAGAACCTAGTGCATCCCATTAAAACGACCTTTATTGATTGTTCTAAGAGTTTCCACTTTCCTCAAGTGGATTCTTAGTTAAACAATGTTATTATGAAGATAAACCAAGTCCGTTTTAAATTTAAAATAAAGTTTTTTTGGTAGAGGCGTATTCAGAAATTTGGCACCCGGCGTTAATATTTCCCCCCTCCCCACAAACAAAAAAATTATTTGACTTTCCATCTACCGAACGCGCTGGAGTTTCTGGTGACCACCCTGGCGCTTTCTAACTTATTTATTACATTTTTGTTTTTAATGTATTCACTTTTTGTAATCTCTGGTGGAACTAGTTAATATTGAATATTTAATCAAAAATTCCCATTAAAAAAATGTTAAGTCGTTAGATAAAAACACTCTTCTATATTAGAATCTATAATATAAGAGTGACTAAAGAATTAAATAGTTCATTTATGGTTATGTATCAACGAAAAATAAGTGAATGCTCTCAGTTTGTTAGTCTACATTCCCTGATTACATACTTAATGTACTACAATAAATTTAAATGACAATTACACTTGATGAAAATTTAAAAGAAGATGGACTATGTAAAAATCTGATGCCACCCGGGGCGACCACCTCCTCTAGGCTCTAGCCCCCCCCCCCCTAAATACGTCACTGAACGTAGGTACTATTTTTTTAATGAGTAAAGAAAATAATTAGGTATTCGAAATCACCACAAAATTATCTTCACTGGTTTGGTTGTACTGGACACATATTTTAAAACTGAGAGCATAAGGTTATTAAATAATAAAATAACCTTAATGAATATTAAGACAAATTATTATCGATTACTTTTAATAATAAATTAGCATGTTTCTTTTATTGTGCTACGCTATCGAATCACACCGTTCACACAGTTTTTTCTTATGGAATCTCATTATATATCCATCATCAATTAAAACATTTCTACCTTGTTGGTTCTCAAGTTACTCGGCAACGATAGTGACTAAAAATAATAACGTTATACAACACGTTATAGCTATAAGGACTAGGTTCCGCATCTAACAAATAGAAAATATCAATTGTGTTAAGAAGTAATTTATATCACGTTACGTCAGTAAATTTTTCCTTGACTTAATATAATTAGTTGGCAATTTGTTTTCCTGCCTTATTTCGTACCGTACCATTGTTCGTTTTGGAGAAACAAGTAATAAGAAATAAAAAAAACTTCTATATTAGGTAACCACATTTATTCAATGGAATGTGCCATTTAAGTAAACCCACTATCAAATTAAGTATTTATTATTTATTTACAGAAATACATTTACTCAATCAAATATTTTATGTTCAAGTTCAAGTTCAATAAAGGGGGCCCAGTTCGATAACCAGGTATTTTCAATTTTTTAAATTATTCAGGACGTCCAAAACAAAATCCATTGTTTCATTTTCCTCTATTGGTGGGACAACATATGTTTTGCAATAACTTTTTAATAGAACATTTTTACTGTTAGATATACAGTAAATGTTTACATAGAAAATGTAAATCATTTTTCCATAAACATTTTTCGATGAAAAAACAATTTTTAATAAAAATGTAGATACCTGGTTATTTCACCGGACCCTCAAATTTATTTATTTTTTAAAGCTTTATTAGTGTATTACCTACCAATCGAAGGCAACGATATATATGTACAGTATACACATAACTATAGTAGGTATTAGGATCTAATATTGTCTTAGTCATTACCAATTAATATTCTCGTTACATATTATTAACATCATGACTTGAATAAAAAACTCTTTTTTTTTTTAAGGTTCAATGTCATAAATATACTCATTGCGTAATTTAACACAGGCATAGCTTTAAAGCCGTAGCTGAAGGATGCTTTGAAAATACATACAAAACATACTATTATTTTCACTGTGAATTGTGGTACTTTATAGGCATGACTGCACTCCAGTAGGTAATTTTTCCCAACACTATTGTTGCTGTAACTATTATGTGAATGAATATGGCTTTAGAAGGGTATATGAAACTTATGAAAAATATGTACGGTGTACCGAACAGAAAAATGTTACGGTCAATAGTATAACAAACTGAAGAATTGCTTTCTCATTGCTATGATTATGGTTTTGTAATATTCTTTAAGATAACAACATGATTCAAACACAATGTCTAGTAAATAAATAAAAACCCCTGTTGAATATTTGGAATTTTTTTAATGAGAAAAAAACAAATTTAAATACATAATTATATTAATTATATTTTAATCATAATAGCGAGAAACGCTTTGTATATTAAGGAACTGTACTACTTTCTAGCGATTCTGTTTTTTTAAATGACAATTAATTAAACTAAAAATACTACTAAATAAATATCCTGAAATATTTTTTTTATGATTAATATCTTAGCACGCATTGTGAAATACGCAGTTTGAATATTTAAAAACGTATGGAAAAATAAACTTTTGGATATATTTTGTAATTACACACGCCACGCCGTGACCGACTTATGCAATCGTGAACATTTTCGTGGCAAAAATTATATTTTCCACTATTATTCATCTACGAATGACATTATTACAACAATGTGGAATATTTTAAAGTAATTGTATGTTAATACTTTATAAGTTATAACCATTGTTATTGATGCCATTAGAGTAAAATGAAAAAAATGAATTTATTTTTATTTTTCGTACAATTATCGAGTCCTCTAAAGACAACTTTATTTTTTGTTAATGAAAAATCTTAGGAAAAGGTATTTCGAGCGTAGCACCGGCGTCAGTGACATCTTTTGACAACATAACGTGTTACACAATAGATAATTATTTTTAATTGATGACTAATTGTAAGCCTTGCTCAATGATTAATTGTTCTTACAATAATAATGCCACATACAGAGCCATACTTGTACGAGTGCTAAAATATATTAATGGTTTCACATTAATAGAGGCCAAATTTATAATTGTTCAAAGATCGTTTTATAAAGCTAATGGGTAAGTCGTGGTCCTTTTAAAATTTATAATGACGAACATGAAGAAACAAAATGTTTACCAACAAGCCAATTTTATTTTTAGGAAAATATCATTTAAAAATCGTTAAGTCAGATAAGTGGGATATTGAAATTAATGGACAAGTGTAAATGCAAATGGGTTTTGGAAAAAATTAACAACATTTCAATTTATCTCTTGTTGAAAACTTATCGGCTGTGACATATTATTTGATTGTTTTGGGTATATTAGCCATCGGGCGTAGATAATATTATGTAACCCAAATCAGTTGGTAGTGAGAGGGTGATGTGGCTGAACATTTTTTTCAAGGCAAGTGAAAGAGAGACAGAATGAAAAATGGAAAACAACATTTAATATCGCGTGTTCCGTACGTCCATAATATTATGTATACACACACATCCACCGTCTGGGAATTATTCGTGTGTCTTGTTATATTTTGGTTTTCGACAGCCCATTTGGTGTCCCGGAAGGCGGAACCCCTCCTCTCAAAAAACCATTTGCACGTCTCCAAAACCCATTTACGCGTTTTATGGAAATCGTTGCCTCGCAAAACGCGGCATGTTATACTTACACGTGAGACCGTTTACGCATCGAGAGCTCGGTTTACATCACGTGTGTGCTGTTGGTAAATTTCCTTCACGTGCTCCCGGTGTTTCTAACTTGCATGTAGATATGGGATATGTTGAAAAAAATACATATATTTATATCGGTTGTACTAACAGCTGTGAATTTTCAAGCGTTCGTCCAAAAGCACGGACAATTTAATTGACTGTGCGAACCCCGACCTTAAACTTGTACTCGAATGCATTAGATTAGTGTTCGCGGATAATAATAATAAAAATAATAGTTCATGAACGCGATTACGATCGCATCCGGTCGATCCCGCGTTTTACTATGACGATAATAGTATAATATTATATTTTGTTAGGATAGACTTTGTTAATACCATCACGGTCAATTATCGCCGCCGTAATAAAGGCAAGGGGCGGGCTCGCGGTCTACGTGTGTCGTGCGGTAGGGCCGACTTATCGTACGGTTACACCTCACGACTTACATCCTTTTTGTGACGTCAGACCCATCTATTAAGCATTGGGTACGTCACTGGTTACAAGTGTTTCGTTTACGATAATATTAATATATGTATATCACGTGCAATAATAATTATTATATTAAAAAAAAACGCAGGAAGTACATGGTTGACGTCGTCGATGACGACCTACATCACTGTTATACATATTTGTAGGTACGATATATTATATCATGCACGATGCACCCATTTATGTTTTAATTTTCGGTTTCCATTTTAGGCGGTTGCCCTATGCAGCGGACAGAGTGAGGAGAGAAGCGTGTGATTAAGGGAGTTTTTATTCAACTCGTACATTTTATACCGCCGTATATTTTTTCCTTATTCATTGTTTCATTGTTTCTTTAAAAATTTAATTTATTTAACCTTTTATAGCAGACACCGTCTCCGGTTATGTAAGGGCATACGTTTCTTAATATAAAAAGAGGAAAATTTTCTAAGAGTCGTATTTTCTGAGGACCTTCATTATTATTCAATATATTCAGGTATTATCAGTGATAAAAACACTATTTCCTAATTAAAATCATAAGTACATAGGTCATTTATTTTAAATATTATATAGTTTTAAAAAGTCTCAACGGTATGAAAGTACAATTAAAAAATCTTAACTCTTATCTTTGACTCGAGAGTAGAATCAATAATTTGAAATAATGCAATTTCCATAGGTACCCACGTTTAAAAAAAAAAACTATTCCAACTTGACCGAGCTCGTACTTTTGAGTTTTGTTACTACTGTAGTTTGAATAATTATTATTAAAACTTATTGTAGGTATTATTTGCTGGCACTTGGCCAATGTAACAAATAAATAAATTACGACTTTGCTTCATTCTTCTACTTTTTTTTATTTTATTAACCCAATCAATACAACACTACATCGTTTTCCTGCGCTTTAAAGGTTGTTGCCCTTTTAGTCTTGGCCTACAAACCTCCCGCTAACTTTTTTTTTTGGCATTTTCCGACATAAGTATAACTTTTTGTTAAACATTTTTGTTTGATTGTATTTGTTCAAACGATTAGTCATGTATACCAGAAGACAAGTCACATTTTATTATTAAAAAAAAATTAAAATAATTTGCTGATTAGACAATATCAAAACTACCGCGACTGTAGTGGAAGAATCACTATAAATCGAGCATAAATTCCTAGAAATAACGATTGGGACTTTATTATAATGTTATTTGGAAATAATACAAATTTCACTCGTCTCATTCAATTTGTATTTTTATGATTTCAAAGGTATACAGAATACGGACTAATCACTAAAATATCATATAGTTACGGGTCCAATTTTTAATTTGTTAAAAACAAATTCAGGTAAACAATTTTTTTTTCAAAATTGCTACTCGCAGTGTATGTATATTAACATAAATTACGGGTTCTACATGTAATACTCTAGTCACGCCCCGTTCTTAAAAAAAAATGTTAAAACGTTTGTGTTGCTTACTTATAAGTTATTATTTTGTAAATTGTGTGCTTTACCTAGGTATTAGTTATTATTTTTTAAATTGTAACAAACGGTTAATGGTAAACATGCACGCTCTCCCCATTCGAGTAATTACTCGATCACGCGTGTCAAACATAACTTTTATGGTTTCTACGTGTATTTTTTATTGTATTCAAAATCAATTGAGCTTTAATAGTTTTAATTTTTTTTGCTTAACATTTTTTTCATAACTTTTTCCGACAATTTTTTATTATAATTATAATAATAATTGTTAATAATTTATTATTTATTTATTTTATTAACAAATATTTTATCGGTAATCGTTATGAAGTATAGACGGATGTGTTTAAAATATATATTATAAGGTTATATAAATATACATCGATAATGAACGATTAATTGTGTCCCTGCAATTATAAACATGAAGAGTTTAACAATAGAGCAAGCGCGCTTCATACAAAATTAACGGTTATACTGTATGTATATAGTTTATACACAAGTGTATATATAATACATAATATAAATTTATCTTAAAGCGTAATGTGTGTACATAAATCAATCGTTTAAGTTTTACCTGGGCGTTTATTATTTTTATTATTCATGAACTCGGTAAATTCGACAAAGCATTTCACGGTCAATACATCTTTGGAAAGGAAAAACTGCTAAACAATTAATTAATATAATAATACCTATACTCTATAGGTATAACCTTTAACAGAAAAGTATGCTTTTTGAAATAACGCAAGGGTCAAAAGAATCTTGCGATAACTACGAGATACGATGTACACTTATTTTAATGTTAAAGTCTAAAGATAATATTAGTGTTTAGTAATATTTGTAGTTTTTCGCAGAAATTGTCTAACGTTAACGCAACGTGATAATAATAATGTTATTAAATTATATTTTTAAGCTCGATTAAGAAAATCCGTCATGTTCTCAAATTCAAAAATGTATTTTCGAAAATGTTACCTCGAGGTTTTTGTATTCAATCAGTTTAAACACAAAAAAGATGATATAAATGAACACTATCTCTGGTAAATAAATCTGTACGCGATTTGTCATAATACGTTTTATAATCGAAAAAACAATAGAGAATATAGTAATGACACTTACCCAAGAGTAGTAGCATAAAATCGAGGAATATAATCCAACTTTTTTGTTTAATCATTTTATTTCTCGGGAATTACCAATAAAATCTTTCCAGAGCGATTAAATATAACAACAGACGACAACGTCGGTTTATAATATGTAAAATTATGAGTAAATCAACTCCACTGATATTATTATAAAAAAAAACAAATTAAAATTATTTCATTTTCAATTATTGGAATTACGCGTTACGCAAATAAAAAATATATTATTATTATCGGTGTATGATATTATTTTTTTTTTTTTATAAAAGTTGAACTTTAAGCACACGTGACAGCGGTTTGTTTTTTATGTGTCTACAACGGACATTCCGACCCAATGGTTCCCCACTGAATGGCCCATGCTATTACGTTACAATATAGTGTACGTCCCACAGTAATGACGTGAACCATTTCGTTATCGTCCTGTGGTGTATAAAGTGTATTACACACACCACACACACACACACATTCGCACACATTTTTATTGTATCCATTATTTTTAACACACACAAGCGCTAATCAATCTAAAAAAATATTAACCACGTTATTGTTTTCACTGTGAGATTTACTCAACAAATCCAGTGTTCAAACGGTTAGGTGTGGAAAGTTCAAAAGTAAGTATAAAAGGTAGGTATGTATCTACCTTTTAATTTTTAATTACTATTAATTACTATTAATACGAAAACCTAGATAATATAGATGTATGGGCCATTAACCATACCGAAAATAATATTAAAAGTAGGTATTCTTCGGTGTTTGTGTGCTTAAAACAATCGATATATTGCGCTAAATAATATATTATTATTTGAACACACAATACGATTTTATTATTTTATTGTACAGTACGAAGATTACAATATTTATCATTGTCATAACTACTATTATTTATTATCTAACTCTATTTCCTAAATTTGTAAAAAAAAATTTTTTTCTTTTATTACTTTACATACACACAATTTAAACAACATTCAAAATATACAATTGAGTAAATATTAAAACAATTTCTTCGGAATATGTAAAATAAAATATATTGTATATAGATTCTTTAGAATGTAATTACAATATGTAATGTACAAAATTCATTAACTTCTATGTCTTAACTCCTAATTGTAAGTAAATAGAGTGTTTTTAAGAAATTCGAGTAAATACATTAAATTTTACATTCAAGTTTGATGTAGCAATTTTTTAATAAATAATAATGGTAATTTGCATTTAAAAACAATAGAAATGTTTGACTTAACCTTTGGCTTTTTAGAAAAAAATCGGTAATATATGGGTCTGAAGAAGCCCAACATCAGTTTTCGTGATTTTTCGAGAATGATATAAAAGTTTTTATTTCTATGATGGCTTTGTTAATTTTTTTTTCAAAACACCATAAATTTTAAATTTTTGTATAGATGGTACGTAACATCTTGATAATACTGTTATCAATATATTATATTATAAAATAAAATATGTTTCTTAATACAATAATTATATTTTATGGCATTATTACTTAATATTTAAAAAACGCCAGCCTCGTTTATAATTACCCCTGTTAAATTTACCCAACTTGACTCTTTAAATACAATAATAACATGTAAGGTGAAGAAGTTAAAAATTGTAAATAATTCTTCCACTTTTAAACTTGTTTACTAAAATATTTAAATAATAAACTAAACAATCAAATAATTGTTTAGGGCAACAAGTTAAGTGGTGTAAACAAAAGATAAGTAGAAAAGTCTTATAACTCTCCTATATATTTTTTAGTGAATGAAAGTTTATCTCTTTCATGAACAAATAACAATGATCATCTAAGCGTCTCACGTTATCTAATGAAGGACGCTTTTATGTTTCTGGATTTATTTTAGTTAAATAGATTTTTTGAATATAGTATGATAAATACTTTTTACCCCTCTTTAATGACAAAAGCCAAATTATTGTTATATAATGCTCATTTTAATTGATTGCATATACGTTATGATTTAATCCTGCGCACGCTTATGCATGTGCTGATTATTGCCTTAACATTTAAAGCCCTCTCGAAAACAAATCCTGTTTTATTAATACATTAATATTAATATTTATTATCTTTGTTCAAGGTTTTTAGGTAAGCGATTAAAATATCGTGTCATATTAATAATAAAAAACTACATACAAATTATTGACAGCATTTTTTTTCCAGTAAATTTTAATAAAGGTAATATTTGTATAGTACACTGTACATTTGAGTCATAAGTACAACTGGTGAGTAAAATCTAGTTAGTTTCACGATACTAAAATAACGAACAAATGTTAAATAATATACAATGGTTAATACAATTTTCATCTATTACTTATACGTACTTTGTATTTGTTATTTATTATTTGTATTTTGTTAATAAACTGAAAAGTAAAAATCACGTAGATCATTATATCGTTTTAAGTTATTGTGACAATTCTTATTGATGATTTCTAATAATAAAATTATTAATAATTTTAACTACCTATTTTAACTGTTCACCGTTCACTGCATTTTTTTATGTATTTACTATGCATAACTTGTTATAATTTTTTTTTAATTTTAGACCTAATAAGAACAAGTGTTCTTGACAATATTGATTAAAATTTGAAACTTAATACGCATGTTATTTACTAGGACAAGTTCATTATTAATTATTACTATTTTTAATTCTGGTATTTTAACAGTATATCTATAGTAGCAGTCAGCAGTAGAGAAAGTAGTAGGGTAATAATTAGTGTGAATGACAACCATAATATCTATAGTGTTCCTTGACCCAGGTTACAGTCCTACTTGACATGCATATTAATCCTAATAGCTAGTGACTTGAATATTGGGTGCTTATAGTGCTAATTGAGCCAATGACTGCGTTTTACGTTTGCATTAATTTGCAATTAAATTGTAGGTATATCCGTATATGGTATTGTACCATATTATATATTTTGTACTGGGTAAATAGTATAATAACATGATACTAGAAAAATATAAGAAGCATATGAATCTCATTAAGAATGCCATTGCCGTTTTTATATTACAATATCATGAAAAACTGATTCATTTATAATGTAGTCATTAAGTTAGAATATTAAGCGAAGAACGAATACTACAATATTATAACAACGGTTGATATTTTAAAACTCACTGTAGTTTGAACACGCCCTGACATCTAGTAAAAAAACACTTGACTACTATTTCAAATATGTATTACTAGAGTTTAAACTTAAAGAGTTTATTGTAGTTGAGAGAAAAATAAAATGTATAATTTAGCATTCAAACGTTTGTACATACATTTTTTAATTAAAAATTTAATGAAATAAATGGCTGTCACTTGTTTGGACATTTGTGGGTATGAAGCGATCTCAAGTTGCTTAATAAAATAAACAATCGGGTCACATTAAATCCTTGAAATTACACATTGGACAGTTACTAATAACCTTTGTACTAGGTCGGACCGGTTTTTAATAACATTGGTGATAAGATAAAACTATTTACTTGATTAAAATGTGAACTTCGTTTTATTTTAAGACTAATAGAAATAATTTTAATAGATTATGACTGAATAGTTAGATGTTGATCAGAAACATTTTTGTTATAAATTATATTTTTGGGCGTATGTCGTGATAATAATATGTCTGTAGACATTTTTCACAATACGCTCAATAAAACGGATTAATTTAACAATATACTTAGTTTTTATAACCAAAAATTGTAATTAGTACTCGGTAGACAGTAGGTTTTTCGATTCCAAGATACTGACTTAAAGTGTTTATTTTTTCAAAATGTTACTTAATTAAAAATAAAATTACAAGTACAATACTGGTTTTTATTTTCACGTAACACTTATTAGGTGTAAATTAAATTGTATTTATAACATTATTATTATTAAATAAGTACATAAATGTTTGAAGGTAAACTTAACAACGTTTGTTAGTTAATATTTTAAATCCCAGCATACTATTTAAACATTAACTAAAAAATAAATAAATTGTAATAATAATTAAGCTAACATGATGATGATAATAATAAATTAAAATGAGACAATGAATATAATGTAAAATATAATTTTTAAATACAGTTCTAACTATTAAGTAACACAAAATTAAACGTATTGAGGGAAATATAATTCAGTCAGTAATTATGAATTGCACTTAATGATGAGTTGTGTTATTTAAACATATGATTTAACCTAAAAGCCCGAATTTAAGTAACTTTAACTTTAATAATTTTAACATCAAGAAGTTGTCCGGATCTCCTATGGAAGGAATATCGTCTCTTTTCCTGGGGTCTGTCGGATCCGAGTCAATTGGAAGCGATGAAACGAGTACCACCGCAAGTAATAAACAACACAAAATCTGTAAAAATTAAATATATTTATACATTATTCTTTGAACCTAATCATTTAAAATCTTTTAATCGCAAGTAATTATTAAAAGCGCCTTTGTAACAAATAAAATAAACAATTAATTTCTCTGATATTTTGAAGTTGATATTAAGTTATATTTAATACAGTTTTATTCCAGTTAAGTAATAGGTTATATTAGTTAAAATTAGTAATAATGTATTAAAAGTAAAATACTCAAATCTATACCTATTGAAACGAATAATATATTTATTAATTTATTATATAATTTAATACATAAATTACATTTCTTTTACCAGGGTCGGCGAGTTTAAATTTTGCAACACAAACGTAATTTCATTGTCTTTCGTTGCTTTTATAAGCTATAATTTATATATACATATTTATTTATTTATTTAGTTGTTGACACTGACATGTAAACCCATACCATAATATATCTGTTTCAAATCTTGTTCATGTTTGATACCCATAAAGAAACGTACTCACGTATAACCCCTATGGCTTATGCATTGATTTTATAACGTAACTATTTTGTATAATACTTTTATGAACACAGGACAATAATTTTCAACGACCTACATGACGAGTTATTGATAAAACATTAAACGGTTTACCCAAATTACATTTTACAGCGTTTCCCAAAAATAAAAGGTATATTTCTCTCGGCTTTCTATCTTAATACGTTAGAAAATACTTGACTACTTTCATATAATTCTAGGGCCATAGCAGTATTAACACAATAATTTATTTTTTGTCGAGACATAACAAAATAAGAGGCTTTTATAGCAGTAAAAGCACAAAAAATAAATTTAAAAAACAATTAGCATATTATAATACTAAAATGCTAATTAATTAGCCTTTCTGTTAACTCAAAACTATATTCATGTGACTTTAAATGTTTGCTATTCTACCTGTAACTTGATATATTATGAAATATTTTTAGGGACCCAATAAAACTATTATTTATTAACCCTCTTGAGAATCTAATATCAATTAATACCGTACTAGGTTAATCTACCAGACATTTAGCACATAGTCCAGATGCTTATTGTAAAACCAAAATATAACGTTTAAAACTTATTAGATTAAATAATTACAACTAATAATACTACTATTACCATTTTATTGTAAGTTGATTATTTAAAATGTCTGGACTAATTTGTATTATGCTAAGCGGTTTAATACATGTGTTGTAAACTTGCTCTAACTTTTTTTTAAAAAATAATTATTCTATTTAATATTATTAAAATATCATCTGTACTTGTATAATAAAATAATAAATTAGTAAATTCTAAATAGCAAGATCGAGTAATATAATAAATGGCATTTTTTCAATTTGAACGTACCCAAAAATCGTTTAAAATTATGTGAGCTACTTCAGTTTAATTAAAACTTATAAGTATCATATCATCCTGTACAATGATTAAAATTTCTAGAAATATCTCGAATCCAATCGATTATTAAAATACATTATAATAAATAATGATAAGACAATTTTATTTTAATAGGTAAAATTGCATTTTATCTTTTATGTACATAACATCTTATAATTAAATTTAATTACAAATATAGTGGTTGTTATTAATACGGATTATGGATTATATTAATATAAGTTGTTATTGCCCATTGACGACTATCTATTTGTTTTATGACCCGTGGTTCTAACTACTACTTACCCACTAACCGTAGTCCATAACATAATATATTATTTATGAATTTACTATCACGTTTAAAAAGAAATTAAGTGAGTACTTTTTTGAAAATATATTGCTTAGTTCAACAACAACAGTATGATGACTTTAATAAGTATTTTTTTTAAATATGACACTATATAATACTAATATACTATAATTATATAGTGCTCTATGTTCCTTTTCAAAAATAATTTGGTTGTTAATCGTACTTTGAAGATTACTCAAAATTTTAATTTTTCTATGTTACTTTTGTGCAATTTTTATAACTGTTAAGTATTCAATAATGAGTTTTGTAAAAAACATATTATATAGACTTTTACTAAGAGCTTTACAATTTTAACACCACGAAAAAAAATGTTATTATTCTAATTGTTGTAGTTAAGTCAATTGACTTAAATGCCAAATTAAAAACGTATAATAAAATAAAAATATAATGTAATTTAGTATATTAAAAAACATTAAGTACTTATAAATTATCCAAATAATTAGATGCCTTAAAATTTCTTTAGTTCTAATTTATAATTTTTTTAAATTAATTTTAAAATTATGTATCTTAAATTATAAAATTAAATTTGGAAATGTTTTAAATTCTATTATATATTATGAATAAATCGATTAGTATTTTGATTTTTGTAAAATTTAGTTAAGAATGTAAAAGTACTTACCATTGCCTTGTACGTCATATCGGTAGGTAGAGTCAACTGTTTTGTTATCTTGTATAAAATTCACAAGTAACTCCTCTCAGTCGGGATACCGGTACGGAAAGAAGTCGTGATTCGATACATACAATCACTTTTATAGGCGCACATCCAATACTCCAGAGTCCAGTATATTCCATATGCCTTTATACCAGGCGACCTTCCCAGTTCCCGCGACGGCCAGTCATTTTCTTTATAATATAATATACTAAATACATATTTAATACCCCACATGAATGAAGAACAGTTATTACTGCTACCTCATAACGAATATCCAATTGTTTTCAATCAAATTAACTAACTAGAAATGAAGAACCAGTTCTAGGTAGTTAATTTGATTTTTATATTAATAGTATTCGAAAATAGAAGTATTTAATAATTGTTAGACTAATAAATAAGACTAATTATAGTACTTAATATTTTTTATAAATTAAGTTTTATTTTATTTATATAAATATAAGTAAAATATTTTTTTTTTGTATTAATATAATTCAGTATGATTAACCAACAGTCTCATATTGAAAAATTTTCTCGAGAATTGAAAGCTAAGTAATCACTTTCTGACATTATAATTTAATCGTCTTGACTCCGTACTCACTAAGCTGATTTAATAAATTTCCAACATTCCAATTGAAGTTTTATTTTCAACGGAAATCGTATTCATAAATTGTTTTGTTTTATGACCTTTATAATAAGGAGATATTATGTTTTTAAGATTAATCCTATAATTGAAATTATTTGGTAAGCAAATATAGTTTTTCAATTAATGTTACGTTATTAAGTAGTTCAAAGAGGGATTTTTAAACTGTGCTAGTAAAATATTGATGACCTTTTAGTTGCTAGATCAATAATAACATTCATGCATGTTTATCAGACAATTTAATTTTAGTTGGTACTTTAAAGTCCTCATATTTTCTATAATAAAAGAATTATTTTAATTTTATGATAAATGTATATATATATATGTGTGTGTGTGTGTGTAATTGTATATGTGTATGTATTATTTATCATATATTATAATTAGCTTGAATTTATTTAGTAGCACCTACAGTTTATAGCACCTTTTAAGTTAAATTAACTTTAAGTTTAATTTTACTAGTTATTTTATAAATAATGTGATTATATGCAAAAAAATAAATTCTAGGAAAATTAACAAAAATTTAGATTAAATCGACAAAATGTTTGTTGCTAACGAGTCAATAAAATATTAATTAGTGATACCAACATTTCGTTAGTTTAACAAAATTATAGTTAGTTAAATCAGCCGTTTGTTAAATTTGATCGGCGGGTTCGTTAGTTTTAATCATATGTTTGTTGAATTAACGAAGTATATTTTGTAAAATCAATAAGTTATTATTTAAATTAACAAAAAAAGTTTGCTAAAAGTAATTAACAAGCCGATTTTGTTTGATTTACCTAACTTTCACCATTTAATTTCGTTCTATGTATAAATATGCAACACGTACTGAGTTTAAATGCAGTGATTAAAACATTTTGAAATTCAATTGTTTTTAAAAAAGATTTACTAAATCAAACAGTTCTTTATTGTTCTTTTATTGTTAGACTGATAAATAACACGGCCGTTAGGAAGATAAAACACTAGCACTATTTGGAAATTTTTAAAATATGTTTAAGTTTCAAAACGTTTTAATCGCTTCACATATAAACGTATTTATAGTTTACAACTTACAAGCCATTTTGTACGTAAGGACTTCCTTTTAATTTGTAATAGGTAAGCAATATTATTGACAATGACAATTAGTATTAAGGTGTATCTTTCTATAATATGTGTATACAATCGTTCTAGGTTCGCATCCTAATGAGTTCTCAACACTCGTTTACACAGGTATGTAGTTTACGGCATGCACGTCCCATAAACTAGGCTAATGTGCTAATGGATCCGATTATCGAATACCTACTTATTGAATAGCAAGCCATGGACATTTAAAATTAGCGAGTAATGTCCATTACGTTTAATTAGATTTATATTACGTTTAATTTGTACCTAAATGACTATGCTAAAAATATTCACAAAATCAAACATAAAAAAAATCAATCGAATTATTAAAAAAAAAACACTAGACGAATTAAAACAGATAACGTTGTTAATGGAGCATAAATAATACATCTATTTTTATTTTAGTCATGATAATATGAACGATTTAATTAGTATGAAAATTATCGCTAATTGCCAGTTGTCATTAAGTCTTGACAATTGTTAAGCTCGTAATAAAGATCCAAAACACTTCACAATAATTTCCATAGATTTAATATATTATATTAGCCATCACATATACATTTCTATTTGGTAAGTTAACACCATGTAATGTTAATAAAATATAAATTAATTGATCGTGTCACTAAACAGTATGGGTAAACCATAATCAAATCTTAACCTACGATTTACCATAGTACGTGGTAAATAGGGTAACATAGTATTAACAGTAGTAATGATTTAGGGTTATTTTAGAGGTAAATAGGTTTAAATATTATTGAAAATATTAATATTGCATATTTTTTGAATCAAAATTTGTTTGGTATTAGTTTTAGGGATTTTTTGTGTAAAGCTTTTCCGTTAAGTGTAAAAGGAGAGTTTGTCAACTGTAGAAACAATTGAAGTTTTGAAATGCATTCTTGACCTAATCGAGAGTCAACCTTTATGAAAACCTGCAAAATTGGTCCATTCATGATTTTGGCACAAGGGCGACAATATCATAAATAGATACCTCATTATTCAGTTTAAAAAAAGTTTATTCAATTTAAATCCATTGTAATTATTTTTATTTTTATTCGTACACCATCATCTAATATCATAAAGTATAAACCATGACGTTTTTTAAAAATGATATGAATAATATAATTATATAATATGCTATATATTGATTTTTTACTACCTCTATTAATCTTATTTAAAAAACAAGTTAGTCTCAAAAGACAATTGTAAAACGATTGTTAATAGAAAAATTCAGAGCATTTTGCACGGGCTGATGACGTTTATTAAGTTATCATTAAATGCCAGGTAGATAGTGTCCATACCGGCAATATAAACCTTGGGAGAGATTTTATTAAGATTTTATCGAATTTTCTTTTAAATAAATATAAATTATTTTTAGAATTTAAATTTTATCTAATTGTGTAATTCATAACGAAGGGTAAGGAAGAATGCCTTGAGTTGATAACATTGTAATACTAATAAAATGTACTAAAAACTAAATGCAAATATTGTTGTTCAACAAGTAATAAGAATATTTGTATGTTTTTAAACGTTTAAAAATTCAAGGTTAATGCGAATAAAATTTTGAATTTTTGCTGGTTGCAATACTGTTTGTATAACCGAGTGATTCTTAAGTAGCATATCACAATATAACTCTTATTTCTCACTTCCCAACTAGTTATTAATATTTACATTTTAATTGATCAACGTGACCAGTTTGATACATAACTGACCAGCATATACATTATTAAACATGGTAAAATTGACAAACTGGAATTACAATTGAAACTGTTTAATATAAACTTTGCCCTTTTACTATAAAATAATACACTCTACGTGTTTCGGCAATAATGTTGTCATCTTCAGCGCTAACGACAGACTGAGTCAGTTAACTCAGTCTGTTTAAATATTAATTTCTTTGTTATAACTATCGTTAAATGAATAGTTACAAATCGAAATACACAATGATCTATACTCTTGAAAATATATAGTAATAGTACACAGATAACACATAATAATTAATAAACAACGATCATAAAAAATGTCATTACAATTTAAATATTTTGTTTTATTGAATTATAGTTAAAAACATTTTTTCGAGATCTGTTAACGTAGGTAACAATTATGCGTGAGGTAAAATTTATATTATTGATTACTACTGATATTAGTTTTATTTGTGCTAGAAACCCATTAATTTAACAGTTAACTGTTTTGAGATTTCGAATTGTTTGTCAATTTTAAAAGTAACCACTAACTATAGTTTCTTCAATTTGCAAATAAAATCTACTCTATTTTGTAGTGTGCAAGTATAAAAATGAAATATTTGGCACAAAAAAAATAACATTACGCTTTGAACAAGTAATTATAGGTTAATAAAATAATCAAAAAGTCTTTCTTTAAACAAATTTATTCGGTTATTAAGCATATGATATTATTTTCAGGGCAGTTTTAGTGTGTTCGTCTACAACGAAAATCCTAGTCAACGATCGGCGGTTTAGATCATTTGCATCCGATCACAGGCATGTCCTTGACACAGGGCGCATCTGTGCAACGAGGCGGCGGTCATTCAAGTTCATGACACGTAAACTGCTGAGTGCAACAAATGCACGTGCTTGTATCTCATTGGCGTTTTAACTCATATTGGATTTTCTACGGGAATGCAACTTCTCGTCGTAATTATAGAGACCACTGAATGATTCGCCTAGAGGTTTCGTAATAACAAGTTATTCTGTGCGTTTTGAAAGATTTATGAAGGAGCACTGTCCCTTTTATGGACAGTTTACATCCATGTACGTCGTAAATCAAACGGATTTTTCAACAATATTTGTATACGCGCATAAGAATATTGACATAAAATATACAGTCAGTATTGGCAGTGGAAAATTGTGTTTTTATATTTTGCTAGAACCACTCAAGCCAAAAAAGAATTCCCTCCCCCTAAATAGTATGATCATAATAATTATGTAGAGACATTTTATAAAATTACAATTTTTACGATCGAGATCAGATTTCAATAATAATTTATTTTCACATTGAAGGTTTGTAGTTCAACTAAATGAGACCAGAAGGGAATTTAGATTTGGCTGATCACAGGCCATACAGCTAGTTACAGATGTTGGCTAATCAGTTTCTAAATTACTATTAAACTGTAAATTGTATTACAAACTATAACTACTCCAATACTATAATTATTCTTTAACCATTTTAAACAATAAAACTTTTTTTTTTAAGGCAAACTTATTAATTTATGTATTCAATTGTCATATTACATGGTAAAAAACAGACATAAATTAAAACCAGTAATAAATAGATAATGTTATATAATATGTACCATTAATTAATAATAAAAATATATAAATATTATGTTAGAACAGTTTTATTATAATTTTTAGTTTTTCTCCGACAGCAAAATTTGTTTGTGTTCAAATTTTATTAGTACATCTCAGATTTACCTACAGGCTGATTTTTATATTATATTGTTAGTCTCTGTTCACCTGAACACTGCCTCGCAACAACTCCAAACACATACTGACAGTTTAAAAAGTGGCGAGTCAGAGTTAACAAAAGCAAGTTACTACACAACACTTTTACACTGCGACAGAAAACACACCCCAAATCTCTATTAACGACAACCGAATATCAACAATAACTGAAGCAAAAGACCTAGGCCTCACTTTAGGCAGACGCCTTACCTGGTCAGATCATATTCATACTAAAAAAATGTCCCTTAGCCAACGGCTTAGAGCTCTTTACCAGCTAATGTTCTAAAGCTAATACAATCACTAAACTAATATATAAATCACTTTTAAAACCAATGTGGACATACGGAGTAGAATATGGGAACTGTTAAAAAAGCAAATGTTAATATAATCCAAACATTTCAATCTAAAATACTCCGTCTAATCCTTCAAGCTCTTTCATGTGCCTCCAACGAAACAATTCACAACGACCTACGTCGTATTATCAACAGTCAAAGAAACAGTAATACTTCACTACAAAATATTATATTATTATTATTATTTTATTATTATTTTTTTTTTTACCTAAAAACAATCTTAACACCCTTATTAGTTCACTACGCATTTAGTCATAACAATTTTGGTACTTAAATATTACTTTGTGACAACCATGGTTTTTATAAAGAATAAAGATTCTTATTTTAATAAACACACATCAAAATTCAAAACAATAAAGTTAATACCTTCAAATATCAAGATTGTCCTAATATTGAGTGTGTTGTCTACTAATTAAATGTATTACTCCACGAGAAAACCTTAAAATAAGCCGAGAAACCTTAGAATCGATTTTAGCTGTTTTTGATAGTAAACATATCATTGACGTTAAACACAGTTAGTATAAATAATATAAATGCAATTAATTTATATGGTTCCGAAGAATAGAAAATTAACTATTAGCAACGATACTATATTAATGGTACTAAAGGCGGGGTGCAATTTTGCTAAAAAGTGGGGGTAATATTTAAAATACTAAAGTAAATCGAATTGAGGATTATATACTTATATTTTTCTAACAAGTAAATGACTAAAACAAATTGTATAATTTTGTTCCCTAAGGTTTAATCAACTTTTCTAGGCGGTTGCATAAGTTTGTGTTGCACGATCTATATACAAGTATTAAATATGTACCTATCCTATACTCTATACTTATATTTATTATCCGTAGCCTACAGCATACCATGCATATTGCATTCTCATTTATGTTCTCGGAATCGTATAGGTACTATCTTAAGGCCAAGGACATAGTGTGTGATTTGAACCTTCCCCCGAATACAAATCATTACAGAATACAGTATAGCCTAAAATATAAAAAATAAGTAATAGAACTTAACAAATTGATCATTTATACAATTATTACAAGTACTACCAGGTTAAAAGTATAAACAGGTACTGCAACAGATGTATTTTGTTCTTATTATTAACTTACATGGTCTACGCTACAAAATGTTAAAATTAGTATTTTATATCTTTAAGTCCCTTACAAACCCTTTTTTTTAAATCCCTAATTAAGTCAATTTATGTTTTGTTATAGTTGATAATTAAAGAGTATAGATGATGAAAAATGATAAATTGTATATTAATATTTGAAATTTTAACACTAGCTGACATGGACAGTGGACAGATAAAATATAATTTATATTCGTGTTAATTTATTTAATTATTCATATTTTGTTGCCATTATTATTATTTTGTTTTACTTTAGTTTTTAGTGACTACATTATATATAGAAATAAAAGTTCAAGGCCTTTTAACCATCTTATTAACATACTCAAGACTATTTTTTTGAGGTTTGGCATTTTAATGTGGACGGTGGACCACGTGTCTGGTATCATCTTCTGACTGTTTTAAACACAACGTGTATTTCATAATATAGGCATTATATTAGTTTAAAATTATAGCCTCAGGTCTTTAAAGATTATTATAGAACATGGTACTTATCTTTATATAATGGTTTTATTTCAAGACTAATCAGTCAAGGCATATCAGTCATAAAAACACTGTTTAATTACTTTAAAAAAAAAATGTTTTTTTAAATTATTATTAATGTCATAAATTACAAATAATAAATATAATTAAACAGTATTTGCATATAATACGATTAAAACATACATTAATTAAGTTGGTTATAACTAATTAATATTCACCCAGTAGTTTTTTGATTTTATCGTGCAATTCCAGATAAAAATTTGTCGAAATTAAATCTTCGTCAATTGAAATTTTTGAAGGGAACTTTAATAATCAATATTCGAATAAAAAAAAAACTAATAACATTTTTTATAGGATGTTGGGGAGTTGATTAATTTCAACATCTTTTATTTTGGTAAATAGTGTGATATGTACCGCGTAATGACACAGTAAAGACTTTTTTTTGTTTTTACAGTATAATAAGAATAATATTTTATTTTTAGTTAGTTTAATCGCTGTACAACTTTCTATAAAAAAAATCAAAGTATTTAAACTCTAATATACATAACATAACCTTCTTATCTATCTATTTCCAAAACGCTTACATGTTTATTTATGTTATATTATGTTGAAATAAATTTTAATAGGTACTAAAACTCGTTGTTTTATTTTTAAAAACCCACTATATTAGGTTGTATAATAAAACTCGCATTTAAATGACTAAGTTTGATTTATTTATACTGCACATAATACAAGTTATGACCATACAAATATACAATAATTACTTGCATACTTAAACAACCCTGCAGGGTTGTTTAGTATTATTTAAATTACTACTAATAATATTAATGCTACGCAATTAGACTTATGTATAGAGTGTACATAGTGATTTGTTTTGACGGATTATATAATATAGACGATTTCAAATAAATGTTTAAAGAACATTGCCTTGACAAACATCGCTTTACTGTGTACCTAGGTATTAAAAAGAGCAACGTTCGGTTATTTCCAATAGTGATTATACAATAAAATTTGATGAAAATTGAAGGTGCTATAAACGGGAACGGGTTTTTCTTGTGTTAGAAGTAGTCTTTTTCTTTGGATTTTCGATTATAACGATGGATTATAATAAATCAATTAATCGTTAAACGTATAGGTCATCCGAGTTAGATTTTCTAATATTATTAATTATTATGTTAATATGTACATTTAAAGACCTCGTTTCGTTTTATTCACCTATCGTACTTACGAATAGTCACGGCATCCGTACGAAGTGCATTGATATGTTTACTGCTCTTGTTTATAAAAATCAATAAATACCTTTTATACAAAGAACAATTAATTATGTTTTTTTTTGTTCAACAGCCGGCGACGTATTTATATTTAATGTTCATAAATACTCCTATTTTGAAATCTAACTTAAAAATCAATAAAAAATAATTAACTTTAAATTGAATACTATTCAACAGCTATCAACTGAATAGTTAAAACAGTAAATTTAAATTTCAAACTCGAATACGTGTAAACAAATGAGTTTTTTGGTATTAATTAAATACAATGTAAATGGTAATTAAATAATATAAAATATTAATAACGTTAAATAGTAATTTATCTGAAGTAAAAACTTACATGACCTATTGACAAATTACAGTTATAGATTATTCAATATAAATTAATTATACGATAGGCTGCGAACTTCAACGTAAATAGTTATGTTTTATTAAATTTTTTATACGTAAATGTTACGTAAATTCAACTTACGTAAACATAAATAACTTAGTCCAAATAATAATACTAAGTAGTATTTAATTTTCAAGACATCTGTCTATAAACAGCTATAGACGGTATGTATAGTTTATAAAACAAAATAAAGTAGCACAATTAGATAATATGTAGCTAATATAATTTTTAAGAATGTTGTACCTATAAAATAAGGTTTATAGCTTATAGACCTTTTAAATATCGGTTGTAATCATTATTGAGCAACAAATACAATAATAAAAATAATTATTGTTTTGATCTGTTTATGAAATGTTTATAGCTTTAATTTTTTACTAAAACTTAACATTAAGCTAAACATTTTAAACGTTCATATTACTATAGGAAAGAAGGATCTATTTTGATATTTCATTTTTTTTTTTACTTTTACAACGCAAAATAGATTATCTATATTTGTACAAAGTTGTTTTAATTTTTTACCACTATTGATGCCTTCAAAATGTCAGGAAAAATTCAAATATTTTTTCAAAACTTAAATCGGAGTATTCTTAGGAATAGTTTCGTTTGAAGTAAAATTAGTAGTTTTTTACCAAAAATACGCAGGTGTAGAAGCTCCTTAACGATAAAATAAAATATCAGTACAGATAAAATATTGAATTCATGGATTAGCCATTATAATAATTATTATTATAAACTAACGTGTATGTGCAATTAAATCCGTCAGATATTATTTCATGATTAACACACAACAGACGCAGGGTTTATCCTGACGTGGAACTCCAACTTTGTCTTGTGTTTGCGGGCAAACTTCTTAACTTCTTCTGCTACTATAGGTAATAATAAAAAAAATATATATAATACAATATAATTGTTATAGAATTTGTATAATTTTAAAAATTTTAAATTATTGTTATACTCACTGAAAACTATGTTATGTCGCAAAACAATTAGTGTCATTCGCAACTCCCTGTATTTTTTATAATGTTTAAAATGTTTAAAATGTATAACTTTTTATTTTTTTATTAAACCCGAATTATAACACAATCTGTAAACAATTTTTCTAATTAAGTAGTAGAGCTATGGTGTTACTTCATGAATTTATAACTATTTAATTTATTAAATGGTTATTTGTTTTTTGTTATATGCCATAAACATACTAGAAGTGAGAACGCCTGATGTCTACAGCTTATGCAATATAACATACATAATACATATTATGATATATATAATTAACGACATTGTTTTCATATCCGGTTATTAAAAAAAAAGTACAAAATGTTAATGAATTCTCTAATAGTACTAGAAAATTAGGAAGCTAATGAGAAGTTATCGTTATCTTCACGGCAACATATTACAGAAAGCCAATAGCGAAATGTTATAGACTAGGAAAAGTGTTAACTTTTTACAAAATACATTTATGCCAGATATAGGTATTATGATATAATATTTTTTATTAAAATCGAAAAACATCCCTTTATGGTACATGATTTCATACAGCAGTTATCGTAGCTCAATAATAATAAAAAACTTGAGCAATCATTATTAACATTATTAACATCATTATACTAATAGAATATTCTTGTATTAGTTTATCAATTAATCAAAAACGTAAGTAGAAATTTGGGGTTTATTTTAAAATATATTAAGATTAATAATAAAATATATTATGTAAGTTTACAGTTAGACCAAAAGAATAAATTGTCTCAAAAAGTCTATCACCGTGTTCACACATTTAAATTATGTTTTTTTCCCCTATCCTAATCTTTAAATTTTAAAATATGAGTAGTGGCGCAATAGCTTTATAATTGTATGGGGAGGGGGGAGGGAGCTTAGTCCTTTGCAGAATACAAAAACTTAATCGTAGGGTACAATGAAATTGAAAAATAATATATAACAATGAAGAAAATTAGTTAAGAACTTGAAGATCAGACACCATAATGACATTATTATGATAATGTCTTGAAAAAAATATTCATACTCTTCATTACCGTGTCTGTATTTATTAATAAAGTACTCAAAAGTTTATTGACAAAATTTGAGCGCCAACAATTTGAATAATAATAAAACTACCTACTTAAGTTTTCTTAAACGAAATACAGTTTAGAGCTGTCAACTGCTCGATTTAGGTTAGAATATTTTGTACTTCGTACTCATGGACAGCCGCGGTGCCGCCGCTTTTGGCGGACAAAAATAATTGAATGTAGCCGCCAACCGACGGTGTTCATAACCTCTTTGACAAAAACCAGTGGTGACGGCGCACGACCGGTCGCCGTCGGCTTTCGGTCGTAGACACTAGACAGCTGCCGTCGTATTGTTGTTTGGCCGTGTCCCGCGAACGGGTCAGCCTGGCCATTTTGGATTTCCGACAAACCAACGTCGACGGCCCGGTCGCATAGTATACGGTATACACACACACTCATACAGTGTATACACATTGCACATTATATTATAGTGAACGCTCGCGCGCACGCACGCACGCATTGTTCCGCCGTCGACCGCGACTCCTCCGTGTGTACGGTATTTTTAGTTGATTACCGAAAAACAAAGTATACGAATTATTATTATTTTCCTTTTAGATCTTCCGCCGGGGACTCGTCGTGAGAAGTCGAAACACGCTTTGGAACGTCCCCGCTCTGCCGACCGATCACATAAACGTCAGACGTACACGCGCTATAAAAAAAAAAAACCCGCACACCGCAAGTCTCGCGTACCCGACATCGCCGCCGTTCGACTCAACAGCAGTTCGTGTCGTCGTTGCCGTTTATTATCAACAAAAAAAAAATAACTCGAACCGCCGTCACCGCCCAACAACAGCAAAGGTTTTTTTTAAATAATTCGCTATCCTACGCCGATCATGCCAACAGCGTTGTTATACAGCTGAGCCGCCGCCGCCGTCGTCGGAAAATGTTATAGCAGGTACCTACGTGGGCTTAGAACATATTATAATATAATAATAACAACGCATACTTGGATATTGTGCACATGATACATTACTAATGTATACACGCGTACGTTGCGTATAGTTTTACCTACCTTTGTAATATCAATTTTTTTTTTTTTTTTAAATGTTTTTCGATTTTGATGCGCTAAGGTGTCGGAGGTAGTAGTATCTATTATCAACGTTGTCGCGGGTCATTAAGCGCTTCCCCCGACGGCCAAACTGTACGAATCGTCAAAACACGGGTCTCAATCTCTGCCGCCGCCCGCTGTTTTTTTGCTCGCACACACCACACACGGTACAAGTAAAATCATGTCGTCGTCCTGACATATCGCGACCATCGTAAACGTGCCGCCCCCGTGGGCCTTCTATGCGACACCAACCGCTCTTTGCCCGCCGTTGGCCCTCGGTCCATCACTTGTACCCCTCGTGTTTTATAACTGCATCTTCCCCGGACTTCCGCCGCCGCGGTCGCCGCCTGCACGGCCGTTTTTCTAGTATCAAAGGTAAACACGCCGAACGAAATGCTTATAATATTATGCCTTTAGGAACCGAGTGGTTATCATCTCTAATTATCTGAAATCAATTCGTACGAGAGTACATCACACTTCTCGACGACAAACTGTACAAAACCAATATTTCTACGTAGGAACAATATTATTTTTCTTCTTTTTACATGTCACATCGTCTTGCGATTAATATTTACGATGTGTGAACTTGTCTACAAGAACATGCTGTTATCATGTTCGTCGGTAAAACACGAATGTTCGATGTAATAATATTTTCATTTTGTGTGTTTGTTCATAGATACCAACTGCTTCTTGAGTGCGACCGGAACAAAGTTTCGGAAAGTTGTAAACGATCAAACGACCACTGTTAGGTATATTAGTCAAATGGCGCTGCCGAGCCGAGCGCGAGTTTATGCCGATGTTAATTCTCATAAACCTAGAGAATACTGGGATTATGAATCGTACACTGTTGAGTGGGGGTAAGTGTATTCTGTGTTTTCTTCAGTGCAAAAATACACTCTTTACTTACTATTCATGTTAAATAGTAAAACCGGTTTTAACTGTTAAATTTATTACTCGTGTTAAGTTGTATTTGAGTTTCAATTTATTATTTAGGCAACAAGATGATTACCAGTTAGTAAGAAAACTTGGTAGAGGCAAGTACAGTGAAGTTTTTGAAGCAATTGACGTAACCAATAGTGAAAAATGTGTTGTGAAAATATTAAAGGTATGAAGTACAATTTTTGCTTTGAATATAATTGATGAGGTAATTCGTCTGTGTTAATTTAATCTTGCAGCCAGTAAAGAAAAAGAAAATCAAAAGAGAGATAAAAATTCTTGAAAACTTGAGAGGAGGTACCAATATTATATCGCTGCAAGCAGTGGTTAAAGATCCTGTATCTCGAACACCTGCTCTTATTTTTGAGCATGTTAATAACATGGATTTTAAACAACTTTACCAGACTTTGAATGACTATGATATTAGATTTTATCTCTACGAGTTGCTCAAGGTATGTTACTAATCAATTTACTTTTTATGGAAGGTTTAACTAATAGAAAGTGACCCATTAAAGTTTTAAAAAATAGTAGTTTATTATTTATTAAAAAAAAAAGCAATCTGAAAAATAAACATTATCAGATAAGCATTGATTTAAACTATAAATTACTCATGCTGAGTTTTCTTTTATGAATTATATCTACTGTATTATAACAGAAATTAAAGATTGAAGATGATGGGGGAAAATACAGAGTTATTGCTTGCTAAATTTAGAAAACATTTCAAGTGTATTATGCTAAACATTAATTTATATGTACCTTATCTTTAAAAAAAAAAGTTATACTATAATTTTTTATTGTTTTACAATGATACTGCTAAAGTTATTGCTGTGAGTAGTACAACTGTTATTATACTTAAATTTAATTAATATGGAAGAAACTTTCGACTCGCTCCCCTCTTTTAATCTAAGCTGAACCTAATGGAGACTTCTATATTGCAAACAAAGTAAAACTGTATACACCAATTGCATCTAATGATGATGATGATTTTGTAATACCCGATGTTAAATAAATGTTACCAGATATATTGTTCAATATTTTATTATGATATTCAATTGGAGATAATTAATATACTTCTAATGTCATGTTTTAATATTATTATTTTTTTTTTAATCTAGGCATTAGATTATTGTCATAGTATGGGCATCATGCACCGTGATGTAAAGCCTCACAATGTCATGATTGACCACGAAAACAGAAAATTGCGCCTTATTGATTGGGGTTTAGCAGAGTTTTATCATCCTGGTCAAGAATACAATGTCCGAGTAGCTTCCAGATATTTTAAGGGTCCCGAATTACTCGCTGATTATCAGGTATCTATAATATGTATAACTACAAATTAGTTTTCGTAAAATACAAAATGAATGGTTATAATCTTATAATTAGGGTTTATGCTTTAGATATTAAAATATGAATTATTCACCTAACATTTTAAAAAAAACGTCTATACCTAGGTAATTATGTATACAATGTAATAGTATTATATTACAAAATATACTTATTATATCGTACCAAATTATATATTAAGAACCTTAAATTTTTAATATGTACAGAATACTATTAATTTTTTTTATATTTTTATTTATTGTTATTTAACACTTTGTGACGTTAAATACATTTAGTGAATATTAGTTTATTATTATGGCTTATAGAGAGATTCACTCTATGAAAAATTGTTCTATCTGGCTAGAGTTTAATATATTGTAATTAATAGAACTAGTGGATATAATATTTTTTATGAACTAAAAAAAAGTTCAATAATCTCATGTTTTATATTAAATTATTATTATTCCTAGATGTATGATTACTCATTGGATATGTGGTCACTGGGTTGCATGTTAGCCAGTATGATTTTCCGAAAAGAACCGTTCTTCCACGGTCATGACAATTACGATCAACTTGTACGTATTGCTAAGGTTCTTGGAACAGAAGAACTTTTTGAATATTTAGATAAGTATCATGTGGAACTGGATCCAAGGTTTTCAGATATTTTGGGAAGGTAACATATGCAATATTAAACGCTTTATCTTTTGTGCATTTTTATGAGAAATTTTGTATTTAAATAACTAATGATGTTTGTTTTGTCTATTAGACATTCAAGAAAGCGATGGGAACGTTTTGTGCATAGTGAAAACCAACATCTTGTCACTCCAGAGGCTTTGGATTTCTTAGATAAACTTTTACGTTACGATCATTTTGAGCGGTTGACTGCCAGAGAAGCGATGGATCATCCATATTTCTGTAAGTTTTTATATGTTAATGTTTGAGAGTGTTTTTGTAATTTTTTCTTAATGGGAATGAAGAAAACTGTTACGTTGATGTTTTTGTTATTTTTGAAACTTTGGAATTCTAACTTTGGGGTTATTGAGTCTCATTGTTTCAAGATAAACGAACACTAATGATTTTTGTATAAAGTTTTCAAGCTGACCTATATTAAACATTTTTTTTAATTATAAATATTTGTATGGTATACAAAGATACTAAAATAAGAAGAGTTTTTTTATTGCTTTAAATTTAATTATAATATAATATATTTTAGTCATCATCATTCATCATGAGTTTAATGGGCCATGAAGGCCCTACATTTTTATCATGGGATGGTTTCTTGACAAATTTGACATTTTGGACTAGTTATCTGTCTGTCACCAGAAAGGGGGTATGGTGGCCCTTTTTTACCAGATGATTTCTCGTCTGGCAAACGGAGCGCTTGAGACCGAGTGTCGAACCAGTAAGATTAGTGCCAAACACGCTTGACCACTCCTCTTGATATATTTGAATAGTTAATGTAATTCATTTGCTATGAGGATAATTATTAAAAAAATATTAGTTGATAACGTTAGACACAATTAATTATAATTTTAGTAAGTTTATACATTTTTTTTATATCCTTTTTTTAATAGTTAATGATTTTTATTTCAGATCCTGTAGTAAAAGAACAGTCACGAATTAACTTGGGCGCGTCATCAGTATCTCCAACACCAATTACAGGTACTTCAGCTGTTTTAACATATGCCTAACACTCATAACAGTTTCATACAAATAACATACCTCAAATTACTTATTAATGTTCACATATTATATGTTTATAAATATCCCTCTAAATAAAACAGTGTTGTATCTTTCTTAATGTATAAAATGTTGATTATAATATATAATTACCAATTCAATGGCCCAATAATAACAATAATAGTAATAAATATATTTTTACCGAAAATAAAAAGCCCGTTGATTAGCAGCAATACATAGTTATATTGTGTAAAATTACTCGAAAAAGAAACTGTCGGATCACGTGAAAAGATTTTACACTTAAACTTTTTGGTAGAATATTTTCAACTGAAATCATCCTTAATTTATTGATGTTAAAGAATTGTGAGAAACTGTTAAACCTGTGTCACGTTTATTCGTTATAAGTGTTAATTATAAATGAGACTGTAAGTATTTCCTTATTAACTTTTATATTTAATACTATAAATAAACTCTGATAAAAATGTATTACATTTTATTTTATATTAAACTCTTGAAAGTACAAAAACATTCTAAGGTATTATCATACGTGTAATAGCAGAGCAGTTGTTTCAACGTTAATTATTGAAGCAGTAGTTTGATAACTCCTGGCATTATTTAAAAAAAAAAATCAATACATAGTATACTTATAAAAATATGATGTCTACAATGTGTGTTCAATGTGAAGATTTTAATTTCTGTATAAACATTCCATTATGATGAGTTTTGTTAGTGTAATCTTATCTTTAACTGTTAAATAAAAAAAAACCTTATTTGTATATTTTCATGGGCATTTTTCTGGTGAAAAATACATTTATTTCACTTGCGAACTTTATTGCTAAAATTTGATGTAATTTGAAATAACATGTATAGAAATATATCCCAAGTATAATAATATTATACTTGGGTATATATTATAGTATATGCTATTACAACAATAGTAATGAATTCATTTGTCAACTTTGACTTTTGAACATACTCATAATTACATAACTGGTGATCTATAGAATAATTTTGCACCCTAATTAAATTTGGCTATTTATTCAATTTAAGAAGTAAAAATAATTCTATGCTCTGCATAATGACGTTAAGCTAAAAAGTAAATTAAAAATATTTCATTTCAAACAATCTGTATTTAATACCTGTGTCAATTGTTATGGGAAAATATGAATTTATATATGATGATCAGAAACACTTAATATATTTTTTTTTTAAGTTATAAATGTTGGACATTGATAGCATAACCTCAGGCTATTATAACATCTGGTGGCAACGAGGCTCACTGCTTAAAATGTTTAGGGGCCTTCATGGTATTATAATTATCAAAAAAATGCATCTAATAATCAAAGTTTTAGCCATGCAAGGTTTGGGATTTATTTTTTTTTATGTTCCTATATCTTGTGGAGGGAATGAGAAAGTTTCCAACAAAAATATTTTTAAGCCTTTCTTGCATTAAGCATCAAAAATTAAGTATTTTTCTTTTTAACGATTCTGCAAACATAAAATGTTCTTTTAGGTAAAAAAAAAAAAATTATTCAATTTAGTCCAATAGTATTAGGGAAAATGTTCCTTATAAATTTCCAGTTACGCATGCAAAATGTCCTCGGTGCCTTGATAATGTCCCTTCATTAAATAAACAGTTTTGTGATAGAGTATGTTTAGTTTTACTGTGTGATAGAACCATAATAATAAATGAAGATCGTGTTAAACACATACCCACTGACAAAAAACGATATGAGTATACAAATTTTGTTTAAAAAATTATTTACATTTTATTGTCTTTCTGGATGAACAAAGTTAAGCATACATACCTATTGATACAGTTACTATTGGTAGATGGTTTATGTTAAATTTAACAAACAATTCAACAAGTTTTTAATAACTATTATGGATAATGGTAAAAACTTACAATTATGAAATTTGTGTACAATGTCAGGTTCAGTAATAATTATTATATAATAGTATTATAATTCACCATTTAATATTTTACTATACAGTTATAGTTTTTTTTTAAATATTTGTAACATTGATGATTGTTGTATAGTTTAACTAAGTTTGATTAGAGGTGTAAACGTTTTTGTTAAATTTGATAAATATGTTCATTAAAAACAATTATTTGTTAATAACTAGGAATAAAAAAAATATAATTAAATAAACATATATAAATAAATTGAGCATCTGCAACAATTTTTTTTATTAACCTATTAACGCCCTTAACTGTTTTTTTATGTGATTTTTGAGTCCCGAAAGGGACCACCAGGCGTTAATGGATTAAGTATATTGTGTATTTTAAAAATTTGTTTGTCTATTAAGTTCTCGTTTTAAATTTTAAAAGATTTTTCCCATACTAGCCTTTTAAATACTAAACAACGAGTCATAAATTTAGTTGGGTAAATTATACATTGAATTACAATTTAAAACTCTAGATATATACTATTTGGGAAATATTTATTTGTAATAAAAGTTATTGAAAAAATGTAAGTGCTTTCATAATAACTAGTGTCAATTATTTATGGCATAATAATCATAATAATCAACTTTATGCTGTTATGGATAATATGTATATAATAACTATATTGTGTATGTTGTAAAATATATTAGTAAATATTATTTATTTTAGCAGGCGGAAATGGCATAACTTCACCGAATGCTGTTGGTGTTCTCCAGTGAGAGTTCCTCAATGAGACATTGCTGCTTTTTTTGCTTTTGGACAAAATTAATTAAAAATATATATATTTAATTAAAAAATAGAAATCAACACCTTTATCTCAGGAATATCACACTCAAAAAAAAAAAAAAAACAATTTTGTTTTATTTTTTATTTTTTACTTGTATTATTTCTATTAAAAAAAAAGGTTATTATTTAATGTTTAGGTCTTTTGTGTATAAATTGATAATATTTTTCTTACTAAAACCGTGAAGAATACTAAATGTTTCTTGTACATAGTACTCTTACCTCCATTCCCCCATCTCCCAAAAAAAAAAAAAATCAACCATACAAATTAAAATAATGACGGGAATTCGAATTTTTTTTTTGATTATGTATAAATTTGGCAGAGATTAACAATTCGAAATGATTAAGTCAACCATTTCTCCTGCTCTTCTATGTAATTTATTTATATAACACTATGTGTTTGTTGCCTTGTTACATTAAAAATATATACATTACAAATTTATATATTTTACAAATGAATAATGTAAATAATTATGATTATAACAATAAATTACGTTTAAAAAAAGATAAAAGAAAGGATTACAAATCAAATACCTTTAGTTTTTTTTTTTTTTAAGTAGTTAAACAAAATGTTTTATACTCATATTTAATATGTATATTGTTAAAAGAAAAATTATGAGTAATATCGAAAATTGATTTAAGAACTGCTAACAAGATCTTTAATATTATTTCAGTGTCGGTATGAACTATGTAGCTTTTTGTCGCCTCCGATAAATTGAAATCGAAATTTTTCTGTTCTGTTTAATAGGTTATTACCATTATTAATATTATTATTATTATTACTTTTATTATCTTTTTGTTATTTTTAAAAGTAAAATTGTATAAAATAGTTTTACGTGTAATAGCACGTGAATATATGTATACATTATTTATATTTATTTTTTTGACATCCTGCATTGAAGGGAGTAATCATCATGAAACAGTGATTTAATATTCTGGATGTTTTAAAATACAATAATATTACATGGTGGTGCATTACATTAGAATATTTTTTATTTAACATTTTCTTTATTTACAATCTATACAAAATATGTATAATCAGCAAGTCAGCAAGACACAGTGACAATAATATAAGAATAGGAAGGCTCTAGGCGGTGTCACCTGACCGGAATAAACATACTGGAATATATAACATTTATCTAATGAATGTATATTATCATTAATCAATTATTTATTTGACTGCTATGGACTGCTAAGTACCTACACTGTTTACCTATCTAGTAAAATTAAATACTACATATTATAATCTAGCTTATAAGTTGTGAAAATCAATCGCGCATCCTTCCAAGTCGCATTTTGCATTCCGACAAAAAATTGTTGCTTGTAAATTAAATAGTAAATACTTTTACTATAAAATTGTAAAGCTGGTGTATAAAACTCGTGGCTGTGCTGAAAATGGAACATTGAAAGAAGAAGAACTCAACTTCTTAAACTCTTCCTATCAATGGTAACTATACTCTATGCCATAATATAAAAGCAGTAACCCCGTAACTTCCCTGAATTCTATTTAGACTCTACACACATGGTAATTTTAGTTGTCACTTAAAAAAAAAGTGTCAAGGGAAAACGGTTTATTCATTATTGTCAAACAGTAATAGTAAGTTTTTCACAGTCCAAGACTTCAGCTAAACAGTTTAGTACAGAAACCTAACTAATCTGTAATCGTAACTAATATAATATACAGGGTCCGGCAAAAAAACCTCCCTTATTTAGAAATGGCACTGTGTGAGTTGTGGTGGTGGTAAAACGGCGGAGGGGGTATCGATCGATACCCCCTCCACCGTTGTACCATCACCACAACTCACACAGTGCCATTTCTAAATAAGGGAGGTTTTTTTGCCGGACCCTGTATCTGGTTTTAACATTTTACACCACACATTCTACTTTTTAAGGGGTTAGACCGTACACAGACCATTTGTCCCATACTATAATTAGCAAGTTCGTACGATATGTGGTTATCCACCTATGTACTACAGAGAAGGCAAGTGACTATACACTGGGTTCAATGTGAACTTTTAGTTTTTCTTAAAGTTATAAATAAAAAAAAAATAATCATAATGAAGAATCCAGAATGCTTATGTAAAATGTTATTAATTTAACACGTTATACACGTGAATCATAAAAGTTGACAGTTATTCTTGTCAGGTAAAAACTGCCAAACATCTGTAGAAGATTTCAAAGTTACACTATTGTGGTGTTTAGGAGCGTCTTTAGGGCCATGCTGCTAAGGGAAGGAACAAAAACAAATAATGTATGTAGGAGCATACATAGAGTATGCCCAGAGTACATGTCGGAAGTGCATTTATTATATCTACATACCTATATAATATAATATACACAGGTATAATAAACATTTGTAAGTCTTGGTTACAATTTTTAGATTTTAATACGTATAACGAAAAAAAACCACTTTGTATGAGTGAGGGGTGTTAAAAAAATTCTCAATTAGGTACCTAATTAATTATGATATAGGGGGTACCTATACTTACTTAATGCTTAAAAAATAATCTGTTTAATAATATATTTCTTATATTAATTATTTCTGAAGTTTATAAGCTAAATATTGGTTTTAAAATTAATTTTTAAGAGGACGCCACTCCGCCCATTTTTAAGGAGTAAAGTATAGGCAATTTTTTACAAAATCTTAACTTTAAGGTTAAGCTGTGATGTGTAACTACGAGTTCAGTAGTTGGGACTCATTTTTAGTAGTTAAATTATTTTTCGGACTATCACAGCATCCTTGACAGCGATTTAAAAAAAAATTGTCTGTTGTGTTGAGTTTTACGCGGATTAGTTTTTCTCAGGCTTCATATATAGTTAAGAAATGAAATAGGTACATATTATATAAGACAAAATTATTTGTGCTCCAGCATCCGTATTTTTTTTCGATATTCCTAATACAACCGAAGCTATATCATTTTTAAAAAAGTCAAAAAAGGCCTTTCTTAATTAATTAATTATTCATTAACTGGTTGAATTATTTAAAAAAAAAAGGGCTATGGTAGAGCACAGACAATGTTGTTGTCTATATTATGTGAACATTTGGTTTCTTAGTTTAGATCACAGCAATTATTTTTATCACGTTAGAGCCCATTGAAACTGATATGATTCATAATTCGATAATTAAAAAAAAAAAAAAATGTTATTACAAAATAGCGTAAGAAGAATTTTTAAGTATCATATTTCAGCTTAATATATATATATATTTTTTAATTATGAACATTTTGATTAGTTTTCTAGTTAGAATTGTTTAAATTAATCATTAAAATGTCCCTTGTGAGTTGTGTTAATCAAAGAGAAAAATACAAATTGATGTAAAGTACTCTACTGTGAAGAGTTGAGCTAGGGATCTGAAATTTTGGGGATTTCTTGTTTAAATAGACTACAATCAATTTGGGGGGGGGAGGGGGTAAACCTTAGGAAAAACCAAAAATAAAACCAGTACGGTGGATCAAGGCCTAGTGGGGGGAACGGAGCTCATCCGGGCGGAAAAATACAGGAAACTCCCAAAAACTGTACAATAAGAATTAATAGGAAGTGTGATAGCTACCTATAATTGATAAATAATATTGAATAATAAATACCGTTGTCAAGTGTGCACGAAGCTTTTGTTTTTTTTTTTAATTAAACATTTTGATAAGCAGAGGTTTTAATATATAATATAAACACGAAAAATTAGAAGGTACTTGTTTTAAAATTGGAATGCTAATACCCTCTAAGCCTATGACTATTAAATGTACACGTACCACTTGGTCCCTAGTACGCGATTGACAATTCTAATATGACAAATATTTGTTTATCAACTAACAGTCCATAACTAAAAATTGATATGAATTGATTTGACTGAAACCATGGTTATAACTTATAACTAATACATTTTATAAAGTGTTGTTACTTGTTAAATTTTTTTAGATATGTTAATAGTTTATAAATGATTTAAAATTATCAGAATAGTCAGTAGATACATTTTATAAAATGTTATTAAGTTAAATCGATTAAGAAAAGCTCTCATATAATTAATTAGTATTATGAAAGGTTCTCATACTATCTTGTCATTTGTATTGTATAATTTAAAATAATTTTTATTTTATAGATAGTAATAGTTTATAAACAGTTTAAAATTATAATAAATATATATTATAATTTGTTATGAAATAAAATTGTTTTTGAAAAGTACATATTGTTGTACGTCTTTAATCTTTATAGGTAGCTTATACTTAATTTAATCTATTTAGCATTTAGTTTATTCAATAATACGAAAATCTTATTATTAACTATTAAGTATATTTTAATATTTTTTTATCATTCTATCGGTATTCATATTATTTTTTAACAATCTACTCATGATATATTTTGTCATGATGTTAGGTATCAATATTTTGTTAAATATTCTACACCGAATAACACCAATTATTCTGCTACGAATAATGCCGAATATTCGGCCCCGGATACCGAATAATATTAATTTATAAAACATAGGGTATTTTTAGGTGTTGAAAACAAAATATTCGGTATTAGTTTTTTTCAATTTAAGAAGTTCAGCAGCACATCACTAGTAGTTCTGACGTATGCGCGGTATGACACGGTGAGATCACTCTGTCTTGGTCGTTTTGTGGCCTGTGGGTCTTTGGGTTCGCGGCTGTATATAGTCTTGTAATGTTCAATTTCTGAGCATAGATACCGCGGTGTAGTAAGCAGTCGGGACGTTGTCGTCGCAATTGTATTGTTTGACAGGCGCCGATGAGAGGTGGCGAAACGAGGGCGGTCGTTCGCAGCAGGATAAACAAATTTGGATCCTGTAAATGGACCGTCGTTGACGGCTGTCGAAAACACTACCGAAGACCGGACGCCGTCACGTGGCCTTTGCCAAACTGGCGTGTGCCAAGTCTAACCGTATCTGTTATTGTTATTTTACCGGCATTGTCTGTGTGTTTTTATGTTTTTGAACGTCACGACAATGGAGATTTGTCTCCCAGCAAGCCATAAAATGCGTCTCGATACGATCCTGGCGTATCCCTGTAAAAATTGTGCGAATTTTCTTCTTTTAAAATGTTTACAATTAAACGCTCTCCGCGGAAAAAATAGAACTCGATTAAACAAAAAAGCCAACAAAGTGTGGCGTCAGCGAGGTCATCGGTCTTCACTTTTCAAGAATTATTCTAGCTGATAGTGAATCACTTAAAAAATGCTACCATGTTAAACAATCCGAGTTAAAATACTTATCATTATACTTTATCGTTTATAAAACATGTATTCGCTATTTAATATTCATAACATACCTACACAGATGTAAAAATTAGTATAGTGTGTAGAATCATGACCACAGGATCAGTGGCGTGGTGAAGTGTTTAAATTCTTCAGGCAAACATATTTCATGAAGAACCTCCCCCCCAGCCATAATTATTAACTGTGTTATTTATCCAATCTTTTTTCTAATTGCATTTAGTTTCTTTAACACTCGTTAAATTAAATTCACTCATTAAATTTTACTGATAAAAATAATAAGATGTATGATGACCAGATGGACCACCCACCTCTAAAAAAATCGGGCATCCGCCCCTAAAAGTCACGGTCACCACGCCACTGCACATGATAATATATTGAATTTCCACACCATCATTAGGATACTGTATAGTCAAATAATACCAAGAGGCATAGGTTGTGGCGCAGTGGTCATGTTGACACTGAGCACCTGAGGTTAAGCGCTTTGGTGTCCGTTGCCGCTTGGTACCTACAAATTAAATTTGTTGTGAGTTGTATTTTTAAATAGTAAAATGAAAATAAATTTCTATTTTATCACCGTCGTGCAAAAGTTGTCTATACATGTATGTGAAATTGTCGATTTTTAGATAACAGACATTACAGTCTACATTTGTAATAATTTTAATTTTCATTCGTTCACTTAGTCACTTTGTCACTTTTTACACGACGGGAATAATTTTTTAAAACTATATATATATGACTATGAGGAGGAGTGACCGAGTGGGTAAGGCGGCAGTGTGTTAGCGCTCACTGTCGCCAGTTCGACACTAGGTCACAGGCGCTCCGTTTGCTGGGCGAGCAATCGTCCGGTAAAAAGGAACCGCCATCCCCCTCTCCGGCGACGGATTGACGACCCGTCCCGGAAGCGAATTCGTCAAGAAACCATCTCATGATGGCAGCGTTGGGCCTTCATGGCCCGTTAAGCTACATGATCATATATATATGACTATTGTGACAACAAGTACCTAGGTAATTATAACTACAAAAAAATGATTCTAATTTATGAAATATAAACTTATTTTATTGATATTTGATAGTAATAACTAATACTACTATTTACTTAATACCACAACTATAACATTAATTGAAACTTATTACAACTTGTTCTTGAACGGATGGGCGTACCTACGGTGAATTCAGTAATTGTATCAGAGCGGCAAGGCAAACAAAAACATAAAGACCCTCTAGACATCTAACTTAACTATATAGAAACATATTAACCACAAAAAAAAAAATATGGAATTTTAAAATTACGTTGATTTTGTGTGTATTTTTCTCTAAATTTTAAAAGTGAAGTGGTCTATTTCAACCGTTGTTTCCTTAAAACACTATTTTACATACCTAATATGTTTTTTTTTATGTTTTGCCATATAAAACTGTTTTTTCAGTGTTTTTATATTTTAACATAAATACGTTATAACTGCGAACAAAATGTTTAAGTCAAGTCAATGTTCTTTTATGGACATTTATTCAGTGTTCCTAGTTAGTTTTTAGTACTTAAGTACGTGTATTACGAGAGTTTTAAATGATTTTTGATCAGGGTTACTGATCAGAAATAATATAGGAGCACAAGCTAGAAAACGATTGTGAGTTACCGAAATGCTAAATAACATTTTCGGTTTGGCAAAATCATTACTTATATGAATACCTATATACCTATGTACTACACAATATATTATACACAAACATATTTGTTTGTGGCTCGAATAAATTTCCAATGATTTTGATGATGGCTCGAGCCTCGGCAAATGCGGTCAAAGCCGACAAACACTTGAACACACACACATAACGCGCCATTGACCACCACCCAACAACGTAGCTAGACCTACGATTAATAAAAAATGCCATTTTTTTCCGAACGGTCAGTCATTTGTTAAAAATGTATATACATATTTTATGTTGTGTTTATGGTTGTTCAAGTGCTATGCCCGTGGCGTCAAAGCCAAAAGGACAATATGCTATGTACATTGGCGTAGCTTGGTATAATTATCTGTGGGGGCTACATAGCACTAGAAAAATGTATTACAAAAACTCTTTATGTTTATCATGAAATAAAGGGAAAGGGAACATTTTCTAAAAAAAAATATATATAATATATATACTTATATGTATGACTCCTTCTTAACCTGACATTTTATTTTACAATACATAAAACAATTAAAATTAAATTATTAAATTAAACTTAGACGTCTCTCTTTTTCTGCAAAAATATTGAGTACATTTTCTGATTCTATTGCATGTGATAAATCTCTTTCAATATGAAGTATCGACAAGTTTGTGAACCTATCATTTGTCATGGTATTTCTAATCCAATTCTTTATTCGCCTCATAACAGAAAATGAGCGTTCACATGAGGCAGGCGATAGTGGTATAGTCAGTGCAGTTTGCAAAAGTTTATAAAAATTTGGAAAAATATTGTTGTCTACAATGGGTATGATGTCGCGAATCGCGCCGAGTTTTTGGAAGATATAGTGAATATTGTGAATCAAACAAACGCGAGTCGAATATTATATTAAATTATTTGGATTGTGGCCACTTGAGAATTAATCAAATCGGTGCCAAACAGAGGGGTTACACTGTTACGACTGAGTCATAATTATTAGCATGTACTGCACTCAAAACAAATCAAGAGAGAGGGGGGGGGTCGGGGGTACTCGCAAAATCGCATTAATCGCGACCCAATGGTTTAGAGCGTAATTCCAAGGAGACATAATAAAATAATCCCGTTTAAAACAATAATAACATAATACACTCTTATTTTATTTAAACGCGAAGGTATATATTTGCATTTCTGTGTTCCTGTGCAGTTCCTCCTTACATATACATTTACCCCAAACAGCTATTTTGTAACATACCCAATCACCCTAAACTTTGTTTAGAGGTATTTATTAAACGCGCGTGTAAATTCTTGGAAACTATTAGTATAGTTAGTATTTATATAGATAGTCTTAAAGTAGTGTTTATGATATTTTAAAAATAACGTTATATCATCTTGTTAAAAAAAAATGTGTTTTTCATATTCATTTTTAACTAACGCAAATTCGTAATAGAAAATAATCTAAAATTATAATATGTACCTAAAAAAAAATATATACGTTTTCACTGTACATTGATGTATATTAAGTCTTAAAGGACTAAATCTTAAATTTTGAGTTTTCGTAAGAATTTTCTTATTTTTTTTTTATAACGTTTTTATTTATAATGAATTACTACTCATCATATGGAAGACAACTTACGTCTTACGTGTAACGTGGTTTATTTACTATTTACAAATGTTGTTCGTTTTCCTTTGTCTGAAAAAAAAACCAGTGTCATAACGTAATATTTCATCAGGTCATATTTTATAATAGTCAAATTGTATAAATTGGTAGATGTATTTTACATTATTTTAAAAGTTTTAGACAGTAGTAATAAATGGAAAAAATATACAAGTCAATTTATTAATATTTCACAATAAAATTAATTTAAAATTTTAAGTTGTATGCAATCGTTTTAAAAACTCATCGGTACAATACTTAGAATTATTTTCTAAACTTTACAAATAGTTAAACGTGAACGTTTGAATCCCATTTATAAACAAAAATATTCCTAAGAGTATATAAAGCATTATTTTGTTAGATTTTTAATACTACCTTTATGATGCCCAACCTTCAGCATGATTTGTTGTAAAGGAAAGTTGTATACATACTAGTACGCAGGCTCATTCGTGTCTCCTCGGTTCTATATTATTTTTGAACTTAATTTTATTTAACTTATTGATCGTTAAAAATAACATTAACTGATTATTTATCGTAACAGCGACGTGTGGAATTGCCTGGGTTTTTTTTCCATAATCTAACCAAGCGCATGAACATAACTATATGTGTATCGCGACCATTAAAATTAAGAGCTTTTGCCTTTAGGTACGGGTTTTCTCGCCGAAGTGGGTGTATGTCAATACATACACAATTTTCTATACATACACAGCTCTATATTTATATATATATAGGTACCACCTGCCGAGTTAATAGCAGATGCGCACAAAAGAAGACGTCGACGTTTCACGGGATAATTCCATTTGAGCTCGGGCGTCCCGGACAAATCGAATCAGAGACGGTGGTGGGCGGCAGGGCACGCAAGGACCTCTCTTTAAGCAGTGTATCCTTAAATCGAATAGAACTCTTCCCGATCCGTTCGCGTGTGCTCCAGGGCTAACCTCTTTTATGTACGCCAATCGGTGCAATTGAATTTCACACGCTCACGCTTCTGGCACTTCACCCGCCACCCCTACGCTTGGTCGACCCGCAATCCCTTAGTCGATCATCAACACCGTGACTATACTTCTAACCTCGCACTACCCTCGGATAACCGAAAATAGCCACCCGACCGATCCGTGCTACGGTCCAATCCCGGCGGAAATGGTTTATATTATATTCTCTCTGCGTACATTGATGTAGCGCTGTTATTGGAATACAATTATATATACAATGTAGAATTAAGAATAACATTATACACAGCGGCGGTAAGTATAATTTATAAAGCGTTATCAACAGTATACGGTAGCCGCCGCCGCCACCCGCCGTTTGGATAACGTTCAACTTGAACTACGCGTGACTTGTCAGTAAATCGATTAAATTTATACCGTTACCAAAATCGAGCAACCGAGAGGTGCTGAGGGCATGATTTTTGAAAAATATTCAGTTAGCTGTTTTTTAAAGCTATTCTAACGTTATACTCGTAGTTTTATTTTACTAACGTGATTTTGTGTTAAACATTTTAGCTTCAAAGCGGAACCGAAAAGGTATTGTTTTGTAGGAACTCTATAGATCAGAAATCGTACCTAAAAGCTACTTTAAAGGGACAACATTTTAAAAGTTCGCATCCATTCCTCTTCGAAATCGAAAAGAACACTTAACATTTTTTACATATTTTTCAATTTAAAATAGATCTAGAACGGGGCTATAAAATATAAAATTTTCTCAAAGATCTAGTCAGTCCTTTGTCTTTATTAAGAAAAAAAAATTACATCTTGACCGTAGTCAATAATTAGATTGGTATGTGTGAATGATCCAACAGTCAACAGGTATTTGAAAATATTTTCGTTATATTTTTGATTGCGATATACGGGTAACAAGGACAATAAGGTAGTATTATAGACAGATGATCAACCCTAATCGTATCTACCCTTATACCAAAAATACATTATTATCATGAAGTGCAATGCTTTATCGATATTTGTATTTCTTCCAAGTAGAAATTTGTTTTAAATTAATTATTTTAATTGTTTTTTTTTATTATTGAGTTTATATATTTATTGTTGAGTAATTGTTATTAACAAATTACGTCTTACATCATATAAGTAACATTTCAGAATAATATTATAAACTATCGGTTGTCTTATTGCAAATAACATTTAATTTTTTTCTATTTGCTTGCATCATGCGTGGGTACTTTTCAGTTTTTAAATTGTTCTACTTATATCAAAATATTACGTACCTACGTTTACATGATAAAGCTTTCTTTTAAATTAACTTTGTTGGGTTGAACACAACGCTTTGCTCGGTAATAGGTTTTGAAATTTGAGCTGGCAAAGTTTTATGGTGACTAGGTATATAAACGCTGCTGTTGGATATTGCAACGTTGTTTTGTCGCCACCATTCTTCCTCAAATGTTATAGACTTTTCAGATATTATGTGCTACATATAATATATTACATATTATATTATATACTATTCCGAGAGTGTGTGGAGTTATATAAACGAGAATCATTTAAAGGCTATAGCGTAATAATATAATACAAATCTAACGCCGTGGCACACTCGGTTACATTATTATATGGTATTATACAACAGTCGGACGTGACTATTATCCTTTCAGAGGGACTTTAACACATTATTATGTAATTGGTTTTGTGCCGCGTTAGGGATAACAACAACAGACAAAAAAACTGTAACGAGACCGCGGTGGTGGAAGAAGAAGGGGAGACAGTTTTAACCAGGAAAACCGCTTAAGTTAAATTAAAAGCTCTCCCTTTTTTTCTATGTGCCACCAACCGACCGATTAAATCTGAATAATCTGCGCAACAATAAATTGCAGCTAATGAGATTGCTATCGAGTGCGTTTGTGTACCCTACTACACTATTATGGTGTATACTTGTATAGGTACTATTGTAATAGCATATCAGTAACGTATAGAATGATACCAAATGCTAAAGATAACTATAATATATTTTTGAAATGTAATAATAACTATAATAGCGTTTAATAAACCATAAAATAACCGTAAGGCCCAACAAGCATATGTAGACAAATTTATCTTCACTTATAATTTTATTCCGGATATAATAAAAACAAAAACGTAAACTTTCAACTGTTTTAAAATATATTATCTAATTCATTAGCCCTAAGTAATTAGTACTCTCTTTAAAATTACATTACTGACTACTGTACTGTTATACACTGATTACTTTTTCTATTATTATTAAGTATGTATAATATATCTAGTAAGTAATATAAATACATTTATCTTTTTTCGTTAAAAATATGTATAGATATCAATATTATAATTGTTCATGTAAAACATAAGCTAACTAATATAGGTAATACTATTAATTTTATAAAATATTTATTAATCAATGGTACTACTCAGTTTTTATGTTACTTTATGAGTGTTATCGACGGTAGTCAATATTACAATTTAATGGGAACTCACTGAGCTACTGTCTTTAAAAATCGAACGAATATTGATCTTAACTTCAATTTTTTTATAATCATAAGTGACGAACCGATTATTTAACATTGAAAATTCAAAAGAAATCTCAAAATTAAATTTTTTACTACCAAGTTATCGATTTTTTAAAATGTGTTTGCATTTGAAAAACATGTCGATAGTCTTATTGCGGTTAAGGGATGATGTTAAAAATGTTCAAAGTATTGAAAAATAAAGTAAAATTACAAGGGGTACAGGGAAAAAACCAGCAAAGTCACTTTTTGCTAATCTAAGATTAGTAGATTAGAAACATGTTTATGTAATGCTAAAAAATGTTTTTAAAATGTTAAAAAAATAATATTTACAACTTTTAAAAAAATGTTAAATTTTCGTTTTTTAGTCGTGCTTTAAATAAAGAACAGATTCGTTCGTTTTGTATCAAAACGAATTTTATAACAACAAATTTGCTATTTTTTAAAAAGTGACTGCTGGGTTTTTCCCTGTACCCTTTAAATGTGTACCTATACGTTTAGGAAAAAAATTATTTTCAAAATATTTAGATTTTCCGAGATAATCAGTGTATTACATCAGATGGATCACACTGTAGTATATAGTATTCTAGCATTTACTAGAGATTACAAGATTACACGGGTATTTTTTAAAATAAGAAACCCGGGTATTCAGTAATGCCTGGATATATTTAACGGATACCCATTAAAAACTTAACTCCTAGTATACCTGAGTAGTTAATAGGTAGTGTTATGAATGTCTTTAAAATATGAATTTAAACGGAGTCCTCATTATTTAACAGTTCAATAAAAATATAAAATATAATACAGTTATAATAATGTTATAACATGAGTTTAGTTTTATAAAGGTTATATTATACACTTAATATGCAAAACTAAATCAATTCTTATAAAAATGGATGTACTCGCACACTCTATACCAAACCTTTTCCCAATAAAAATCCTATCATTGATATTACAATAACGCCATAATGTAATTTATATTCAAATTGAATACACAAGAAGGGTTAACACGTATTATAGCTGTCAAACTGCTATATACCCTTGACCCCTGTTGCATGGAACGATAGAATGAGACAAATTTACATACGTATAGCGCACATATGGTGTAAGGGTATAAAATGTTAAATGACCAATAATGTATTGTTCAAATTATATTTACATATTATATGATCGGTACAAGTCAACATTAAAACTCCCAAGTGTTAGAAAATAAACACTATTAAAAAAAAAAATACAAATTTAGCATTATAATAATATTATGTAAACCAGAGTGAATACATTTTGGATTAAACTATAAACGTGTAGTTAAGTTATAAACACAAGTTTTGTTTTTTTATTTCAAAACCAACTTATATGATATCAACATTGACACTATTTCAGTTTAAAAAAACACAAAACCATGTCAGTTTGGTAAACCTACGGCCCCCCCCCAAAAAAAAAAAAATTTAGATTTAGATGAAGTCCCCGCAGACTTTTATTAGCTACCGAATATAAAATATTACATTTCATAAAATATAAAAGTATTAAAAAATGAATTTTATGCACTTAATATTTTGCAGAATCTTCGGCTAAATAAAAGGTTAGTTAATTGTTGATAGTGATCTAAGATTGATAATATGATGTCAATCTATTATTTATGGGACAAAAAAAATCTGATATTATCGTCTAAACTTAAAATTGTCTTATATTTATCCTGTTTTGCGTGTCGCGTGTGATCACATTCAGGCCAAGTCGGACGTCCTAAATTTTATTTTTATTTTTTCAAAGCATACATTTCGATGGACTTACGGCCGTTCTTGCGTGAGACCGTTCAAATAAAAGTACAGACGTGGAGTAAACGGGGAACGATACGGCGGCCATGTTACGCCGGTGGAATTTGTAAGTATATGCGGAGTTGGTTTTAAGTATGAACTGTGCAGGCGCGCGCCATCGGTTTATCGGACCGGCTTAACGCGGCTTTAAGTTGTGCATTGGGGTGTGAAGGGGATGGGGAGGAACGAGTACACCCTCCGTCTACCCGTCTACACCTCATCCCGTTGCCGAGCACTGCCGGTCAAACGGCTACACAGCGGTACCCGAAAGCCCTTTGAGGGGAGAGGAGGCGTTCGTTTGATCGCGCCGCCGCCGGGTCGGTCGATTGTCGGAGAACGGAAGTTAAAGGGGATCCCGCTTGCGCTTCTGCCGTCTATACCTCAGTGTAATGCAGTATATGTATGTAACTGTTGTTGCCGAGGGAGTCCTGCAGGGATCCCGGGAAAATCGCATCCGGGACAGCGCTTTTCATCCGACACACAAAAGCATTAATGTACACAGCCGCGCGTTCTGCGCTATATAGTGGGGCGCCAATCGCTGAATTCTATATCGTTTCCCTCCTCGCTGCAGCGCGGTTCTCCCCGTTGTTGTCCCCTTCGAGACACGATTCGTAACGTTTAATTATCGATTTTATGCCTTTCAACGTTATTCACCAGGCTATAATGTACATATACTCTATAAATGCCCACTACCATCGAGTTCCAAAATTACAATCGACCAAACTTAACTAGCATATTTTCGAGTAGGTGTATAAAAGCTCCGTGCACAATTACACCGGTTATGCGATTAAATATAATGTGCGATTCGACTTTAATAATGTCATCTGTCGTTTAGACCAAGGTAAACAAGTTGCTAATCAGGCTTGAACTAACTAAATCCCGGACATACTCAAATTACCATAAAAAGTGGGTCAAGTAGGGTTAAAATTAAACATTTAAAATTTTTATTAAGAAAATTGCATTTGTAATTGCCAAATTTGTTCCTAGTTGGTCTCAATTGATCATATGACCTATATGGTATACATAGTACGTGGGATTTAGAACGTAATTCGCTTGGTTTTATTGGTTATTTATAAAGTTTACTAACCGCAGTAAATGGTCAAACTCAGTACTACCAACCCGTCAACATCTTGTGGTCTACGTGGGTGACTTCAATTCGCATAATTCACATAGTTGGGGTATACAGCTGTTCTTATTGTTTGGCATTGGTCGGTTGGTTTAAAAGAGAAAGAAACAAATTAAACCAAGTACCTACTGACCAAAAAATATAAACAGCTGTTGTCGGAATAGATGAAAATGTTTGGTGTATAAAGGAAAGAGCAAAATACAAAAGAATGCTAAAAGAGCACAACAGCTATAAACAGTGAAAAAGAGAAAACAATGAAAACCCATGATCCATTACAATACTACTTGGTCAAGAAACACCGATAAGAAACAAACGATGCGCTCAGTGTAGTTGTGGCCGCGGAACAGTAACTATCCCTCTTAAGATAGACCCTGCAATTGGTTCGAAACTTTAGCTATGTATACTAGCAAGTATTAACAAAGCAATAAAATGAGCAGTAAAATATACATAAAAGGAAATTTGATAACCATCATAGAATAAGAAAAAGAAGATGACAAAAAAAATAATAATATTGTTAATATTTTTACAAGGGGTCATAGGTCGTATCACCAGAATAACAAACAAATTAAAAATGTAAATGATAATTAAACCAATTATATTAATTGGATCATTATTCCGAAACCTGAAGGATAAAAAAAAAGGAAATACAAACATCAGGTGCATACGAAATATTATGGAAATCATACACTGCGGAGAAAGCAGAAACTAGAAGAGCAATAGACACGGGTAGAAGAACACGGAAGATATGTGGACTGCAAAAGAATTTGTTACATCCAGTTTGACCAGGTAAAAATATTAAATTAATGAGTTAATTTTGAAAAAAATAATGTTGAAGGCAGCAATAGCAGTTTAAAAAGTTTGAAAATTAGTAACTCACGAAAACCAGTTATTTAACAGAGTAAAAGAAAAAAAAAACAAGCGATCAACGTCAGACATTAGAAACAGCTGTTGTAGATAAAATTGCAGATGTAAAAAGTGAACAACGAATTGCAAAAAACGCCTAAAGTGTACAACAGAAAAAGTGCCAATAAACAGAGAAAATGAGCAAAACAAAAAGAGTAAAAACCACACGGTTTGCATTGCAATACCTACGGCATGTAGGAAACAAGCGAAACACTCAAGTCTCAATATAGTCACGACTGTGGAATGATGAGGAACCTGCGATTGGTTCGAAACGACAGACAACTATTGAATAGATCCGAAAAAGATCAAACTAAGAAAAACCTAGTCATAGCTTTTGTGAATTGTCTCTGTTGTTTTTTCCATTGTTAACTATATGTTTTATTGCATATGGCTTTCAACTGCTTATGAAATTATAATGAATATACAATTATATGAATTAGGCAATTATTAAATAAACTAAAATCAAATATAAATACAAAATAGATAGCACGAGTAAACATTTTAAAATATAAATTTCGTAAAACTACAAACACTTAAAAAATGTGTATCCTCTATATTATATAAATTATGAAACTACTTCAATCAGGGCTAATCACAATATTATACCGATTACAAGTATACATTACAGGTTCATTGTACGAACATATTATAATATGATTCATTTTGAGTACAAGGTGATTATGTATAACCGAAATGACGCAACCTAAATAATTTAAAATAAATTAAAACTATCCGATTCTATACTTTGTAAACGCGGTCAATAAACAAATAGATATCAGTAGTTTGCCGACCGCTAAAATCCCACTGTTTATGCAATATGATTGACAATATTGACGATAACTCGAACTATATCGTACACTGTACAGCGATTAATAAAAAAATGTTTTTATTGATATTTTAAGGATGAATACACCGACTATAATAAAGGGGGTATGGTTACGGTGATAACTAGAGGTAACGCATTTATTTTTTTTGTAATATGTATTTATATATTTTTTTTTTCGACTCGGTGGGTAATTTCAAAGGCAGATTACAAAATGTCTGTTTCATCTTCTTTGCTTTATTCCATACAAATTAAATATATCTATAAATCTCTCTGTCGCCATTTATTCACCTCCATATTATTTTAATTTAATATGGTATCCACAAAAAATAAAACTCTTATTTTATTCATTATAGAACCGGTTCTTAAGACACATGCGACTATAATATTATAATATTCCGGCCCCATAACCTTAAACGGGAGGTTTAAATACTACTTGTAAGTATATAGTATATTATATGTATGTATTCATGTGTATAAAATGTGTGTTAAATTATAACTACACAATATCATAATATGAACGACAATGGTTCAGAAAACAATGTAATATAATATTATGCGCACGTGTGCGTCGTGTGTACGCTGTCAAAATATTAAAAAAAAAAATAAACGTGTAATTTACATTTTTTGTACTTTCCGTTCAGCACACCAAAAAACGCAATATTTACACAAAATGTACATCACATACAGATGAGCTTTGTTTTTGAACCGCATGCGTTCGCATCACGCTGTGTGGCCGCTACCAAACTGTTCTGACAGTATATAATATAATAGGTACCTACATGATAATCACGGTTCACTTAACGATCCTCTCTTCTCTTGCACAAAATTATATTGCTACCCGCTCAATATCTATATTATATTGTTACTGCACACCGTTTGTTGTCGACGGCAGCTCTACGCTTCTACCTGTGCATATTGTTATGTATAAAGTACAACATGGATGCCTTGAACGTATGTCTGTACATACAGAAAAATACAACACAGGGGACGAAGAAAAACAAACAAATGGGTTAGGGATCGCTTGAGTATTACACCGGAAAACGAAATGTATATTATTATGAACGGTCTATTACGCAATTAGGAGTAGATACATTTGTTATTCGTTGGTAAATGTGTTGTTCTGTTCTTGACGCATGTGTGAATAATAATTATCGTACTCAAACATCTATGTATCTATGTGAATAAGAAGGTATCAAATAATGGTTGTAAAACGCCAAAATCAATTCGATATTACCAATGTTATATGTATACCTCCGGGAAAATACAACAACTTTTGTGATATTAAAGTCTTTTTAACGCATAACGTGATGTTTGGTTTTGATTTTCTGTTTATCTGTTTTACAAAAAAAAAATTTCTGAAATATTAAATAACAAAATATACCTACTGTAAAAATATAGGAGATACATAAAATGACGATATTTTAGTATTCCATATACCTTGTAGATCGCAGTCGGTGAATATTGTAGAATACAGGAAATGTATTTGAACAACAACAATCATTTTGAGTAAATAAATAAAACACGACAATTATATTATATTTAAATAATGTTAACTTAACTAGTTTCTTAACAGCTATCGCTTTACAAATGTACAATATCATATTACTGATAATTAAATAAAATAGTCAATGAACTAAACGCGTGAATCAATGAAAAGTATACAATATGAGCTGTTTGTTTTATAGTAGATCAAACATTTGATAGTGTCGGATCAAATACTATGGTAACATGTAAATTATAATACAATTATATAAAAAATCGTATAGATTACATAGTATAATAAAATTAAACCATAAAAATTCGTAGAAATCGTATCAAAAATAAGTAGACAAAAGCATCTCTGTATAACATAGACCGAATAAGGATAATAATTGGTGGTATTCAGAAGGAGAAATACAATAAATATGAGTGGAAACACATATAGAGTGGTAAATATACAAATGAGTGGAAGCAGTGAGAATCAGGGTAGGCGGTCGTCTCCGATGATGTAAAATGAAGCAAAAATGAATGAGTGAAAATCTCGTTTTGGGTCGACAAAAACAAAAATTCGATTTAGAATTTTCGTCGTACGATCCTGTGGGCTGTTATTCGGTGACGTCATAAATTGGACAGTTATTTTTTTTCAGTCTTCTGTTGAACGATACTACACAAGGAATCAGATACAAGGTACCGAGCACAATGTACATGCCTCCGTAGAACAAGAGCTGCAACGAAACGGAATGCGCGCAAACGTATTGAAATAATAAATACATTTGATAATAACTATATAATATTATACATGTACTAATTGGGTAAAATTATCATAATAAGTAATCAGCTAACCTGTTTGGAGGCGGTAAATTTCATCACTTCGGCGCTTCGGACGAAAGCCACGTTGAATAACAACACCAACACAACAGACACGAAGGAGTTGAATCCCAACACGAGGGTGTAACATTTGTTTTTCAACGGTTTCGCCATTTCGGATCTGCATTATATAATGAAAAAATTTCAAATTATACGGTCCTGCTGATTTTTTTTAAAAACTAATTCTAATAATTTGGATCCGAATTACTCCATCGATAGTCCTTTAAAAGTTCCGAAAATCTACTTAATTTCCTTATAAGCTTGTATTTAAATAAATGAAAAACTTTAATGTTTTATTGCCTTTACTGTTGCGATCCTCGTCGTATGTTGTAATTTGAGATTCAACGTATGATAATTTTAATACCATAATATAGTATAGCTATATATGGCCTCAACTATAGGCAAGTCGTGTATAATTACAAGTAAAGATAAAATTAGTTTTTTTTGCGGTAAAATGACATCGTAAATGGCCTTTGATTCGGTTGTAAAATACATATTATATTACCTATTTCTATTATGGTTTGCTGGACCGATTCGGGAAAATGTAATCGAATATAAATTGGTGAAATCGTATTTTATTGGGAGGGTACCGTCTTTATATGAAGTGTTATTCAAGACGATTCTGTTGCTGAAAATAGAGCACGAACCGGTTGCTTTGTGGCGATTTCGGATTAAATTGTTGTACACGAAGAGTAAAGGTGTGATTGGTGCATGATATTATACTTGATGATATAATATACTCACAGAGATATGACAATCATCGCCTGCATCAGTACTCCGAATAGCGCGTAGGACAGATAGACGGACAACAGTTGCTGGTGAAAGTAACAAAACACAACGCACACACCGAGAATCAGAGAACCAGATCCGATGAACGCATTGCTTTTTAATTCCCAGTTCACTCGTCTCACGCCAATTTTGTACGAACAGATAGCCCCTGTTATAAGATATAAATATAAAAGTATTTATTATTGTTTTGTCGATTCCACGTGTGTACGAATATACATAGAGCATCGTAAGAAGAAAATAATAATTTTGATAATACAACAAGACGTCGTCACTGGTCAGGAATGGTTTGGTTATAATGCAGAGTACCCGCGTACAAATATATTATATTACATAATATTACCTAGTATAAATGGATAGACAAAATGTGATACACGAGTATTTAAAATACACATATTATTATGAATATACTTTTCTATATTTTGCATTTTATGTGTCTCTCTCTCTCTCTTTTGTGGAATTGTTATTTACATATATATTTTACATGGTATTTTATAAACAAAATAAGTCTTTAAAGCCTAAAAAGATGGAGGGACGATTAGATAAGGAGACATACTGTGCTAACGGTCACCAATTCGAGGCTAGGTTAGGCAGTTCTGTTTCCTTGGAGGGAAACTGTCCAATAAAAAAGAGCAAGCATCACTCTTCGGCGATGACGCATTAACCTCGACCGGTTCCTGGTAGCGATCAGTCGGAAACCCTCTTCCCTAGGAGGGGCAGCGATGTCCCTACATCAGCTACTCAAGTTGTTTCCGAAAAGTCTTTTTAAACAAAAAATGTGATTGGTAAAGTTTTCGAGTGGCTAAAGGATAATTTGTAAACAAAAACAATAAACAATAAGTGGCGGTGTGAAAAAACTTGAAATTATACATTATGCAACTAGTAAAAATCCTTAAAAGTTAAATAATTGTTAATAATTATCAATAAAATATTAATTATTGAAATAATTATTAATTTAAATTAATATTTTTGTTCAAATTAAAATATTAGGAATATTATACTTTTACAAAAAAAAAATATCTAGTTAATAACAATAATTTTACTTGCATAATTTCAAGTTTTCTTCCGGCCACTGTTTAGAGCTCATTGTTATTGTTCTCAAATAATTATGAAGTAACCCGAATTCTAAACTATTTATATTTTTTAGTCTAAAAGACAAAATTATTTCAAATATTGTACTTAAATAACAAAAATAACTGTATTAAACAAAATGTTTTAGTTTTGCTAATGCTATTTTTACGACTACAAAATCCGGTTGTCACGGATGAAACCAAACCCTGTTGACAGTTATTTGTACCTACTCACTAGGAGATTAAAGTGTGTTTTATTTACTATGTACTAACATTTTTAAATCCAGCGACGCTGAACCATCCACTAACATCTGGTAAAACCCACATACCCACTCAAAATTCACTCGTAACATAAAAATATTATTAATATTAGTACAGATCAGCCAGTCATTTAAATAAAGTCTACCTTTTCTTCTTAATCAACATTGGCTTATTGATATGGAGTAAAAATTCTGATGACAGGTGCTTCTTTACTATCTTGTTTAAGAGCATTTGGGAAATATTATAACACCAGGATTGCAACATAGCAAAGGTCAGATTAATTGTTTTGCTGTAGGTTATGGTTTCGTACTAAAGTACATGTTGACAGCAAACGCATAAAATATAACAACTCACCCGAATCATGTTTGTGCTATTCTTCGTACACACACTAGTAAAACACAATACACGTCAAACTACAGCGGCTTCTAAATAGGATTTTTTTTATCTTTGTTTTAATTTCAGAAGTTATACAGAACATTAGGAAATATGATCGGGACACGCCCTAAATAATTCTGTTTAAAACTTTTCTAAACCATAATTATAACCTTCATCAAAGGTGTTGTGCGCAATAAAAGTTACTTAATACGTTTATATTTTCCTAATAAAAAAAAAATAATAATTAATAGTGCACACATTCACTCACCGATCAGCGTGGTCAAGGTTTCGACAAGTCTGTTGGTCTGTTGGTTGTTGCCACCGAATTCTCGAGTTACATAAGACACTTTGATCTGTACACGGGTTTATTGATATCGTACATTATATTATATTTTTCACAATAGCTTAACAGCAATAGACAATAGTAATACATACCACGTTGTATCCGGTTAGCGCCACACAATACCAAACTGACCATTTCAGAACGGTCAAGTTTGTATATGATTCGTTAAAGTCTCTCCAGGCACGTTTCGGAGCGCTGTCTTCCGTCCTTACTTCTGGATTTATGCTCTATATAAAACACCAGCTTAACACATAAATCCCAATTGCGAAATAACAATATATGAGTAATATACAGATTTACAAATTATTAATAAGACAAGACCTATCCATCGGGTCACCGGGCAAATCCCTTACACCCTTCTCTTGGTACACTTTTTCTATGTTTATATACTATAAACGATAAAAAAACCTTCATTATCTAACTGACTAATGTGTCCAACGTTTGTATTATTTTACAATATTAGACAATATTCAATTTTTTTATTTTGTTATAGAGTTCTATAAGCTTTTAAAATGGTAAACTGAAGTTTAAAATATTGACGGGAGGAGAAGTGCGGTAGAGTAATGCGCGTTTATACAAATAATACCACTCTCCACCCTTCCTTCTGTATTACATTTTAAACCTAAATGACTTCAAAATAAATTTTTCAAACTTGCTATCAGTTAACATGTTAAGCAAATTATTCTTATTAGATTTATTTGAATGCTAATTACATTTTCCAAGATTCGACAAAAAGAAATTAATTTCAGTTGGTCCCGTTTTAAAATTTAGCCAATATACGCCTCTAGGTGGTGCTGGATCTAATATAAATTATAACAATAATCTATAAGAATGTTCACCCTAATAGAGGAGAACCCTATACAAACATTTTATTATTAATTTGTACACAATAAATTTCAGTAAACTAATTAAAGGAACCATTTTTGAGTTAGATAAAAATAAAATGTTTAGGTTGAGAAGCTCAGAAAAAAATAATGTTTAACACATAAAGGTAAGATTGGTAAATGTTGATATTTACATTTACATAACAAAGAGAGCTGTACTGCACAAGTCAGCTCAAAAAAACATATTTGCGGTTGTAAGAAATGCAATTTTTTAAATAGTTAACTTTATTATCTCGGTTCCAAAAATTAAGATCAGTTCTTTAAACCCTAGGTCCCCTAAAAATATATAGTAACCCGTAATGAACAATCCGCAATCGGATTATTTACCGGCATTTTGGAAGGTACGTTATTATTGAGCGCTGCGATCAATAATTGCGCTTTGAGTTCGGTTTCTTTTCGACTTCTCGACCGTTTTGCCGGCGGCAAGAAAAACGCCCAGACAAACGCGAACACCATGCCTGGAAAAAAAACAAACTGCACATTAATCACTCTTCATGCACAATCGTCCGGCCTCGTGGGTTACGTCGCAGGGTTGTTAAGATTATATAGCATTTCTATATAGCTGTATCGATTAACAATAAATGCCCATTTGTGTGTACTCACTCCCGAGGCTGTAGCAAGGCAGTTGTTTGTAGGATTCACCGGATACGTGCACCAGCGTCTGGGCGATTATCGATGCGCATAGCTTGCCCACTAGCATGGCCGTTCTGGCCAGTCCGGAAGCCACCTGGTAGAACCGTTTGTCGTGGATTTTTGCAAACATGTAGCTAATGTAGACTATGTCATAGGACATGAAAATCGACTTGGCCCACTCGGTGACCTGAAGAAAACGCAAGAGATATTTTACAATAATTACAACAGTTTGATAATAATAATTATTAGGAAATCGCACGCAGCGCTACCTAATCGATTACTTGCTTTCAATTGGAAAATACTAGGTGGCATCGCTAGACTGGTGTACACGAAGATGCCGCAACAAGTGTTGAACAGCATAACGGGCTTGTACAGCAGATAGTCGGTAACGGTGAACGTCAATAGAGCGACCAACACGACGGCGTACTCCCTTATTGGTACCAGCTCTTCGTTTATCTATTAATTGAAAAAAAAAACAATACTATTATATGACATAGTTATTAAAACCAATATTATATTATCTAGAATTCAAATTGAAGCTATAAAAATCGTTTTAATAACGAACAAAGACGTTACAAATACTTGACCAAAGTATTCCGTGAGTATACCTACAAGAAAAAGTACACCTAGGTGTCTACTATAGTTTTGTCGTCTAACGTCTTCTCTTATATTATTATGACACGACTAATTAATACAACACTGTAACAACTGGTATTGTTTTTTTCTTATATCCCTCAGAAGGGATCCGCAAAATATTAGAACGATCAAAAACATTTAAATGGTCATGACTTGACGTTATGTAAAATATCAGATACAATTATTATTGTAGCTGAGGTTTAAAATAAAAATATACATTTCCTCTGTAAACACTCTGTATTCACTCTGTAAACGGTTATAAATACCTGTTATAAGTACCTGAGAGACTGTTACGTTCATGTCGGGGCCGGTGAGGTATTCGTCGAGGAAACAGTCTAAGGGCCTTAGTTCCATGACGAACGCGAACACCACCACGAGAATAGCGATTATCCTCCAGGTACGCATTTTCGGTACAAGACTTTATGTAATTCGCACGCAAAAAAACCAACACCGTTTTACCGACGTCACTGTTGCTTCCACTCTGAAATTGCACCTAATGCACTCATAGGTGATAGGTCTGACGACGGCTAAGACGATATGGTTTGGATGCGACGACCAGAACGAATGCCGAGGACGTGAATAATAATAGTATTCACTTTCGTTTGGATCGTTTCGCGTCTGGCAAACTTAACCGAGTTTGTGCAATCGAACCGGTTTTTTAAAACCAGTAACGGGTTTTTTTTTCTTTCAAATATACGATATTGACCTATTATTATAATACACTTTGTACGCGTTTGCAGTGTTTTAGTTTTTACGAAATACCTAGAAATATAATAATATTGTAATCCTTTTTGTTTTTTTTACCGTTACCCCTACCGGTACACCAAAAAATGATTAACACTGTTGAACAGCTCGATCTTTGATAATACGATCACTGTGGGTGATCAAATTTAATAAATTATCACATATGGATCTCTGACTCGTACCCGTTGGTCATATTGACAATGTTTGCCAGCAAACGACGGACGGTTCGTGTATATTATTTTGATTATTATCACAAAACAAATTTTTAAGGTATGAAGTATGAATCAATATATTGAAAAATTTGACCCAATAATCCATTCAAATTTCATACTTCCAAAAAGTCAAAGCTCAATATCTCGAGAAACATCAATCTTAGAGATTTGGCTCAAAGGACTTTTTTTGTAGAAAATTAAATTTCCTATAAATATATTACTAACATTTTTTCTGTAAGTTTAGCCATTGATGAAATAACAAAAAAAAATTTAAACAAAAATTGAATTTTATTTGAATGGGAAATCTTCTCACATTATGGGAGAGTACTTAATATTAATATTAAGGGCTCAAATTTTCAGGGAATTTTTTTTTTGGCATTTACAACAAAATTTTAGGATGGGAGCTAAAAAAAAATAGTCGCAAAAACAAGCACCCTAATACTACATAGTTAAATAAAATTCAAACATTGTTAGTTTTTTTTATAAAAAAAATACATTTACATTTACCCTATTCTTATAAAATTACCCATCTTAACCGTATACGTTATAAGAATAAATCCAAAAATATCTCGAAACTCTGCAAAAATGTAAAAAACGAATTGGTGTAGTCCTATACAGTCGCATGTCCAAGAATTTTGTTTAGGATGGGTGGATAATAATATAAATTTATATAAAGTTTGTTAAATGTAACTACCTATGAGTTAATTAATATTATTATTTCATTTTGCCATTCTGTATCATTTAAAGGGTTTAGAGAAAAAACAGATGTCAGTTTTTTTAATCTAAGAAATACATGCTTAAAAATGTATAAAATAAATTCTTAGAAACATGTTTAAAAATACAGCAACTTACATCAAAACGAATTTTATAACACTAAAAAAGCCATTTTGCATAAGTTAATTTTCTGTTTTTTTTGCCGGTATGTTTCTCATTTTAAACATGCTTTATATTTATAATTTATTTATCTTGGGTAATATATTCAAATTAAGTACTTCAACAAGTTCTAGACGATCTGTAACTTTGTACATATTTTATTAATACTATTACATTAAACATTATACGTTATACATTTAATACTGTTTATAATTGATATAGTTGCATAATATAAATCAGCATTTAATTTTGTGTATAGTTTTTTAATAATAAAATTAGTAAAAAATTCTTTAACACATTATTTGTAACATTGAAACGAAATGCATGCATGAGACAAAATACAACAATGCATACATTTTATAATTTATGCAGTTTTAATACACTATGTATTCAAAATGAGGTCAGCGAATCGATATTAAATATGATCAATTGATTTTAATGATTAATTATATCAAACAAACTGCATTTATACTCAACTATCCCAATAATTGAGATACAATAGTCAGTATTTTTAAATAGATAAATGTATAACGTGTCGGATATTATAACAGCTGTAACAGTATGACCTACACTTACTAATCTTATAAAAAGTTCTTAGGTACATTACCATTAAGAATTGTATAATATAAAGATTTTTGATTTATGATGATAATGATGTCGTTTTCCGATGTACATTAAACAGTGTATAAATTATACATACATATAATTACATATTGTCTATGTATAGTATTCCCTATACACTTTGTAACACATTGTATTTTATTAAACCACAACGTTATAATATTATTAAACCAGTTTTTACAATAAAAATGTGTAATGAAATAAATACTAGAGTATTGATCTTGGCTTGTGTCATTGTGTACGTTTCGTTTTAAATAGTGTGTATTTTTTTCAGTGAATAAAATAGGAAAACATCTCAATTGGGGCTAAAGCTCCCTTCCTTATATATTTTATTATAGTTTAAATACAAACTTTTGATCTTTTTTTCAGAAAAAAAGAGTAGGTACCCATTATTATTTAGTATGTATAGTATATAGTATTTAATATACGAGTAATATATATTACTCGTATATTGGCCTTGCTTTCATATACAGAAAAAAATACTTACCTGATTCAACTAAAATTATGGTTAATATAGAGACACAATAATTGTATAGTTGGAATAACTAAATAAATAGTTACTTTAACTAAACATTGAGTAGGTCTACCTATTTATTTAGCTACTTCAACCGTAAATGTATCGTATCTCTCTATACCCATATTTTTAGTTGATCCAACTAGGTATATATTTTTTTCCACGTGAGCACCCCTAAAAATTACTTACAGAATTAGTAGATATAGTACTTTTTAAAATATAAAAACATTACATTGATATTGTATTATAATTTATATTTTGAACGTGTAACCTAATAAATTACACGAAGCCCAGTAGGTACTTTTTTCTAAAATATCCAAATTCAGTTTTTAAACCTTCTAGATGCTTACGAGTTTATATGTACATGTATTCTTAAGATCAATTAATTTTTTTGTAAATATAGATAAGCAATTTTTTTTTAATCCAGTTCAATTGGATTTAGTGTGTGCGTTAGTTTAGAGTTTACCGTAATTCGCCTCGGTTTAATGGTTTAAGCCGGTTAAAAGGTCTAAATTTGAGTGTAAAAGATAAATTAAAAGACGTTATTCATGGAGTTATGGCACATAGACGCCGCAGTAAGTGATATGTATAGAATTGTATTTACATCAGCGACGGCAAAAAGGATGGGCTTTGGGTTCGGAGGACCAGACGTGCTGTCCGGGACTTGTCGGTGTCGCTGTGTCGGCGTACGACGGCGGGGAACAAGTATCGACGGTCGGGGATCGAGGGGAGGGCGCCAGTGTCGGCGGCGGCCGTAGCGTCGGTTCAATACTCGGTAATCAAATTGTCGTGCACGGGGGCGCCGTGTCGGAGAGCTTAACTATTAACCCGGGCGGCGGCAGCGTCGCGTCGGCCCGCTAAACAATAAACATGGCGACCGCGGCCGGGCATTGCGCGTGCGCGCCCGGCGCACTATTTCATCTCTAACTCTTTCCGGTTGGTCCCAAACGCACACCCCCCCGGACGGCCGCTCGTGGGGGGGGGTGTGACAGCAGTCGACCGACCAAGATTAAGCCTCCGGGTCGAACCTCAACCGGCCTCCTCCCGTCGCGCCTCCTCCCACACACGACCGACACCGCCGCCGAGAGCAGCAGCCTTTGCCGCTCCCTCGCCTGTCCCTGCGTCCGTCCCGGATCCCGTCGCCGTTTCGCATCCGTTCGACTTTTACCGGCAGACGAGTTAAGCTCCGGGACCCGGGGCATAAGCCAAACGCGAACCGGATAAGTCACTCGTACGCAACAATCGTATTTTCGTTACCATAGTATTGACGTTTTGCGCGGACTATTTTATTTTTATTCCACTATAGTGATAACAATAAATGTACGAGTACAGCTATTTTGAAAATAAATAACGCGCAGGCACGTTGGCAAATTCGTATTCAAGAAAAACTATCTACGTCCACCAAACCGCGGAAAACGGCTATCAAAAGAAAAAAAAAAGGTAAGGAAATTATAGTTTAAAAATTTTTAAAGTTTCACTGTACCGACGGCGAAAACTCTGTAAGATCAAACGGGGCAATGTCTCCGCAATGGGGTTAATGTAACCTTTTTTTTTTATAAAAATCGATACAAAAACATCTAATGTTTTATTAGTAAAAATTCTTCTTTAAAAATATGTTCAGTTAAAATTAGGTTTTCAATTTTTTCGCTTAAACCGATTACATTTATATTTTCCCCGCTTAACCGTAGTTTTCAATAGCAAAATAATTGCTAAAAATAAGATAAAATGCAATATAGATATTTATTTTTAATAGTTCTTATTAAACTAATTTTTTAAATATTAAAGCCTAGAGGATGTTTTGGTATATGATTTAAATAAAATGTACCAACAAATTCATAGGTACATACGTTTGTTTTAAATGTATGTTACAACTTTTAATAACAGCTTTTATAAGTATAGGTATAAATTTTTAAATGTAGTAAGTAACTACATACTACAGTCACTTACTACTAAGTACTTAGCCCTGTATCAAAGTAATTAAATACCCATCCAACTAATAATTAGATTATTATTTAACTTTGTTATCATTTACTAGAATAATTTTACATCAATTTAAACACTAAGTAGGATTTCTTAAAAGAACGTCATATGTCCTATTTATTAAAGAGTTAGATATAGGCAATTTTTTTTGCAAAATCTTAACTTTAATGTTAAGCTGGGTTTTTTTTTTAATTATCAGTAATTAGGGCTGTTTTTTGATAGTTAACTAATTTTTTTAGACTATTACAGCATCCTTAAACGCGATTTAAAAATTGTTTTTTTTTTTTTTTATTGAATTGACTGAGTAAAACTCTCTTAATTTTGATTTAGACTAAAAGCACCTATTATAAAATTAAAAGAGAACAATATTCCGGTGGACCTGCGATGCGTTTTTTCCATTATTCCAAATATAACGCTCAATACATCTGTTAGACATAACGACTATTTCAAAATTTTTAAATGACTTAACTTTTCAAAAAAACGCATCGAGGTGCCCGCCGGGAATATTGTCTTCTTTTAATTTAATAATAAGCGCTTTTACTCTAAAACCAAAATTAAGCGAGTTCTATTCTGTCTGCGTAAACATGTTTTTAACACTAAAAATCATCGTTACGACGCCCTCTTAAGATGATATAGGTAGGAAATAATTAAGTGATTATAAATAGAAAATTGGACCTTATTCATACTTAATTGTTTTAGTTTCCATAAATAATATTCATATTAATGGTAGAAAAATTAACAGTTTTTCTTGAGTTTTGGTTTTAAACTTTGAGAACATTTTACACACAAAACTTTAGTTGCATAATTTTCGGATGTATCCATGTCTTCAGTTTGTTTGCTGACCATACTGGTATTGTCACGACAGCGGAACAGTGATCATCGCTCTGAAGAGACGTTCAAAGCGTCAGCGGAAAACTGAAGACATGGATACATCTGAAAATTATCCAAATAATTGGTTTAATCCATAAAAACTTTAACACATTCACAAAAATATTGTTTTTTATTTTCTGTCATAACATCAAATGAGATTATCTAATGGTGATTGTATATTAATTATAATATTCTGAAGCCATTAGCTGGCCATTTTAATAGGTTAATTGCAATCCATAACTTATACATAATATGATCGCCAAAATTCAAAAAGACTTATTTCTTACATTTCCTAAAATTGCGAAGTAGGCAATTTTTATTTTATTATAGCTTTTGTTCAAAGAACATTATAGCTCAAGAATTACAAATAAAACAATACTGTATCGTACATTAATGATATGAACTAAATTAAGTTAAAACGATTATATGCAAATTTAAAATAAATAGAAATGAGGTAGAGCCAGTCCGTAGAGGAAGGAAAGAAAAAAAAGTTAAGTAGAATATATTTTAGAGGGAAGTGTATTGAGAATTTTGGACAGAAGACTAATAATTTAAGGATTAATAAGGGATGGAAATAGGTACTTATCACTATAATATTTTCTATAGTTTATTAAATTTGCTTATTGCATACCCGTTTAATTAAATATTTAAATTGTTTTTTTTTTATTATGGAGATTTTAAAAATAATTTACCTGAAATAGTCAAAAATAATATTATTATATAATATTTTTTTACCAGGTCGATTAAATAAGGTATTTATTACATTAAATAATTGTTTTTTTCAAAACCTACTCGCTGTTTGACATTCTCCAACATCATGCATTAACCTTATTTCTTTTATCATTTCTTTCATTAATTTGTTTGTTTAATTTCAACATTTACAATAATTACGGAATTTTCTGTTAGTCCCGTTCGCTTTAGTTTCAGATAGGTTTCATAGTACGATTTGTTTTTACCATTTTTATTGATGTTAATTATTAAGCAATAAGCATACTGGTAACTAAAAGTTGGGTTGCATAATGTATTAGTATTTAAATTAAAACTTGTTGTTTCGTGTGTGTATAAATATAAATTACTTTTACAATTTTATTAATTTAATTGTACCAAAATCGGGAAGATGGCTTGAACATTAACAGTTCATAGGAACAAGTGAAACAATAACACTCACTTAATTAAATATCACTTAGTTAATTTAAATAGTTATTGAACAATATAAAGCACAATAATAAATATGGTTATTTAAAACGTTTAATGTAATTTATTATCTAGCGATTTTGTACCAAAGTTAACAACGTATACAATACATTCTAGCCATTAAAGCTTATTCTGTTAATATACCATGTTTATGTGATGACGTAGCATGGCATTTATGATATTTTCTGTAGGATATAAGTGTTAAATATAATTCTGAAATTATTACCTCTACCGGAACCGATCGTTGCGGGAGTGGTGTCACAAAAATAGCGTTATTATACAATAACGGCTTTTAAAATGTATTATAGATAATGGAATATGCAAAACACGGATTAACGCGATTTCGGTTGGTGCTATATATGTATAGGAAATTGTTAACATCCCTAATCTGGATAGTCATTTAGTTATAATAATTGTATAATATGTATATGTATGTCCTTGCCTGCATCCCTCGGTGGGTTTACAATAGAACAGACCTTAACAAAACAGAAAAAACGCCCCGTTTATATTATTTGTTCGGGCACACGTGACCTCCAAAGACCACCCTAATTCTTGACACCAGAACATATTGCAAAATAAAAGGCGTGCCGGTACTATACCATAGTGTATATTATAGAATTTATTATTTTCTCTTTTATTTGTCCCTGTATAGCATATACACACCGTGTTGGCGTGTTTGGTGAAAAACATTGTTGTTGTTACTATTATTCGATTAATTTTAATAAGCTACCAAGTCAAACGGCTTATCGAAACCCCTATTTATTATTATTATTTTTTTTTTATAGACTCGAGAAGCATGAACTTGACGACCACCGACGCCGACCGGTCGTTTATTTCACTTCAACAGTCGGCTCAACCTATTTTCTCTCTGACCGATCCGAGAATGGGAAACCTTCATTTGAACACCGATAACGACAATAGGGGTAAGTAGGTATTTAGATATTTAAAAAAAAAAAACAAAAACTTGATACGATGTTATTGAATTGTAGGTATTTGTTTTTCTTATATTCCTCTCCTCGACACATTCCCGATTAGCCGTTATGTGTCTGTTTTTATGACGAATGCATTTAAAATACAATTAATAAAATCAATAAAAATGTTCAATAATCACCTTTAATTACTATTATTTGGCCTTTCCTCAAAACTTGTCCATACCTTAGCTTATTTTAGACTGCATTGGTTTATCGTTTATACTAAAATAAAAATCACAACAAACAGGTGGCGTATTTATGGGGCTATCCTGGGGTTAAAACACACCCCATCACCCGTTTCATATTATAAATGTATGATTTTGGTGGGCTTAGGGGTGAATAAAATTTTAGTATGTACGTTAGGATATGATAGTCAAAAAACAGGGATTAAATATTGTAGGGACACCCCCTAAAAAAAAACCTCAACGTAGACGCCACTGCAAAACCTATATAATATTGTGTAATTATTCATACTGCCATACAAAATGTTTTGTATAGAACTTAACTGTTTCTACATTTCTCTCATATAATAAAAATATTGTATTATATTATTAGTTCAAACTTCTATACAATTTAAAAGTTTAACACAGATACCCATATGCATAATCTAAGACAACTATCGAAAGTCAAAAAATAAGTTTTAATTTATAATTGAGGTAATAATCAACACTATTACAAAAGTATAAAACAAAATATAAAACGTTTCTTTTGTTTATAGTATTATTGTAACATTTAAGGGTCACCCATAGCTATTTTATGTCAAAAGTTGTTTTAAATGTGTCTATCAAACAGTTGACCTTATATCTTAAAAATACATAAACAAGGCCTTAATGCAATATGTAAACTAAAATTCTTTATCTTTACCTGTATTGCAAATCAAGCATAATTGAAAATACAAATATATAAACGGCATAAGTGAGCAAAATGTAAAATACGTAGGTATAATCGCAAAAGTAAAAAAAAGTAAATAAGAAATAGGGGGAAAAATAACAAGAAACGATATTGTTATTATAATATATAAATGAAGAAGGAAAAAAGAAATAACGGAACGCTGTTTGTGAACGGTGAGCCTAATCTGGCGACGCTCATTGTTAAACAATGGTAACGAGAACGGCAGAAGAAACTTTAAACGGAATAAATGAACGCTGGGGCCCGGCGGCGGTGTATATTCCCCTGGAGCTTAAAAACCTCGAAGAATCTGGATGCCGGTAGTTGGGGAAAGGACGATCAGAGGAACCGGGAGGCCGGGGGAATAAATCTGTCGCTAAATGGGATACACTCGGCGACGTTCACTGCCCTTCCCCGAAGTCACATGCAAAGTTCTTGGCGCTACAGAAGAAAAAGAACAACAACAACGAAAAAAATCGCATTACCCTCTGAATATAATTTTGCAATTTGTCTGATTTCATTAGCATTTCTATATTGGCAAGGCAGGGGAGAAAGACACACGCCCGACACCCTCCGCCGCGTATTTATTTATTATACTTACCCAATTTCGTTTTATATTATTATTTATGCAGCCCGCGCTGCCACCCGAGAACTTTCTTCTGACGGTCCTCGAAACCGCGCTTTATAATATATTAAAATATTTTATTTTACTTAAACCCATTTTGACCCTTTTACTTTTCTTTTTGTTAAATCTTCGTTGTATTTTTGGCAGTTTAATGTACAAACAACATTTTAAAATTTCACAATAAAAATGCTAATAACCAAAAATGATACATTAAAACATCCGATTTTACAAATAAATTCATCATAATTATAATATTTAAAATGGAATCCAAGAGAAGTTTAGACCTATTATGTGTAAGTAAATCACACTGATATATTCATCAATAAAAGGAATTATATTTTATCAAACTATAAAAAATACTCAAAATAATCAATTTATGATTTAAATCATAGATCTAAATAATAATATAACTCATAAACAACGCGAAGCAAGATCAGATAGATAACATTTAATATCAAGCATAGCCGTAAGAATAATAGCCTAATATTTCTTAGTGATCTGAAGTCCTTTCGACTACTTTCATATTTTTAAATAACTTGTTTGGTTACTATATTTTTGGAAGAAGGAGCTCTGAAAGTGGTTTGGAGGAGTTTTGGAGTAGGTACGAGATATCCTCTGTCTTATTTGGATTACTGATGCCGTAAGTAAGATAGATGAGGAGTGGTAATATAAGCAATATTAAATAAGTCATCTTTTTCGCCGTGATTTCCTGACGGGCTGACTTTTGTTGCTTCCTACTTAGTCATCATGATAGTATGAAAACATACTACTACAAAAACTTGTAAGCGCAGTTAAAAGCTCTATTATAAAGTATAGAATAAGTTGATTCTTAAAAAAAACCATTAAAGTTCGAATTAGCTATTTAACTCAACGGCAAGTCAATATTAATTTTGCTATCCTACATAGTTGCATCAATTATTATGTAGAGTAGACCCTAAACCCTCCCCTTTCATTTTGCCATTTTAGCCAATACATATATAATATTATATAAACACCAATAAGTGTTTATTGGCGCGGATACCTTATACTGGCTGATGCGAAATTCTGAGGTCTTTAATATTCAACGTCCGTTCCGGTGATTTACTCTCGGATAGGTACTCTTTCTTTTTATTTTTTTCGACCAATCCTATACTCATACACTCTATAGTTTAATGCGCGGCTTTTACAATACATCTCATGGGACCAGAAACAATTTGCCGAATCGATCCCCCATTTGCGTTCTCCTATTCTCGCTATACCTACTGCAACACAGGCCACAACCCCTCTTCAGTTCATTGCGGTCCATTGGGCGCTGGCCAATGACTTTTTATACAGTACATACACGTCATGTTCATGTGGCATCATCTGTGTACAACTTTTTAAGTGGGTTTTAAACGTCATCCCTGTGTAATTATATAAACTTCACTTATACCACCTATGCACTATGCTATTGATTTTTAGTATGTGTACATTACAATCGATGGTAGTCGACGCGGATATCCAGAATCTCTAAATTTCAAATCTTTAATTACTCATTTGGTGAATCATTTGTGATGAATGTTCTGTTAATTGTACCTATACCTACCGCCTTTATTTCCATGAAGATGTGAGAAGTATACAGGGTGATTCTTTTATCATTGGCCACTCAATATCTCGTAGGGTTTAATAAGAGATTAAATATTTTTTTTCATATCGTTTTTATACAATTTGATCACAATTTTTTGGGATTTTTACGCCCCTCCCAACTTAGTTTTTATGATAACAACTTTTAAATTTTAAATGGTAACGATAACCAGTTTCGGATAACTATTTTTTAAGTTATTGAAGTTTCAAGTTTAGGGCAGAAGGGAAGGTAGAGTGAAGTATCATTTTTATGTGCGCGCGCTTTCCAACCGCACTTCCCCTCCCATCCTAGCTTTTAAACTCTTGTAACTTTAAAAAAATAGTTGTCCAAAACTGGTTATCAACCATTCGAAATTTTTAGTACATTATTTTCAATTTAAAAAGTTAATGAAATATATGTGCTACCATTTTTAAGTTTCAAAAGTTCAAAAAAACTATTATAGGAGGGAGTAAGAACAAAAAGAAATAATGAAAAATGGAGATCAATATTGAGTGGCCCGTGATAAAATAATCACCCTGTATAATATCATTTAACATAATACACGGGAATATTCCCTTTACATTTAATTAATTAAATTATCCCAGACAACATAAATGTACATCGCGATAACAATACATAATATTATGTACGCCGCAATCGTAGAATACATCAATGTCGATAGGTACCGTGTGTGTCATATCGAATCTACGTGATCACGGGTATTAATTTATTGAAAAATATATACATAATAATAATAATAATATAATGTAATTGTTTGAGTTTTTGTATTGTACTTAAATGATATGTGTGTTGGTGCGATCTAAACCAATAGCAGCTGGAACGAAGGGCTGGCGGAAAAAACAAATGACTTTTAAAGTTGTGCGCGCGTAAGCGACGATTCATTTGGTGTTCGGGACGCGCCAGATGTGACACCGCGCACGCTTCCCCTCGGGGCCAGCGTTAAGCCCTGGATTTTCCTGGAGCGCACGCCCCTTCCTTCCCCACGGGAATAATCAATCGACGCTCGTCCATTCCCGTCTCGTCGGACGCCACGCTTAAAATAATAAGCCACGAGGATTTAATGACGTAAAATGTACATTTAAAGCGAGAAATTATTTTTCATTTTTCCTCCCGTTTAAGCCGCGCATCTCGTTCCACGCGAACTTCAAAAAAAAAAATCACATAAGGTTTAAGAATCGAATTTTTATTACACCTTTATTTTTGTCAACAGTATAATACCGCTTCTGTATACGCAATACCACTCTGTCTTGCACCATTTACGTTTAAAATTGCTTACTGTACTACACCAGCCATCACTCTTAAAATCGTATTACTCCCTTCTGTAAATCCACTAATTAGATTGAGAATTATACTTCAAGGCCGAAGGAAAAATAACATACGAGTATTATATAAATAATATTTTAATAATAAACAAAACTTTCAATGTTGAAAATAAAGAGTAATCGTGAGTTTTACATTATGTATGTATTATACAAGCATAATAATGTTTTATTGATTTCAAGAGTAGTACAAAGTAAAAATAAATAGATTTCTAGTATTTTTAGAATTAAAAATAAAACTCGTACACAAAGTAAAAACAGAATAAAATATCAACTTGACTTAACGCTAATTTAGTTAAATGTTAATGTATCATAATATGATAACATTGTAACAAAGTTGCCTAGCTCACACGCCCCCCTCCCATATATTCCTATGTAACGAGCCAGTCGAAATTATCACAGTGATATTATATTTCACGGTAACATTTTATAATAAATTGCATAAGGGAATAATCTTTACGTTTTTCCTTAAAACAGTGTCTACGCCACACTAACTAGTAACACTGTACGAAATGTGCATTTTTTTAAATATACAGCGAGGCCCTAATTGCGCGGAAGGAAACTTAAAATGTGCAGTTGGCTAAATAAATATTTGCACTAGGAAATAAGTGGGTTATAACTTATATTATAATCGTGTCTCGGCGGGGCCCATTATAAATAAAATTACAATATTTGTCATTTTGAGGGTATAAATTTGACCACCCGGCCAGATCCTGTCTTACCCGTCCGTGATCATATGTATTTTTATAATACGATTAGCCTTAAACTAAAATAACTAAAAACCAAACATCATGTTTATAGCACATAAAGTCATGTCACTTTTATGAAGACACCACACATCGTTGGTTGTAGCGGCTTGTAGAGGACCATTTAAAATACAAGCGTTAAGCATGGGCGTATTTAGGAGGGCTTGGGAGGGGGGGGGCTAGCCCCCCTGACTGGGAAATAGCCCCCCAAATTTGTTTAGGCTTTCTGAATTAAAAAAATATTTTTCATTAGAAATTGTTTATTGATAAGATATTTAAAAAACATATTTATTGTCATTGATAAAAAAAAATATATTATTCATCGTAAATAGCAACATAGATTAGTTTTATTTAATCTGCGATAGCAATACAAGATATCAGTTCTAGGGTGAGAATGATATACATATAACTTATAAATATTTCAACAAATTATTTGGCTTAAATTAACTTGGCTTTGACTATACCTATTTCTTCGTCATCTTGTGCAAGTTCGTTTTCCACGATGAGACGTATCAATACTTACATAACATATACTATGAGTCAAGATAGGTTTTCCTCTCTTGCCATTTTAAATATAGAAAGGGGTATACCTAAAAATATTATCCGGTTTAACAGTTCTCTGTGTTTTTTCGCTATCATTGACAGACGTGGTCGATTCGACTGGTTACGGAATGAGAGACCGGCCTTTGTCGCTGTGCATGTCGTCAGCGTGCGCCGCGCAACAAGTACCGGTGTCCGCGTCGAGGACACCGCCGTCGTCCGTAGCGGCCCATTACAACAATTCAGCCGGCGGTGGACAACAGGCGTCCACGTTGAAAACAAAGACATTGGGCCTGACGTGCGTAGTTTGCGGGGATACGTCCAGCGGCAAGCACTATGGGATATTGGCGTGCAACGGATGCAGCGGTTTCTTCAAGAGGAGCGTTCGCCGCAAACTTATCTACAGGTAAATTTCATACTAGGAAAATCATTATTTTCCCAACTTCACGCTAAAAACGACATAAGAGAAATAATAATCATTCGCGGATATGTTTTCTCAAATATGGAAGGAGGGGGGATGGGTTCCCGTCTCCCGATAACTCCGCCGAGTGGTTTGAAGGAGAAACATGGCCATAAGCTTGACTCGATTGTTGGTAAATACCAAATAAAAAAGATATCCAAAAACGATATGAAAATATAAGAAAAGACAAAATTTATAATTAAATGTACTGATTAAATAATAAAGTAAAAAAAAAAAAACAATATAGTGCTCAAAAGGAAAGATATAATGACATTAATTACAGGAACAACGCGGGAATTAAGAATAAGAGTAGGGTTAGGACTAAAGGTTAGGCAAGGTTAGGAAATGAAAAAGATATATTTGTTTTGAGAGCTAAAGGAAGAACAATCCAGTAAAAAATTAGAGAAGTCACCGATAGCATGCTCCTCATGCAGATGATAGTAAGAAACCGCTTTGTGATCCAAGTTAATATTATTTAAAGAACATTTGTAGATTGTAAGTCGAAAATATTTTGGTTTATTCAGATGTTGGCCTTAGGAAGACCAGTAGACCATTTTTAAAAGGTCTTATAGAATTAACAAAACCCTCTCAAAAATTATAGTTCGGTTAAAAAAAGTCGTTTTCCGTATTGTTGTTTAACGTGGATTCGACGAATAACAATAAAACAAACAAAATGTTGTGTACAACCACAATTATTTCCACCCTCTAATACTATAATAATATGTCAATAAGGGGTCCGAAAACCACATTATATGGTCCTTTGAAAAACATGTTTACCCGTGATTCAACATAGTGATTTCATTCATGTATGACTACTAGACGTGTAAATAATTTTTTGACGCCTCTATAGAGGGATAAACGTTCGGATACGAATCGTTATAGGTAATTAAAGTTGAAATAAAAATATAATTAAGATATCGGTTAATAAATGGTTATTTATACAATATATCTATTTTTCCTTCTTTAATTTCTATATTTTCGTTTAAGGTTCACGGTAAATAATAAAATTGCTTTGTTATTATTGTTAAAACATGAATTGAACCTCTTTTGTGAAGTGTTTTGTTCTAAATTAATAGGCGAGGGAGTTAAGTTTTTTATTTTATTATTTACATGTTTTGCTACAAACACTGTGACACGAGAATTTTATATAGACATAGATATATATAATATATATATATATATATATATATATATATATATATATATATACACATACAGTATATTGAGTATAATATTGTATTATTATTTTAAATTATGAATAATGAAAATGCGAAGAAAAGAATACTTTTTCATAAAAGTTGCAACATGATTACCTACTTAAATTTAAAAAATAATTTTTAGGTTTAATAACGGTAAAGGGGTAACGACATTTAATAGCATAGGAGCAACAAAAGTCGATTGCCTTAAAGCACAAAACTGGTTTTTGGCAAGCTGGTCATAATTAATGTCACAGTTGTTCGGATAAATTTAAATGTAATAATAAAACTAATATTATATGTATATACCTGTTTTAATCATTAAAATTAGTAGAAAACACGTTGTTTGAAATTAAACAATATAATATCATCATACTCGGGCGCGGAATGGAATAAATAGGTATGGGATGAGGTTACATCAATGGTTGGCATTTTTTACATTTTACAAGAAATATGTTTGAAAAAGGTTAATACCATTTCAATTCAATTAATAAATACATTTTTAAGTTTTTTGGGTATTGACTTGATTTGTATTTTTAAACAATAAAATAATACAACTAAAAAAACTGGGGCAAAATATTTAAATGGCGTGGAGTAGATGAGCTACCACATCGTAGACAATCCGCGCTTGTAAATCATACGAATTACTGACATTTTCTTCCATAATACATAGGTATTACACATTTGCATGTAACACTTAACATAAATAATTTAACTTGTATGTACTCTTTTCTATGATTATTGTTATTCGAATTATTTTATTTAACTTTGAAATATGTTTTAAGAAAAAAACTTACATTAAGATTAATCCCCAATTTTATGTATTATATTACCATGTTCGGTTTTATAAAACATGTAATGTATGTCGTACAAAGAATGTTTACCTATATTAAACTTCTCTGATTTCATGCTTTTGTATAAAAGATCTTATTTGTACGATTATACATTTGAAGTCATAATATGTATATACTACATATATACGGGCCACTGCAGCGGCGGTAGTAAAGTATTGCTTTTTCTTTTCTTTTATCGTTGGGTTTTTATTTTTTCAATTTCGTGTCTCTCTAATACTCTTGAACGGTTATAAATAAATGTGATTCAGTACAGAAACAGCCGCGAAAGAGGGTTTGACGTTTTATAACAGCTCTTTGGGATTACTTCGGATGAGACCGGGACTATCGCGAAGAGGGATGAATAGGGACAACAACGTTGTGTGTATATGCAGTTTAGGACGCGCGGCAGCAAAAAGATTCAATTATATTAATATATATATATAGCTGACGAAATACGCGGGTCGGCCAAAGCTTCGTCCACCCTATCTCAGTCTCTCTTTTCCTTACCACACCCGCACCAGTATATTCAACTCACTTTCTCCTCTCTCACTGTGTATCGTCTGTGTCTCGCACCCTTTAGAAACACTCGTTTTCCAAATCGATCGCCCGTTATTTCCTTCCTCGCTCGTTGCCGCCACCGCAGTATACTTTTTGATTGGTTTCCGAATCGGGTCTTAAGATGAGCCCGCACCGCTCGCACTTTCTACCAAACTATCATATACAGAGCAGACAGACCGTGGCTTATTACACCAGTGGCAGGTGCGCGGCTGGTTGGTTAAGTTCTGTTCTACAAGTTTTTCGATTTACAACATTTTAAAATTTTTAAATTATACATATAATTGTATTTATTTCTAAGTGACGACCCTGTAGAAAATGTTATGTTGGTATTATATTATATATATATAATATAATATACCTACTTATAACGCAAGCAGAATCTGAACTCTGACAGGAGTATGGAAATAAATAACACTATTAACTGTTCATTTCTTGATGAAACGACGTCAATACTCAAACAGTTAAAGAAATTAACAATTGGATTATACAACGATATATAGGGAGATTAAATAACTTACCAAAACAGAATGAGGACGATAAACATTATTTATCGGAGCAACCCCAAAGCCTCAATCAATTTAGCTTAATATGGCTTAATTAATTAAGGCAAGAAACATTTATGAACTTTCTCCTTCATTGCTAAATTTTAATTATTCCTTTAGTTAAATTGTCGCAATACACTTTAGCTCTTCTAAATTTACGTAAATAAACAAAATTTAGGACGAAATCTTTATTTTTATTATACTTATTTTTTAGGTCAGTTTGCACTACCCTTGTTCTACAAGTGACAAGAGTTGCCATTCTGGGGAAGTGGGTATTAATATATATATATATATATATTCACAAAATTGAAAATTTAATATCCTAAAGGCTATACCTAAAATAAAGAAGCAGATTACCTCTTTTTTTAGTTATAGATTTTTAAAAATATTTAGTATTATTACATTACCGTGTATTTAAATTTATATTTGGTCAATTTAGTTTTCAACAATTAAGTAAAATATATTAATATCTATATTTATCCTTTACAACTTATAGAGTTAATTTCTTTATTTAGTATGACATCAGATGATTTATTGAAATCACAAAAATAATTTCAGTAATCGTACATAGTTTCTGTCTACAATTGATTGAGTTTGAAGAAGGTACAAGTACATACATTAGGATTAGGAGTACCCAGATGTTCAATGGGATTGGAAACGTAGCCCGATAAATAAACGGCACAGAATTACAATTTTAAGGACTCTTTGACCCGCTAACGGGTGTTTGCACTAATTGTCTATACTATTACTATAAACCGCAGTATACTGCCAGTGTGTATTATATATATATAATAATTCTCTGAACGACCCTCGTCGATGCTAAACATCATCAACCCTCGTTCGTTATTAGTAGTGCAAATCCCTATAGTTATATATATATATATATATATATAAGACCGGCGATGGTCAGAAAACGAAATTAAAGAAGCGAAACACATTATGGACATGGTTGGTATCGCGTTAACGATAAATTGATTTGTTTAAAAAGTCCTCTCCCTCGTCTCGTTTTCAATCGAAGGGATTAAATCTCAACACTGATCGCACCCTCGGGATGAAAACACTGCTGTCCTTCGTAATAACTTCAATAGATCCTGTCATAATACCGGCAAATGTGAAGACCCAGGTCCTAGGTCCCAAGGGAACCAGCGATGTAGCACATTTTACCAGTATGAATTAAATCAAACAAAAAATGTAAAAATAGAAAAGTATAGTTTTTTTTTTAATATCTTATAAATAATTTATAAAATCAACTATTGATTTTATATTAGTAAAAATTAAATAAATCATTTATAAAAGTTATAATAATTCTTGTAGACCTGTTGCTTCCCCCCCCCCTCGATATGATCCGTCCTCACTATGCCCGGCAACACTGTACAGGCATTTTTTTATGCATTGGATTTAATCATACAGTTATAAATTGAGTTATTTCTAAGTATTGAAAAAAATGTGTATTACACGATAAGGCATATTTATAATTGTCATATTAAGAAATAATTAAATTTATTATTGTATGATTAAATTCTTAATGGTATAAACAAATAAAAACTTTTTTACAAATGTCAGATAGGTGAATTTGGATCATTTCGAATTATGATTAAATTAGCGAAATTAACTTTCTTTATTGTTTTTTTAAATTTTTTATTCGTATTTATTGTGTCTTTTCAATTTCAAGTTTATTTTATTTTAAAGTTAATAAGTAATAATTAGTGTTGTGAATAAGCAAACAAAAATATTATTTCATGTTGTAACATTAACCTACTTTAAAATGTAAATTTGAATCTGTATAGTGTGTATAATATGTATTAAATAATTATTTTACGAATTATGATACGTATGTTGCAGTAGTTAAATGTAAGTCTGTGATTAATAAATTCATTATAGGTAGTACAGCTCTAGTAGATCATACGTGCGTTTAACGTAAAATTTAATTTTGTTGTATTTTATTAATATCAGTCTTAAGACGTTTGTTGTCAAAATATTATGTTATTGGATTTATCAAAAAAAATCCAAAATTAATTCTATAAGTAAAGATTTTTGTGTTTTGTTCGCCAATGTAAGCTTTTAAGATCGAGCATAAGAAATCGTATTGTCTGGAAAAGTAGGCGTTACCGGTGCTGCTGACGATACTTAGACCCTGCGGATTATTGTCGGCGAAAAACAAAAAAATCTTTGATGCGCCTGTGCGAGGGCGGTCTTAAGGGCGTACATGATTCTTCGTCACTAGCGGTTGGCCAGAACGTCTTAGCCCCAATAACATATATTTTATAAAATATACTGCATTAGCTCGCTTCGTTTGGATGAAATAAAATATTATAATGTATTTTGTGGCGATGCATTATTAAATATTTGCCTTATATCTAACCTACCTATCCAACATAATAATTAATATATTTTAACATTTATTTACTATTATTTTATTTGTTTTTCAGATGTCAAGCGGGCACTGGGAGTTGTGTGGTAGACAAGGCGCATCGAAATCAATGTCAAGCGTGCAGGCTGAAGAAATGTCTAAACATGGGAATGAACAAAGACGGTTAGTTATTACTTATTTTTTATATTTTGATTTCCCGTTAATAATAATTTCATTCGTACTACAACACAATATTATCCGAACCAACAGTTTTTTGTCATTTTGGTAACTACAACTAGAGCTCGATGTATAATAAGCGTTGTCAATTATAAATGCACACTTTAATTTAACAAAGCGCGCGTACAACGCAATCATTAACATTATAAACAGTGACTGCGGTCAAAACGCGGAGAGCAATGGCACGTGCTCGTGGCATCCCTCGTTAAGACAACACAATACAGTCCCGAAGAGAGATAGAGAGAGAGAGGAGAGCCACAGAAAAAAAGGGTTTTTCACGCTTATTTAAATAAAAATAATAATTGCGTAAAAGACCACAGCGTCGCGTGTATTTAACGCATGCACACGTGTCAACAGTTTATATAGGATCCTATTAGGATGTGGCAGTACCACCACCACAATGCCCGAAAACGTATACGGAATACGGCTATTATAACAATAAATATTATCGCGTATCGTTATGCTCCAACGTATTTTATGCGTGTATTTTTTATTTTAATGAGCGATCATCCCCGGCTTGTCTTTTGTTCGTACCACTGTACCATGCATAATAAAGCCCGAGTTTACTGCATTTAGCCTCCGGTTATCGGCGTGTGTCGTGTACGCGAAAATGTAAAACACATTGTCATTATTACTGTTGTTGTTGTTGGAAAACTCCAATGTATACATATAATAATAATATGATAATGTGTTCCGTTCGTGTTAAATGCGACAATACAATATACAGGACACCGGGCGAAAAACGAAAAAACCCCCACCGCGTTCCCACCCTTATATTCTCCTGTGTATTGTTATAGTAATAATAATGTGTAAAACCGACGTGTGGGTTGTGTTTGGTATTTTTTTTCTTCTAAAATTCATTTAACAGCGTGTGAACGAAGCCGGAGGTGGTTGTCATTAAAAAGCTCACGCTCAACTAGCACCACAGTCGATTTTAACGTAACCAAAATCAAAGGGATTCCGGAGACTAGCGCACTATACCATACCGTTGTATATATACATAGGAATAGGACATTGTATACAGTACAGTGTACACCTACCGGCGGTGTACTATAATGCAGTGTTTCTTTTAACGACGATAAATTGTTTGGTTGTCAATCTAAGAAGGACCGAACTAGTACTAGTAGTCGTTGTTAAAATAATTTGAACACTTCTTGAAATTAGTTAATATAAGTGTAATAACAAAAAGTATTATTGATTAAACTGGTTAGTTAGTATAATAAGTATTTTAATAAATTTGTAGTTAATATAATTTAACTGAGTAGTAAGTACAAGTAGTCAATGCATTTCGACTACTACTAATTGTTGCAGTCGCGCTACTCTACTGTATATCATTATAATTAAAAGAACACCCAAAATATGTCCGTCAGGCACGTCTTATGGACGTGTGCGTCGACACCGTTAAGCTATTGCTTCTCTTTATGGGTTTACTACAACCGCGTTAAAATGATTACTAACGAATCAAAGTGCACAATAATACGTCACGAAAGTATTAGAATTAAAATTGTTTGAGGTTTATTTATGTATTTTTAACGTTACAACCAACAACCAATAATTGTATATAGTGTCTATGGCTCCTTGATTTATTTTGCAGCGTTTCCTGCTAATGGTATAGAATCTTTAAAAATCTGTGTGATTTTTATTTTCGCTAACACAGTGACAACACTGAACAGTAAACAGTAAAAATTCAATTCATTTAAAAAATATGTAACAACTTTCAACCGCTGATTGATCGTTAAATAAAACCATATTTCATCCAATTTTAATATGTCATTATATTTTGTACTATATGTACACGGTAAATCGCTATTGTTATTTTGCAAAACCTAAATCATGATTTTATTTTATTTTATAATGATCACATCGATTGGATTTTATAGCCGTCCAAAACGAACGTCAGCCTCGAAACACTGCAACAATACGACCGGAAAATTTAGCTGACATGGACCACGAGCGAGTGATTAGGGAAGCTGCTGTGGCCGTTGGAGTTTTTGGGTAAGTGCATTTATCCTGTCTCCAGCGCAATATTATAGCATTCCTTATTTTTATAGGTAAATCTATTTCTAAAACATATTACATTATGGGCATCGCACTTACTGTTAAAATAATTTACCTAGGTTTTATTTTAAGGTGCATAAGGACACAAAGTGTGCTGTGTGCAGACTGCAGTAGGAAATTAAAACGTATTGTTGACATGACAAATACGAGTATGTGCACAGTGCACTTGAGAAATATGTAGGTGTCAATGATGATATTTTAAAGTATATCCTTAATTTAAATTTTGTCCTAAGTAATTTGGAAAATCTTTATTTTAATTATAAACTAGCCTTTTTTCAAAGAGTGAGCTACTTGTATTCATCAAACTTCTCATATGGACTTTTAGAAATATTATTATATGCATTTTTTCCATAAGACTTAACATATTTGTATAAAACTTCAACATTTTTCAATTTTTATCGTAAGAGTGCTATTTTATAAACCGTTATAATGACTTAAGTCTTGATTAATCTTTAAGAGAACCCCTCACGTCTGTTATTTTAAGCGTAAAAATAGCTTTTTTTAACTGCTCTGATTTAGCTTCGTTGTGTAGATAAAAAGGTATTGAATATATTTGAAGTTACCCTAAACGATTTAAATACCTTCATATTATAGTAATTGATCGTATTTATTAAAATCAACAATATGGTATACATATTATTCCATAGATCATTTTGAATAAAGTATAAACAAATCTCGCATCAATTACAATACAAAAATTATCAATAAATCAATTAACTATACTCTCTCCACTTGATCGATTGCAAAATCGGGACGCATCAATAAAATGGGATTATGAACGCTATGGAAAATTGTTCGAGTCGTACGTTAATTGTTTTTCAGTAGGCTTTTAAAATAAACACACCTCATACAATAACAATGGCAATGACATAATATTCTTTATGACAAAAAAGGGTCACGTCCACCACCCTGGATAAATGGTTTTGATAAATGGTCTGCCGTACCGGCATAATATGTATACGCTATTCGTAAAAATGGGTTTCAGGTTTTTTTTTAATTCTTCATGTCGGACAAGTGAGATTCATCGTAATACTATTATATTTTTTTGTATACGTTTTTTCATGCTCCCTGAAATATAAAAGTGACTTTCATTTTTGCTAGTCCACGAACGAGAGTCAGCTGAAACCATTGCCTTGACGCTTTTTAGTTTTTTTGTATTCTTAAACACCAGCCCTCTAGTTGGTTTCACAAGACATTAACGTTTAACGTTAATCGCCCAGTTTTAACGCAATCCAATGTCGTTATTTCCAATAGAGATTACTGATTACTATAATTGATTAAATAAAATACTTAATAGTTATAACAAAATACATTCTTTCAGATAATCGAATTTTTCCATCAGTATAGGCAATGGGAAAAAATATTATTACATTAAATAGTTCACGTACGTGCCCACTGCCCAGGTACTTAACTACCTTTATGTTACAATTTACATGCAAATGTGGTGCAGGGCGTGTGTGCAATGTCCTGTTACCAATAGAGAATAACCTATGACTTAAATCCTATAATTATTAATTAATGAAGGACAAAGTTTGTTGCGGAGAGTCTCTCTATATTCGATAGGTCACTAGGCGAAGAGCTGATATTTCATGTTATTCACTAAAGTAACTGTTGAAACTTACATAACTTTAATTATAAATACTTTTTTTGTCGGTACATCTATTATAAAAGTTATAAAATAAATTATAAATAGTATTTGGGCAGCAGCTGTCGACTACAACATTTACTCAAGTGCGTTTGTCGCATATTTTTACATAACATTTTTTTATTGTTATAATTTTACACTAAGTGCATAGTAATAATATTATATGTCGGACACACATCATTGCGGCCGACGGCTGCAGGGTTGTCGGTTTACTCAATACTGGACTGTTAGTATTTGTTATGCAAATCGCAAGTCAAACAACGTTTTCTAATGACAAAACCAGCAGTTTTGTCTTTCCAATTTGTTTTGTTGCGTTGTTGATTTTGTTTTTTTTTACAAAAGTCTTTAATTTATTGCTATTTGCGTTAACAGTAATGAGTTAACATGCATTAGGTACTCGTCACACGAATCGTATCGCATCCATAACCATACGGACATTATTTAAACAACAAATAATTTTCTTTCGCAATTATTTTTTAGTATGGCTTCAAAATTGTTTATATTTTTAACTGCCCAAGTAGATTGATATTTTAACCTCGTTATTAAATGATTACAAAACGATACGGTTATTATAATAGGCATACTGTATTGTTTTACACAATTTATAGCGACAAGCTATACTTCCAAATCTTTTTTCGTGTCAATGATTTATGTGTACAACAAGTATAAGCTGGTTAAAATATGTATAATTTATAATAATTCGTATAGTGCAAATGACGAGGGTGTGTGCATATTTTATAATTTATATACATATTTTATAACTTATACAACACAATATATAACAATAATGGACAAAGCTAAATTTAATCCAAACCAAATTACACTAGTTGAACGTTTCAATGACGAACCCTCGGAAAATTATAATATATATTATATATATATATGCCTACCATATGGGTTGATTTTTTTGCCTGTATATTGATTCGCGGACGAATAACGCTCGAGGATTAACCATCAAAGAACCTTTGCACTTGTGACTGCGGTGACCCTAAAAATTAATGCCGCACCCCTCTTAATGTTAATTTGATGACCGCGTTTTGACAATCATCGACGTTCGCTCTTACTAAGTTTATATTCCAGTCGAATGTTCACATAAATCAACGTCGTCCATTAAGATACTAAGCCAAAACTATAGCGCGTGCACAGTAGGACTTTAGCCCAACCTGTTATAGGATCTGTTGGATTTGTTCTTGTATTTTTTTTAAGGGGAAACAAATCTATTTAACCGGGCACCTTTTTGGTGCCCGGTAAAACTAACCGAAAAAAAAGGTGTCCGATAAAGTAGATTTATACCCTAAAATATTACTCGTATTTGTTTTATTATTATTATATCATAGTAGGTATACTGATATAGTTTTTATTTAAAATCGACAGACGTCGCCCGCAGCTTATAATAATATGTCAATTATTGCCAAGTTGTTATAAAAATAATTAGAGTGACGCAAAAAATGTTACAAATTTTCTTAGTTGTCCCTCAGCCTAAAAACATCATAATATTAATAACAATAAATATCTCACACATTGTGCTCGTACGTTACCAGTTATTTTTCAATATTCATTATAGTAGCAAAAATTCTCAACAGGCCATGTCTTTACAGACCTCCGGTTTCTGTTGCCTTAGCGTTGTCTCCGTTGAGGTACCATCCGAGTGGACCAATAGCGCCGCCAAACGTGCAGCGTCCCGCTGAACCATCGCCTACCGCTTCTTCGTCTCCAAAACAAGAATCTCAAGACCAAGACGACGGTAAAATCGAATTTACCCAGACAAAGAGTAAACTAGTTATTATTAAACTGTTGTGTATTCGTTTTCAGATGACAGCATAGACGTTACCAACGAGGAACCGGACACGTCAGAAAACAAAAGGACATCTCCGGCAATACCAATACCGCTCACTCAACATCACTCGATTTACGACCACCACACGTCCTTCTATCCGGGTCTCCACGAAAATGTGTATGAAACGTCCGCCCGATTGCTGTTCATGGCCGTTAAGTGGGCCAAAAATTTACCTTCGTTCGCGTCTCTACCATTTAGAGATCAGGTAGAACAATTTTTACTAAACTGTTGTAATTACCTACACTTTTCATCCGTGGCCGATTTGTGTCTGACGAATTAAGAATTGTACACGTAACGTGTAGCTTTAGGTTTGAGCTCAATAGTTGAAAAGATTAGCATGTTTGAGTATGGATAACACTGTCCACTGAAACAGTTAAGGTTGTACTGGTAACGAAAAAAAGAGGTAAAAGAATACTTAGTCCCCAGATGTGAGAACAGCTAAGTTATATAAGTCAGTAGCTAATTTGTTAAGTGTATCGTTTATTTCAGAAACCCTTCAAGTCGACTAACTAACCTTGTACTAACTAGCCTCATCTATAGGGTTTCTGTTTTGAACGGCGCTTCTACCTCTAAACTAACATCTAAACACAAAATAGTCGATTTATCATAAATTTGAAAGGTGTACATTACGAAAGATAGTTCAACCAGAACTATTTTAAGTCCAATACGAGGGCGTACCCAAAAGAAACCGAACGAACTTTTTAAAAATGTATTTACTTAATTTTTTATGGCAAAAACCCTACAACAGTATTTGTTATATCTATGTATATATTATAAAGGTAAATCAAAACTGTTTCTTTTTTAGGTAATACTTTTAGAAGAATGCTGGTCGGAACTATTCTTGTTGAACGCAGTCCAGTGGTGTTTGCCGTTAGAAAACAATCCACTGTTTAACCCATCGGATCACGTAGCGGCCATTCCAAACGGTAAGGCTAGTCAAGTGGCCGCCGACATTCGGATATTGAACGAGACTTTGCGCAGATTCAGAACCATTAGCGTTGACCCAGCAGAGTTTGCTTGCATGAAGGCAATAGTTTTATTTAGAGCAGGTGCGTTTAAAATGTTTTCTCGCTATATAAATCAAGAAAGAAATTATGGGACATTAGACATAATATCTAACCTATTTATTAATTATTTCTACTTGAGTACTTCGCTCAAGCATAATATATTAATGGGAGGACAATTATTGTTGGGCGTGTGCTCAGGTTAATGCGCAGGAGCTATTATAGTACCTATATTTTTGAATTTGTAAATTAAGTAACAGTTTTTAATTATTTTTAAATGTTCTAAAAAAAAAAGGGTTCTTTAATGTATAAGAAAAAATTCAATAACAATTTTAATACTATTAATTACCTGTTAAAAACATTTTTTGATAGCCCAAAGGATTTTAATTCCTCTAGCCCACCTCCCCCTCTCTTCCAGTTTCGCCTATGCTTCTACTAAACAAAAATGAATAAATAAATATTATCTTTTACAGATACAAGAGGATTGAAGGATCCCATACAAGTGGAAAACCTACAAGACCAAGCTCACGTCATGTTGGGCCAACACACTAGAAATCAACATCCCGGGCAACCGGTGAGATTTGGTCGCCTGTTATTAATGTTACCACTACTGAAAACCGTACCAGCCGTTCGTATTGAAGCGATATTCTTTCAAAGAACTATTGGCAATATACCCATGGAAAAAGTCTTATGCGACATGTATAAAAACTGAAATAAATATGTTATAGTTATTTCTTTACTACTTTACTGCCTAACTTATATTAGCTTTGCGGTAGTCACTAGCCTAGAACTGCCTCATACTCGTTCGTCGACAGATGCTGTTGCTGTCTGCTGATGTATGTAATTATTTCTCCTTGGAGTGCTGTATTTTAATATTATCTTCTCAACTATATATATACTATACTAAATATATTATTGCTGTGTATTATATTTAGTCATTTTTCAAGTATTATATAACATATCATGTGCTACCCTTAACCTTATAGGTATGATCCCCATTTGTTAAAAATATAAAACGTTATAAGTTTTACTCTTATAATATTACATAGGTACTATTGTAATGTGCTTTTGATGTTTTAATAAATAATGTACTTAATTAGATTTGTTTAATTTACAATTTTTTTTTTATATGGTCATAGTCTAATCAATGTGAATCGATATTCTATTTACGAAGTAGGTACCGACTGCATGCAATAATCAATCAATTTATTAGCGCAGTATCTTCTAACTTAAATTGAGGGTAAATCAAAAATGATAATATAGCTAGCAGTTGTGTTTTAAAAAAATGATACCAAATCCTTCAAGCTGAACTGTATTTGGGGTAATGATAATTATCTCCAACTTCGATCTAACTTTCAAACGTTAAGCCCTAAAACTTCACTTAAAAAGCAAAGAGAAAAAGAAAAAATGTCCACCCCTTTCAAGGGAAAAAGGTTTATGATATTTTTTTGGGGTTTGTCAATGTTTATCGGTAGTACTACGTCCATACCCGTTTGGAACTAATTCGACTATTTTTTAATTATATAATGTTGATATTTTTTGGCTGTTTTTCACGATTATGAAAAGCGATGGGGTGAACAATGAACATTTTTAATTTTAGGCCTGACAAAGTACCATTTGGGTAAGATTTGCCTCTAGTAGTTGTATATTTTTACTGTATTGGCTTAAGTCTAAGTAAGTCAATAGATTAACTTCCTTGGTCTGGACCTTAAGAGAATCGAGTTTCTCAAAATATAAACCGCTTTGGGTATCGGAGAATGCGTCAATGTGGTACCGAAAATCGACGGTTAAATATTGGTTTTCGTATATTATGTTAATAAAATGGAAAAAGAGTTGATCCAAGAAATAATCATCGACGGTATTTGGTAGGGTAAAAACGGGACGGGTTTTTGAGGTGGAATGGTGCAAAGTTATTTCGCTCCATCCTGCTGGGTTTTTTTATATGCACGGTGACCGCTGTAGTGATATTTTGCCTGTATAGAACTACTGGTTATTTGTACGTCCTTAGTTCGTCTGCTACCATGGTGTACAACTGATATATACAATTTGTCTTATTCTTCCGTTGTCGGGGTCGGCCCGATAAGTATGCGTAAATAGTGTTCAATAGGATAGTACAATAGTAAGATGACCCTTTCGCGTAAAGCTGCAATTAATCTTAGTAACACTTCGTTAGTGTTAGGCTCAAATGTTCGGGTTAATCGTTCTGTAGCAAAACGTAAACTGTGTTCGAATGCGTTTGCTGTGTCATTCTGAGTATGGCGGCAAATGGTTGGCAAGTGACGAATTAGCTGATGTTAAGAAACAAATTAGTTGGTGACTTAGGGCTGTCGGATCTATCTCCAGTGCGACAATATTTGTATGTAAGTTATTTATAAAATAGCTGAAGAAAACTTTTTCTCTCTTCTTTTTTTTTTTTCTATGGCCCCACTAACTAACAATTCTTTTATTCATAGATATGGCGGCTCCAGTTTTTGGATGTGAATTCCACAGGACATTGTGCGGCATGAAGAGGGAGGTCATCCTCATATCAATTAGATCTTCCTTTAGCTTTTCATACAAAAAAAAAAAAATCGGATTCCACCAAAGCCAGTAACACAATACTATAAATTTTTTGGTACATATTGTCGTGTCTGACTAGTACCACGACCATTTCTAGATCAAATATAGTGTACATACTGCAAAGCCGTTTTAGCTAAGATTACTTGGGAAATATACTGTATATGCATTGAGAAATTTGATTACTAATAAAATAAGCAGTATCTCCATTGTATATACTGCTTTATTCCCTAGGACATGCTTCATAAATGTACATACTGTGTTTTTCCCTAGTATTTGACAATATTTTGGTCGATGCGACATTTTAAAGGCATTTCTGATGAAGATACAGTGTTTTTCCTAAGCATAAAAAAATACGCAGGATTATCCAAGTATCCATACATATAATTTATGTAACTTACTGTACATAGCAATATTCAACGTACTTGAACTGGTTTTCATTGGAAACAAAATGTGGAAAATGATACAAAGCCCAAAAGTATTCCCCCCCCCCCAATAGAATTTTTTTGGCGTGCTTGCTTTCGTATATAATTTTGAACACACTGTCACGACACACGTTTTAATTAATCCATAATATAAATGCATATTTTATCTGTTTCCTAATAACCAATACCTTGTTCAACAAAACTTTATTTTTATTATATAAATATTTAATGTTAATTTCTTCAGACGATCCTAAGGTAAGGTCAATTTTGAAATCGTTGTAGAGGGGTGAAAAGTAAGTTACTAATTTTAAAAACTCGGTTACAATTACTTACAAATTCATATCTACGACTTACCATCTGTCCGGAGCTATTTGAACAAAATAGGGGGAGCTGGGGTATATTTTGAAAACGTTGTAGAGGGGTGGAAAATAAGTTACAAATTTTTATAACGTGGTTATAATTACTTACAATTGGTTTGGATTTAGATAGAATGGGGGGGGGGGGGGCTAAATTCAAAGCGACATATTTAGAAGAGAAAAAAAATCACTAAACATATCAGTTATAACATTTAAGGCATCCGACCGTTTCCATACAATTTGGTAATGAACAATTTTTTTTTGGTTCTTCAAAACTTCAAAAAATAATTGGAATCACGAGTAAGAACAATATTTAAATAGTTTACACTTAGTGCAAATTCATTATAAATTATTTATCAGTCAGTACGTTTAAATTTTGTATGAATCTAATTTTTTTTACGTATTAAAATACAAAGTTCTTTGGATAACCAACTACGATAAGATGACTTACTTGGAAATAACCGAAATACTTTAAGAACAAAAACAATGTTTTGTAAAACCAAACTAGGCATAACAAATATCTAATTAAGAACCGAGTTATGTTGATACATATTTAAGGGCATTGAAAGTGGGCGGTTTTTAAGGGGTTTTATACAAGCAGTATTTAAGAAAATAGTGGTTAAGTCAACTTCTATTACTTTAAACTTATATAAATGGTAAATTAAAACATATTTATATTAAAAGTACCTATGTTTATTATTGTGTATTTCATAAATTGCATGACCGACTATTAAGGATAAGTAGTTTTTTACTAAAATTATGGAAAATTATAAACAATTTTTAGTGAATGAATAACTGATATAAATTGTACCTTATTCTCTTCTCCATTAAGCACCATATTATAGTATTTTTTAAAAAGAAGAAGAAGAATATTATTTATTTAGAAAAAAATATTTAGATATTTCGAAAATTTCAGAATTATTTGTTATTTTCCTTAATATAATTTTTACATGTCATAATAAACTAAATACATACTTAGCGTAGCAACATTATCTTTATAAATTGTTTTATTACACAAATAAAATGGAATTAAACCTAGTGCACTGTTTCGTTTTTTTAACAAAAAGTATTTACAATTACTGCTAAAACTTATTAATATATTAAAATATTGTACATTTTAATGAATATCTAATTTCTGTTTTTTTGGTAGAGAACCAAAAGCTGAAATGATGGTTCCCTTTGTTCCAGTAGCAGAAGTCGTCAAATCCCATTTACTTTTTTTGTCTTCAGGTTTGTGGGAAGTTGTAACACTATTGTTCGGTTTCTTGGTACCTGATACCACTTCAACCTAAAATTGTTATTGGTATTAATTTAAAAAAATGTTTATAAATAAAAAATGTGAAAAATGTAATACTGACCTTGGTTTTTTCTTTCCTTTCTTTCTGCCTCTTTTCCATGTCTTCCTTTTGTAATCGTCCTAATTCTTCATAAAAAGATTCTTTACCCCATCTGAGTGGGTCATAAAGATGTGGCGGGTAATTGGTTCCTAACTCGTTAATATTACAAAACTGTAACAATTTCTCATATATACTGGGATTTCGAAAATCTTTTCTTTTTTGAATAAGATAGTTCATGTCCATGCCATCTTTTCCCATTTTTTCATGTAGCCGAGCAATTTTTTCTTGTAGTTCCTTAGAACATCTACCTGGAGGTTCTGGTGGTAAAATATCTTGTTCATCTATAGATTGTCGGTGATCAATTTCTTCGTCTGACATAACAATATCGTGTTCTTCAAAATATGAAACTAGGTTAGTTTTATTGTCATCTTCTGGATTGGTTACAGCTGGTGCTGAATTTGGTATTTGTAACTTAGGACTAGGTAGGCGTTCTTCTGAGAGGTTTGGATTAGGAATTTCTTCACTTTGTCTTCGCTGATTAGGTGTAGTGCCTTCATCTTCAGAATCAGTATAATTAGCCGTTAATGACGCTAATGCTGACATTGCACTTTTTATTATTAATCTGAAAGCAAATAATATTTTATTATGGTATAAAATACACTTATAAAATTTAGCAAGTATTAGTATTGACCACAATTTAAGATAACATTATCTTAAATCATGTTTTTGGCATCACAGCCACACAGCTACTCGTAACATAAAACATTTTAAAATACAACACTTATTTTGGTTTTTTTTTCATTTTAACACAAACCTTATTTAAAAATAATCTGATAATAACTTACATAGCTCATTAGTCATAATAAAGTTCTTAATCTGCGATTTTAGATTTTAATCAGCATAAAATATAATATGTCAAATTGTATTTCACATAAACACCTAACGGCTAACCTAAACTACCGAATGGGTATCCGCCCTGCAGAAGAGTAAATTTGAATATAAATCGAGTCGAAACTACTCAAATTTACAAATTCAAATATGTAGTGTGTCAAGTATTAGTTTTTTTCTGCAGAATGTCATTTTTTTTTTAGAAATAATTTCATATGTTTCAAATTTCATATGTTTTAGTAATGGTTATATGTCACTAGTAAATTAATTTAATGTTACCTGTAATTAAATATCCAACACGTTAATTCTTCTTAATTTTAAATAATATTACGTTACATATTATTATTAATAACAACAACAATAGTTATTACTTATTACTTATTTCGTTGTTATTAACTGCATTTATCAGATAACTCGGGTTGCCTGATTTTTGTTGATTATTCTAATATCAATTTCGATTGATAATAGGAGCAGTGTAGGAAACCATCACCAACATGTACGCGATTACGCTTGACAGCACTGTAAACGCCAAGTATTTAGTTTTTCCACAGAATATAATATTATGCAAAACGGCTATACCTATTATGACTATTAACTATTTTCATATAGACAACGTACAGCCGCCCGAAAACGGTGCGCTCTGTCTAAGTGTATAGTTTTAAAACGAATGGTTTTATCCGTTTTTTGTATAATATGAAACATCTTGATTATAATAGAATAAAAAAAAAAATACAGTATAGTCTGTAGATTTTCGTTTTAATTTTGAATTCATTTTGGGTTCCCGACTCCCTAGAGAATATAATATCTTCCATACATCGTGGACCTAGCCTTCCTACTTCCTAGTATTACCATTTATACTATTTGGATCAGCTGGTGATAATTTGATAGTAAATTTACATAGTTTCATAATAATTTTATTATCATCATTCGTCCAGATTTCTGTTCTTAGTTCTTACCAATTTGTGTTATTACTCTTATAAATAACAGCTGAGTTTTGAGCATACAGATTACACCATAGACTAGTATACTATTTTTAACTATTTAGTATTTCCTAGAACTACTCGGTACTTACATTTATGTATCCAATTGTGCCCATCGTTTGTTATTTATTAAGTGAATTCAGAATATAAGAACTTAATAAATAAAATTAACATTCATGATGGCGTTGGCCACTACGACAGAAGTAAGTACTGCGGTAGAAATATTATGTCAAATTTTTAGTGGTGTTCAAATTGAACGTGAAGGCTTTTTAACATCTGGGTTCATAGTCGGTTCATGTACTGTAGTAGGAGGTATTTTTGCAGGTCGTTTAGGGATGTTGGTTGGTAAGTAGTATGCTTAAAACTTTTATCTAATAACGGAGAACAATAATTATACTCAACATTGTTTATAGGTGGAGGTATTGGAACGGGCTTGTCTACTTTGATTGTTAACAGAGCTGTTACTCTCACTGAGCTGATCCGCAAGTTAAGTCAAACCCAAATGGGTATTTTAATTCAAATGATTACAGAAGAAATTTTAAATGTTGCAATTAATATTTTGGGTCGAGCATTAAATCGAGGTTCATCTATTGTAAGACTTTTAGAAACAATTAGAAGTAACTCATTGCTAATAACCTGTATAAGAGAAGTTATATTGCAGTTTTTGGGTGTAACACATCAAGTTCGATTTAATCCTATTGCAGCTTAAAATAGTACTAAAATAAAAATATTTTTTTAAATATTTTAACTTATTCAAAAATAAAATAAGTATTAATACAAACTTGTATTTTTTATATTTGACATAACATTTTTATTTTTCACAATTTAACATTAAATAGAAAATATTATATTTTTTACTTGTATGTGATATACATTTTATTTTTTGTTCATTTTCACATGCTTCATTTTTCAATTATTTTATTTTATTGTATTTTTAATACTATATTATTATTGAGGAATAAACTATAGAAGTGTATAAACGACTACTGATCTTATTATAACAAAAACACTAAATATTTCTTTGAAAAAAAGAATTATATTTTTTTGTTGTTTCAAAACTATGCTAAATAATTGAGAGGTGTATTGTTCCAAAGTGACAGAGATCATAAAGATTAAAGTATGTTATAATAGAAAAAGTTTCAGCGCACTTCATAAAAAATAGTCAATATCTGAATTAATTTCTTCTTTGATATAATTACAACATTAATCTATGACACTATCCAAATTTAAGTAATTTGCAGCTTTTAAAATATTGTGCAATTAGAAAAACAGAAATTAGATCATGTCTCTAAACCTGAGCATAATGTATTTCTATAGTAGTAATGAGAATTTGAAAATGTGGATTTTCACAAAAAAAAAAATGGTATTTAAGCCATTCAAATTTTTTAAGTATATGTATTTAAGAAAATTGTTTGTGTAGCAACTCTATAGATCAAAAATTGTACCTAAAAGTTAAGGAAAACCCCTAAAAAAAGGGGAACATTACACTTTGAATGTCGTCAATTTCCAGGTTGTCATGTGTGAGTGAATCAACAGTCAACAGGTAATGAAAATATTCTCATTATATTAATAATTACAATACTCGGGTAACTATGACTAATGGCAATACATTTTTATAGACAGACGATTTACTATAATCGTATCCACCCTAATGCTAATAATTAATTTTTAAGCACTCGGTCACTTCTCCTCCTGCTCCTGTCTACTTTCTTATTGTGCTCGGTTAAGACTGTACTGGTTTGAACCTACTATCCACAGATTTGCATCGAAGCGGTTATTTAAAAGTGATCTTATAACTTTCAGTTGTAATAATAATTTATGTAGATCTGTGACCTCCCCATTATGTCCCAACCCCACTGTGCTGGCTTTTTTTTTTATACAAATGATGTTGGAAAACTAATAGCTAAATAATCTACCAACCTCACTACAGAATAACAAAACAAATAAACATTAAAAAAATTAATAATGTACTGTTAATAAAAATAACAGCATACTATAACATTGTCACTGGTTAGGTACAACTTGCATGTATTTTGAATATGAATGTTGCACGTGTACAACATAACCGGACACTAAAATATCGGACATTCGGACTCTATTAGTGATGGAAATCCGAAAATTCCAAAAAAAAAAATAGATAGGAAAGAGAAAGAAAAATACAAAAAAAAACTATATAGTATAACCAGAGCTCAAGGTAAACTATATTGTGACATTAATTACAGGAACAACGCGGGAGTTAAGGATGAGAACAGGAGTAGGACCAGAGATGCCATGCATGGCAAGGAAATTAAAAATTGAGATTCTTTCGGATTTAAGGGAGGGACACTCGAAAACGAAATGAGAGAAGTCACCGATAGCTTTCTCCTCTTGCAGATGACAGTAAGGTACAGAATTGAGCTTCATTTTGAAGGCATGGGCCGGGAGTAAATTGTGACCAATCTGAGTCTGCAAAAGCAGACAAAATACTCTCGCGGAGAAGGTCAGGTAGATAAAAACCAAGGGAAGCTGGAGGAAATAGGAGTAATAAACCGATGCCATTGTGTACAATTATGCGGGAGGGCAGCCCATTTGGCTAGCCAAGCTTTATTTATGGTGGATTTGAAGGAAGAAAGAGCATCGAGGGATAAAAGATTAAATAAAGGATAAATAGAGTGATTCAAGAAGTAGGCTTTAGCAAGGGAATCGGCAATTTCATTACCCCTAATCCCAGCGTGACCGATTGAAAGTAGACTTCTTTCCCGGAAGAATGAATTTTGAGTAAAAAGGGATCTAATCGAAAGGATTACAGGGGAAATATAGATGCTGAAAAGATTAGTAGTTAGAGCTAGAAGACTCGCTTGAGAATCAGAACAGATAAGGAAGCGGGTTTTTTGTGACGAAATGTTATAGAGGAGCGCATGAAGAATGACAGTACATTCCGCGGTAAAGCAGGAAGAAGATGATGTGTCTTGTTATAAATACATTTTTAGGGTCATTTTCTCAATTTTAAAAGGAAATAGGTGATAGTATTTAATTGTTGGCTTTGAAAGTACTTTTTGTGCACAATTTTTTATTTCCTATATGAAGAAATCAGCCGAGTTCGAAAAAACGGGAAAAAGGGACCACAGTTATCAAAATAGTTTCAATAATTATGTGTAAAAATAAGATCATTTCCTGTTTTGTTGACATGACTATGATTTTTTTCTTAGCATTTTTATGGAGAACCTAATTTGAAATTTACACATTTTATGTAAACATTTTTTAGCTATCTGAAAAGAAATAATAGACAAATTTTCAAATGTTGAGCAACACTAAAAAAACTATCTTTTTAGATTATAAACTAAATTTTAATAACTTTCAGTTAATCGAAAAACAAAATTAATATTCTTATCAGTAAATAGATTATTTTACAGAACTAACCTATTCTTAATAACTGGCGAAGATACTACAAAAAAACAATAAAAAAGATGAGTAAAAAAAATATATATATATATTTATACAGTCATGGCCAAAATAGTTGGAAAAAAAAGTGCAAAAAAATGTGAGAACATTTATTTTATTGTAACAGACATGCAAGGCACGTTTCAAAAAGTTCTGCGGGGGGGGGGGGGGGTGCTCTAAAAGTTCGTTTGTATTTGGCGTTTTTGCCCATATGTGTATAGGTATAGTATATATTTGCAAAGTCTAAAATAATTAAGAGTTCTGTGTTTATTTTTTAATCTGAAATGAGTTAGTGTAAATTGTAATACAAAGGACGAACCCACCACGGACCCGAGTATCATTCAATTTTCCAAACCCCTCCTCCCTTCCATGTTAATAATTGTAATTACGTACATATGAAAGTTCTATGATTACTACAGATAAAATATTATGGTAAGATGGACAGACTGGTGAAAAATGAATTATCAATTAAAAGATATAACTTATTGTTACATAATAATATGTCATAAATACATTTTTTTAATTTTACAGAATAGCTGTATCATCATGTAACCTAACAGGTCATGAAGGCCCAACGCTGCCATCATCGGGCATCATGAGATAGGATAGCTGTATAAAAATGTATAATGGCTAATGCTTCATATAATAAACTCAATAAGAGCTTAAGGGGTAGGGGTAGTCTGCGGGGTCAAAAAATGAGTATTTCAAATAATATTTTTTGGACAGTAGTTTAATTTATTTTATAAAACAAATAATATAAAGTTATTTGTTGGACCCCGTCTCACAAGTCGTGTTTTGCGGTGACCAACATACAATTTTACTGAATCATCTAAAATCAATCAAACCTAAAAAAATCATTATAGTTTAATAGTTAATCTAGTGCCTGATCGGAGATTTTTTTTTTTTTTGAAAATAAACAAAATGGTGACCTCTGGTCGTTTACTCGCGGAATTTCAAGGAAAAAACCACTAGTTTATTGTTTGTAAAAAATATAATATTTAATAAAAAAAAGAAATCCTTCGATTAGGCACTAGTTTTTATGCTTTCAATAAGCTTTATAAACTTCATTCAAATCTGTCAAGTGGTTTTTGAATTACAGTGGTCACTTACTTTGAAAACATAGTTTCGATAAAAACTCATTTAAAAAGATTTTTAATCGATCGATGTAAAGAAATATTAATTATTTAATTACTTACATCGAGTCATCTATTCCTTGGATTAACTTGAAATTTTCAGATAATATTTTCGAGACATCAGATTTTAAGAAAATGCAAAAAAAAAATCTAATTTTTGAAAATCCTGACTACCCCTAAGGCCTAACCCTTTAAGCAGCTGAAAATTTGGCTTCCAGTATTTGTACATAGTGAATTAGTTATTTCTGTATACATATAAGTTATAACTATTGTAACGAACACAATCAAAATTATTCAGTTTTCTCTTTTTTCATTTCTTTATAAAAAAATATTAAGTATAGATTTCAAAAAATAAAAATGCTCTGGCATAGATAAAGTTCTCTTCTATACATTGTGAAAATTTGGTAATATATTGCTAATATTAGTCACATACTGCCTCCCTTACTAGTCATGTACTAGTTCTGCGCAAATCAGTTTTGATGGAGAGATAATTGTAATTTATCCTACAGAAATGACTGTTACAGCCTGGCAAAAAAATTGGCAACCAATAAAGAATTCTCATTACTGTATTAAAAAGTATACACCATAGTTCAAGCTCTAAATTAGAATTTTGCGAAAATTGCCTATATTTTACTCCTTAGAAATAAGCGATGTAACGTCCTCTTAATCAAAACTAGCGTTCATAATAATACAAATAAAAGAAATAACATGTAATTTGTTTTAACTGTAGTAATGGAGATAAAATGTATCAAAATAGTCTATGCTCTCAAAAAATATGAGGGATAAGTAAATTTTAATCAAATAAGCGTTCTCGGGGTAAAAAAATGTACACATACAAGATACAACTAAATTTAATAGGTAGTTATATTAAACATATTAACAGTATAAAACTTTAATTTAAAAATTAATAATATTTTACTGTAACTCAAAAACTAAGGCTGACTCCAACATCTGATTACACTGTCTTTTTCGATGTTCAAACCCAATACCAATTAAATCCAATGCTTTCAAAATATAGCTTTAAGAAAATTAACCAATGCACCTCCTTATATCTTTAATTATACACTCCATAATGATCTTAACATAAAAACAGTCCATGAAGAAGCCATTTCATTCTACAAAAGATTCCACAATAAATTATTCTCCCAAACTAAACCAATAAAAAACCTTTCAAACTTGACCATACCCGGAGACCCACCCAAACGTTTAAAACGTAAGTGGTGCCGTGATCTGCTTTCTAATATTATTATTTAATAACAATATATAATTAAGTCAATTTAATTAATATAAATATAAAAGTTAAGAAAAATCATGGGAAGTGTCACTAATGAGTGGTTTGTTTCTTCAAAACTTTATCCATGTAATTCTTTCTACACTTATCCTATAGGCTTATTGTACGGATTGTATATATCTCATTTAAATAAAAAAAAAGTAATAAAAAAAACTGTATAAAACGAAAATAAAGTATACACTGGTTCGGTGTTTCTGTACAAAATTAAAAAAAAAACGTGTTGCGCAAGGATAAGAAAACCAAGATTTATCATACTATTTAGTATTTACTCATTTACTGTGTACCTAACGTTGAAAGTAAGGTGACGACAAATCGTAGGTGTCCCCCGTGTACCCGATGGTCTCGCGGACACGTGAAAATGCACATTGCCGATTGCACCGGACACATCGCAAGGGAACGGAACAGTCGTCCGTCGAATATTGTGGCGCAAGGAGCATTTTCCGGGAATCGTCGATCTCCTTGGACCGTTATACGCCCTCTTCCTCTTTCGATTCATACATATATATGTGTGTGCTTGTGTATTGCCGAGCGGGAATTGCACGTCCGCCCCAGTCTATCGATGGCAGAGTGGACGCCGTCGTCTCAGCATCCGATAATCATAAAATTTCACTCGCACATGCGCCACACCGCCCCTGCAGTCAATAGCGGCGGAAAATCCCCGTAATCTCGTTTTCGACCACAGGCGCCACGTCCTGCGTTAGATATACGTGCCGCGTATTCAACGACACAGTGGACAGCCCCGTGGCTATACGACACCGCATACCTAAATATCAAAGGTCGCGCAGTTTTTTTTTTATCGTACAACGGTCGGCGACCGCGTCGAACGAGTAAGCGAAGGCGGTGTTCGTTTACCAGACGATAACGACTTGTATACCATTGGTGAGTTCGCTAACGACAATATTATTATTGTATTCTCATCAGATTTCCCATCTCAACGGCGAGATCAAGCCACGGCGGTCTGGGAAGCGCGTTATCAACGCCACGGCCGCGACACGTTTTTTAAAGTAAACAGCGGTCAACCTTGTTTCTGTCTTGTCTCGGCGGTAAGTGTGTGTTTACCCCTTCCCCATCACGCCTCGTTTTACTGTAGCGAGCCTCAAGGATTATTACCGCCATATATGACTCACGTTTTCCTTCAGAAATCAATAGCGTTATCAATATAGGTACACGCGCCATCCCAGAAAAATAGGTAGTGCTCTTGCTTTTAGCGACACACACATCTATGTAACTACTCATTGTTATTGTTGTTATTTTACTTCACTTATCGTCAGACTAATTGGTTTGTCTGTGATCATTGATTGCAGGTGTCACTCGTATTCAGCCTTATCGATTTGATGTCTGGGCATAGTAAATCTGTCTTTTCTTCAAGGTAAGTTATTTGAATCCGTGTGTCTGTTGGACCATTATAACCATATTTAAACGTGTGTACTTTAGTTAGTGCTAATTACTCAGTAGTTTGGTACATCCTAACCAATAGTTATATATTCGTGGGTACAACAGTTACTATGGTAGACTGTTGTATTATTCCTAAATCCATGTACTTATTATTATGATAATAAGTACACGGATTTAGGAATAATTATTGTAACTTGTCAGATTGGTGACCCATTAAAACAGTATACTTTTCCACTACGATTGCTGATTTTGATGTAATAGAAATACTATATTTATTTGTATCTTTTTAAATAATATTGTATAAATATGTTAAAACCTTTCAAATGTTAGGTACTATTGTATTCAGTATTGAGTTTTCATCTGTATTACTCTTTCAATATAAACTGACCATTTAGATTGGCTTTGGACTATGACCTAGAAGCTGTACTTTCTTATAGAAACATGTATTTCTAATTCCACAAAATGGATAATTTAACAATTTCCCTAGTATAATGGTTTTCTTAAATTTGATAAAAATATGTTGTAATTATATGAGGTAATAAGAATACATAGTTAAATATTAATTTTGAATAATTCCTTAAACATGACTTTTTAAATAATATGGCTAAAACTAGTGGTCATTGTAAGGTTCTTATTATTCAAAACACATTTTTTTTTCTTTTTAACAATACGGTACTACGGACCATAGAATTATTAACGGATCATATTAAATAAGTGTACTATTAGCTGTGACTTATTTGGATTGTTCAGGGTTTTTTAAAAATGTATTATTGCTCTTTAAGGTTTAGTTTTAAATACTAGTTGCTATTTAAAATAAAACAAGTAGTTTTAAATTAAGCTTAATACTTAAATTACCTTTCTATTGTAATTACAGCTATCTTACTTTTGCTAGCAGTTTTTTTCAGTTATATATTAGTGTATTTGGTCATTAACATAAGTTAATGACCAAAGTTAAATAAATACATAAGATTTGAATCTGTTTTTATAGTAACATTAATAAAAATGATGATTGCCAAGTAAAAAATTTAAACAGTTAAAAGGATTATCTTACATTAGTCTTCCATGTGTTTACAATTTGTACAATTAGTCTCCGACAACAAATAATGTTTAAACATTTTTTCTAAAAATTAAAAAAAATAGTTTTCTGATTAAAAGAAAAATATTGTACCTATATTATTATTTATTATATTTAAAAAAGTGACAAATTTAATTTTGTTTGAATAATACTATCACTTATAATATATTAAGAGTAGGAGGAAGAGTGGGCGAGTGGGTCAGGCGGCAGTGTGTTATTGCTCATTGTAAACGTTTCGACACTTGATTACGGGCGCTCCGTTTACCGGGCGAGCAATTGTCTGGTGAAAAGAAACCCCCATCTTCCCCTCCGGCGACGGACTGACGACCCATCCCAGACAGCAAATCCGTTTAGAAAGCATCATCTCATGATGGCAGCATTGGGCTTTAAAGGCCCGTTAAGCTTGATAATGATGATAATATATTAACTTTATTTTTTATAGATTAATGTTTGAATTTATGTATTTGTTTAAAAAGTGATTTTTTTACTATATTTGTGCACTAATCATACATACATTATAAAATATATATTGTATGAATAATACAATACATTTTTCATCAAGTTGGTCATACACAAAAAACCCTATAGAAATATACGTATATACACACTAATTGATCTTTTCTTGAACTTTTAATGTTAGTTTTCTGTTGCCATGTCAACGTTGACATTGTCAGGTTTCATGACAGTAGTAACTGTTCTAATACTGAAAGAATTATATCATTTAAATCATTTTGAAGCCTGAATCTGTTGAATCTGCAGTTTAAGTTTCTTAGTCTTATTATTTTTTTTTTTAGTTGCCATATAGCTTTTTTATTACAACAACATAAGTCTTTATCAATACAAATCACAATAGGTGGTATACATGGTATACCAAACACAGGTACGAAGAAGTTACTTCCAGTGAGTTAGCTGCTTATCTAGTTTAAACTTAAACTAGATTGTATGGCTTCTTGCGCTTGAGACGCCTGCCGTCTTCGAAATTATCCATCAATTGTATTGCCGCTAGGTTGATGTGGAACCCCATCTTCTTAATACACAAGCAAACTTCTTAATATCTTTGGCTACTGTAGGCAGCATCATGTCGTGGTAAATGAAGTTGTATCTGTCGTACTGATATGCTCCAACAATGGTATGCAGAGCGGTGTTCTGGCAACATTGCATAATTTCTAAATTGGACTGGCTGACAGTACCCTATAGTCAGTGGCGGCTCGTGGCTATGTGCGACGGCGCGGCCGCACTTCTTACAGAAATAACTAAATTGTAGAAATTATATATTTGATTTGATATTTTATGTTAAGGAATACTTTGTTATTATTTTTCTTAGTATCTATTTCTAGTTTTGAAACTACTGTATCGTTATCTGGAGTAAGACTGGTGTAAAAGATTTAATACATCTTTTAGCCAAAATAAATAAACATGAAAATTCGTTTAAACATCTACAGAATGAGGCAAATTTCAAAGTGTTGGGAACTATTGACATAAGAAGTCAAATTGATAGTGGTTTTATAACCAGGGATTAAACGTCATAATGAACAAGTTTCTAAAAATCGAGATATTTTAGAAAAAAATTTAAATTGTGTAAAATTTTGTGGAAATCACAAATTACCTTTACGTGGACACGATGAAAAAATTTCATAAAAAAAAATCAAAGCAATTTTCGGTGTTTAATAACCTATGTTCAGATTTAGACCCAAGTTTATGGAACATTTTCAGAAGTCTATTGTTTTTAAAGGTAATTTGTATTTATATGTATTTTCCTCAAATAAATAGATTTTATATGATTTTGGGTTATGGTTTTCTAATTATTTATCGCACTCCTGTGTCAAATCAGTACGAGTCGCCACTGCCTATAGTTGAATGTCATAAGTCTAAATCGGCTTGATATGGTGGCTATGTACAAGAGATCTTTGTTGTCAAATGATAGTTCAGAGTCTCTTCCAACTGACCAGTATACTTTTCAAAAATTTTCTTCGATTTGTAGTTTTTTCTGCCGGATGTTATGTATCCAAAATGTCTTAAATGGTTGTATATATATTTGTATTGTTTTTATTCCTTTCATCCCAACATATTTTTTTTGGTGTTAATATAAGTTATTATTACTATTTATTAATATATATTTCTTTTGATAGGATTGAAAAACTACATAATTTTTTTTTTTTTTCAAGATTTCAGAAACGGTGGAATCCGTATTTTGAAAAGCTATGATAGGCTTGAAGCTAGATAATGATGATCTATCAAAGCTTTTTCCTAAATGTCGGCCAGCCACAGTACGTTCAACAGATTTAAATCTGAATCCTCTGTGTGAAGTTTCGGATAATGATATGGATTTAACTCAAATATCTGAACGTCAAAGAACCAGGTATATTAATGAACACTCGCTTAGGATAAAATATTTTAATGATTTGTATGAGTTTTATTGTTGGTGTTGTTGAACAGGTGTGATAATTTACGTCGGAACAATGCAAGAAAACATAGTATACATGGAATTAAAAAATTTCGAACCAGAAGAAGAAGTGATAGCGATGTGAGTCAAGACTCATCCTTAGAAACTAGTGTAGAAGATGAAGAGGAGGAATTTCCTGAGAATATGGATGAAGATGAAGACGACGAATCTGATATCAAAAACATTTACTGTGAATCTGGAGTCAAGTGCAGTACAGAAAATAGCACAACCAATCGAACAAGAAATCCAAATAAAACGAGTTTGACTTCAAAACAATCTACCTACAAATTAAGAGATTCAAGGTTAGTAATTTGTTTTTCCTTGTGTTTTTTGAAATGAAGTATTATAATGAAATAAAATTATATTCATAGAATAATAGAAATAGCTGGGGGCCGAGAAGTATATAGTCAAAGTCGCAGTAAAGCTGGACGAAAAACACGTCAATTACCTGTACATTCTGATGTAGACTGGGTCAAATCACCTGGCCGTGTTTGGGAACTTCGTAATAGGTAAATATTGGAGTCAATACTACAGTAGAGTGGAACAATAAAAAAATATTGTATCAAATACTAAAGCTAGTATTAAAAAAATGCTCTGTTAATATTATTATAATTATGACCTTGAATTCTAAAAAAAAATTGTATATACTTAAGCATAATCCATAATTATGTTAATATTTTTAATGAAAATATTATAAATCAAATTAGGTATAAAATATAGTAATTTTTTCATTAAAGACATTTAATAAGAAAATTTAAAATTTAATGTTCTAATAGTAAAACATTTGTTATTTAGAGGTTTAGATGTTCCTAGCACTGAGACTTCACAGGAAATATCAGGATCTGTATTTCAAAGTGAAGGGAAATCATCCAAACATCAACGGCAATTAGATGATCCTGTTTTGTTTGATGACATCCCTAATGATGTATGGGATAAAGTTCAACACGATTCTTCAATAAGTCAATATGGTCTGCATCATAATAAAAATTCATGTCAAAATATTGATCCATGTCAACATCATTTAAACTACAAAGTACTTATATCGATTATTATTACTATTTTTTAACATTCATAAATTATTCATTATTTTGGAATTTTGTTTTAGTCTAATCAAAATGGTGACATAAATGTGATGGCCAATAGTAGTTGTAATGAAAAATCAAGCACAGAAAATACAGATGGATTATTAAGGTCGCAATGTGACATTCAGACAAATGATTTTAATGGATCTCCAAAACATTTTAGAGAAGAAGAACATTTGATGCCATCTTTGTTATCGTCTCCTACTCTTTATGTACCTCGCCCAGGATTTCCTCAAGTATTAATAACAAAATTATATATTAACATTTTTTTGAAAATTAAACAATTTTGACTTTAATTTCAGAGAGTGGTAGAAGATGATTCAAGATCTTCCAGTCCTTCTCCAACTATGAATTTTGACTATTTATATGAGTTTTCTGAGACGAGAAAAGTTTTAGAAGAGTTCTTTAAATCTGGCACTGAAAATCAAGATTCTCAACAACTGCAATTTCAAGTAATTATTTTAGTAAAATCTTTAATAGTTTTAAAAAATTATAACCATATCTTAAAGCATAATAGTATTTAACCAGGTAGGTATTTAAATGTTATATCATTCCTAATAAGAATTCCAAACCTCAGTTCATACATAACAAGTTATTTGAATACTTTAATTGATAAAAAATTAAATGTATATTCTCAGGATTTAGAGTATGAACTAAGAAGAAGAATACCAGTATCCGAACAAAACAATACATATTTAAACATGCTTCTTTCTAATGAAGACTTGCACAAAAGTTCTCAGCTATCACCACTTAAGCTTAACTCGTCAATAGATGAATCTCGTTGTTTGGCTGGTATTCATCAGGTAATTTAGTAGTTTTGATCATTTTTTAAAGAAATGTATTATGGTTGACCAGTAAATGTATAACATTTATATGAATATTGTAGAGTTGTGTTGGGCGATTAAATCGCAACGTGACTTTATCTCCTGAAGTAACTGACTGTGAAGACACTGGAATGGGTAGCGATGGTGAATCATCATCCATGGTTGATGGTCAGCACCTAATTCCGTTGTGTGGTGTAACTTCTATTACCATGCCAGTTTTAGAAGATGGGTTATCTAGTGGACATACTAGTGATACAGACAACAACAATCCGACTGTAAGTAATTGAAAATGTATAATTTATTTGTTAAGTTAATTAATATACTAGAAAAATATTTGCTCAGTTGTAATTCTAACTGAAATCTATAAATAATAAAATTGTTATCTACAATATATTAAATTATATTAGTTAAACATATTTAATGGCTAATAAGAATGTCATATTTCAAGTATTGTTTTGTTTTTGTAATAAAATTTTAATTTACAAACTGAACGTTAGCTTGTGAATATATATTCATTCATGCTAACTTCATAGCTTGGTAGCTATAATAAATAATTATCATAAATCATATGTGAAATGTTTCACTTTAGTGTTTGAATTAAGAGCTATTTATGATTACAATTTTTAACATTATATGTATTTAGGTGTTATTAATGAAGAGGCAAATTAGTGAAATTGAGAGAGAAATTATTGAACGAACAAACAGAGTAATTAAATGTGATAGTAGTGATGCTAGTGGAACTGATACGCATGCAACTAGTCAAGAAACGAGCTTACAATTGCTGGATTCTTTAGGTAGGTTCAATATTATTATACTAACTTTCTTGTCATATTCATTTTAAATTAGGAAGATAAAAACAAAATATTTGATTTATAATTTAGTAAGACCCGATGAGAGCAGAACCCCTCCCCCACCAGCGCCATCAACACACCGCACAATTAATGAATCTACCGATTTAGTGGAGGCTGCTATTAATGAAATAAGATCCAATCTCAGACAGAGTCAGTCATTAAAAGCTGTTACCGTAGATGATGACTTATCACCAGGTTGCAGTCCTAGCAAAGATAGTACAAATTCAAATACAGCCAAAACTGAAGATATACCAATTTGGGTGCCTAGGTATACCGATATAAACTGATGACAATTTTAAACATTCTATATTATCTGTTCAACATTTTTTTTTAATTTATTAGGCACAGAGGGACTGGTTCGGGTCCTAGTGGTGACGAAGGTAACCAGTTTATTATTAACAACACAAATTATATTAACATAATATATACATTTAATTTCCATTCGTTTTAGAAGAAGCAGATACAGACTTAGAAACTGATAGACTTCTGGGACAACAGCGAACTGATGATACTGGATTTTTTGATGATAAAACCGTAAGTTTTAACTTTTATTTTAATGTTTTATTCCTTATATTTCAAAAACCTCTGATAGGTTCTAATATGTATTCAAGTGGTCTATCTTTTGTTTGATTAACTGCTATGTCTCAGAAAGCTGGTTGACGCTTTTTTTATTCACTACTTTAAATTTTAACTTATTTTTTATTATTCAATTATTAATAAGTAAAAACAAAATAAACCAGTTTTGTATATAATATCATCACAGGACTGGAGGAAGTTGAAATCACGGTCTTTATTACCATTTACTTTGACGTCGCCTTCAAGCAATACGTCCTCGCATCCTGCATCCGTAGATCCGGCTGCTAGTAATGAAAAAACATTCATCATACCCCAAACCTTAAATCCTACAAAAAAGGTTTGCCAAAATGCTTTTGGTTCCTTTTATTTACATGTTGTTCTTTAATTCATTTGCAAATTAGTTTTCACAAATTTTTGTTTAATTTATCTAGACCATTTTTATGCTCTATTTATTTTGATTAAGTCATATGTTTGTGTGCTATCTTTGAATGAAAAAATACACTTTTTAAACATAGACATTTTGAAAATAATCTTTAGATTATTACATTTTAATTCCTATTTTCAAACTAGTCTTAATTTTCGTATGAATTTATACTTCATAAAACAAATACTTCAGTTAATAATTTTTTTTTTGGATGTAAGGTTTTTTGTTTTATAAACCTTTTATTTTTGATTTTGAAATGTTTGATTAAACAGCTTGTGTCTTTAAAAAGCTTGATTTAGAATAAGCTAACAATTTTTGCAAAATATTTTAATAGTTGATAAAAATATTAGGGTTTAATACTCGATCAATGATTACCTAATATTTTTTAATTTTTGTCCTAAAGATTTGAATAATTATTTGTCTGTAATTATTAGAAGGATTGAATATAAATCTAGCAATTAGCTGTAACATAAAAAAAAAAAAGCTATTATTTAAGTTAGAAAATATATAAAGTATATAAAAAAATGAAATTTATAAATTCCCGTATTCTAGTAAATGCCAATTGTTTTTAAATAGTAATGGAAAATGTTGTGACTAAATACTAAATTATTCTTAATTAATGCTTACTGAATAGTTACTTAACATATTAGGGGAGATTATATTTTAGGCATGATATTAGTAGAATGATTACTAGTTTTTTTTATTAATGTAGAAAATGTGTGTTTATTATATTTTGCATTTTAGTTAAATGGTTTTCCCAGCATGGTTTTACTATTTTTCCATTATTATATTACTTTAGTGGACAATATTATACAGTCAAGTCGCGATAAGTTGAATTTAAGGGAAACAAAAAGAACATTTTCTATGTTACGTTTGATATATTGCAACTCGACTGTGTATAATTTTTTTAACAACAAGTATAATTTTTTTTCTGTCAGCTTATTTGTGTTCTAATATTTATCCAACTTTTTTCAGGAAAAAGATGGTACAAAGAAAAAAGCGCGAAACAAAGAAGGTCAGTATGTTATGGAAATAATATTAATTATTATCAATAATTATTTCATCAGTTTAAGTGTACAAAGGTCTTATAAATAAATATATTTTTGTCGCATGAATAAAAATAAAGTAATAGCTGCAATATTAAATAATTTGATTTATGCTAATGAAAATATTAAATTAATGAAATACTGTATAAATAATTTTTTTAACAGAAAATCTGCAATTAATATTAATATTCTTTTGAATAACGCTTCGTACACTCGCTCGCTATCAGCTTGCCTGTTAGCACAATACACTAAATATTTAATTTAAACAATAAAATAACAATTTCAATATCTTATTAAACTACTAGTTGGATTATAGACGCACATTAAATAATATGCAAAACACAACTATTTATAACACTATTGGCCACTTTTTTTGAGAAATGTTAATAGCTTTGTTGTTATTTTTCTATATATATATATATATATATACATATACATACATATACCATTAGGAGTACCTCAGCACCAAACAGGTACGCTATATTATCAAACAATTTTGAGTTTTTAATCATTCTTGCATGATTTTTTTTTTTGTCATATAACCCCTCCTAATTATCTAGTGTGAAAACCTTACTATGCAGAATGTATTTTATTCGGACCATAGTTTTATAGGTTGAACACCTATAATCAAAATTAGATCAATATTTTAGACATCCTTTTATCAAAATATTTCCTAGAAAAGGTGTTATTATAATTGTTTTAAAAAGTAAAAAATACTTACAAAATTCCATTTAACATTAGTGTCTAGCTAAATATTGAACATATTAAAAACGTGGTATGTCATTGCCACTAAAACTTTATCATCTTTTGATTTTATAATTGGTGTTTTCGATCTTAAACTACCATGGATTGAGCAAAACGCATTCTGTGTAGCTATATTTAGATGAAAAAAATATTTAAATTGGCTGTAAAGGATACTGTGATAGTACGAAATATATTAATTGTCAAAAAGAGTCCTAATTACTGAACAAATAATTTCACAATACATTATATGCTTTAAATTAAAATTTTGCAAACAATTTCCTTTATCAAGCTATTATAAATATCTATGGGGGTATAACATCCTCTTGTGTGCATATTTAAAATATTGTGTAGTGTTATATTTAAAAAATATTGATTGGCTTTATTTATTTTTCTATATGTTGTATTCCCTATGCTATTTTAAAAATAATTTTGGACACTTTTTGAATGGCAAATTTAATCTTATAAATTAATTATATTTCATCCCTAAATTGTTGTATTACCTGAAACAAATTGTTTACTTTGGTTAAATAATAGTAACCTATTTATAATTATATGTTATTTATATTGTTATTGGATATTTCTAGTTTATTTAGAGTTCAATACAATAAATGTTTTTACGTTCAGATTTAATTTGAATCTTGTGTTTGAAATCTTAACCACAGTTATTAGTAATGAAATTTGTATATGTAGTTGTTTTAATTATTTAAATATTAATTCTCCAAAATACTATTTTGTTTTTAATGTTATTTTGCCAAATTTATTAATCTATTAACACTAACAACATTGCTTTCTTATTTTTTATCAACCGCACAACACGGATTTTTCACATATATTGCACTTGATTGCACGGTAAGTCCATTAACAACATGTCTCAACAATAAAATCAGTATAGATAATTAATTTAGGAAGAATTAACTGGTAAATTGTAGTAAAAACAAACATTCAAAATAGGGAAAAATATTTGGAATACAAAATGTTTAAAATATTTTATATTTCCTCAATTTATACCACTGCATTGTTGTTGATAATGTCTTATTTACTAAATAAGATAGGATTGAAATATAGTTCAATGTTTTGTAAATAAGAGCCATATTAATAGTATATTATCTGATCTTCTTTTTTAGTATCTATTTTATTATTACTTTTTTCTAGTATTATGCGTTTATAAATTTATTTCACATATTTTAAATGTATCAACATTCTAAAAGATATGTCATAGTACAAAGTGATAATACCACAATAGTAGTAGTACTATAACAATAAATTAGTTGTCTATGTACATATTTGTTTACTTTACTTATGCCACGACTGTGGTGCTAGTCGCTAAATATTTATTTTCTTCACATTTGGTATTTTTAAAGGTTATGCCTTAATATTTATAATTTGATAACCAATAAGTATTCATTTTCAAAGTGTTCCACAACTTAAGCTATAACTAAAGATAGTTTATTACATAAAGTTATCTAAACTTACCATACAAATAAATAAGAAAACTTTTAACTTAAAAATATCAATTTTTTTTTTGTTTAGGTAATATGAAAAAGTAATATTTTTAAGTAAAAATATTAGAGAGACCAGTTATCTATAATCAGTAGTATTACAGTAAAATTAGCTAATCTTTGATATAGTGTATTAAAACAAATATTTTATTAAAAATACACTGCTATCAAAAATGGTTTATTAAATTAAAATTGTTTTTTTCTTTTGCTCATATAGTAATGATTCACGAACCTGCAGTGTTAATTGAAGGTGTTCTGTTTCGAGCGAGGTATTTGGGATCTACGCAACTGGCTTGTGAAGGGCAGCCTACTAAAAGTACCCGAATGATGCAAGCAGAAGAAGCTGTGTCAAGAATAAAGGTTGTATTTTGTTTCTACCTAAACTTATGTATATATTATAATGTTATGTTATTTTTCCGTTATTATCGCAAACTATATGGATTTTAGGCATTGGTAAGTTAGAATTATAGGCAATACATTATTTTTAAAAACAAATTATGAATAAAATTAGTTTTCTTTTATTTAATTTATTTTATTGTTCTCTTTCAAGGCACCCGATGGAGAAACACAACCTAGTACTGAAGTAGATTTGTTCATATCTACTGAAAAAATAATGGTTCTAAATACAGATTTAAAAGAAATCATGATGGATCATGCTCTCCGAACTATATCGTATATTGCTGATATTGGTGAACTAGTTGTATTAATGGCACGAAGACGTTGCTTTTTGACGCATCAAACATCAGACTCTACTACAGAAACAACTTTAGTTCCAACTGGTGTGAATGGGGTAGAAAAAACGCCCAACAATAGAACACCAAAAATGATATGTCATGTTTTCGAAAGTGATGAGGTAAGGCACTAAAGTAATTGTCTTAATACTATAGTCTGTACTTCATAGCGGTACTGTAATTGTTTTTGTCCATAACAGTGGAATTGTGTATAAAAATGTTTAGAAGAAAATAAATATAATATAATTTCTTCAGAATTTTCTCTGTAGACACTAAAAACTAGTTTCTATAATTTAAAGTGTAGCATAATACTAAGCCTTTCTAACCATTTTTATTAAAACACTTTTTGTTTAAAAGTTAAGCTAAATTACTTAGGCATAAATATTCATGTATGTTGTCACGTATTTCTAACTTGTGTTTAATGTTTCATATAATTTTGAAAACTGTTACTATCTATATTATATTTAATGTACTGTGAAATACAGATATATTATTGGACGGTTTTGGTGAGGAAGGATGTAAGTCAAATTATAAGATTTTGCAGAAGACAAAAAACTTAATAATTTGTATTTAGAGTTTTTTACTTTTAATTATAAAATTACAATTATGAATAAAAAAATGTAAACAGGCGATAAGTGTTGAAAAACAATTTACCTATACCCTTTCTCACCAAAACCAAAACCTATCATACTAATATTTTACATTACATTTACAAAGAGTTAAAAACAGGAAACTTCCTATATTTTCCATTAACATACAATGGTAATATATAGTAAATAAAAACTGTCAATTTTTATATTTTAAAGTCATAGAGATAAAAATTAAAGGATTTTTCATTTTCTGCTAATAAATTAATTTTGTTAATTATTTTTTTTTAGGCTCAATTTATTGCACAGTCTATTGGTCAAGCATTTCAAGTGGCCTATATGGAGTTTCTAAAAGCAAATGGCATTGAAGATCATAGTTTTGTTAAAGAAATGGACTATCAAGAAGTATTAAATTCACAGGAAATATTTGGAGATGAATTACAAATGTTTGCAAAAAAAGAACTTCAAAAAGAAGTAAATAAATGTATTCAATAATTATTATGTTCTAATTAATAAATAGATAACAATCTTGTATAACTCCACTGCTATATTTTTTATGCAACAGATAAAAATATCAGATAGAATCGTTCAATGTAAATTACATGTATTAGCTCCATGTACAATTATTATTTTAATATTGTATTGTAGAATAAAGTAATTTTTGTTTCTTTGTTGAATATAATATTTACAAAAAGTGCTAACTATTAACAGTTTTTCTTTAGTCGTTTAGTTTTCACGTGTATGATTTTTTTTTTTCAGGTTGTTGTACCAAAATCTAAAGGTGAAATACTTGGTGTAGTAATTGTTGAATCTGGTTGGGGTTCTATGTTACCAACTGTTGTCATAGCAAATTTAGCGCCTGCTGGGGCAGCTGCACGTTGTGGACAATTAAACATCGGAGATCAAATTATAGCTATTAATGGTGTATCGCTTGTCGGGTTGCCATTATCTACATGTCAAAATTATATTAAGGTAAGCAGCCTTTATTTTTATGTATTGAAATCAATTTTATTTTTTAATATTAAATTTTAATTAATAGAACTCGAAGCCTCAAACTGTTATTAAACTGACTGTGGTGCCGTGCGCTCCAGTAGTTGAAGTAAAAATCAAAAGACCAGACACAAAGTATCAGCTTGGTTTTAGCGTACAAAATGGAGTGGTATGTGCTTTTAAATTTGAAAAGCGCTCAGTATTTTATTTTATAATATTACTAATATTGCTTTTAGATATGTAGCCTACTTCGAGGTGGAATTGCAGAGCGCGGTGGTGTTCGAGTTGGTCATAGAATTATTGAGATAAATAACCAAAGTGTAGTAGCAGTACCACATGAAAAAATTGTTAATTTGCTCGCTACTTCTGTTGGAGAAGTAAGTATATTTAGATTTTCATATTTTTCTTATTGTATCTTTATTATTATTAAAATAGTTTTTGGCTTTATGAATAAAGAAAAAGTAAAACAATAATGATATATGTATTATTTATATATTATATTATACATGTATAATATATATATATCGATGGTGACACGGCAAAAGGGTCTAAGCGACACAGCTTATACTATTGGTTAGAAAAATATATTATAATTCATATATATTATAATATAATTATATGATTGAAAAATTCCCAATTCTTACTAAAAAAAAGATATTAGGAACTTAAAAAAAAAAATAGTAAAATCACAAAAACAACGTTTAGTGGTCATCCTGAAAACTATGAAATAAGTCGCTTAGACCCTTTTGCCCGTGTCACCATCAATAATATTATTTAGTTATTTTGTTTGGTGAGTCAACAGTTAAAAGCTATTTGCTGTAAATGACAGTTTTCCTGCTATTCAAATAATTTTCATTTACATTTTGACTGTGTGTACAGTACAAAATTTAAATTTTGATAATTCATAAAATAACCCTATTAATAAATTTTAAATCAATGTGACAAATTAACGTTTATATCTCTCTTTAGCTTGTGTCGCTTTCAGCAAATAGCTATTTAGCCATCAAAACCATTAAAATACTCTTTTAATTAAAACAACTTGTTATGTTCTCTGCTTATTATTTTATTAAAATAAGCCAATAAAAAATTGTTGTATAAAAATGATTAAATGATTTCAATGAACTTATGTTTTAAAATTTCAGATTTTAATGAAAACTATGCCTACATCAATGTTTCGATTATTGACTGGTCAGGAGTCACCTGTGTTCATCTAGTCTAGGACATAATTTGTCCTAAATAAAATAAAACCTTTTAAATGCCATTGAAAATTGTACAAAAAGTTATGAACTACCCTACCATTGAACCTGGTACTAGCTCATATTCTGTGCATTTTTTTGGCTTAATATATAATATTACCTAGCTAGATATGGACTAGTAAAGGGTTTATTTTTTTGCACAATATTACGGGCATATCTTCCTTTTTAATCCCGTTCCCTTTAATAGTTTTAATGCGAGTTATTATTGAATTGAAATTATGAAAATCATTTGTAAAGCTTTAATTTATTTTATATATTCTTCACAAGTTGCCTTTGTGATTTATAAACTCTCTGTGACCGTTGAATAGTAAGAGAAACTATTATTTGATGTAAGTAAAAACGTAAGTTAGAAACATTTATCAACAATTTGCCATATCAAGAAGAGAATTAGTATTAAAATACAATATAATAATTGATTTTCCAAACCCCCAATTTTTTTTTACTTTATCAAATTTTATTTAGTTTGTTTTTATTATTATTACTATTTTTTATTGTTATTTTATTTTAATTTTTTGTGATAATTATTTGGTTAACAATGTAAATGCAATGCAGTTCCAACAAAATTGCATAAACGTATCAGCATTGTGTCATTTGAACAACTCAAATTCAAATATCATAATGTGTATAAATGTCTGTGGACCCAGCAGCTGTGACAAATTCTTAATTCCTATCTATTCTAGTCATCATTGTGAATGTACATGTTAATATGTATTTTTAATTATTATAATATAATAATATTGTCATTAGATTATTAACTTATGTATTATAACAAATTACATGTATACATAACTTTTTTTTTATGCCTTTATTTAATTTTCTATTATGTCTATTAAAGAACTTTTAAATATTGGAACTAAGTTGTCTTGGAACTCAAATACTATTTAAGTTGATATATTTTTTTTTTGTGTTATTTTTAGTCGTAATAGATAAGTAAGTACAACAAAAATGGTGTACAGTAATTAGTGTTGTTAGGATACATAATCTAAGACAAATCATTGAGTGATAATCAAGTGACAACCGCAAAAAGGTGTAACTTTTCATAAACATGATTTTTACCATACAATAGTTGTCAACAAGACCTTATTTTATTATTTTGTACTTAAGAATACTAATGAACCAATAAGAATACATTGCAATTTAAATTTTGCTTTACTGTAAAAGTACCTATATTATACCCTTTTGATTCTCGCCTTTTCAAACTTGCTTAGAAATTAGGATGTTAATAAATCACAATTATGTAATTTGCATAATATTGCGTTATACACACATCGCTAAATACCTAATTCATAGTATTCTTGCAAGTAAAAAGTTTACAGTTATCAACTTGTATGACATTAAACTTAATTTTAATAACTTTTAATTCAATAGAATGCTACAGCAAAAAAATTATGTTGTTTTGAATTAAAAACTAAATTGACAAAAGCACTCATGTGCCGACTGTAGGTTGTCCAACTATTAAATGTAGATTATAGGAAAATAAAATTTTTTAACATTGCATTATTCTTAATCTGGTAAGAATTTCTTCAACACAAATAAATACGATGATACAGCAATTTTGGAGAAAAAAAATACTGTCGACTATGAACCATATAAGTCTTAGTATTATAGAACTATTCCGATTCTAACTTTTTTTTACTCTTTAAATAATCTTTAGAAATTTAATTAAAGTTACTAGTTAGGTGGTAAAATAAAACACATCCGAGGATAAACAATAATGTATTTTTATGAACACTGTAAAATAAAAATGTTGGTGTTTAATTAATATATTTCACTCCATAATAACAACTTTATCAAGAGCTATGTCTTGTTTTATTCACACATATGATGAAATTTCAGAAATAACAGTGTTGAAAATAAATTATAATTATAATAAAAAAGTGTAACTAAAAATTATTATGGACAAATTGAATAAAAAGCAGTACAATATTAAAAATTATTATACACATTAAAATGTATGTATTTACTAGTGTTCACTGAATATTTGTCATTTCTCCAGTGAATAGACTAATAAAAAATTGCCTACCCTTCCAAGTTTATTTTTGATTACATAACACATTATGAGACACATATCAGTTAGGAAACAAAACGTTAACAAGTATTCCTTCAAATCCATTTACTATAATTATTAATAAATTTCCTTTAGTTAAAGGACAACTGCTGGAAAAAATATATAAAGTATATTGCTCGATTTATAATGGTTTTCAATCCGAGTATTTATATTTATATAATAGTTTTTTTTTTTCATAATTTTTAATATATACTCTTCAGTTAAAGCAATCTGATTAGTTTTCTGTAGCATACATGCGCGTCCATTCTTTTGCATTACGTATGGCTTCTATTTCATTGACTTTCCAAAGCTCAGCTACATCATTTGCCAATGGATCATCTGGATTAGGTGCACTAAGTAAAGCTTGAATGGATAACAGAACTGTACGAATCTGTAGTGCCGGAGACCATTTATCCTTAAGTATATCGAGACATATTCTACCTAATCGGTCAATGTTTGGGTGATAGATTTTTGTAATGAAACGCACTTTTGGAGCTGACATAGGATAATCTTCAGGCAAAAATAATTCAAGTTTAAATAGACCACCTTCAAATGGTGAATCTTCTGGACCAGTCACTTTAACGTGAAAATACCTGAAATAACAATTATTATTATTATTAAACACGGGTAGGTATCATTAAAAATGACTGAATAGTAATAGTATACAAATTATATTTAATTTAAGTAGTACATGTAATGTTTTACAGGATGCTTAAAATTTGGATGATGTCTTGAAATTGCTTTTACGAGTATATTAAGTTCAATATAACTGTTTTACAATAACTGTAACATTATGGCCGCTTAGCAAGTACTTATTATTTTATCATTTTTAATTTTAAATACTCAACATTATTATGTTGTATATTGTATGTAACCTTTCTTATCATACTTGGTTGTTTTTCACAAAAATTATTGTTTTGCTTGTAATAAAAATGTAACGAGGTATCCACTACTGAATTTGTCACAGTTTTCTGTTTAAAAATACAAAAAAATCTACTTAAAATGTTTAACATTAAGGTATGATTTACAATGTATAAATGATGATTGATACAAGGATCAATGCCACTTTTAATATATTAGCTTTGCAGGGAGGTCAATTGCCTTACACTTCTTTTTCTCTGAACTATTTTGTTCATGTGTGCAAGAGAGAAACTAAACAACTACCTCATTTATTAAATTCTTATAACAAAAAGATCAATCTTGGTTAATATGAGAATATAATAATAATGTAATTGTTTGAATTTCAAGAGTTGCAACATTTGGTGTTTAAAAACTTACATGAAGACTTTTTTAAAGAAACAATAATATAATAAGTATGCGAACCTTAGTTAAGCCTAAAGGATTTGGATTTTGTAGTTATTAACAATTTATTTTATTTCATAGTTTCATAAGTAAATATGTTATAGATAAAGACACTAATGTAACAACCAGCTACATTGCTTATTATACCTGCATTTATGGATTTCACAGTGGTTTGATTATTAGTTTCAATGATAAGCTAAATAAGACATAGCCAAATAATCTATTAGGCGTATTTATTATTATAGCAATTAGTAAAAAACATAATTTTTGGAAACTTTATACTAATAATTATATAGTAAATTGTTATAAATAGAATAGTTTATAAATAAAATCTTAAGTTTTAACTATTATCCGATTTTAAAATAGTATGCACATTCCTTTATGAACTCTACATCTAATATTAGTGTTAACTTTAAAAAATAATTAAAAATATGTAACTAGTTGGAAGCAGCTTGAACAGGAGGTATGAATAGGATATTTAAGAGGTTTGGGATTTATACACATATTTCTCTTAAACATCATACCGTGCGTTACCCTCATCGGGTTGTGCGCTGATTCCAGGCACAGGCTCCTGCATTAGACGTTGAGTTTCCTTGAGAATTCTCCGCGGTAATGCTGACATCTTATTGGTAGTTTATTACAAAATAGTCGGCTTGACAAAGGAAACCTGAGGGAAGTAGTGGTGATAATAATGACGTCAGTAACACTTAATTTAATCCTATTGTCTTCGAAATTTTCTAATACACTGTGTGTGTGTATGGACTTCTGCTGCCTTCTTCAACAACACATCAACACACTATCAAGCAGAATATTTTTTGCATGTGTTTACAACGGAGAACTCAGAAGTCAGAACTGAAAGGCAATATCACGAAATGAAAACATGCCCGTCCGACGTGTATGATATGAACATGTTGCTGTTTCTGATAACTCAAGTTTGAACGAGATTTTCATAAAAAAAGACTATATTTTTTAAATTTTGTATAATTTTTTATACTATTAGTATGTTATGGAAAATTGCTTATAATTCCGCCACCGCTGCCGCTCTTGCCTCAAAAGTAAATTGACAAATCACGAAATGGTGAAAAAACTGTACCAAAATGGCGTGTGAAATGGGTTCTCAACATTTCCAATTCCTGTTGGAGGATGTATATTAAAAATATACAACCGTCTATATGAAAACCGTCAAATATATTTATTTCGTTATAACTGTTTTTCTAAATAGGAACAATTTCACCTAATGTGGTGTTAGTAATTTGTTTGCCTTCGTCATGGTCGTCGACAATCGACATTATTTTCACTCGAAATGTCTAAATTCTAGTGAATCGAATTTACGATATTTCATCCGGTCTTATGTAAGAAACGGATCGAACTTCAAATATTCACTTTCAGGTTATGCGAAATATAACCGACATTGGTCGTTTGGTCTACCGTGATAGCAGCTGATATAAGATAATTTTTAACAGTAAACAATGGGAGGGGGCAGATAAATGTAGATAGTAGAGATAAGCTATTTATATTTTCCAGTGACAATTTGTACCTCTTCGTTGATGGGTTTTAAACGTTTTTTTTACTGTTACCTGCTACAGAATAATTTGGGGATGAAAAATTATCATTTTTGCTTAGGAATTCGGATTCCAGATCATTTCTTACATAACGAAATTACTTCTGTCCAACTACGATGATTATCATTTAAAGTATTCCATATTTTGATAAATAAGTCTTATTCAAATCATGAAGGCGACCAAAGAACCGGTTATTCTGTTGTATTTACTGTCGTGCACGTTATTTTCAAACTTGTTATACTTGTATGGATTTTTCTCGTTTGATCATAATGATAACGTCAAGTCTACATTAAATGATATTCCATCTACAATTCAACGTGGTCAAAATGACTCGGATTATTGGCGGTAATTTATTATTTGAAAAAAATACGTTTTGCTAGTTGATATTATTTGCTGTTATACAGTTCAGTTACCAGTTGATTTATACTATTTAAATATGTAATTCTTGATATTGATGGTAAAATTAACTTTTGTTGGTTCTTGAACTTCCTTTTTTGACTCTAAATAATTTATTTTTTCTTTACTTGAAAATAATTTTAACAAAGATATATTTAAATCTGCTTTTTTCATTTTAGAATTAATTTCGTAGAGCCAGAATTCAATAAACATTTTTCGTACCCATTTAGAATAAAAAAAATATGTTACATTATCTTAACTTTAGGAATTGACATATCCCATTTGTATAGAATTATGCAAAAAAGAAGAAGATCCTATGTTAATGAATATTAAACTGAAAACTTTTATCTGATATCTCAAAAAGTAAAAGTGTAGGGCAAGTTAAGGCTGCTAACTAGAAAGTTAGTATAATATCACTTTCTGACTCCAATGTCTTTTGAAGTGTCTACATAAAATAAGTTGAAAAATAAACATTGAAAAAGTACATTTTTACAGCCATTACATTTTGAAAAAAAGGAAATTAATGACATTTTTGTTCATTAACCTTTAAAAGTAAAACCAAAGGACAAAATAAACGCCGTTTTCATACCTATGGCTATTTCTTTACGTTTTCCCCTGATATTTTAAGTTTTATGTTCCTCTCAAGTAAGCACGAGGTATGTGAGAAGGGCATAATCAGTGTCTATTTTATCATGTGTAGGAATTTTACCAAAAATATATAATATTATACAGAACATAAATAATTCAAAAATTGAGAATTGTCAGCAGATCAATATTATGGTACAGACAAAAAATAATTTACATTATGCATTCTGTGACGCGTTCAAATGGTGTAATTGATTTATTTAGTAAATATTAAACTTTCTCTATTTTTATAGAGACTGTTTTTGGAATAGTATAGAAATTATTTAGTAGTAGGATACTGATAAATAGGTGTTAAATAATATTTTGCAAGAACCCATTTATACCTATTTAATTAATATGCTATTGAGTATGTAGCCATAATACTTAAAGATAAACTTTGGCACCATTACATTAGGTAACAAAAAAATATAATTATAATGTAGGACACAAGCAGATGTTAATTTTCATTTAAAATTAAATTTATGTACATCCATGAAGACATTTGCATTTTGTTATCTAAAATTTGTGCTATATTGTTTTTGTTTTTTTATAGTTTTGATTCTCAACGCCTATACCATAAGTCAGTAAACAAAGTAGTTTTGATGATTATTGATGGAATTCGTTATGATTTCTTTACTGAACCTGAGTTTTATGAGCACATGCCATTTGTTACTAAACGTATTAACCGTAACCAAAGTTGTTTATATCGTACCAGAGTAAATGCACCTACAGTTACAATGCCCAGAATAAAAGTACATAATTAGAGTATGCATTAATTCATAATGAATGTTTATGTAAATAAATGTTGTCTAAATTATGTCTTAGGCACTAATGACTGGCACGGTTCCAAATTTTATTGATATTGTGCTGAACCTGGGTACAGCAGCACTTAAACAAGACAGTATCATTAGTCAAGCTCGTGGAGCCAACAAAACATTGGTATTTTACGGAGATGAAACATGGTTAAAACTGTTTCCAAAATCATTTATAAGATCTGATGGCACTACATCATTCTATATATCTGATTATACTGAAGTATTTTGCCTCATAACACATTATTCTTAAGTATGTTAATCTACTGATAATTTTAAGGTTGATCATAACATCACACGACATCTAGATCATGAATTAAGACCCACAGCTGATTGGGACATAATGATACTTCATTATTTAGGACTCGATCATATAGGTCACATGGCAGGACCTAGGAGTTCTTTAATGCCAAACAAATTATTGGAGATGGATAATATTATAAAACGTATCATAGATAAGTTGGTAGGCAGTTCATAATTTTAGCTTCAATGTCTTTTTGTTAATGCCAAATTACTATGTTGAATATGCTTGCAATCTAGTTGATAGTAAAATTATTAATACACTTTAATAACCGTGCCAAATTATTAAAGATTGACAGTAGTTCAGTTTAAAATCTACGTTATTTCTTATATCTACAACAAATATTGATAAAAATGATTAATAGTATTCAGGTAGCTTAACTGATTTTGAAAAAAAATCAATTAAACCATTTTAAAGTTATGTTCAAAAGATACAACTTAATTTTTGGTTTAATTGACTTTTTTTTACAAGTTTAAAATAATTTGAGCTAATAAAACATCATACAATATAATAAAATATTAATATAGATAATATTATAATATTTACAATATTAATATAACATTAATGATCTTAATCAACATTTGTTTTATTTATGTTAAATAATGTAAATTTTGGCTTAAAAACGATTTTAATCTCTTCAAAATATTTTTAAATAAAAATATACAAATGTAAAATATCCCTTTCTACAATTTTCAAAAAATAACAATTACAAAGTATACAACATGACACTAGTTAAAATATTCTCAAATTTATGTTTTGATTTATAATTTAATTATAATAGTTTATAATTTTGATAATACTGATATTAAAGCGTAAGAAAATTAGTTAATAATGTTTAAATTTCAAACAAATAAAATAAATGTAAAACATTTTAGTTATCAATAGCTTTTAATTTAAAACATTTTCCCTTGTTATTCAAATGTTATGCGAAAGATTTAATTTTTTTTTTGTTCTTAAAAGTTTATAAATATTAATTTTTAAATTTTTTTTATATACCTATTTATACCTATTATCTACATTGTTAGATATGTGTGTGATAGGTTAATTAAGATTAACCCTAGTTCAAAACATAAATTACAGTAAATAAGTAATATTTGATAACATTTACTCAGTCTAGGACATATTATATACAGGAGAGTAAAAAATTATTGCTTTAATATTACTAAATAAAAACATTTAACCTGTTTTTAATATTAAATATTATAACAGTGGTATTAAAAATTTTTCATTCCACGGTTCTTTTGTGTCTTTACAATTTTTTAACGGCTCCCAAACTATTAAGGGGAACGGAAAGGGTTATTTAAAGTTTTTTTCTTCAAGTTTGGAAACAAAAATAAAAAATAAAGATCTTATAACAAAAACATTTTTTTTAAATCGGTTCAGTAAACACTTCAGAAAGTGTTTGCGTTTTAGTCTTTATTCATATAAAATTTAGTGCTTTCTGTTCCCCTAAATTCTCTACTACGGTATACGTAAATCTATAATCTCCATGGCTCCCTTCATCAACTCGAGTGGCGCTATATATTTTAATAGAGTAGTAACAATATATATTATTATTAGTTTTGATACAAAGATGGAATGCTATTAGTCTTTATCGTTGAATATATAACAAAACTTTTTTTAATTTATAACTAGGAAGCCAGTACTTCTGAATTACCATCAGTGTTAATTGTGTGTGGGGATCATGGAATGCGTGATAATGGTGGTCATGGGGGCTCATCACCTGGTGAGGTAGTAGTACCACTGTTTTTAAACATCCAAAACACAAACTGTGGTGGTAAAATCGAGTAAGAATTCTAATAAAAATATTATTCTATTCGTGTGAATTTCTTGGTATTTTATGTTTTTTTATATAGAGGGGAAGTTTTGCAAATTGATTTTGCTCCATCGCTTTCTGCTATTATGGGTCTACCAATACCTTCAGGGAATATAGGAAAAATTATAAAAAATGTTTTGGGACATCTTAACGTTAATGAAATACTCTATGCGTATCATTATAATGCACAACAAGTATATAAAAACTATGTTGCAAAAAGTGGTTCTTTAAAAACAGGTATTTTGTTTGTTGAAATTTATAGGATATTTTTTTAGCAAAATGATTTAAAATGTTGTTAAATTTTACTTACAGATTTTATAAAAGCTTATAACAAAGCCACAATGCAATACTATAATTGGTTAAAAGAAGAAGCGACATCTCATGATCATGCGCTTCAAATCATAGATTTATATGATTATGCACTTAGTGGTATGAGAACTTATCTTGTTGATTCGGTTGGAAAATTTGACTTATTCCTTGTAATTAGCTCCATAACATTAATTGGACAGGTAAAACGATAGTGTTTTAAATAGTACAATTTCAATTTTATCAATTTTTTTAAACATAAAACTTATTTAATGTTTTTGCATTTTAGGTATGGTTGAAACTTCTTGATTTTCAGTGCAAACATATGAATTCCATAAAAATAAAATATTTAGCACTTATGTTGATAATTCGTTGGGGAGCCTGTATTTGGTTACAATGTGAAAGTATTGTATGTGAATTTACTTTAGTACCTAATATGCTAACAGTTGTCATCGCCGCCATGTTCATAATAAATTTTAGCAGTTTTTTTCAATGGAATTTTTTTCAAGTGTGTTCAGTGGCGTCTAGTAAAGTGGTATGAATTTTAAAAATAAATCAAGGAAAATATCTCCAAAATTAATTATCAATAATAAATAATGTGGTAGGTTTTTCTATAAGTATCAAATTTGATAAAAAATAAACATATCTATTCACTAAAAAATAGATTTTTTTTCTAATTGTTTCAAAATAATTTTACATTTTAGCAACTAACTTTTCAAATAATATAGATAAATATGTAATTTGTAAGAATTTCACTTTTGGAGATTTTTTTTATGATTAAAAATTGACGTTCTTCAACTATTGAGTTTTAAAGATGCCATTTTTTTTCAGATAAGTAATTTTAATGTTAATTTCTTATATGTCCTTTCTGGAATGTTGATCCACGTATTCAGTTCTTCTTCATCTAGCTTCATTGAAGAAGAAAACCAACTTCTCTATCATCTTTGGGCCGGGTTTTCAGCTATTCAAATTTACAGTGCATTCAGTAAACAAAGCTATTTAAAAATGATTAAATGGTTTATATGTATGTTGTTACATCGATTCTGCAAAGATTTAAATTATGCTAGTAATCAGTGGTCAGAATTATATAGTCTAGGAGACTGGTTCCGAGAACCACAAAACAAAATATATTTGACGGCACTTCTGACTTTGGGTAAATAAATACAATTTAAAAAGTTTTAATGAATGATTTATGCACTATTTGTCTATTTTCAGGACTCATTTGTATTTTTATTACCTGTGTTGATGTACACAAAGTTGGTTTGAGCAACAATCAATTTGATTTATTAAGTGTGTTATCTATTATCTTATGCTTTTGGACATTGTGCTGCATTTTTGTATACAGAGTAGAAACAGGAGAAGTTTTTGCTCCATATGGCCATCATATACTGTAAATATATTCTGGATATAAGATTAGATTTATTTACGTGTGTCCTGTTAAATATCAATATAACATGATTTTTGTAGAGCACTTGTGTTTCCTCTGTCATCATGGTCTTGGGCTTGGTATATACTGGCCGGATGTCGTCTTTTATCAGTAATAATACAATCCAAACACTATAACCAAAAATGGGATAATTCAGTCTGTTCGTTGATCGTTTTGTTGTTGTTACGAGTTGCACTCTTATTAAGGCCACATAATATGTTGATACCATATGTCTTAGTGTTCACGTGCAAACTTTTAAGACTAGAAAAGTGGAGTGTTTTGACAATAACAATACTTCACTATTGGTTGTCGCTAATTTTTTTCTTCTATCAGGTAAATGGATTTTTTTTTTAATTTTAACTTTCTTTTTTTGTAGAATTTAATGTATACAGATTATAGTAATAATCTGTACTTCTTACAATAATAATAATTAAACAAAAAAAAAACCATTAATAATATTTGTTCAGCTCTGCATCCAGGCTAAAATTTACACTTTTTCAGGGTAACTCAAATAGTGTGGGTACGATTGATATTGTACCTGGATTCATTGGGCAAACTGATTACAATCTAGTCGTGGCTGCGATTCATGTTTACACTCATACATTTGGTCTTCCACTACTGGTTTATTTTTTCCTAATACTTGATCACAAGTAATGTTATTTTTTTGTTAATGTTTAAATCTTATTTTACAATATTAACATTATATATTTTTTAATATTATGAATTTAGATTTTCAGGACTACACAAATTGTGTGTACTGAGTGTTTCTCAAACATTAACGTATGAAATAATTATCTTGTTCTTTCGCAATCACTTGTTTATCTGGTCAGTATTTTCTCCAAAATTGCTTTATGTTGTGACTTTTTCATTAACTACATACTTTTTTTCTACAATCATTATTATTTTAATGACATTATGTGGAAGAAATATTTACCAAGACTTCAAATATAATCATTTATTTTAAAACTGATTTCATGCTGTAATAAAAAAATTGTATATGTTTTATGTACCTAAATTTTATATTAATGGCATATATAAGAAATGTAACATACAATTTTTTATAAACAAGTATGTACTTTTAGATAATACTATTTATTGTTTTAACAAGAAGAATATATTTTTACCTAAATCATGTTTAACAAGAACACATTTTGCCAATACCCTAGAAAAGTATTAACCTTGAATACAATTTTACAATGTCTTTGCCTTTTGGGACACTGTATGGGTATATCTCGTATGTAGGTGCCAGATGGCTACAAAGGAAGCCAATTTTTTTTGTCACGTCTTTAACTATGTGAATATTTCCAATTCCCATCACAGTGTATTCCACTTGAAATATATGTACAGTTTCCAATATTATACTTATTGATTATGTTATTTAGAAAGCAAAACTTATGGTTAGTAAACATCTTCCGCTGACAAATAAATAATATTTTTTAATGAGATCTTAGGGTGGTAGGCTCCAGAAACAAGACCAATTTATTGATGTTTGTCAAAATTGGTCCAATAGGCACTTGGGAAAAATATTAGTGTCGTGCAAAATTCAGTTTTCTTTCTTAAAATTTAATTGTTTCTACCTTAGAGAATATAGTAGGTTTTTGAGTAAAATAAATAAATTCAAGGCAAATACAACTTTTTTTATATTTTTGAATCAGTCCCTAAATTGTATGTACAACATAATAAAGATACACAAATGTCAAATAATATTTGAGTTATACTAATGCTGGGTTGTACAAAACACTATTTTTTACATGTATATAGTGTTTGGACCAATAGCGTTGATCCGATAATAGTTAATGGAACCAAACAAATTGTTTATGACTCCCCTCTAAAAAAAAAAAGACACAAATCTGTTAGTCGTGACTACTTTTTTTTTAATACACAATTACTTCTTTCACAGTAATTGACAGGTATACACTCATGTTCGCAATGTTCGAGTTGAACAAACATAATATGTTGGCTTTATTACAATTAATAGTTACAAGACGTGTTAATTCCTTATACTAATATAAAAATAAAAAACGAAGTATCTAAGGAATATCATATGGCGAAAATAACCGTGTGTCGGATAAAGTTAACATCTAAAAAAAAAACATTTTATTAATGTATCTAAAATGATTTTAGATACACACATGATTTTATGCATATAATTAGTGATTACAATATAATAGAGCTCTAATAATAAATAATTTTAATGATTATTGTCTACAGTTGTTTCTAAATTTAAGATATGTACGTAAACACCTTGTAAATTAAATTATTTAATAATTTGTTTAGCTAAACTATGATTCGCGCGCAAATGTATATTGTTTTAATTAAATAAAGTAATTGGATGACAAAAAAAGGGTGGTTACACAAAAAAAAGCTCACAAGTACGTAGAAAAATATTTTCTTAGAACAGTTTTTTGTTGTAAATAAAACCAATCGAATAAAACAAATTGACTATTATGAAATTATGACTAGTCCAATTTCAAAACGTATCGATTAACACAAGGGTAGGTATTTCTATAATAATATTATTATGGTCGAGAAATTTGTTCATTTTTTTTATAACTTGCTTTAGCTGAGTAAAGTATTATTGTATGGAAACTTTGCAGATAAATCAGGATGACAAAGACCTCTTTGTACGGTGAATTGTATTCATTATACCGTCGAAATCCTTAATAGTTTCTCTTAAAAACATATTTTATAACACGAGTGATATGTTAAATTTCCACGTCTTCTTTTTTTAGATTTCACGATTATAAAAACAAGTTTATTATAATATGTAGTTTTGAATTCGGACAGTCAAATCAATTGCATTAAGGTACTTAAAGGTATTATTTCAAATTATATAAACAACATTTAAATTAATATCAATTGTTACACAAACATATAGTGAAGTGTGATTTTTTTTACATAATATAAATTTAAAAAAAATGTATATATACAGGACCTCCCATGCTGTTTTTCCAAAATACACATAGTAATTATTTACATAAGGATGAGTATCATACTCTGGCATCGCAATTATGTAATTTAATATTGGTTTTGAAACTCTGACAGTTGGCTGTTTAGCTTGCCAAATTTTAACTAGCTATTTATGCGAGTAAATCCTCTATAACCTAAAACAGACTGAAAATGTTACAGTCGTAAAACCATTTATTCCTTTAATAATTTGGGTGAATTTTTTATAGCTACTAGCTAGTGTTGTAAGCACCGATTTCCTTCATTTGCTCATATTTTGAAGTGTTATATTTTAAACCATAATAACTTGTAGAGCCTATAGTTTATGTCTGCAAAATTTCAATAGATCATTCTCAAGCTAAATAGCTGTTTTTAATTTTGCATATATGGTATAAATTTAAAATGTATTAAGTTGTTGTAATAACAATTATACAATAGGAGCTCATATGTATATACACTTACAATTAACAGTATTAAAATACAATTTTTAATGTCCATTACAAAGAACTAACCAGCCAGCTAAAAACATTGAACAGAACACAAATTTTCTCATTTATCAAAACAGCATGGGATACCCTGCATATACATATAGGTACACATAATTAAATACGTATAAAGACAAGGCGGTATTTATTTAAATAATTTGAACTAAATATGACTAGATAGTAGTTTCCAAACGTTAGGACACCAATTCAATATTTATTGTTATTCGAGTATGAAAATCTCTTTTTTATTTAAACAGTATTAAGCTCAAGGTACACACTTACATACACACAACGCGCGAGTGCGAGAGAGAAGGAATAAGGAACCGTATCCGTTCATATTACTTTTTATGATATGCAAACATTTTCTGTACCGCCAGTGGTCCAAGAAAGTTTTACTCGGTAATCCGTGTTCAGGACTAAGTCGGAAACGCAACCGACAAATCCTTTTCTGTACCTTTTCCCCGTAGACTTTTCGACATCTTCAGTACCGCCTTAAAAAAAAAATATCCTTATTTAAATTACAAAAAAAAAATCGAACCAATATAATCTGTGCTTCAAATATTCGAATAATGCACACTGTTTTTATAACTTATATAACGACGATTGATTTGTATAAAACAAAATGTTATCAAAATTATTAGTTATAACAATTAAGACTAGTGAATATTATCCAAATGAATGGGGGTAAAGTCAAAAATGAAAATGTTTATTAGTATCAAGAATAAATATTGATTTTAACATTTTGCCGTTGAACAGTGGCGGCTTTGGTGCTTTGCCCAGGGGGGGGCCAATATTTTTTGATATGCATAAATGTGTACTTATATAAGTTTTAACTTATATTTATTTTTACAGAAAAAAAACATTAATTACCACTGCAGCTGAATTTATTTATTTATCTTATTTAACTTCAAACTAACTGAATGGCGACACGCGTACTGTCAAAAATCAAAAAGTAAAATGTCTAGGGGGGGGGCATGGCCCCTATGACCACCCCCTAAACGGCGCCCCTGTCGTTGAACCTAGCTATATTATTTTTTGTTTACGTTTATTTTCGTTCTATAATTGTTAAAATAAATATAATTAATTACACACCGAAATACAGGCCCGTATTCGTGTTGAGTTGTTTTAATTTTCCGTTGGATATGGTAAACATTTTAGTTCCATTGTCTATTGTTAACGCACTTAGGCGTTCGTCTCTATGAAAAACCGTTAAAATTAATAATGCAACCGTATCGTATTTTATTATTGTTCTTTATACAACAATTGCATTACCTGGTGAACTTCATTCTGTGCCAGTGCCCGTCGTTTATTGGCAACCCGGTTGTGTTATACCTCAACACCGTTTCACCGCTTCCTAAATCGAAAGCCACCTCGATACGACCGTCCTGTAAGCCCAATGCAAGGAAATCGGCTGACCTGTCTGATCGTCCAGTCCACAGTATGAGACCGCTGAGGGCCGTCGTTCGGAATCGCATGTTTATGTCCAGATGTTCATCCGTGATTCTTTGTAAAATAGTAATGAAAAATAAAAATAAAACATTGTTAGTAAATATATAATTCGAAATTTACTCCTTAAGTTGGCAGAGATTAAAATTAAAATGTCTATAAAATATTGTACAAGGGGCTGTTTTCATTTAGAAAATACATTAAAAAAAAAAAAAACTGAGGACCATTTTAAAGAAATAAATCGCTGAACTGGCTACTATAGGTTCATCCTGGCCACAGTTATTTACATGTTAATAACTAGTTATAACATTGTATAGTTTCACGTCTAACTTTAACTCTTTATTATTATTATTATTTTTTTTTTGATCACGATTACCTATTTAATTTTCTAATTTTTACGGACCGTTCAGTATAATCTGTAATTATTAATTTTAATACCTTAGGTACCGCGCACAGTTATCTTATATACAGACGTGCACGACTCACGAGTATAAATTATAATTGTTTTAAGTACAGTTTCATAGAAGAGAGCGTTGTGATAAATGTGTTCATATATTATTATAAATAAAACCTATAACTTATACGTAGTGTTTGTATAAATGAAGTAAATAAACACATATTTGAATAAACATTAATAACGAAGTACGAAGTATAAACATAAATCAAGTACAAAGTCATGTTGTGTTGTTATATAATTATAAAAGTATAAGCCATGCTATAGTTCCCAGACATGTTCGTTTGGTTTAATTATCCCATTACAATTTGTAAACAGTAGGTGTGCACATAAAAGAGCAGCGGAAAAAGAACTAACTAAAAAATAAAAGAACATAGGTTCAACCCAAGGTTATTCTTTACAAAATGCAGATCGATAAAGGAAGGTGTTAAAGCTCAAACTTCTATGGTCAAGGATCACGATGGAAACTTAATTATGAATGAAGAGGGTTTCATCCAAAAGTTTCAAACTTATTATTAATAATAATGTTTCTAATGAAGAAGTACAGCAAATTTACCAAAAACCCAGAATCAATGCATACGTAATGAGTAAACGAATCGATTTGGCAGGCCATGTCTGGAGAACAAACGGAATTTTAAAGAAAGCTTTGAAAGGAAAAATAAAAGGTAAAAAACCTAGGGGTCGCCTTAGACAGCGCTGGTAGATAGGGTCAACGATGATCTAAACAAGTGCACACAATAGCGGACAGCATAGCTGATAGAAACAGATAGAGGAATGTAGTGGAGGCAGCGAAAGTCCTTCAAGGACCGTAAAAGCGGTAGAAGAAGAATGTACAGATACATTTACAGTGTTAAAGTTTATATGAAAAGATCAAATCGTAAACAACAAAGATGTGTATCGCGATGGCTGCCGAGTGTTTAATCTTTTGAAGGCGATAGCAACATATGTGTGCCATGAGCAATTGTATTAGGAATAATAACGGGCTGTGATTATGGTATAATGTTATTATCGATCTTTATCTAATATAATGTAAATGTTTTTTCTTCTTCTTCCACCTATCCTATGAAAATTGGTAAGACATACAAATCCGCTCACTCTACAAATCCATTATACTATTTCTTTATCCACTCCATATATCTCGATAACTTTTTCTATAACATTCACCCACTTCTTCGGTCATATTATTCTTTCCTAATTCCGAATTCTGTCAAAACTAGTCACTACACATCTATCTCAAATTTTTTTTATCTATTTTATACATTTCCAGGAGAAATATTTGCAGTTGTGTAGATTTGTTGTGCCCTACACATGGTTCTTGACAATTAGAATACTAAATTTATAAACAGTAAACGATAACACATAAATTAATATTTCAGTTATATTTAATTTCTAATCAATATTTATATTAAATTTGTTTATCTTTGAAACGTCCTTTTAAATTTACTGTTTGAGAAAAAGCACTTTTAACGTTAAATTTAATTTCTTTTTTAGCGATTTTATCGGAATATCTGAACAAATTGTTTTTAAGAGGGCGTCGCACCGGTGATTTTCAGTGGTAAAAACATGTTTAAGTAGACTGAAAATAACTCGCTTAATTTTAGTTTTAGAGTAAAAACACCCATTATAAAATTAAAAGAAAACAATATTCCGGAGGGCAAGACGGTGCGTTTTAAAAAAAAAAAACTTTTTTGAAAAGTTACAGTTATTTAAAAATATTAAAATATTCGTTACTTCTAAACTATGTATTGAGCGTTTTACTTGGAATAATGAAAAAAACGTACCGTCTTGCCCTCCGGAATATTGTTCTCTTTTAATTTTATAATGGGTGCTTTTACTTAAAAACCAAAATTAAGTGAGTTATTTTCAGTCTTCTTAAACATGTAGAGATGAAAAAACATTTTAAAATCTTTTTCAAGGATGCTGTGATAGTTCGAAAAATAAATTAACTACCAAAATAGAGTCCTAGTTATTGAACTAATAATTACACATCACAGTTTAACCTTTAAATTAAGATTTTGTGAAAAATTGTCTATACTTTACTCCTTAAAAATAGGCGGTGCGACGCCCTCTTAAACTACAAGCTATGATTCGTTTTGTGTTTGTTAATTGGTGCATGCTTTAGATTTTGTATGGTTATAAAGTTTTTCATCTTAATGTTTTTTTTTTTTTTGTTATGGCCAACGGGAAGCAATGTGAAATAAATGTTTTGGTAGAACGTTAAGCTGCTCACCTCTTCTGTATTTCCGCACTGGTGTAATGGACGAACGAGCTACCGTCGAACGACACTTGGTCGCTCTCGGTCGAATTGCAGTGTTTGTCACAAACGCACTTGTATTTGTCGAATACAGGAATGCACTGAACACCTGTACCACAAGGTTTTGCCACGCATGGATGAGGACAGTTAGCGATGTTTGCCCCCGAAAGCGCACCCTGTACGATTCGCAATTGTTTTTCGTTGACCACTATCTGTGAATTATAAAAAAAAATAGAAAATGTAGTAATATTTTTATTCGATTCTCAAGCCTAAAACCTATACAGTACAGACAATTAAATCATTGTGAATGTAATACCCGACTAACTCAGTTCTGTGTACAATAAACAACAATTTAAGGAACCGTTAAAATTTAAACAAACGTTTGTCAACCTAGTATATTATTAAATTAAAAATCAGAAGCTTTTACATAAAGTAACTTTTTTTTTTTTAATGTAAGACCTTCTTGGCTTTTACTTTTCGTTATTTATTTTTTATAGTTGACATGTTCCATGATTATATATTATTGTTGTAAAAACATATCGAACTACTAAAATCCATTGACTAAACGTTAATTATGTACAATTTGATTTATGAACTATGGAATACCAATATCTCGTGTCTAAAATATTGGCTTTATGGAGGTGATTTTTAGTTTATCATAAGAGAAATGCAATTTAAAAATTATTTTGAAACTACATTAATTACGGAGTAAGGAAAATGCATTATTACGTTCAAATATAACTCAACCAATTTTTTTTTGGACATGCACTTTTTAATTGTAAACGTTTTTCTGTTGAAACTTGGTTGTGACACAGTATATTATATCCTACGAACGCTTTTGATAAATTTTTCCGCGGGGAAATTGTTTGTTTATTTGACTTCTGGCAGAAACATTACCCACTATATAGATGAACGCGAGAAAAAACTACCGTCTTAGGTGGCGTTTATATAAGAATTTTGTCATAAAAAATCTGACCATAATGGAAAGTATCCAATTTCACAAGAACATTGAGATAGTTTGTAGGGTTAAAAACGAAGGCAATATCAAAAAGTGCGTACTTATAAAATGAGATATACATTCAATTTATTGTTATTTTTTGAATCGATAGCATATCTTCACGTTTGTCGTTCGCCCACACAAGTAGAAACAACCAGAAAACAGTGTGTGGGTAGGTGAGAGACATTTTTCGATAACTAGGTACCAAATGGGGTGTCAATTTCGGTAGCGTCAAATGTTCAATATTATATGTTTTCTACACATAATATGAGATACGACGCCGTTGACTTTTGCCCGTTTGTCCCGGATTGTCCGGTAACATCTGCAACCCGATTATATTGGAAAAGTAGCACCGACCCCGCAATATACACCGGTAAAACCTATCCGGGAGTACATCATTACGGCTGTTGTCTGGTCGCCGCGATAAAAAGTCATCCTCAGCATGTATTTGAGACGAAACGTTTTTTTTTAAGTTTCCCATAGCCCCTATGGTGCGGTTGTACTTACTTTTTGAATGCAGCCCTTAAACGAAGCTCTGGTTTTCACGTCCGGCGGCACCACTCCGAAATCCGGTATGCCTCCGATGTACATGCTCAGAGGTAACGACAGCTGAGTGAACGCTCCCGGTGACATGGCCTGAATACAAAATTACACGTTAACCCCGGTGTACTTTGTAACAACAACGAAAATATGTTATTTGTAAACACCCAATTCCCATGCGGGTTTTTTACTATAGCTATAATGTTAAAAAAAAAATTCAACATTCAGAATACGAGTTCAATATCCTATGTACTTTTGAGTTCTAGTTCAATTTTACTATATCTTTTAGTATAAAATAGTGTATATATTATTATTGATTAATTGAATATATTTAAATGTGGCGATCACTGTTGATAAAATACTATGATATAGTTATTATTATTGTTTAGGGAAACATCGTTAAGCATCTTAATTTATAAGTAATTTGCTTTTTAAAAATTATATAACTATTGTTTGGTATTAGTCTTGTCTACAGTATAGTGAAAATAACTCAAAATTGCCTACTGGCAGCAAACCGACTACTTCAAAGTTGTTTTAAAAACCACTTCGACTTACTTGTACTTGCGGTTGATTGTCCATGTGCATGACTGCTAGTCGTCCCGTTCGCGATATCCACACTCGGTGCCACTCATCCAAAGTAATTGGCTTTGTGCTCCTACATAATTATAAAAAATACAACCGTATAATAAAATAGGATCGACGATACATTAAAAAAAAAAAATCATAAATACAAGCATATAATATAAAATAATTTAATTTGTTTAAACGTCAAATTAATGGTGTTTAATTTGTAATGAAAAAAGATTAATTCGACAAAATTAAATGCCTTATAAAAAAAATATATTTTGCAAAGTTACTTTTTCGATTGGAAAGTTGAATTCACTTGTAATTATTGTAAAGAAATATTATGCGATATCACTGTTTCTATAGGGTAAAATATTATATATTATATAAATAACAAGTATTTACCGTTTTTGGTATTTTTTATTACGCTGTTAAAAATGATAAAAGTTTAAAGTTTAGGACAGCAAGTAGAATGCGGTTGAGTAACGCACGTAGATAAAAAGTAATATTACATTCCATCCGTCCTAAATATTATACTTTAATAATAATTTTAAAAGTAATTATACAAAACTGGTTATCGAACCGTCAAAACGTTTAGCCAATTATTCTCATTTTAAAAAGTTAATTAAATACATACGCTACCCTTTAAGTTTAAAAAGTTGGAAAATACATAAAAAGGTAAATATCTGGTAATTGTATGATATTTTGAAATAACATAAAAACAAATATTTCAAAAAGAACGACTACGAAATTGTAATTATTTGGCGAGAAAATGTATGTTAGGGTTTTGGTCTAAACTCAATTAAGGTGTTCTTTATAAAACATTAAGCCTTAACAACATTGTTTTTAAAACTGCCGTGGGTATATATAACTGTAGGAAGGAGTTTTAATTTAATTTCAACAGTTTTTTGTAATTACACAAATAATCCTTTTCTACTCGTGTATTATACCAAAGTACTAAAAGTGCCACCACCTTAATGCGTTGTAGTTCAACAAAAATAATTATTACCGCTTTGTTCGGTTAAATTGTAAGTCTTTAAGTGATATATTAAAAATTTTGAAAAGCTGTTAAGTTTTTATCGTTGATATTGTATCTAGAGGCGAAATGAGACAAAATTGAATTTACCATTGACATTGATTATAAATATGAGTATTTATATAATCATTGTCAATTACTATTATAGTATTTCGTGTACCTTAAAAAAGCCGTTCCCGTGCCTAGGTTATACGCGAATTCTAAGTAACCGCCGATCATGTAAATGCTTATGAAATCTGCTGTTCCATATTTTTGATATCCTTCGTACAATATGAGTCCATCTGATGATTGAGTTTTGAACGATATGTCCAAATTGAGCCACGACAAAGCTGTATCGCCCAAAGCTGGATGCCTCAAATAACTGGATCCATTGAAAGACGGCACCTGTAAAATTACATAAAATATTAATTATACTTACGAGAGCTTAAGTAAAATCAATTTTAGAAACTAATTAACAAGACTATGGACTGTGGACATCACTATACACACCAGTATAGTGGATATACCACTGCAATTTTGTTTCGTCCGGGTTAAACAATAACTCAAAGGTTGTTGTACGGGACAAAACGTAGACAATTACCTGTAAATCCAATATAGTCTCGCACAAATCTCCGGTGTATCCCAGTGGACATAGACAGAGTGACGTCTTGTTTGATGTAACGCATTTTCCACCGTGCTGACAAGGAGATCTGGTGCACCTGTCCGTCGAACATTCCTCTGTAAAAACAAATCATGCGGATAAACTTTGCATTGCCCTCGCGTCAGTTACTATCGTGCAGTGTTCTTTTATTCGTCTGACGTTGGGTGTTCTCTTTCTTATGTTATGATGACCTAACTCGACGAGTAAATCAAACGACGTTTTATTTAAACGAACTCGATACAACGACATCTAAAATATGAATTATGATTGACCCTTCATTTTGTGATAGATATAAAAAAATTGAACTATTACGATTGTTCGACAGCTAGGGGATGTTTTAAAACGTAGATTGTATCTTTAAATTCATTAAAACTTCAAAATAGCGTATAAAATGTTAATTTATTTCAAATTTCATATTGTTCAAGTGTTTTACATGCGTGTAGATCAATTTTTTTCCGAGTACAACATATTTGGTTTCTTATTTTTTTCTGAAATTTGACTTAACTGGTTATGGCCAACTTTGTTTTCAACAATGAGGTTTCTCTTTATTTTAGTAAATTATTACAACTGTTGAATAGATAAAATTACTAAAATTTTACTTATATATTATATGTATATTTTAAACAAATTACATTCCATGTGAGTGAATTGTTGTTTTATTTAATTTTTAACAATAAAATATATGAAGAAATAGGATTAAATGTACATTATCAAGTTGAGAAATGGGATTATCTGTATCTGCAAGATCTCTACAAACTTAATTTCAAGTTTCATAGACATAAATAAGATGTCCCTAAGTATAATTTTAAACAGAACGAAACGACGTTATCGGATTTCCGCAGTGTTTGGTGTGTGTGTGTAATGAATTATCTCTAGAATACCTAATAACAAACAACTTATTTGAAAAAATTCGTTATATATTTTAGTTTATATGATTTAAACATATAGGTACAGTTTATTAAATAAGTAAATAAAATTGATACATTTAATACCCAACTATTGCAATATCTTAAATCGTTCTAAAAATGAAGAAATCAGGCCTTTGTAAAAAAAATCATATCATTTAATTTATGACAAAAACATTTTCTACCATGATAAAATAATTATTATTAAGTATCAGCTCTTATAAATATTGTAGTACTATTTAATGTTGTAAGTAAAAAAAATAAACATCAGTAGTTTGCATAGAATACAACTTTTATTTAAATTAATTTTGAACTGTTAACTTAAATTAATTACTCTTTAAATCATTTTTAACTTACCACATGACTAAATGATACATTATTGACATGAACGGGATGAGTTTATTGATTTGGTAATTTTATTTTTGTTAAATGTTATTGGATGAGATATTGTTTTTATTTATCAATGGGTGTTTAATTCAGCATTAAAACGTGTTTGGATTAAGTTTCTCTTAAGCTCTACTTAACTTGTCGTCTAAATTCATTATTGGATCTTGTGTCAGATCAATTAACTTTGGAAAGTTTGCTTAGTAAAGCTTTCTGGAAATAGCTTCATTAGTCCGCATTATTATTGAATGTCAACAGGGCTTTACAATAGTTTTTATACAGGTCCTCGATTTTAAAGTACTCACATCTGCTGTCTAAATAAAATTTAAAAAATCAGCAGGAGAAATGTTATTTACAAAAGGAGCAAAAATAAAAAGTAAACTCATGGTTATCGTCTCGCTGAAGAATCTGAAAAATAATCGGTTGTTTCTTCTGGTTGGTCATTTATTATTATTTACAGTTCTAACGCTCGGTGCCAGCAGATTAGTTAATGATAAAATGCAAACACTCGATAGCAATGAAGGTTTCTGGAAAATTAATTACTATCGGTGGAATGTGCTAAGCAAGAAGGGGTGCTGGTATACACCCGTTCTTCTTGCTTTGCCGTTAAAGGTATTTCGCTACCTTGAACGCTTTTGATCTGTGCCGTTTTTTTGCACTCTCTCAGCGTTGTTGTCGTTTCCAGGTTAATTATTAACTTTATACATTAATAAACATATACCCTACCCCTAGTATACAACTTTGCCTTCAGTGATTGTTTTTTATTTATTTTTTCCAAGTTCAACCAGCAGCTACCCCTTTACCATAACCTGTATCGATCGTGTCATTATTTGAAATACAAAAATAACGCAGTATTCTTTCAAATAATTCGATTATAATTAATACACTCATTATCGCATTTGAATTTATTGCACGATAAAAAACAAATATTTATTTTTATTTAAAGAATCATATTTTAATTAGTCGTTTGACACGTTGTAATCATTTATAATATAACCATACTGTATATAGATATTATAGACACATTGTAAGTATACTAATATATTATTATACAGTATTTACGACGTTGGTATTCGCTAAGTAAGGATTTTCCAAAATCAACACTTAAGCGGATAAAGGGGGGGGGGTTGCAAAACTATTTAAAGTTTTATATCAACTTTAGAAACTTATACGGTAACGTATATATTTTATTTTATTTTTAAATTAAAAATGCCGTCTGGTTAATAACTAGTTTGAATAAGTATTTTTGAAGTTATACAAGTTGAAAAGTTACGACGAGAGAAGAAGTGCGCGCAAATAAAAATAATACTACAATTCACCTTTACGCCTGCCCTAAACTTAAACTTCAAAAATAGTTAGCCAAAACTGGTGTTGACCAGTCAAAATGTTTAGTACATTATTCTTAATTAAAAAACTTATTGAAATGTATGCGTTACCGTTTAAGTTCCAAAAATTGATATAAAAAAATTAATTCGGTTGGGGGGTAAGAATATAAATATTTGTGGAAAATTTAGATCACATTGTAAAAAGGTTCACGATAAAAAAATCACTCTGTTTACTTCAAAGTTGATTTTAATTTTTCTTCATCTTTTTGTTCCGGAACAAACAAGTTTATTTGTCACGGAAAAAAATTATATCGGATAGGAAGTTTTTAAGAACAATTTCCGGACCCTTGTAACTACTACTGTAATTTGTTTACTATATATAATACTCAATTTCTGTACTTTTTAACATATTGCTATTGAAATATTTCCATTATGTATGTTTTTTTTTGTGTATAACACGCTCTGACAATAAATCTCTGGCAGAGTGCTGGATAATTTTTAAATCGCGCTATTTCGCTTGTTTGACTTTAAGAACCATCACCGAGCTTGTCGTTGTTTAATCCTTATAGTTGTTATAAATATAATATGTGGTTAGCCGTGTGGGAAATAAACGCGCTTTCGCAGCATCACTAAAGTTTTTCTGCACCTCGGAAAACAACACATTAAAACAAATATGTAATTACTACCGTGGAGTTTCCGAGCGCCCCATATGTGTTCTATACGGTTTATAATTCGGTCGAGTTCCTGCACACACCACCGTTGAAATATTATGTAAGTTCCGGGAAAACTTTTCGTCATTGCCGCCCCCTCTCGCATAGTCTTTCGCAAATTAAACAGTTTAGAGATTCTGCAAAGTTTATGGTGGAGATTATCCCGTCCGTTGTTATGGTATATTCCTCGATATTATAAATATTTTAAGATGAGTGTACATATTATTATATTTTTCTGGCTGCAAGGTTTCTCTAAGTTCGGTCACGTTTATCCTACCGCACCGTCGTGAATATTTTAAGTCCCGTCCCGTCTTCCAGCGGGTGTCTTTGCGAAAAAAGACAAGTAAGAGAGCAGGTAAATATTTTCCCTCCGACGCTTATAAATCGATACATTATATTACACGCCGATATTCAAATGAACCTCGTGCACTTCCGGATTAGTCGAACCATTACGCCGTATTCAATGCGTACAGCGGAGAAATAATATTTTCAATCTGCAGTCCGCATAACAACAGCTCAGACGACAGCAAATCAATCAAGTTTTTAAAATTAATTTCAAGTGGATGATCCACTGTGGATCGATTTGTCGCAATGAAAAAACGGCCATGTAAAGTGTGTAAAAGAGTAGGTACTTTTAGGTGGATCCGCGGAAGCTTTTACTGGGTAATTGTTTTGAAATGGCGTTGCCCAACTCGACCCTAATTAAAATATTCTCTCCCGTCTTTCGCGTGCATTGTCTTATTATGATTTAAAGGCGATACACGATTATCCTCGCCATAATACAATATACTATATTATTATATGTGTACTTATGCACTTACCGACTCCTCGAGATTTGACCGTATCACCGGCTGGTGCCTCGCCAAAATCGTATCTATGGTCGTTGGCCTGCAGCAGTCGAACGCAGCCGACGAACCCACGGTCAGTGGGTAAACGTTCGGACAAACCGGATGTATTTCCCGAACCACCTATGAACACGGGTTCGCGAAACGTGATCCGTGAAAATAAGCCCTTTAAAAAAAAAAACATTTAACGTCGTAAATTATAATAAAAAAAACGCAAGAAGTGTTGCCGCGACATTAATCATTTCTCGTGTATATTTAAATAATAAAATTGAAAAGTCAGCTTTTAAAAAGTATCAAAAAACATTTTAACCATTTATTAAATATATTAACACTGTCGAGACATCACTTTAGACTAGGTAATTGTCTAAAAGAAAATGTTCAGGGAACCGGCATTTACATAATTGTTAGCTGAAGCAGTTAATTGAATTTTTTGGGGTCGTAAAGCCTCAGGCTGCTTATAATTGAACGTAAGTTGACAATTAAGTACATTTAATTTAACGAAAAAATATGAAGACGTTTCTTTATTTTTTAGTTCTGCTTAGCAAAACTAAATTAATAAAATGTTAATCCTAATAAAAAAAAAACTGCATTTATAAAATTTAAACTATTTTTATATAAAGCACAAAGGTTTATTGTACGACAAAATTTGGCAAAATTTGAGAAGATATTGAAACATATAACTAATAATAAATACATATTTTTAATTACTGTACAAAAATGTTTAAATATTTATTTAAGTATGTTTAATTTTTCATTAAAAGCTCTAGCTTTAGTTATTATAAAAAACTAAATAATTATAAGATTAATTCCGATTTATAATCTCCTTCCGATATATGATGATAGTAAAGTACCTAACAAATTCATTTAACTATCCTTATATATATATATGGTTATATCCTAGTATAACATGTCGCAAATTTTCAGAATGACCCCAGCCATAAGATATATCTATGTTAATAAAAATGTCAATATATTTCAGTATATAAATTTAGAATAATCTGTTGAGAACATAATATCATTATTATTCAAAAACTTACTGGGTATAAACGAATCTACGTTAATTAAAATTTTTAACTGTGTGAAGAGTCGTAATGGCTTTAATATTTAAGCTTTTCATTAAGAGAATAATTCCCACACAACATTTATTTATTAGAGATGTTTGTGTAGGCAATTTTTCATAAAGTTTAAACTTAAAACAATAACTATTAGCTAAAATTTGTTGACATAAGGTTCTTTTTTTCAATGGCTTCTTCTGGTTTCCCGATTTTAAAAAGATACATGGGAATTTGGTCGGTTGTTAATGATAACACTTCATCATTCTATATTGAACATAGCCTTTGTGGTCAGTTATAAATCAACTTACTTTGGACCTGCCAGCAATGCGTTTTCCTTGGTTCAATTGAATCCACGCGTCCCACCTGTGCCGGTATACAGACAATGTGTTCCACTCGTTCAAAACGACCGTCTCTTCGGACTTGACTACTCCCAATCCGGATCCACAGTCGAATCTACATTAAGCAGCAACGGTTATACGATATGAATAGTTTCAACGTTGATTTAGTATTTTACCTGAACTCCAAGAAACCGTTGTGAAGCAGAATCGCCATGAAATCTCCAACCAAATCGTCTCGTTCGCCAGCTAGGAACAATATGCCGTCCCAGCTCTCTGGCCTGAACTCTAAGCTAATTTGCACGTGCTTGTAGGCCCCACGAAGTGGCGGGAACGCCAGCCAACCAAGGCCGTTAAACCGTGGATATCTGATTGGATTAGCTGCAAAATAAAATGTACATTGGTTGAGCGGACAATATCATTTGTTTGGTTTTGCGCTAACAATAAGATACCTAATAATGTTAATGTGTAAAATGCATTGTGAAAATGTCAGACGCGAAACTGGAAAAGGAAACGTTTATTTTACCGCGTTCTGCTGTCTATATTCATTAATCCTTTAAACAATTATAATCATTAGCATTAGCACCTTAACACTATTAGCATATTTTGCGGTTCAACGACTCGGCGTGCAGGGAAATTTGCGGTGCTTTAATTTATAATATTGCGGGACGAGACGTAAAGAAATAAAATTTTTCGTACTTAATGAGTAGAGTTTAAAAACTTCATACAGTTTTATGACGCATTAAACAGAAGAAAATTATATTTTTATTCTGCTATTTTTATTTTATTAAACCTAAGTTATGGTGTGGACTGTATTTATTTGCGTAATAGGGAGTGCAAATAGCTATCTGTCCATTTACAGCCAACGATGCACTTTTATTATCATCTAACTGTTTATATTGTAGGTAATCTACTTAATTTATTAGGGGATTTATAGCTTAATTTTTAGCTTTCGGGTATTACTTATTACAGTAAATATTTGTTTTTTGGGTCAAAACTCTAAAATCATTATACAAGATAATGTTTCATTTCTGGAGCAATTTATCTTAAAGCCTAGTTTACTGCATTACATGTTGACAAATTATGACTGAAATCGCACACATTTCAAATTTAAAACTCGTTCAGAATATATAATTAGTTTCGACGAATTTTATATATTTTTAATCGGTGAACCGATTTATTGTATATCAAACAGAAATTGTGAACCGAACCGATACTTCATTATGATTAGCATAACTTTTTTAAAATTGATTAGATTTTTTACGTTTAAAACTTTAATAAAAATGTAAAAGGTAGCTAGGTCTGACCTTAGTATAGTTGGCGTTAACGCCACTGCATTTGATAATATGAATAATTTAAGAAGAAGTGGAAATGGTGTTTATTGAAAGCTGAAAATAATAATAGTATCGAGTAATTTTAATTGCAGGTACAATTATTCTGACTTTTAGGTCTGATAACGCAATAGACTTGTGCTTATAACCACGACGTTCGGTAAGTTGAACACGAAGGTTTAAGCCACTCGCTTACAGCCCTGCTTATTACAACAGTATATTGGCTATTTTATAACTATGGTTATACAACCTACCCTCTGTAATAATAATATGGTAATTATAAATTTACGGAGACGGTGTTTGCTGGTAATAAACTGCCGAACAAGTTCTCGGAGTCTAGACCATTTTGTATACCTATTAAGTGCTTGCCGAGTTCGGTTTGAAACTTTACCGCCAGCAATATCGTACATTAGGCAGCTATAAAATAGTTAATTTATCGGAGGTGCAGACTTTTATCGGAACCGAAGCGTTCGCCGTTGTTACATAGGGCCGGCAAACTGCAACTGTATAACCCGCACACACGTACCACCATATAAAATAACTGTAGATCTTTCTTGATGTCCGGCCATAATATAATATACACCTACTATAACCTATATACATAGTATCGGTATATATATATATATTTTAATGGATGTTACTTTAAAGGCACGATTGTAAGTTTCGTGGCAAAGGCGGGCCCTCTGGGGTGGTCGGCATAAACATCCGGGGTGTGTGTCGGGGTGCGGTCACGCCACCAGTATTGGCGGTCACGCGAGCCCCTTAGGTTCGGGTCAAAAACACATTTGTCACGAATCTGTTGAACTTTCACAATTTACACGAGGTCACGTGCCGACCCGACGTTTTAATCACGGACCGAAAAAAGTCTTGTTTATAATCACTTATTATTAGTATCAATGCCCAACAGATAGGTTAGGTTAGGTTAGCTTTTATCTTCACTTCCGATTTTCGCCAACTCCTATAACACTCATATTGATAAAAAAATGTAGAATAAAGAAACATTCAGTTATATAGTATCTAATCATGACAATACGAAAAATAGGCGTGGCGAGACATTCTGGACAAAAAGTGCAAATTCAAAAAAAGGGCATAAAGGTGTCCGACATCCCATTCTTAACCATAGAGGTCCAATATTATTATAAGGTCTTACTTAAAATAAAATAAATGAATATCATTTAGAATTTAGTTTAAAAAAAATAACAGTTATAATTACACAAAAGCTACTTTGGCCCTCATTTATAGTGCAGAAGCATACTACCCGTTTCAACGTTTATGATAGGGAACGGTATAATAAGAGAGAATCCATATAATGCAATTATAAAGTACATATACTGTTCACTAGTGAGAGAGGAAACAATTTATTAGTGTAATATTTGGTTTATTGATGACAAAGTAAAAGAGTTTATACAGGGATTTGGGTTTTTATAGAATCCATTAATAAAACACTCTTATCTTCTTATCGTCAAGTGTATTCTTATTAATGGTTATCAAGGCAACGGTTTTTCTGATGACTATATTTTGATTCAGTCAATTCATTACACCTGATTTGACACGTATGACCTGACATGCGCTACCGAACAGTCAATAAACGCAATAAGTATACATAATATTATATTGCTGCCAGAAATCTGCAAGACCAGAAATGACGCCCGTGACATCTTATCAAATATGATAATTAAAAAAAAAAAAGTGTTTAAACAAACCGAATAATTTTAGGTTAACTACTTATTCAATTGGTGATTTATGTTATATACAAACATGTAGTGTAGTTCATGTATAAGGTTGTAAACGTTTTTAAGCCATTGAACCAAAAGATATTGAATCTCTGGAGACAAGTATACAACTTCCACGTTCCTTTTAAATATTTTATATTACACATATTAAGGTAATAACCGTTACGTTAAGGTTAACATTTTTTTTTAATATTAGGAATTAATATCATTCTAACACATTCATTTAGATTGACGCATTCCACTAAGCATCTTTGTGTGTAATGATTTTGCCTAAGAGATTATTGTTAAAAACACTATAACCAATACATCAATATGATATTATAAAATTTGCAGTGACAATACGTAAACTATAATTGTGTGGTACAGCCAACTTTGACAATATCCAACGTCGTCTAAAAAGAAATTGGTGTCAGGATTTATAAAAAAAAATGGAAATTACAAAAAAATAGTATAATATACTCTTTTTTTATTTTTTGTATGTTATACAAACTACAACATTATTAAAAGATAAATTCTGAGGTCTAGAAAAAACTTGAGCACTTATATGTAATATAACTCAGTATAGACTCAGTCTGTCGTGAGCGCTGAAGATGACAACATCGTTCGTATTCGCGGAGAGTATATAATTTTTATGGTTAAGTATTTTTTTAATTATTATTTTATTAAATTCTGAGGTGCCGTTAGTGAACAGCCCCCTCTTCAAGCCATTCAAATGTATTATGTTTTCAAGTTTTCTTATTGTTTTGAGTTAACAGATTGTAAGTATTAAAAAAAAAAAAGTGTAAAAATATTATATTTCAATTATTGACAATTATTGGGCAGACCAATACATAAATTTCATTTAAATAATTCTTTTTTTTTTTCATTTATAATAAAACGAGCTGGTTCACAACAAAAGTAAATTAAATACCATTTGGTGTAGGTCATTTTTCCGTGATTATTACATTGGTTGAAACAATGGTGCAATGTGGATTAGCGTATGATACATCCGAGGCCTGGTTTATCACGGCGAGGGTATGACCGTTGTATGAGATGAAAAGAGTGTATTATTGGGAATTAAGCTCACTACAGCTCATTTGGCCCCTATTCCATCAAGCAGTGTCTACGCCTTGTACTTAATATTACAGCGAGAAACTACTGCCGAAACACTGCATGTGACGACAATGTGACATCGATAATGTGTGTACAAGGATTAAGTGATTGAGTACAATTATTAACAAAATCTTGATCACGCATACTCGTGTCAACCACAAGTAGAGGAATACCATTATTAGAGTATACAAAAAATAGCTAAATATGCCATCCAAATATGTTTATTCTTGATATTTAGCTATGTTTAATTTTAAATTAACATTTAATGGATGCAAAACATTAAACAAAATAGGCAGCTGGGCTGTACTGAATTGTTGACAAATAATGAAAACAGCAACGACGTGGCATGCCTAAGATAGCAGGACAAACTTTAGATCTAGTTCCAAATATCTTAACTCACTGCAATCTGTTTCTTGGAAATAAAAAAAAACCATGATTACTTTGGTTCACGAAAACAAAAGATTATAAGTATAGCAACAATAGTTTATTATGATGAACGGTATCGAATGCCTTTCGAAAATATATATGACCGTATCGTTAAAAAAGTTTGTAAGTGTGTAAATCTATTTTTGAATTTCAACATTGTCAACTGAATCTACCGCCATGAGATTAAACCTTTTTAGATGTCCCGTTTAATGTAATAGGAACGTTCTAAAACCCTAAAACGCGGATTAACTCGGTCATTTGTATAGGACCTACATTATTTTTATTTTTAAAACATTTTATATTTTATGTGTTCGTGTGAAACACTCTTAATTCTTTAGTTTTTTTAAAAATAAATTTAAATAACGTTATGCCATATTTTTTTATTATAATATAGTTGATAAATCAGCTGTCGACCCAACCTAATCCCTGCGGCTCAGTGGGACAAGAATCTCGAATGGATCGAATTTCATTTTGAAATATTTAAGTGTAACACGCATAGGAGACGTTAGAATTTAAAATGAAACCGAATGAATATTTGAAGGAGCTTCATTTCATACATTTCGACGTTGAAAACCCACAGCAATATTTAGATTTCTATTGTGGAGGTAAATTGTATGATACGTATGAAATAACATGAATTAACAATAATTGTTATATATTCTAAAAAACACCTGCGCAAAACTCGTGATAATATAATATAGTTAAGTAACAAAATAATTAAATATTAAAAATAACTTTTGTCGTACAAATAGTACACTTTACAGAAGTTGTACGTAGGAGTATTTTAGTACAAAAAAAATGATGTATGAGAAAACGTGTTTTAGTTTCAGAATGAGTTTTTTACACAAACTGAAGACACAACAATGAGTCCTCTTTATCATATTTCTTGGCAAAAACTTTCATTAATAGGTTCAAAATATGTATTAAAAATAGTCACAATAATTTTCCGAAAATCTATTTTAAGTATGTAGATGACATTTTAGCTATAGTGCATAAATATTTCAATATAGGTTATTAACGAAAAATAAATAGATTGAAAATTGTCAATTTGAACCCCAACGGTTTAAATCACAGCTGCGGAAACAAAAAATATCAGCACTCAATATTATGTTTTCTAAATCAGTTATATTGAGTTATATTCTTTTCTTTTAAGTATTATTTATTTTTGTTATACGTTTCGGAAACATGATAAAGTTTAATAGCCAATTCTGTAGTCATCATGCTAAACATTTTTAAACTTAATTTAATAAGTATCAAATATTTATATTATGTATCCTATTTTTTGTAACATATTAGAATATTCTCGGGCAACTATTATTAATATATTATAGAAGCGATTTACGTTCTACAATCATTTTTATATCATATTATACCATATTTTATAATTTATAAAGGGTATAAAATATGTTTTTATGACCTATATTGGATGTAACAGCCATAAGTTATAGCGTTATCTCAGAAATAAAATCATTGGGTTAAGGAACCTATTTTTAAAGCCTATGTCAAAGTTCGTTATTATCTATAGATTTTAACCTCGACTAAAATGTATGACAATGCTTGGGTTCTTCAAATCCGGTTCACTAAAAATTAATGTCCCCAAGTGCATTATTTTTTTAACTTAAAAACGTCTGATAAACTAGTTGACAAGTATAACAATACAACTAATGTAAACTTAAGTTTTATTCCAAATGTCCAATGTAAAGTGAGATAATGTTTTGAAAAACTTTTCCTTTATTATAGTCCTTCATAATTATGAATTAGTATACGTTAATCTGTCAAAGCAATAAACAATAGTTTATTAAATAAAACAATTAGGATGATAGCATTTTTCAAATAAAATATGTATGGTAAGTAGTAGGTACAACCTAATTTGTTTTCATTAAAACAAATATTATGTTAAAAAATTATTAAAACTTGAATTGGGTATTATATTTATACTATTTACACACCTTGGGGTTAAGTCCATTTGATTATCTTCACTGGTTCACCAACGTTTCGAAACACTTGTGTGTTCCATCTTCAGGGCTCTGGTTGGATGTTGCTCGTATGAGCAACATCAAACTAGTCAAGTTAATCAAATGGGAGTAACCGCAAAGTGTGTAAATAGTGTGAATATTTGTTATTATTTTAAAAACTATTCTACAAACTTATCTCTTGAGAATTAAAAAAATAATGCACTACTGGTAAAAACTTTACGCGTAAGCACTTGTGCATTAAATATAAGATGTTACATGCACCTAAATTTTATGTAAACTACTTTTGTTTTAAGGCCAATTTAACTTCAAGTTTTTGCATTATCACTTTTTATACTTAGTTAAGTTTGAATTTTATTATTATGTACTTTAAAATGGTTAGTTAGAGAGAAAAAACTATGCTAACAAGGTAGGTAGGTAAGTGTTGCATAAACATGGTATAAGTAGGAACGACTGAAACTACCTAAAAAAGGGAAAACGTTGTATTTTGTATTAGAATATTTATAACGATAAAAAATTTGAGTTTTATATTTTCATTCATTCTTAGGTTCAGTATTGTTATAGTTATAATTTTCGTTGCTATTCATTTCATAATATGAAATTATTGAATACTTAACAGTGTTTACATTTATTTATTTTCTAGACCTTTATCGAAGTCTACTGTTTACTGTTTTAATCAGGGCCTGATGCAAGTGCAGAAGGTGCACTTGCATTTGGCCCCCAAATGCTGAAGGCCCCGCAAGCTGCAGACAATTTTTTTTCTCATCAAATCCATATAAGTTCAGTATATTTTTACAGTATATTGTAACATCATCATTCAATTTTGACTCGGTAATTGAAACTTTTGCAGTGAAAAAATAAATGTTTGTTATTTTTAAACTTTTTAATGATAAAATGTTTTAAAAAAAAGAAATGTATCATCCTTTTTTTTTAAATTTAACTATATAAAACACACTGTTAAATTAATAAGTTAGTTTTCCGTTTTTATGCAAGACTGCAAATTAATTTAAATTATATTGAAATTCGTAAGTATTTTTAATGTTTTAATGTAGTATAATTTTGTAATATTATTTAATTAGTATTATATCTTTATTATCCTTAATTTACATAACCAAGTAGGTAACAAAATTGTATTTATAGTACAGTTATTAGATAAGTATTTAACATATTAAACAAAAGTTCTTTTTTGATTACCAACGTTTTTTCCTCCACTCTCTGCAGATTTTTTTCAGGAAAATTTTTGACTTTGGGGCCTCAAACGAAGTTGGTGCACTTGGCCTTAATTTCATTAAATCAGGTCCTGGTTTTAATAGATTATACCTTTGCGTGTACTTAAGGAATGTTTTTATAAGTCCCAATGTAAGAAATCGTTCTAATAACGGATTTAAAAAGGGTATTGATTCAGTGACGTAACTAGATACTAAAGCGCCTAGGAGCAAGACATTTTTTTTGCGCCCTATATTACATGTTAACGTGTATAGTAAACTGAACAAAAACGCCCTAAAATAGAATGTGCCCAGGGGTAGCTGCCTCCCTGCACCCACGTCAGTCACTGTATTGATTTTATAAGTTGTTTTTAAATGTTTGTACCATACATCAAGTACCACTGGAATTTCTCTGAGACACACCTCTATACTGTTATCGTAAATCCTATTAAGTTGATATTCTGGAAATTAAAAAGCTCGAAACCCACTTTTTACCATCCTAAATCGAGGCAACTCCTGAAATATTAATGATTTTAGACGTTTTTTTATTCTTACAGGTCATAACATCGAGAATGATGGCAATTGTAGTTGATGTTTTTTTAGCTTAGATGAGAAAGTACTGGTTTTATAATAATGTGTTCTTTCGAATCGAGAATGGTATCTTTCGTTATTCTGCGCACTAGCACTTTAAAACCTAATGTTAAATCAAAAGGTAAATAATTCCATTGTGGTGTCGAAACACTTTTAACATGATGGCATAGTATCTATTGAATTACATAAATACGGCCAATTCCCAATGAAAAACCTGCGTAACTAAGGAACACATGGCGTACAATTTATAGACATGGATAACTTTTTTCCTGTGGACAGAACTCTATAGATCCGAAATCGCATGCAGATGGTACTTTGGTTGGTCAAAAGTAGCAAAAGTTAACTCCTTCGTCTTCAAAACCAGGAAAAACCGAGAAAAAAAATTTACCGGTTTTTTAACCGTCAACTTTGATTTGCTATATCCAGAAACATTATTACATGGACATATCAGTGCGTTATATAACGTTCAATGTCATTTTATTTCAATGTTAAAAATAATGATGCTACGGTACTGTTTAAATTACTTAACACGTGTTAAACAGGTAGAGAATATTGATTTTAGATCCCAGTTCAACTTGATGATTTCCAATAAAATAAAAGAATTCCCAGAATTGTTAAGTTTTTCCGAGCGACGATAATGTAACACTGTTCATCGAGCTGGCAATATTAAGAATATCAAACATATAGAAAGGAATGGATTTGTTAAAATACTATTGTTATTTTTTGGTCGACAAAAACATGTAAAACCAATTACAAAAAAAACCGACTCAAACTAAACATTATATGATTATATTTTGTGATAATCCAAAATAAAGGTTTAAAAAAAAATACGAAAATACAAATCATACATTTTGACATAATTAGAGAAAAAGATTCGTTGGAGTTTTTGAGAAAACTATAATTTTCTACATATAATTAGGTGTTGATATATTAAAAGATAAAATAGTATTGGCTCTAAATTTCTTAAATAGAGAAACTGTATTTGTAAAATATTTATATTACTTTAACAATGCAAATGATTCGGTCAAATTTACAATTTTTCATATAAAAAAAGTTAGGATGAACGCACAGATGAAACAAAATGATTTTTTATACCACGGTCTACAAAAACTAAATAGGATTTTTAGTTATCCTTTAATCTTATAAATAATAACACAATACAGATGCAACATAACCTTTCAGTTATAAGGATACCGGAGACCTATTTGGTATTATGTGATATTTGTTATATTTTTTAATTGTTTATATAATGAAAATTTGACGGCAGATTGTTTTTTTTAATATGCTATTAAATGTCTTTCTTTTTCTGGAAAAATATATGAATTTGTAGTATATTAATTAAAAATTGCATTTATATTGTCCCTGTTTGTTTATAATATTACCCTACTGCGGTCATATAGTGGGCCTCATAAGTAGAATATGTAAATAGGTCCAGTGGTGCAAGCTTCCAGTAGATATAGCGTCATACACGTTTAAAAAAAAACATCATTGTAAAATCGACACGGGTTTGTGGCTGGCTTTGTATCAGCATTTTCAAAATAATCAAATAAAAATGAACTACCGTTATAGACATAATACTATTCAATACTCACTCGTTTGGCAGTTGGATCCTGTTTTGCCAAAGGGACAACGGCAAGCCTGTTTGCCATGGCTGTCAAAGACACAAGCACCCTCGCCACATTGACGGGTGCACTTGGCCGGTTTGCCCGTAGTGGAAGTAAGACCCGACGGTTTGACGAACCTAACGCTGTCCTCCGAGTCAATGTCATTAGAGTCGATGAACGTCAGTCCAATGTCCCTTTCAAACTCTTTGATCTTGTCCGTCACCGAATCGTTTTCTGTGTAACCATATACATATAAAACCACTATTAAAATTCAAGTTAATTTATCATTGTATTTAATAACATCACTACCAAATGACTACACGGTATGTTTGACATTTCACGGGAAATCACCTAATGGGTGTGCTACATAGTTAAAAAAATGTTTTACATTTTTATCATACATTATTTATAGGTCCTAAACGACACACAAAAGGTGAAATAAAACACCTCGTGTTCCCGACTGTAATTTAACCGCTAATGGTGGTATCAACATGAAACCTGTACAGTTAGAATCCTAATTAAGTGTATTTCGACCATATTTTGAAAAAAAATCTATTTTAAAGTTTTCCATAGTTGTTAATATAAGCAAGCCGTTTGCCGGTGGTTCGTCTGAAAGGGTTAGAGGTTCATAATAAAAAAATAACATAGTGTTTATATACAATATGTGGCTACGTGTATAAGTATCGAAATTGATAAAAAGTAAGTTTTGTAAAAACAACGACTCATGTCGTTTTTTTAAATGGCCTATTAAATTATATTATTGTCGTCAGTAATCACGAGGAAAATATTTTCAGGAACGGAAACGGACCGTTAAACGGTTATATACGGTCGGTCGATGGTCGTCGGCACAGGTGCGGTAGTAGGTGTTTCGGGTTGCAATCAATGGACAATAAAGGTTTACCGAATTTTTATGGCGCCACCCCACGGGAAAACTTTGAGCGACCGTGTGTTATTAACGCAACCCTCGCGTTTTAATTGGTCCACAACAGCGATACGGATTTAATTAAATAACACATATTTTACACACACACACATTTATATAAATAATTATTAAAGTTACCATAAGCGAAATTTAATCCTCCTCGTTCTCTCTTCTATCTCTTCGAAAAAAAAAATCATTCCAACCACTAGCGTATACCACCTACCCGGAGCACAAAGTGTAATCGGAACGCGTTATTAATAACGATTCATTTTCATCCCCTTTCCCTTAGGACTCCTAGCCCGTCTACACATCACCATCCCAACAAACGGTAAGGGACCGAGGGCGAGTGTGTTACTATGGATTTTATTGTATAGAAGTTAGGTTAGCGATCGGCATGCGTGAGACCCGTGTTTCTTAAAAACTTTTTACCCTTGATTCTTTATTGTGCAGATTGTGCGATTTCGACATACAAAACGAACAATTGGAACAATTGAACCTCGCGAACAATGCCAGAAAATGCGGTGGATCCAACGACAATACGCACAAACTAGAGTTATGGCCAAATCCGAGACAATAGTGGCTGGGAGGGGTTGCGAGCGATTACAGTATTAATTTAGAGACACTTCTTTAAAACAATTTATAATCTTCAACCGGATTATACTGGATCCAATGACGTCATGTACTTAGACCGTACCTTATTATATCTACTATAGCGAAATACTAAATTATCGTATTACTGTAATTATAATATTAGTTAATAATTAGTAATCGAAATTTATTTTATCTGTTTTTTTTAATTATATTATATCAATTGATCGTATTTTGTTAGCCGTTTAGGTAAAACAAAAACTAGTGACTTCTGACACCGGATACTGCCCGGTTTCCCGCAGCTTGTGTTGTTCTCATTTTAGCTTGGTGTAATAAGATGTTATTTTTAAATCCATCTTAAATGGTTTTTTGAAATAATTATGCGCCTATATTCCGTAAGAACCCTGATAATTTATGCGCCTCTGATGTGAATTCATCCGGTCACCCGTTAAAACAAGCCGTTTGTGTTTAGCTATAATATTTATGAATAAAGTCAAAACATCGTTAACACTCCAGTTTACAACATCGTTAAAAAATATAGCAGCATTATTATGTTGCACGCTCTCGAGAGTAAAAATAGCCCGTTTAACCGAACAACGGCAAGACCTGAAAGTATGCAAAAAGCCTATGACTATTATCCAGAAAATATTCCTCAGGGTAGCTTTATATTTTATTTGACATTAAATTACAGCTCTTAATGTTTGACAATAATTAGCATAAAGAGGTCTTTAATGACAATATTTTAGTACTTATTACTATTTAATTTCGTTTTATGTAACACCGTGTTAACCAAATCCCACTACTTATATCAAGCACAAAACTTTTTCAAAGATAATTCGCATTATAACACTTGGGACTTTATACATGATTTTTAATCCCGGAATAAGATTTAATTTTATTGAAAAATGAGTACTTACTCCCGGATTAAAAATTGCGTAAACTCAAATGCTAATATGTATTAGCTTTACATTTAAGGTAATGCGACTGCAACCCACTAAATTTGAACGCGATATTAGTATTTATGATTAAAAGTTCCGCTATTTTCTTCGAAATCGTTCTTAATGTTGCCCAGATTTTATATTATTTTCTTATGGTATTCTACAGGAACAACATGAATCATGAAACTTTCTAAAACCCGAGTAAAAATTGCTAATAACGGTTAATAAATAATATACAATGCAGATGTATAACGTTTTATAATGGTGATACTAAAGTATTTGTACAAAAAAATTTGATGTTTTGTATTGAAAATTAGAGGGTCCTTTGCCGTTTTTATTATTTCGTTATTTTTTTTGTAATTAAATAACTTTTATGATATGACAGAGAACAACCTTTGTTTCAAACGTTTTATACTTTATAGTGATTGAAACCCTAAAATTAAACTTTGACACAACATTTTTGGAACATAACAGCTAACAAGTCACAATTATATGAAATATTGTTGAAATTTGAGTAGACCTTCTTATTTTATTCATATTCCAAACTAATTATATGCGGAAATATTTTGTTTCCCTAATCATTTACGTATCCAAAACACGTTTGATAGTAGAAGTATTCAATTTCGATCAAGGCGAGCAAAGAGAAATTCGAATGGGGTTTCTACCTTATACTCCACTAAATATTCTCTCGGTTATAGAACCAAAAAATCTCAGGTAATATTTAAAAAGTTAGGGATCATAATTTAATGTCCACTTCAAAAACAATTTCCGTTAATTTGGATATTGTTAAATATAACTACATACTGTGCCTATCAATTAATCTATAATTACAAATGACTTGAGATGTTAATTCATTGCTCTTAAATTCATTTTAAAAACTACTCTCTAAAACTACCTTTAAACATATTATTTATGTTCATTTATTAATAAAGTTTCATATAAAACAATGATAATCGTTTTTGAATTTTTATTGTTAAGGAGTATCCGTTTCAAACAAAACTCATAATATTAAATATTTTTTATGAGGTTCACTAATGAACAACATATAGGAAACTATTGTGATTAGCTAGTTTTGTATAAAAACGAGTTTTAGGGCTTTAATTTGTTAAATAGCGGTTTTTTGTGAAAATCTGAATTTCGGATTCTCATCACTATTAAAGGCATGTAGCTAATTTTATTTTTCTACGTGTAAACTGAATAAGAAAGGTCCATTTTGGATAATCGCATCTGGACCGACTTTTTATTTTTACGCCACTGCATATAAAAGCAACAGCTCTCTATATTCTCAATATTATACGTAATGCTAGTCTGGAAGTAGTAGAGTATTATAGAAATAATAATGTTGTAAACTAAAAATAATGCCTAGTTCCTCATAAACGCGTACCTCAGTATAGGAGTTATGTTTCATTACACACTTAAAAAATAACTTGGCGTCACTCCAATGATATAGGTATAACTCGAAGTGTGACTATTTATGAATATTTTCTAATATACAGATTAACGGTTTCAGTCTGTTGCTAATAATATTATTATGCCCGGTTGCACCAAACTTGTCGTTATCTATTGGTAAATTATTTACCATCATAATAAACTAACTTTTGTTAAGCCTTATAGTTTTTATTTTAATTACTTATCATCACTACTTTGGCGTTAACTCGTTATTTATTTTTAGTAAGATTTTTTTAAAGAGTAAATAAAGTTAGTAAGCTAGTGGTCAATATTACAAAATTCATCGCAAGTCAAAGGAATTATATTCCAATTTCCATATTTTTCTTATTTCAAATGACAAGGTGTTTTGTTTGATGAATGGGTTATCAAACAAAACACCAACTGCCCCATTCTCGCTCTTCCAACTCCATCAATAATATTTGTTAACAAAAAAATATATCTTATGTCAATAGCATGATGAGGCGCGTTAATTTTGGGAAACTCATCATTAGCTATTATAAATTTATTTATTTTTAATTCAATTGTATCAATATGTTCTTACATTATAAACTTCTATTAAGCTGTAACAAATATATAATTTATCTTATGAAAAGTACTTATAGAAATAAATAGTTATAGTAGTTTTATTCTTTAAACTTTGCAAGTCTCTAAAATTGTTCTGTTCCTAGTCAATTATACTTGGCATAGCTTTTTCTTTATTATCTAATAATCCACTTGCTATTTTTGCGTTTTTTTTGTATTTTATGTTTTATAAAATATATTAGGTAGGTACTAATATTGTGCATTTCTGAAGACTTAATTGGATTATAACAATTACAACTATGTCTTTATGGCTAATTGGGCTTTCGTTCGTACAGTGCACGATTGGTAAACAACATTTTTATGTATATATAAAGCGTATAAGCTACACTTAAGAATTCGTGGTCACATTAAATAATATTAGCATACTTAAAATGTATAATGTGAGTGATCTTAAATGGGTGATCTAATCCAGTCTAGACTCCTAATGCTGAAATCTGTTTATCTCTCCCAGAAGTTATGCTGGAATGCTAGACTAAAATTTAATTTTAGTAATACTTTACTTTCATTTAGCATTAATAATTGAAAGTTAAAACATTTATATTTTGTGATAACAGTAACCACTGTGGAAACTTGGGAGCTTCTGACCATCTAGGGAAGCCTATGACCGAATGCCTGGTAAATCATCATTTATCGATAACAAAATTTAACTATTTAATAATATACGGTTTTACACAGCGATAAGTGACCGTGTAATTTAACTCGTGATAAAGTATATTTTTAACAACAAATACAATTTTAAAACATGGTTTATGCAACAGAATTAATATTCACTTCAGTCAAACGAGTTTATCTCTGTGCAAATAGTATTTGGTGCGACCCGGCATTATACTACATCTACGAGTTATCACTACCACTACTATATTACAGCTACCCAAATAGAATAAATAGCAACACAAATCGCCTTAATGACAATATTTATATCTATGCTTTTATATCATGCACACGCACTTGTGCAAGTATAGCCGTCTTCGTGTAACGTAAATCCTGTTTTACAGTCGCACTCAATAATGCCGTCGTGTAATTCGTAGCAGAGTTGTTGACACGGGCTGTCAATAGCACAACGACCTATAAAAAATAACGAGAATTAAATAAATTAAAAAGCCAAAATCGCAAAATTAAAACATGCTAAATATAAATCAATGGTGTTACCGTTGTGGTCACAAAATAAACGTTAACACCGATAATCGCACATATTTTTCGTTTACAATAATAATAAAATAATATATACATATAAAAACAAAACGAAAATCATATAATAATATATATATATATATATTATTATATGATTTTCGTTTTGTTTTTATAATAATCTAACAAGATTCAAGAAGCCAAAGAAGAAGAAACATTGAACACGGTTACGACATAATAGCAACGAAGAGGCGTGGTGGTGGTCGTTAGGAAAATGTTGATTATCTCGACCCTTGGTTTTTATTTGAAAGCGTATTTTACTTAGGAGATTAAACTTTTGAAGTTGTTGAAATATTTTATTGTTATTTTTTCTACAGAGGCTTTGCACTCTTGTATAAAGTATAATTTGCGACGTTTTATAATCTTTATTCCAACCATAGAAGAGTTTTGACTAAAAAGTGCGTTTTAAAATATTTTATCTAAAATGATAATTATATTACAACCAACAAGTTTGGTCTATATTCTGGTTGTTTAGTTTTTTTTTTTTTAATAGTAAATCCGCTTAAAACTACACATATACTGTAGCATAATAATGATTTGTATTTATTACTTTCATGCACTTACTAGATGAAAAATATGAATACAACATCTAAAACAAAATGGGTACTCACGTATACCACCAATAATTCCATTTTGTTTAGTAACAATCATCTTTTAACTTGTTTTCTCTCATTTAATTTTATACTAAAGAGTTACGTCTAGCTATTTCATAAATTATTTATTAGTTTATACTTCCTGGACATACCTCATATCCACATAATTTTAATCATTTTAGTCTCAAAGCTTCGATAAAAATAAATCTCTTATCGAAGAGTTGTTAGAGTAATATTATTCATATTTCCTGTTAAAAATCAATATATATATATATATATATATATATATATATATATATATTATTTTTATCAATGAAGAACAATTCTTCGATAAGAGATTTATTTTTATCGAAGCTTTTAGACTTAGTTAAGTTAAAAGTTACAAAGTTTACTAGTACAAAAAACCAACAATGATATCTTAAGATTATTTTGGTGTAAATACATGAACAAAACAAGTTTCCTTTCATCGCTTGTATAAAATATGCAAAGCATCTACATAATTTTATTATGATCAAAGAAACAGACTTCTTAAGAATTAAACATATTTTGGGTTAAAAAAAATATATATTCTTAGAAAGAATATTATGTTATATTTTAGTACTTTAAAGTATATATTATGTTTGATCAATATTAATAATAAAATATAAGTACGCGAGAAGCGTGAAAAATGTTTAAAAAAAAATAATGCTACATTTTTTTTTATTTGATCCTTACTGTCTAATGAGGCAAAAGTTTTTCAATCGTTAAGAAGATATTTTTTTTTATATGTATGCTGGTTACTTTTGATTAATGTTTACTAATGGATAAATGGATGTTTATTAGCTCTTGACGAAAGTACATATATTAAAATCAAATAAAAAACAGTTGATTATCAATATCACAAACTTAAACAAAATAAAATGTTTTACATTTTCAAGTAATTTGTCTCTTTTAACTTCCAACGCTGTAAAAAAGTTTCTATTTAAAATGTTTTTATATTTTTATTTTTCTTCATTTTAACTTTGATTTTTAAATTACCCTGAGTTAACTGTATTATAGTTTAATCTATGTTAAAAATTAAAACAAAAGAAAACATGAAAACGTTTAATATTAAGTATTGAAAAGTACATTTTTAGCCGATCCTTACTTTTTTTTTAGTGTAGTCTTTTAAATAAAAGCTTGGATGCCAAGAACATAACTATAAGAATGAGCTACGGGTACGATTATATAAGTACGCCCTTAGATGGTTATGAGTTGTTTGAGTTTAAATGCGTAAACTATGTTTCTCGTTTACATAACACTATTACAATAATGTTATACTGTCATTTTATACAGTCGTCTATATACATAGTAGTCGCGGTACTTCCACCGAGGAAAACGTTAGTTAGTAATTGCCAACTCCTCATCACCATATTGTGTGTGCATTCAGTATTAATAGAAAAAACCGTACAAGTTGTGGTGCTGTTAGGCAATCAAAAATCGATAGTGCCAAATAGGAAAGTAATGTGAACGGACTCATAGAAAAATACAATTTGATACGCTTAGAAAACAACACAATACTCATTTCTTAGATAAAATAGGAAGTTAATGTGAGATTGTATAATATTGTAAAACGTAAACGTTCATTAAAAGTTTAATGAGCCCTCTAACATTCATAATAATAGTCTGAGACATCAAACATTAAACCATGGTCTGTCAATTAAACTTTAATGTAACGTAAATCTATCAAAATGTTTATTCAACCTGATATTTTGAAAATCTGTCAAGCTCGTTATGAAAGATCAAAGCATACTCCGTGGAACTAGTTTAACTTAATTAAATCTCGCCATCTTGGGATACACAGTGGTAGAACTTCACTAGAGCAGTGCGGGGTTCATATTTCGTATACTCTAAATAGAAGTGCTTTCACGGTAGACAGAGTAAGACTTTGTTTACCTAAATGTGTAGAGAACGACTTTAAAAATATATTGGGACGAAAAACTAATTTTCCCTTAATTTACTACGAAGTAAATGGCCAAGCAGATGGTACTACTCTGTCCACTCGTCTTGTTTTGTTTCTCAAAATATACTATAAATAGCTAAATTATCAAATTGAAGTCCTATCGGCATGGGGACATGCAATAGTTATTATTACGTTTGGCAGCACAGCGTGTACAGCTATTTCGTTTTTATACATTTTCGCATTGTTTGTAGTATTGTTAAAGGGCCCTTCATTCCATTTACACGGCTTGTGTTGTACATAAATTATTAAAAACATTCTTCGGGTTCTATATATGCAGAGTACGACTGCGGTGTGTTTAAAACAGATACACTCGTTTGTTCGGTAACGCTTTTTATTATTAATGTTACCTGCTCACGAATTTGGCAGCGACCCCTCGCGCACTCAACAATAATAAATAATACACCGTACACGAGAGTGTATAACTAATCGATCGGGACGAGCGAAAAAAAAAAAGTTATCAAAGCAGCTTTTTTACTACCCTTCTCTCTTGTTACTGCTATTCTGGACGACCAAGGGCGGCGGCGGCGGCGGTGACTAATGTACGAATGAACATAAAATATATATTATACTTTTAAAACCAAAATGGCTCATATACGAAAAACCGTTTCCTATTATTGTCGGTCTGATTTCTAAAAATGTTTCGATGAAAATTACCGATTTTCCCTTTAAAAATCATGTGGTTCAACTAGATAACTAGAAATAACTGCAAGCAACTCCAACTCTAACGGTAAAACACCCGTTTTGAAGTACCTACTGATAAACCTACGAAACATCCCTGCTCGGATATAAAATCCTTAGATCAGGTTTTCGACACTGAAATTAATTATGCACAACGCTCAAAACCTTTTTTTTAATCACATAATGTGATTTTCATGTAAATTCTAAAAGGAGGTTAGTAGGTAGTTAACCGCCATTTAATAATATTAAAAATTAATTTCAAGTACTTTAACAAAGAGGAAACAGGCATAACTGAGCTTCAGGTGTTTGCTAATAATATATTCAGACATTCGTGCAAAGTTTCAGAGTAATTGTATTACATAAATTAGTTAAAAACTTTATCATACAATTAACAGTTAACCAATAAATTAATAGTAATTAAATTATTTTACTTTAAATTTAAACTGTTATTTATTTAAACGTCTTATTACTAAACAATACAAACGCAGCCATAGTTAGAATGATGTTTATATTACTACATCATGAACTTTTTTGTCGTAATACAAGTGATATTGTTTATCCGGTCAAGAAATAACCATCTTGGTCACCGGTCTTGTAACAAAATGTCTTCTTCCAGTTCATAGACGATACCTACTTAATATTAGCAATTTCTCAAAAAGATTTCCCTATTTTTAGTAAAAAAAAATAAATACATGTATTTTGGTAACTTTGGTTTACTATTACGAGTTGATTGTAGTACAGTGTAAAAAGTACATCTGATGGTAATTAACTTATATGTGATTAGACTTACCATATTAGGTAAGTAGTAAGTACTATTATGAAATCACGGAGTCAAAAGCTCATGATTTTCTTATATTCTCATTCCTTCTACACTTAGAACCGATATTGTATTTATAACTGATACAATTTTACATAGTTTTCCGCTTTATTTTGTTTTATTTTAATGTGGGGTTTATTAATCTCATTCATAATTTACATTCATATTTCTGAATCCTCCGCCATCACTTTATCCATTTCACAAACCTAGCGTATTATTAAGGCTCAGTTTTTCTTTTGTCTATATTTATTCATACTCCCTGCTTTCTTATAGTCACACTTTCTCCTCTTCGTTTATATTTAATTTTTGTATCCATTCTTTCAGTACGCTCTGACCTAATGAGCTTAACTTCCTTCAGTTCTTCCTTCTGATACAAATTCCGAATTGTCTCCCCACACTTATTCCCATTTCAAATTTGTATTTAATTTTACTTACATTTTAACATTCTTATTTCGTTTATTTTATTTTTTATTTCTAATTGTTTTGTAGTATAATATCTTTTTTTATATTCAATGCTTAATATTAATATTTATGGTCGGAAAAAATATACTCCCACACTAATATTCATAAAAACACATTTTAAAAGATTATTATTGTACGCTGTTTATTGTGTAAAATAAATATTACATTAGAAGCAGCGTTTAGTTTCAAGGGATGAGAGGAAATTGAAGGTAGGATTTTCTTTGAATTAAATCAACTATTTTTAATGGAATAATTTCAACCCTCCACCTTGCTATACAGAGAAAGGCGATAATCTAATTGGTGTCAACACGTGTGTCTTGGCACAGGCTTTTAATCTTCTGTCTAAAAGATAGACGGTCCAAAAGATCGTATACTACCACAGTACCACGGCAAAGGCAATTAAACGTTTTTGGACCGTATCCATTTTCATTAAAATTGCATTGTTTTCGAGGAACGGCTAAAAATCTTACAGTCCTAAATCTTTGCTTACCAGTTTCAACATCAGACTAAATTCAATAATTAATCTGACAAAAAATTGTTTTACTCTTTTTTTTCACTGTTAAAAAACTAATCTTTAAAGAAAATATACGTATAAAACACCAACGTTGTTATATATTTTCTAGTATCTAAGACGAAACTGATAATCACATAAAGCTATCTTTTATTAAGTTCGAAAATATATTTTAATATTTTTTGCAACAAACTAAATTTATAATAAAGAAAATCTCTATAGCTTTATTTATATGGGTTAAAATGTAATTCGCTCAAAATGGTTGCGACACATAAAGTATAATATGTGTGAGTGTGACTATAGAAATGATAATAACCATTTTGATAAAATGCTAAAGTTTGAATTCGAGAAAAAATAGTAACGATAGATACGATACCTTTAAAAGAAAAATATACATCATAGATAACTTCTATAATAAATTAACGCCCCAAAGGCTTAAGTAAATATTTTAAATATTAAAACACTGTAATAAATTAATCCAATTAGAAAAAACTAATAATAACAAGTACATTAACAATAATATATTTTAAGAGGTTATCAATAAATAATTTTTACTAGCATTAAATGCATTTTAACAAATGGTCATAATCGAAGCTCAACAATTTTTTATATAAGCACACGAGAATATCAATGTAGTTTTTAAAAACCAATAATAATTCGTTTACTTGTAATATGTCTAATATTTAGTTAAGAAGAAAATTGTATTTATTTAAAAATGTTATGTAACAATGTAAGTTGTAGTTTACAAGAGTGTTGTTTTCTATAAAATACAGGAAGTGTATTTTTCAGTTGTTTCAAAACACTTTTGTCCTAGTTAATAGGTAAATAATTCCTACAATAGTTTTTATGTAAATACATATAACAAACTAAGTGTACTTTTGTAAACTATCAGGTAACAATTGTTCATCGTTTGCACACCTCGTGATGACGCCAATTCGGTTTTATAAAACTTATATGTATTATTTATCGTCGAAAATGGTTAAATACAAATCCAGTACTAACTTTGATTGCTTATGGAAAAATACCATTGTTAACGTCTACTTCTATATAGTTTGTAAAACTACTATTACCCATGTTAATATTTGTTAATATTAATTAAGTTGTATCAAAATCGCACTCTTCTTCAAACTGCGTCATATTATTACCAATGTAAGTTCTAATTTATTTATTTTAATCCGGTACTATTATATTTAATTGTTTATTTATTTTAAAAAGGTTCTTATCAAATAAAAATTGCATTTATGAATAATTATTTCCCAAATTAAATGCAGTTTAAAATAAGGATTAGCGTTGTAGTACGAGTGAGCTAAGAGTGTTAATAAAAATAATATATTAAATTTCACCTTGCCTAAAACTTTATTAATTATAAAAGCTTTTGTCTTAAGAAAATAAAATAATTAAAAATTGAAGGTGAATTTTAAAACTATATAAGTTAATGGAATTCTAATGATCAATTTAGAGAGGAATATTTTGAAAAAAATTGACTAATTATAAGTCTTAGGTAGCAATTTATCCGAGTTTTCTTGTTCATTTTTTGGAATCTTAAACTGTTGAACAGTCTTCAGAATTTTATGACACAAATACTATACGAGCTACGGTATAAAAACTGTTTCAAACATTTTTAAATATTCTGTATTTAAATATCTTAAAGGAGTATAATTTCATTTTAAAAATTGTTTGACCGTTTGGAAAATATTTTAGCTTTGATGCGATAGCTGAGAAGATATTGATTTTATATTGATGTATTTTTTTTTCTCTTTACATATCTGAAATCTTATGCAGATGGTTCTTTGGTAGGTCGAAAGTAGAAAAAGTCCACTCATTCATCCCCAAAACCGGGAAAACTTTTTCAACCGTCAACTTTTATTAGCTATAACTTCACGAAAAATGATCGGATCAATTCGAAATTTTTATAGAACATTCATTAGAAATGCCTCTATCCATACATGCACAATAATAATAATAAAAAGAATTGTAAATTATCGTTACATGAATGCATAAAATCATTACCGTTATCATCTATAGGATGTGTAAGAAAAACAAAATCTATAGTCATATTTTTTTATTTATAATGAAAAAACCTAAATAGTGTTTTTTTAAATTTTAACACAATAAATGTGGACTTTGAATAATATTATAGGTTTACAAACTTGAAATTTAGTTTATAACCTGTTATTGTGTATAATTCCAAAATAATACATTTTTTTCTAATAAACAACGGCAAAGATATCACGGATCCCATACCCGTAATACTTGAAGCCATATCGTCGAACCGGAAGCCAGTGGACAAATCCAACGTCGTGGGAAGATACAAGGAGATCTTGAATTTGCGTTAGTGAAATTTCGGGCAGTTGGTTCTACAATTTGGGCTTCGCATACGACGTGGCGGGAAAGGTTACAATCGGGATTGATTTAAATACCGTTAGCACCGAATTACCGATTTGCAGTGTAGATTAATCGAATTAATATTATGTATATCTGACTTGTAGATATTTTTGTTGTATGTAATAACAATTTGGTAACAAATAAAATTTATAAAACGTGTCATTTTATTTTATAACCGTATACGTGTGTACGTAGACTAAAATAATTTAAGCAAACACGAAAAATAATAAACTAAAAAAAAAAAAATCGCTGTCACACAATTTTTTGGAAAATATTAAAAAAGAAAAAACCAGATACACAACTGGCGTTTGTCATTTAAAATATATATTAAACATTCTCTTATCGTTAATGTGATTTTTTTTATGTATTTATTTAAATATAGTAGCTAGGTAATATTGTGTAAAGGTCCAGACGGGAGGTGCGCGCTCAATTAAAATCGAATTTATTTGGTTTCAACTTATAATCAATAAATCAGTAGTCGGTGATGAGCTGATAACTGGTTTTGGGTCCATAGAATTGATTAGATGAACAATAATAATTTGAGCACCATCATCAGGTTGCGCTCGCAGCTCGAGTATACTGATTATATCTATCAGCTTGGCCGCGAGTCACATCCGTGTCACCATTTAAAATACAACCAAAGATGTACATTTAAAATAATAACAGAAATTAACCGGTTGCGGGCAATCGGGGATGATTCCATAGTTCATACATGCAGCAAAACGATAATTGTCTGACATTCTATTAATATTATCACTTGTTTTCTTTTGCACTACAATACCTATAGTTAGCTACTGTAGACACCGTCATAAAGTAAAAGTACAAGTAATGAGTGAGTAAAATTGAACTCATTCAATTACAATAATTCCTGTTGACCTGTTACCTCCCCGTTTCCACTATGCTTCGACCCCACTATGCCTTGACCCCACTGTACTGGCTTTTTTCCTCCAAAATATGATTGCGCAAAAATGACACATTATGAATGTGTTGTTAAATGCTGTTGGAATGGTCGATGATTTAAGTTACACTCGTTTGCACCCAATACAAATATATATGTCCATTACAGTAAACTCTTGTGATCTGAAAATAATATTTTATAATACTATTAATAGAGACGCCATTTTCTCACCATCAGAGTGATGATAAGATCTCACCTTGGAGTGATTGTGCTTAATGATGCATAAGAAAAAAACGATTTCTTTTTTCTATGGTCATAGTGCGAGTGGGCACAACATATCATCATTGTTATAGTTTGTGGTATATTGTGTGGTGGATGATAGCTAGACGTGTTTGGGGGTGAACCGAACCCCCGACCGTTCCTGTCGCCGGGGCATTTGTTGTTAATCAATACACGAGACTGTTACGGCAGTCGCCGCGGCGGTACACAAGGACGCCAGGAAAAGCCGTCGAATATACACACAGGTACCTCTAATAGAGTAATATGTACATTATACTTATAAACATATTAAACATATAAATGGATTTTGTATGTATATAATACGTATCACTCGCCCCACTTAAAGGTTTAACGACCTTATGGCCGAAACACGTGAAACCCCTTCACGTCATCGTCGACGTTTGCTGTTTGACGAATGGTCTTTGTAAGCATCAATCCGAGTCTGTTCTCGATTCGCCCAGGTGGTTTGCATTGTCGATATTTTAGAAAATTTTAAAATGCCAGTGTATAAATCATTTTACAGCAATTTATACGCGGACCTGTTGCTCTATTTGCGTAGTAGGCCCTCGAGTGTTTTGTTCTGTCCCTCTTGACGAGGGATAAAGCCCGTATTTTCTTTTAACACTTTTAAACGTTTAACCAAGCGCTAGGAAGGACATCCCGCGTTTACACAGTCAATTAGACCAGAATAAGCTATGAACATGACGCTTTCTATCGGCGTACTAAATTCGAACAACGAAAAGTTTAAGATTCTCTCATTTCGACGAAAGTGTCTACAAAATCTGCATCGTAGAGGTGTAAAAAATGAAAGAAAGCGACCACGCGATTGTTAAACCTTGGCCAAACTTATGTCGGAATTGATTTTTTTTAGCCGGCCCTGTTGTTGCACACCTGTGAACCGCCATCGCTGTCGCATTCGCCAATTATCCCCGACTGCGACCGCTATACTTTGAGCCACAAACGAACATTAAACTAAATCAGACAACAATGTAATGACTTATTCACGAATACGAAACATTAAAATATAAATCATAATCACATATTTTCGTCAAATACACGAGTATTATATATATACATTTTTCCCAATACGGAAGTCACTTTAAAATAAATAAAGAAAATAGATAGCAAATGATAAATATTCTTTCGATCCTCTTATGGCTTATCGTATTGGCTTATCAATTCGTAATTATATTTACAGGTACACACACAAAAAAAAAATAGAAGATTCTGATTTTTGTTTTGCAAGTTATTTAATATTTTAGAAGTGATATAAAAATAACTAAATGAGGCGCTAGAGAAATTTTGATGCGAGTTTAGCGGAAAAATAATTGATGTATCTTGGTTCTTGTTTAAAAATCGTACTTATGAGAATAAAAAAATATACAAAATGTCAAAACTTTACATAGAACTAACTTACTATTTAAAGGGTAGAAACTCACTGGCAGTAAGTATATAAATATATTAATCATTATATATTAATGATACGCCGTTAAAAGTAATAGTTTGTAAAACTGTAATTCATCGATAATAAATTATTGTAGTCTTAAATGTGAATTTATGAGTTGATAGACTTGCAACATTGCAAGTAATGCTATAAGTTTATCAATATTAAATGTGTGCTGATGGCTGATTCGTGTTCGGCGTATGCGTGTGCGTGTGTGTATGTTTATTGATTATAAGACAAGGTTTTGTGCTACATACCTAAACGCAACAAAGCGCATAACAAAAACGTTCATACTGTAATTAAAAAAAAAATTAAAAAATAATAATGCAACAAAGAAACACAATCGATAATCGAGTTACGAATGTATATATAGCGGAAAACGTGATTTAAAATAATGCTTTCTAGTTTCAATTGACTTAACTATGGTTTAAGTTTGAAACTAGAAGTCTTACAACATTAATCATTATTATAAAAACTAGAATAACATAAAACATTAATAGTATAAATTACAATAATATTATTTGTTTAACTTATTATTAATAATTTAAAAGAATTATTTTTATAGCACTTACTGTTATCCCTGGGGTCGGTACACTATGCAATGCTGGTCTTAGGTTGGCTATTCAATATGAAACTCTAGGTTCAAAAGAACTAATGTATATATATACATATATATATATATATATAGAATAAAAGAATACAAAAAGATAGCTATAATAATGGGCTTAAATATGCATTAAAAAATCCGCAAAACGCAAGTAAGTCGATAGTTGAATATAATCGAATAAATGTGGGATAGTCACTCAAAGAACTTTAAAATAAATAGTTTACTAAGTACAAAAAGTCTAAGTACAGCGATTATAATATATAATGTATTATAATTTATATTGTAATTTATTATACCGTTGTACGTGACGGCGTGACTTTACACAATGAATGCATGTAATTAATTATCATTTTAGGGTATTATACTTACACGTGTATAATGCATACAATACGGTGTTTGGCATTGTTAATATTTTTATTAATATTTATCGGCAAACAAAGCGATTATGAGTGTGACGAGATCAAATCTATATACTTTTGGTACGTGTGCGCTTACCAACTGATTGCAAACTTCACAGCCGGCTTCAAATTAAATTTTATGGAACTCGCCCTCCCCCAACACGTAATTGGATTTTCCAACGATTTCATAATAATAATTTTTGGTGTGTATTAGGGTGGTCCTTATTTTAATTTTCATTGTCGCTTTAAGCGGACGCCTACTCAATATTGCTTTTAAAAAATTGGCAGTGTCAATTTAACAGAATTGAACAAATCCTTTTTAATAATATAGAATTGGTGATTTTTTATCAAAATTTGATAAAAAAAAATAATTTCATTAGAATCTCAATACAAGAAAACAATTGTTTTGTTTAAATCGTGTTTCAATAAAAAAAAAATTGATGTACTAATACATTTAAGAAAAATTTCTTTATAAGTTTTGTTTTTTTAATTGATAGAAGTTAAACTCAATAAAAAATGTTAAATCAGGCAAAAGTGTTCTAGAGAATTTACTACAGGCCGAGACTATATAATATAAATGTTAAGGTTATTACCATAAATTACTATACAATGCAAATAATAAGACAAATAAAAAAAACAAGATTTAGACTTGTAATCTTATAATAACCTCAATAATCGTTTTTATTATATAAACTAGACAAAGGACTTTCGGTTTGAATGCATTTTTGATGTTAAAGGTACTCAAGTATACTCAGTTATGTGGGTGGACAAAACTTTCAAGGCAGCGTCCGTCAACCCTTGGGTGTGCAATTTCCTCTAACAAGTATCATGCAATTACCGCATGTTTATGCTTGTTTAAACGTACCAAACTGGCCTTTCTTTGTTTCCACTCCCACACACACACCAACACTTGTGGTTAACCCCTTATAATTTATCGCACTCATGGCGAACGGCTGTCGTTTGGATAAACCTCTTTAAAACACCAGCCCCGCCCGCCATACATAAGACGTTATTCACGATCCTTATATTTTACTTGTGGAATTCAATTCTAAAATTCCCGTTGTATACTTTTCTGCATAATATAGTATGTACAGGGTGTTCCGGATATCCGTTGCTTTGTTAAACTTAGCTCACCGTCTTTACGTTTAGTCAAAACTCCAAAAAAAAACAATTGCTATTGTTATACAATTATTATAATAATATTGTACAGCTATTGTTGTACAACATTATCACAAAGTAACCATTTTTATGTTGCCAAAAGTTACCAGACTTTATCATATGAACCGTTTTGTATTATACACACATCGGGCAGTTCTGTAAAATATATTAACATGCTCTACAGTGTATACCGTTACTTAAATACGTATTGATTAGGATTAAGTAGGTAGATGAAAAAAAAATTGTTTTTGCACTTAACACGACTCTGTAAATGTCATACATGGATGAGAGAGAGACTGATGATTCTTTAAAGATCCCAAAGGCTACCTGAACCCGTCAAGTGGCGGTCGTAACTCGATTCCAAACAAATCTACCGCCCCAAGTCCCACAAGGTATCTTTTTACTGACATTAGTGATAAATGAGATTTTAATTCTTTGTTAAAGTTGGCCCATGTAATTACGTTTAACTAGATGTTACTTCGCTAACAGATTATGATAGAAGGTTAGGAATGCGAGGAAGGAACATTTCTATTATTACACGTCAGTATTATTATTATTTAGTGATAAACAGATTTGTCTATTAAAATAAATAGTACGCAACGCACTTCTGCATTCATTTTGCATATACAACGCGCCTTGTTTAAACACCAAACGCCGGTTCGCCTTTTTTCATTTAAAACCTGTTTAATAAACGACATTTAATATGTATGTTCAATATGTATGTTATATTTAACGTAAAAGTAGCGTACAACGTTAGTCTAAACATATATACATAATTTGTTTTTATTATATTCTTATTTTAAGAATATAAATAAGATAATGGATAGCAGCGACCTACATTTTTTTACACCAACTACACTTTATTTTATTATGATTTTATTTTTTTATAACGGTAATATATTAGATATGACATATGTGATCACGTTACTATTTTTGAAATATATAATTCGTTTTTATACATTTTAGGTTTAGCCAATCTGTAATTGTTTGAATCGTGAACAGTTTCTCATACATTTTTCCAAAAAAATAAAAGCGGTGCGGCGTAAAAAAGTTTTCGATCAAACACTACTGCAACACCAACAGGAAAAAATTATTTTGGACAAACATTCCATTAAAAAACAACAAGGTGCTAATAATAAAAGTTAAAACAAAAAAAAGTGTTTTTATCCTGTGGTCCTTATGAGACGTATCACCCTTTTAGCCACTACATATTATGAAGTTCAACGTTGTTGTTGACAAAACGGTCTTACCGAAACCATTTTTATCTAGCCACAACGTTTTACGCAACTATTGTTAATTATAACATAAGTCATTGAAAAACCAGAAACAATCGAATGATGAAATTATTAATAAATCTGAGGACTTACCCTGAAATGCAGCCTCGAATTGTAAATTTTTTTCCGCTGTCTGTGTTTCGCAAACAACTGTTACCGCCACCGTTAAAAAAACGGCTATGGCCATTGCGGTCAACCGATATTCACTCATATTAACTTGGCACAAATTTCAATGACCGAAAACCATTTATCCACAACTACTATTCGCGCCCTTGCGTTTTCTCGGCGGAAATGTCATACTGTCTTCCCTGACAACTTGTCACTTCATTATAACTTTCTAATCATGACTGTTCTTCAACAACAAAAAAACCCGTCAATTCTGTCTCGACTAACCCAGGATATGCTTAAAACGGAGAATAAAAAAAAAAAAAATCTATAAACAAAAATTTGAACAAAAAAAAAACCAAACACGACCCCCTTAGTCGATGCGTTGCGGACCTTTCAAGTTCTTTTAGGCGACTGACAGTCTGCCTGTTCACACTATAGTCACTAGGTGAAATCGTCGACGCTTTTCGCCAGTAGTCGTGCCATCTACCGGTTATGGCCAACAGCCGTGTCTGCCACTGAAAGTCCCTTGGAAAATTCCAAAGACCTTCCGAACACAATCATTATAGGTTTTGGCGCCATATCGTCATAGCAATATAAACAATAGTTAGTACAAGTTGTACTAACTTACTTAATACTGTACTTAATACTTGTACTGTACAACTTTGAGCAAAAATGTTAATCTGTATTAACCTCTATTCGTTTTTAACCAACTAAAAACGGTTTTAAGTTTTACAGTTTCGTCTTGAATGTTTTCCAGACGAGTGTAAGTAATTTTAAGTGAAATAATTCTGGGCATAAAATCCATGCTTGACCAACTTCCCATAATATGACTGTAATATCACATTATGCGAATTGGTTGAGTTTTTTTAATAATAACTATTTTAAATTGCACATTTACCTCGTATATTACTCATCAAAAAGTTAAAATTGAAATATGAAGCAACATCTTTGAGGGTATTAAATGGATATATTTTATTTGAAATCTAACTAAACTAGTACTCTCATCTTTTTGAGAAATACCCACTAATCTTTGACTGCTATAACTGGTTTTTAACTATTCGGCACATATTGATCAATATCATCGCAGAAAACAAATAAAATCAAAACACACTATTTTTCTAACAGATGGTAAATGAATAATACAATTTTGAAATTTTGTTATATTTTCAGTACAGTAAATTTAAAATTTTAATTTTCTATTTTGCTTTTTTACTGTCTGATATAGTGAAATTATCTTTACTATTTTGTACTAATATGTGATCTGTGTTATTTTGTCTGCACTAAAAATAAAAGTGTATTATTTGAATGGCAATTTTTGGGGGTAAATCGTTAAAATTTTGGTTAAACTTGGTGTACAGACTTAACAAACGTATGTAATTTTGTTAACAATATAATTTTACTTAAGTTTGTGTCAAAAAAACAATTGATTGACCGTGCCATAGCGTGATCAATATGGCTACTAGTTTTGAAAATGTCAAAATTTTACTTTTTCTAACTTCCAACTAACTTTCAAACTTATTACTATTTTCAAAAATAATATCTATGTTTATGCGCTGTAATACTTTCTGTTGTGCTTTTTTTTAGTTGTGAATTTCGTAAGACTTACCTACTTAGTCAAAAAAACAATATTGTAGAACATAAAACGTGTACCCACATTTTGTATTACAAGTACTCGTGGATATTTATAAGTAGGTAGTATTATGTAAATATTTAATTTAATATTTATTATAAAATGTAACTATTTATTTCTTAAATGAACATACAATATAATATGTTACAATACTATACACTGTATAGTATACAGCATTGAAATACTGCAGTGTGGAAATTCGCATTTAGTCAAACAAAGCAACAATTAAAAATGTTATGTGAAAGTGTGTATTCAAAATTTCAAAGTGCTGTTAGGCCAGTTTAATAATGTTATTAGACTACTAACCAGTAGCAATGGGTCATCTATAAATTAATGGTTTTAATGGTTCCTGTTCTTTAAAACATAATTTTAATGATATTTTTAGTAAAAAATCGATTTATGACAAAAATTAACGATGTTCTGTTATCGTGAAACTTTTCTCCTTATAAATCATACCTTGTAAATGTTTTTTATCATAAAAACATTTATGTAGGTATGTAATTTTAAGTAGGTATAAAGATGGTTCCCAAGTATTTCGAATAGAATACAATTCATATAACCTTATTATTTTGAGTTAATAGTACAATTACTGTTTATGTTCTCGTAGGTCTCAGTTCGATAAAAATATTGTACTCATCACTAACAGCTGATTACTTTTTGCATGGATAAGTTTTTTCACAAACGTTTTGGTTTATGTTGATTAAAGCATGTTTTATAGTCTTCAATACATTTTGTAAAATGTAGGTCAATAGCTCTCGCCTCTCAATACTTTTTGAACAAGGTCTGGTACTATATCATACTTTAATGGCTTTACATTATTATAGTAAATCACTAACAAAATATAATAATCTAATAATTGTAAATTAATTTACATTTGGAAATTATATTATTATTTCTCTGGACAGTTGCTGTATCCTAGTTTAATAATTACAACAGTCGTCGAACAAAAAGCATCTAGCACTATGATGATATGATGAAAAAATAAAATGTGGTATCTTAATGAAAAAAAATTTTCTACGAGTATATTTTAGCTTGTAGAATGCGACTGCCATTGTCAGTTTAATTCATATTAGACAGATAGGTATAATATTTTTGTGTCTTACTTTTGTACCAAAAACTTCCTAGAGAATAAATTATATTGCCTTTTAAAAAAGAAAAAAAATATTTAATTGTTGATTATATCTATAATGATTACACTAGTATAATATTAATTGTTGGTATACGAACTAGATTGTGATTGTGATGATTAACCTTGAAAATTGTGATACATAATTAAATAGAACACCTGAAATTATTGAGAATAATAAAAACCCTTCTTTTTTTTTGAAAATCTTTTTTTAAAATTATAATACAAAGCTTTTTATGCAATTGCTTTCATATGTATTATGTCATTTTGCTACTATATAGAATCCCCCTAGTGACTTTTTTCTGTTGTAACAAATAAAATTATATATTTGAAATTCGAATTAAAAATACCCGTAGTCGTCTATAATATGAGAATGTCGTGACTTATTTTTTAATATCCATTATTTAAGAACTAAAATTTTAATATGATTCATACAACTGTTAGGAGTACAACAACAAGGCAGCGTCACCAACAAAACAATGTTTAAATAAGAGTATTACAGTGGGCACACAAAACTACTAAGATAACATAATACTCAAGTACACGTCAGTATATAAATAATTTTATATAAATGACAAATATTTACACGTTTGCGTGGAACTCCCATTTACAATTTCATAAGAAAATTGTAAAGATAATATTTGTTTTTCTGCCAAAAACATTAGTACAACGAAACATACTTTAGCTGTCTACTATAAATTCACCATCATATTTAACATATCAAACCCTCTCGCATAAACTTGATAAACTTCAATAGAAAGGTAGATTTTTTTTCATAACCTTACAAAAAAAAAAAAAATTATACATAGCATTTTAAATGTTTTTATTTGTTGGCTGTTTAGAATCGGTATAGTTCTTTATAAGTATGATTATTAACATGGGTACAATTATTTAGTCAAAGCTAAACTTGTATTTTTTTTTAATAATTCAATCAAACACATTATAATAATACATTATAAATATAACGACGTCAACCCGTTTTTTATAGACAATTTTATTATTATTATTTATAAGTAGTATTTTTAATATTATTTTTATTATTATATAATATATTTAATAATAATTTTGTAAATTTAAATTTCTATGACTAGAACCGAATTTGTTTACATGGAGCTTTTAAAAACATTTGTACAAAATAAACCTATAAAATAGTACTAAAATAAAAATGGGTAAATATTTAAACATAATAATTGTAATGAAATGTTGCACTCGAAGAAGAACCAACAACTTTTAATGCGAAACAATAAATTATTATCATAGTTTTCTTTCTCCGTTATAATTGTTTTTTTTTGTTTGGAGAAGAAAATGAGATTTGTACAAAATGGAAAAAAAGTGGTTATACTTATTATTTTTTTTTCATAAAACACCAAAAAAATGTATATACAGACACTTACATAAAAAATTGTTTTTTTTTATGAAAGTCTCAATAACAATGTAATATAATTTACTCCTAATTATTTTTGCTTAAATAATTCAAAACATTTTTGTTTAAATAAGACATTGAATAAAAATCGTTGTGCCTTAGTATAAATAGTTATAATAATAATAATAATTATAATAATAATAATAATAATATCATAATATGTAAAACTTTTTATTCACATTCACTGTACTAATTGTAAACTTGTTGTAAATAATTATATTTAGTTTAATTTAAAGTGATTAAAAGCTAAACAAATCTATTCTACGCATTCATATTTTTGTCTTAAATATTTACACAAAACAAAAATTTATCTATAAAGAGAATTCTAACGCTACGGTTGAATTACATTATTAACTTTGGATCTTTATAAAAACAAATAATAGGCACTGAAAAATTGTCATCTTAGTGGAACCGTGTCTTTTCTATGCGGACGATATGCGGATTTGATTATAACATTTGATTACATAAATTACATATTTTTAAGATACGGTACACATTACCAAACTGTACGATTGATTTTAAAATATACCTTTTCCAGTGTATAGATAAGCTGTGTTATAAACAAGAATGACCACCGATTTTATGCGAAATTCCTGCCCGTCTATGAACTATGACGAGGATACCTTTGTTGATAATGGGAATTCGAAAAAAAAATAGTTACCGGCTTATCTGTACATTTAAAAACCAACGACTGTACACTACCATTTACTGGGATGTAATCAAAACAAATTAGATAATTAATATTGCCAGATTTTTTCCAGTCTACTCCCGCCGCTTGGTCCTCTCGTAAAAAAAATGGTTTTAATGTAAAATTTTACAACGCCTAAAAAGATTTTCCAAACTACTGTGTGTTTTTAGCGTACAACTTTGCCCATTATTGTGAATCAATTCCCATTTGTTGCCATTTTGTTACCCACAGTGTCCCTCCCTTATGGAATACAAACTTAAAATAGGGGTGGGGGGGGGAATATAATTTATATATTATACAGCTTGAAAATGTTTACAATTGAATGTACTTGTATCGCGATTAGTTACTAATTGTTAAATGATTTCACTTGTGCTAGTATTGAGTGTGGTACAAAACTTAAATAACAAAAAAAAAAAATGTTTGGAAAATAGATTAGGTAACACGTTTATGGTTCGTTTTATAGGTAATATTGTGTGCATTAACATAATATAATGTATTGTACGATACGACTTCTTAAAATAACATATTAATACCGCATAAGCTGTTTTGGAAATGTGTGCATTGAATTTTCGTGTAGGTACATAAAATCTGTAAACATAAAAACATGAATTATCTTTTTAAATAAAACTAGTTCATAATACTACATTTAGCTGACTTTAATCAATCGAATAGACTTTTTATACTACACAGTTTCAATGGCGAAAGTTGTAATTTACTATGTCAGTAGAGTTGTACACCTATTGTTAAATACGCTTAAAACATTTGAAGATTATTCAAAACCGTTGAAAATTTGTGGATTTGCTTAGCCTAAACATATATGTAACCAGGAAGACACTAATGAAAGGTTAGCTATTTTAACATAATAATTGTTATTAGTTCTAATTTATTTCAAACCGTCTGAAAATTCGTCGTAAGTAAGATCATTTAATTATTTAGTATTAAGTTGCAATATGAACATAAAATTGTAGATTATTACGGATAATATTTGTTTTTTCAACCGAGTTAAAACATTAATTACAATTTACACATAGGTGATAGAAAATTTTTGTTTTTTGACATTTTATAAATCAATTCTTTGCAATATAATTCTCTGTGAAATTGAGAAGATAAAATATAATTTAGTTTTAAAATGTTTTTTTTATAATAATTTGTAAAAAATAATGTTTGCTACTTTATTTTTATTGTTACAAAATTATATAATCTATTGAGATTGAAAAAAGAAAAGGGCCTGATACTGTGTGCATAGATTTTTTACAATTAGAAGTGGACACTCTGCTGCTACAAAACCAACACCCACATGCCATTTAAATGCAGCTTTTGTGTAGATAGAATATATTTTGAATAGCAATGACGATGCGGGGTACTGGGCAAACGTAGGTAAAATATTTTGTTTGGATTTTATGCCAGACCTTTAGCGTGTCAACCGTGATAGGTGCGTTTCCGGTTAACGAAGTCTAATACAGTCCACATCCTCTAAGGTTGTTGGCAATTATGACGTCTGTAACAGCGTCGAACACAAATTGTATATTGTTCGTATCCGTTGCACACGTCATGTGGCAGTAAATCTCTTTTGTAGTGGACTTGTTTTTGGCCTCAAACTGCGCCTGGATATAGGCCGCAGCCTCTCCATACTCTTGGGCCCCTGAAAAACGGAACACATAATAGTTATTATTTAGTGATATTATTATTTTTAAAATTATACATCCGTATTGAACATGGCGCAGAGCCGTCGCCAATTCGCAATAGTGATTAGTGACGCTGTGCGCGAGGAGTTCAGGACAGAAATAAACTTTTTATTTTTAAATTGTTCTTTTTTTTTAATAATAACTGTACACACATTCCAATTGATTTGTTGTTGAAATCTATTAGACCGAACTTAAAATGTGTGTAATAACGTTTTGACGTACCTCCGTATTCCGGGAAACATATGGTGAGCGGCGATTTTTTGATTTTCTCTTCGAACAAGTCTTTTTTGTTTAGAAACAATATGATGGACGTGTCTGTGAACCATTTGTTGTTACAGATCGAATCGAACAGCTTCAGACTCTCTTGCATACGATTCTACAACATAAATATAAAATATGTATCTATTTTGAGGTGGCCCGGCGAGCAGGTTCCATTGTAGAAGACTTTACACAAGCATGATGCGCGCATAAGCCATCTCATTAACGTCCATCTCGTTAGTATGAATTGTTATACTCTTAGTAAATTAGATTAGTAAATAGCCTTATTATGTATGTTTATTGTTTATAAACATATATATATATATATATATTATTCGTCAAAAACTGTTGTAATACTAAATTTGGAAAAGGTCCAGCTGCCAGAAAAATAAATATTTTTATTGGCTGTTATGTCATGTTTATTGGATGATGTTGTGGTGTTGTTATACAATTTAATTATAAAAATACAAGTATTTTAAAGTATTAAAATTACATTTACAATTAATATTGTAAAACATATTTGACTATCAGCACTGAAAAAGAAAAGTTAAACGAATTTCCTGAACGAGTTCTATATTATGTAGTAACACAACTCTAAAATGCTTCTTTTTAAAATCGATAAACAAAAAACTAGAAAGAATTATTTTTTAGGAATACATAATTATACATAGAATTATAGTTCGTTTTAACTATAATACATTTTACCTAAAAAAATGGTACCAAAAATGAGAGAAAAAAGACTAAGAATAGTAATGAGAATCAACTTAGGAGGAAATAGGGGTAGAGGAAGGCCGAAAAAGAGGGGGTAGGATGCATTTGAGAATGTGAGGACTGCTGGTGTATGCTTGGATGATGTGGGTAATCCGTAGTCGTACAAAATAGAAGTTTAGTGTTAAGGTGGCCGACCCCAAATAGTTGGAACGAAGGCGAAGAAGAAGAAGGCCTATACAAATACATAGTATCAAAAATAAAATAAAAATTATTATATTGATAATAATATTAATTGTACTATTAATTTGGTGGTTATAGTTTTATGTTTTTAATCATTAACCGGTAAATTTATTTGTATTGTATAAATATACCATACTAACAACTTATATATATATATATATATATATATATATATATATATATTAATACACCGGATGCTTAAAGTAGTAAAACCACTGGTTAAGAAAACATTCTGTATTGAATATAGTTTAAGGGTTGACCGAGGAGGGTATAATGTGGCAGCATGGCAGAAAGTAGTAGAGGGGTAATACTACCGGTGATGGTGGTATCGATCGTAAGCGGTGTTGCCTTGACGACGACCATCGCTAGCGTTGGAGATAAGATCTTCATATGTATGTATGTATGTATATGTGTAGATATTTAAAGGGTATTTTACAAAAATTTACTCGTAACATTTTTTTTTTCGATGTAAATAATAATATTTTTTTAAAAACAAATTAAAATATAATTGCCGCATTCGCACAAAACAAATTACCGTTTATAATATACTTTTTTTAAGCTTAAAAAAAAAAAAAGTATATACTGATTTGATTGGGAATGATGCAGTTATGTGTATATGTGACCAAAAAGTTCAATGTTTTCAAAAACTCGAGGGAAGAATAGGGTAATAACAATAACAGTCAATGATAAAAATCTGGTGCAGCAATTTAAGTTTCAACATATAATGTATGCTGTAGCCGAAAAAATAAAATGTATACAATACCAGCAAACATTTTTTGGGAATATCAACAAAATCGTTATTAATAAAGGTATAGTAAACTTTTCATTAAAAGATGAAGTAAAGACTTAAAAAAAGTTTTAATTTTATTAAAAGTATTATATATTCGCAATGGCGTAATTACTACGGTCAAATAGATGAAGATAATTTCTGATGCTAAATAAATTTGTTCGTTTTTTTTTTTAGTATTATTTGTTTATAACATATTGCGATGCGTTAACTGTTGGGCTGTAATATAAAAGGAAATAAACTGGGATTTGTTATTTAATTAGTTAAAAGGTCACTAAACATTATACGCTATCACATTTTGTACGACCCGATCAGAATACATTTTTTTTATTATTATTACTAATTATTATAGTTGGTTACTCAATAGTGATCGTGAAAATCAGAAATTGTTTAAAACCTCAAAGACAGGGTCTAGATGCACGTTCAACAAGTCAATACGGATGCTTTGTATAAAAAGTAGCTGTCGGGGATAACACTACACACCGTGATCTCTATTGAGATTATCTAATATGGATTATGTCACGTTAAAATTTCAAAGCCGAGTCGTCGACAAAGGTTCTCGAATCGCATTATTTGAATAATCGTAAAAGTGACAAGAAGAAACATAAAAAAGAAAACATCAACACGACCCCTGAATGTTTCCTTCTAGATTATTGATCTCGGACAATATTTCATTTTTAATCGAAACATGAGCTAAACAACGGATATTGATTAACACTAAGTGGTTGCGTTGCCAAAAACTGCAAACGCTTCCAAACAGGTGGGAGAATTCGCATCATTTTACTGAACAGACGGTGCAAGTGTTTTTGTAGTTTTACATGCAACTATAATAATATAGTCAGTATGTCTGACGAATGAGATAATTTATTGAACTACAGCGACGTGTATAGTTTTAATTAAATGTCAAAGATCAATTAACGCCAAGGCGGGTCGACCGTCTCGAGAGTGTGAATTAAACCACTCCATTAAAAAAAAAAATACGAGTCTTGACGACCTCTTTTTTTTTTATATACCCTTTATCCCGTTTTATAATGAATCAAAGAGTTATAAATAATTATAATATTAACACATATGCTTGATCACGGGCGTACTCTATTACAGTTTTTTTAGTCTAGTACCTAAAAATTATAAGGTTTGTTACTATAAAGCCAACGATTGTTATCGATAAGTTTACAATTATTTCACTATCGTGGTAATTATTCGAAAGGATAAAGAACTGGTACATCTGTAAAATGCTTATGACTTTTACTATATAAACGTACATTATTTGAATAATTTGATCAACAAGTTAACTATTATATTCAACTTCGAATTTATTAAATTTTTGTAGGTAAATGAAGTGGGTAGCCTAAGTTTTTTTTTTAGAATAAATACATTATAGAATTTTTAAATTTATGTATTCTAGAAATAGAAAATTATAAAGTTTAAGGGCCATTAAGTATAATGATATTTTTTTCATTTTATAATATGTTAAAAAACACTATGCTAACCATAGTTTCGTTTTTTCGCTTCTAATAGGAGGGAATCCATTTCAAAACTATAAATCTAGAGGCCGAACTTATTGAAGTATTTTAGTTACGAACGAGCTTGAGTAATACATTTTGTGGCTATATTCCAAAACATGGCATTGCCACTTGTTTTTTTATTAAGGATAGTTTTTTTCGGCTCCACGTATTTGATGTCTTGTGGAACTATATTATATAGGTCTAAAATAATATTAAGGTTTTTTTTTATAAAATCTATAGGTCACAAAAGTGATAACTAGGCAATAGCAAATTACTTGGTTTATTTGTTTTTTATTACCATGGGCAATAAAACATTTTATCCTTAAATGGAGTTAACTCGCTTTTGTATAAATATGTATTTTTCCGCTATACCTATAACATACGGTTTTCATACTGGAATACCACTTTTTTGGGTAAAGAGCCTATTTTTTTTACCTTTTTGCGGTTTTAACAATAGGCTTTCATGTCTAACTCAAATTTTTTAATTTCAGTAATGATAAGTTTTGTAATACAGCCACTCGTATAAGAAATTTTTGGGTAATTGAGACGGGAATAAAGGGTTTGTGGTTACATTAATTATAATAACTACCAGGGTTGGGTAAAACCTGGGTTTGCAGAATTTTGAACCAAATTTGTTAGGTTAAAAGAAATGCATAGATTTTTAAAAGTGTGAATTTGGGACTTTCATAATTCTGATAATGCTTGTTTTGCCCAACTCTGAACACAGACATATCAGGTCGCGCACGCGAATGGAAACAACTATTGCGGTATAAATGGGATCTTACCGTCGTCTCATCTTCGTGAAGCACTTGATCGTATTCAGACATGGCCACACAGAATATGATCGCCGTGACATCTTCAAAGCAATGGATCCATTTCTTTCGCTCCGATCGCTGACCGCCGACGTCGAATAATCTATACAAACCATACAACAGTTAAGTACACAAGCGTAAAAAATCTATCAAGTCCGCACACTCACTTGAAGTTAAGGTTTTTAAACGAAAAATGTACTTCGACGATACCGGTGGTTTTCACTCTGGTACGCAGTATGTCCTGTTCGGTGGGCTGGTAATCTTTAGACCCTAACCTGTCCAGATCGTCCAAAAAACTAAACAAAAATTAAATAACACCCATGAGTATTGAGTTCATTAAAATAGCACGTTACTGTACTGGAAGTAAAATTGTACCGAAGACTTCGTAAATAAAAAAAGACCTTTCTAATAACAGAACCTCTCATGTATTATATTCAAATAAATATGTAAAAACAATGCAAGTGCCCATATGATGTCCACTATCGGGTATAACAATAATATTGTATTGGTACCTAACAACCGTTCACACATGCCAGTTGTCTTAACAAATTTACAAAAGTATTTTTTTAGTTCAACCCGAAGGAAATACAGAAAAAAAACTATTCAACAAATAAATATAATATTTTGACTATCTATCCACGTTTATTAAATTTAAGGTAGATAAATTACAAGTGTTTTTACAAGAGTGAGCACTGGTTTTATATAATTGTCTTTATTATACGCCGTGTTATTTGTGTCATAAATAATAGTCGTTTTTTGTTAATAAGTAGGTACCTAAAATATTGTATACTTTATCATTTAAATGTTCTAGTGTACGTCCTACAATTACGATCGGTCAGGGTACTTTTTAAATTTTTAATTTTAACTCTTTCCAAATTTAATTTTAAAATTTTAAATCTTACATAATGTTCAAACGTGTTTTTACATAGTAGGAATAAGATAAAAAAAAGTTCGCTGAACGATCTCAAGTAAACTTCATGACGAATTCAAATCGGTTTTCAGATTACTTATCGGATCACTGGTTCAGCCTGTGCGATGGAACAAAAAATGTACATTATATTAACTAAAATGGCTTTTACTCATAGACAAAATAATTTAAATTAAAAATAATACCATGAAGCTTATACAAATTAACCGGTAAATTAATTGCCATGGTGGAATTTTATTATAACCACTTTTTTTCTCTTAAAATATTGCCTATACAAAACTCCTTAAAAACCAACCGCTTGCAATCCCCTTAAGCCAGAAATAATTGAATTAAAACAACTACACAGAATATATAAAATGTACACTGTAAACAAATATTAAACAAACATTGAACACTTAATTTTGATACACTAATTTAATATTTAAAAAAAATAATAAAAGTTTCGTTATTGTCCCACTATAGGTAAGGCAACATTATATATTAAGCTGTCCTTTTTTATTTTTGCTACAAGTTATTACGCTTAAACTTTACTAGGAAATCATATTATTTGAACTTGGGACTACTGTACGCGCTCTACTAAAACACTGAGTTTTTCCATCTATGTTTTATATCTACAACATCATAGAGACAACACCGTAGTTAATTCTTGTAAAAAGAAGTGTATATATATAATATCTTTATTTTTTTCGTTTATAACAAGTTGATAAGGTTTTACAATAATGTGTTTCACATTTTTTTTTTATCGAGGAATCAGCGTTACTTTTTGGCCTACTAAAAAACTCTTCATACTTTATCTCTTGTTCCACTTAATTTATCACTTTAATTTTCATAACACCGTGCACCTCTAATATTGGAATACAAATTATTTGTATTATTGGTTTACCAATTGAATTTTAAATCAGATACAGATGCACAGAACGCATACAATAACTTTTTAATACTATACTATGTACCTACATTCACAGCGTTTTACTAACTTTTAATTAATAAGTCCAAAAATAATTATACTTTATTGTAAAAAATAACTACAACAGTACTGAACTAAATCTAACCCATCTCGTGAATTAAATGTTGAAAACAAATTGCATCGATCATATATTTTGGTGGTTCATTTTGTCTAATAAATATTTAAAATATAAAGATAATTAATGTATTGTAAAAATATTATATTTTTATAAACATATTAATATTACAGCACAAAAAATTATTAAATAATAATTATACTAAAACAATATTATTAAAATATAACTTTTATAGGTTGCATTAGTCGAGATATCATTTTTTTTTTTTTTTTGAGATAATAACCTACATGAGTGTTGGGAGGAGATTGTTTTTGCCAGAAGTGTATAAAAAAAGCGGTGCTTTTACCGGCGTTTACAGAAAGAAATTTACAAATGTTTTTGGGTCTTTGCAGAGACAACTTAATAGATTAATTGGCTCTCGTTGTCGGTAAATGAGCGATACACGGTATGATGATAATATATATTTTAAGGTACAACGCCTAACAGATCGGCGGGTTTGCACGTTTCCCTCGGCGGAAAGCGGCGCGGCGACGGCAGTATCGATTCAATGACGTCATCAAGGACCACGCCCGTCCGCCGGCAACTACACTATCCGGTGCCTCGCACCCCTATATCCAACAACACTGAATTGGACTCACACGGAAAGGCAGCTGTTTCAAAAAAATACTGTTTAGACACACACACACACACCGATAAGAGTTTTCTAATCGGTAAAAGCTACAATTGTGCTCGAGTATAATTGTCACAACAACGTTAAATTATTGGCCTTTTTGTGAAAAAAAAAATCATCAAAGGTTAATATATTAACAAATCAAAAGAAAACTTTTCGAAATCACAATTAATGAAACGTTGAAACGGCCGACCAATACGCGCCTGAACAAATTCTTCTAATTGATGGTGTATTATGTTATTTTGTCAAATTAGGTACCCGTATTTATTTGTTTTTTTTTCAATTATTGTGCTATAATGTGGTATAACCACTGATAAGAAACCGAGTACCGATTTATCATAAAAATAAATATTACTACAATTATTAATATCCAGTTAATGTAAAAAAATGTGTTCAATCTTCACACATGATCTGCAAGATTGGTTTTGCGTTTGATGACACGGACCGTATCGACAATAGAAGATGTATATTATTCCAATTGTGATTTCTTAAAAATCGTGGTATCTTAAACCGAACACAATACACACTTGAAGTCGCGGGAAATCGAATTCAATTTCAAAGCACCGACTCGTGTTCGGTATAGTCATATTATTCCAGAACGTAAATTATTTTTGTATTTCAGGTGCCCGTCAGACATGTGAATATACACAAATTTTAAAGTGTATAGACTTGGGTAGTACACAAAATTAACCCGTTTACGCCAATGGTATTGCACGCAGGACGAACATTATATGTTCTAAAAAAAGGTCCTTATAAATACATTATTATGTGTACAGTTATTCAATCTACTTCATTTTTTGCGAAAATAACTCACGGCCTAATTAACGGCGGTTAAGCTTTCTAAACTTAGGGCGTTTAATTATAATTAACAATTGTATAATATCAACATTTGTTAGTAGTGAAAATTTCAAATACCCATTAGACATTATAATTGGATCAATAATACGATTATCATACGGATTCCCCTATGAATCAAATTATTACATCGTTTATGTAGAGCAGTGTGAACGGCTAATAATACACTATCTACCTATATATTATATACGATGTTATAATATTGACAGGTCTATTGTGTGTCGTTGATAATGATTATTAGATGGCAAAGCGATAAAAAAAACAATCAAGCTATTAAGACATAAATACAAAATTATGACGAGTAGTAAGAGCATACGGTAATACAAAAAAATAAACATCGAATAAAGTCAAGACCATTCATAATTATATTTTCTTGACATTAACGCTTACGAACGGAAAGGAAAGTCTCCATTTCCTATAGTTAAAGAGTATGTTATTGATGTGTATTAATTATTATTCTGATATTGTTCTGACCAATAAATTGCAACTTACTATTTCGCAGAGTCGTTGAGCTGATATTCATTTGATCGAGAGAAACACATTTGGACGCCCGGATCGGCCCACAACCTTTTCATGGCATATAGAAGTTCTTCCGAGAAAGGCTCGGTATCTTCCATCCTTTGTATTACGTCCAATACCATTTTCGCATCAGTCTGTACGCAAAACAAATAGAAAATCAGAAAAAGAAACAAATATAGTTATCGTACTAATGACAACTATAATGTACATCTTAGCATAGACTGGCAAGCTTATAATATCACAGTGAATTTTATTTGAAGCAACATTGTTAGTCACCTGGCATCTATGGGATACACGATTAACTTTTTAATTACCTGTAATTTACTTCAAGTATTGGAATGAATAATTACTACACAAAACTTGAACAGTATATACTATACATATTAATTGAACTATTAGAAACTATTTGAACAATTAACATATTTTTTATGAAATTAGGTATTTATATAAATTTTACTATACTGTGTATGTATGATATACGACGCGGCTATTGGACTGAAATAACCTTATCTTACCTAACGGAATTTCATTTGAGAGTAAAATAAATACGATTAAAAGACACGTATTATGGAATGTTCAAAAATACATTTTCGGATAGGTATGGTTAAGTATGGTTAAGACGGCTAGTGTGACAGATTTGAATTTTAAAATCATTCTAGACCAAGTACACGTCTGCATGGAATTTCATTTTTATCTCGCCAAAATCGTTTACGTATAATAGAATTATGAATGCATACTAACTACAGTTTGCATAATATTATGTTACACATTGAAATTACAATAATATACTATTACTATACAAACCATTTGCATAGGTACACTCCGTTCAGTGCCGGTTAATAGAAAAATATCCTAACAATATTATGTATTTCGAATTTCAAACTATATCCGTTGTACTGTTTCTCTCCGGAACACAAAGCCATATTTACATACTTAATATTCTTATAGAAGTAAATTGACAACACTCCAGTACTGGGAAATATTTTACTCTAATGTAGTCTCCAGTGAAAATAATCATGACCATATAGTAGGTAACAGATGGTTCCTAATTTACACTTAAGGAATACCCACCTTTTCTATTACAAATATTTATAATGCTCGTCCTCGATAAATTATTACTATGTACCGGTAATTAGTAATAAATGTATTATTTTTTACGCTTAACCTTTTTATACTATATTCATTATTTTTTTTTTTTACTCACACACACGCATAATAGTTAACAAACCCTTAAGTGATTTAAAATTATTTAAAACCCTGTAGAAAAAACAAATAACTAATAACCCATGAGTAATTGAAATGGTTCTAAACAAATACCTAGTTAAAATGTAATATTTAATATCATTAGCTAACCAATTATTTTAGCATGTTTCGTGTAGTATGTGTATACAAAATATATTATAGTTTTTAACATGATATCAGTGTAAAAACGTTTGAAATAAAAAATTGTTTTTATTTTATTAGTAATTTATTGTTGGTATTTATAATATATTCGATTTAATTGGTAGTATTCAACTTATTAGTTACTACTACTAGATCGTGTTTTATAGAATTGACAAATATATTTATACAAAACACATATATTAATTGAATAATTAAGGATAAACGTGAATGTAAACTTATTATCTAACCATACAATGTTGTTTTATAGTAAAATCTATAACACGCAAATAGTCTATACTACTAAAACAACTTAAAAAATGTAGGTAATACCAAATTCGACATTTTACGAAAAATTAATTAAAATTACGTGCTTGTCATTTTTTTTTTAAACAATGATCTAAGCTATTTGACATATTAAGAATTGTCTGAAGACGGATATCAATATAACGTGTCTTTAGAATCTTATTGTACACTATATTATAGCTTACACGTGTGTATGTGTGTGCTTTTAATGGAGTACTCCATATGGTATACATGCGATTGTTGATCGGTCGTGACATCGTAAAAAATAGTTTTTTAGAGGGGGAGAGTAAATATCGGTACTTGGAAAAATAGCCGGGTTGTTTGGTAATATAAATAAAACCAAATGTTCAATAAAAATAAAATGTAGTCATAAAATTGATTTATTCTAAACACATGCGTGTATTATAAAATAATTTAGCATTACTATTATAGTAATAGACGGGAGTTCAAATACCCAATGTAATAATATGCAATTTAGCGTCAAAATCGTGTAGTTATTCGCTATTGAGAGGTTGACATTAACTATACGGTAATAATATTACCTAAAAAAAATGTACAATAGCCACTAAGAAAGTACATGTGGGTTACACACATATCAGTGCGTTGAAAGTTTTATTATTATTATGAACTTAAAACCGCTCGAATGTGTACACGTTAGTGTTAATTTTAGTTAGATAAGATTGTTAAAATATGTAATATTATTATTTATATATATATTTTTACAACGTCGTCTCTGATCTCTAACCTTCTCATAACAAAAACGAATTTGAAATACACGCATCGTGTTCCTTATAGCGAGAACGCGGTATGTTTCAAATATATACATACATACATTACAATGATAACCAAAATGTGTCATTTTCCTTTAATAGTTGGTCTCAAACAAAAAAATTGCATTTTTCATCGCGACAGTTTACAGCAGCGGAATGTGTTTAAAAATTAAAATCTAATATTATAATGTATTGTGCGTTTTTTGCCAGCAGATGAACAACAAACTCTAAATCATTCTAACCAATAACTGGTATAATATTTTAAAACTATTTTTATCCATCTGATTTTCAGTTGAACACGGTCAATGTACAGAAGTCTATTGGATAGAACTAGAATAACACAACATAATAATATTATGCTGATGCATATTATGCATCAAGAGAATTATTTGTAAGCCTGTAGGTACATGCGGGTGAATGTTCCTACATTTTAGTAAGCTAAAATGCATGTACACCGTTTTGTGTAAAAACAACTTAGGTTAGATTAGTCATTAGGTTTATTTTTCATACTTTTAACAGTATTATTGTAAACTGTTATTTATAAAATTAATTGTATTATATTTAACTGGTGTTCTTATTATGCCAGCTCCATCAATAATCCGTTAAAAAAGGTCAATGAAATATAATCTATATTCTAAAGTATAGCATTTCTCATGCGATCAGTGATGACTAATACCATATACAGTATGTCTTGGAATGTCTGATTCACAGTATTCGTTGACCTAAAAATATTTAGCTATCAAAATTAAAAAATATTAGGCGTCAGGAAAACTATATCCTACTGTTTTTAATGAGCTATGTTTCTGATGTTGTTTTGAAGTCTTTGAAACTTGATGCACTGTTTAAATCAACAGACGACAGGGACATACAGTATACCGCGTACAAAAATAATAACGAGTTTTAAAACTTTTCAAATATGTAAATCATATGTGACCAAAAAGAGTACCATCACACGGTACTCTCCGTATCTCTCACAGATGTCTCCATAGCCTACAGGATAAAAAATATATATTTGTTTTATATGTAAAAGTTAGTAAAATTTTTTTTTGGTCGATTGTTTTCAAACTAAAAAAAAATATCTACACAACTATAAAATTTAACTGCGGCGAGCGCTTACACAGTTTATATAAAACCGTTACAGACAATAATTGCGAGTTATAATTTTCTAAGAAATCGAAATTGGCAGTACTCTCTTAAACGTCTTGGGTTATAAACGCATAACATACGTATTTGAATATTATAATTTTATCTGCGAATAAATTTATCTCTCGATAGGTTTGTCTATTGTTTTTATTTTGTTTTTTGGCACACATAGTGTGAAATATTTTATGGTAACTGAAAATTAGGACAGGGTCGCGGCCACCGCCTATGGGGGAGCACCCGCCGATAATAATTATTGTTGGTGGCGTTGCGCTTCCACTCAATTCATTTCCCAGATTTGCTGGCCATCACAGAGCGTAGGTCAAATTAATTGCTGCAGTACGCGTTTTGTCCTATACACACGGTTGGTTAAAGGTTTTCACAAGGGACTACTACTTTACGGAGATCCGATAGATTCAATACACACCATTTTTTTAAGCTCCAATCAGTCCGATTGGTGGAAAAAAAAATATTATTTTATAGTCACAAAGTGCAATCTTAGAGACTCCACAAAACGACATATAAGTATATCCATCAAGTTTAAATTCAACGCTATTATTAGTACGTATTGTAAGTGTGTATTGTATTCATAGTGGTATAATTACTAAATGTTCAACTAAATTTACAAACAACCAAGTTTACGCTTAATTCGGCGCAATCGACTGAAAGCTATAGCTCAATCGATATTTTTCAATTTTCTTAAATTATCTATACCGATTGTATTATCGATTGTACTTAGTCAACTAGTTGTCGACTATCCTACATTGTTATTTTATTCGTTTTCAATATTATTTGTTAAATATTTACCAGTCACCGGTAATTTTATCAAGTAGTACCCCAGCTTGTTATGCATTGTTTGTTAACGGAAACTATTGAAAATGCCAATTTTCCTACTAAAACCTCCCCAGACCAATATTGCAAACACTGCCAACCCTATAATATAAGTTGTATTATGTCGTAATATAGCCATTGAGGCATCGTACAATACAAAATATACTCAATGGTATTATATGAATACAATATCTATACCCAACGGTATACTATACTTAGCCGAACATTATTATACTTTAGACGTCTTTACATTTCAACGGTTCTAAAATATTATGACAGCGTGATACGGGTTTTTTTTAGATATTGACTTTTTTTTTTATTATTATTTTTCGTAAGTTTAATCAATTAAATTGCGATCGTCCGTTGTATGTGGGTACGATTTGCGTGCAACATTTTTAAGGCGGCTACGATCGCGTGCTAAGACTGTCCCCGGTACATTATTATTATTAGATGCACGTAGGTATAATGTAAAAAATATGTCGGTACTTTTTTTTCCATTACATCTATTATGATTGGTGGATCTCATACGCGAATTGCATTGACGGCAACTATTATTATTAATCCTCCCGGTGAAAATGTATAAGCGAGTTATATAAGCTTATAATAAAAAAAAACCTTTTCGGCTTATCTAATCCTTTAGCCAGCTGTAGTTATTATACTTGAAAATACGAATATTACTGAAGTACGTACCTACACTACTAATGCTATCAAATCGACGACGTGTTTAAATCTAGAAACACGTCACGATAACGCCCTATTATTTGTCTACTCTCAAATTCAAAACAATTCGCGCCGGTAGCTCTATATTTGACTTGTAAATACATTTACTCTCTGAAATGGTTTATATTATGTGGTGGCTGTAATAAGGATTTAATTTCGTGAAAAAATCTTTTTTTTTAAAAGCCACAAAATTAAAACTTAAAGTAATATGAAAACAAGATCGCGTTGAACAAAATAATATAACTCTACACTATTTTTTATGTAGCTTTTAGTGTACTAACAAGTAGTTATGTTTTGACTAGAAAGCCATTAATTTAAAACTGTCCAATTCGATTTTCACCTATCGGCTCATTTCTTAAAAAACAAAACATTAACTTAAAGTCAAGTATGTACTTGCTTTGCTTACCTCTCGTTCGATGTAGCCGAAACCGATCCCTAGATTTGGCATAGCTCTTAATATGGCGACTAGCGACTGCACGGTATTGCTGAACACGACGGGCCTGTATTGTTTGAAGTCTTCTGACGTGAACCCACTTTCGTGAATAATTCTAGAAAATACAAAGTAAACACATTTTAACACCATGTAAAACATTTTTTACCGCGTCGTTATAATATTATCATATTATTCAGAATAATCTGACTAAACCCTATAGTGCTCTACACGCCCATTTGAGTAAACATGCTAAATACTACATAACAAAACTTTAATGCCAAACCAATGCAATGCACTTGATTCGAAATTAACCATCGAGCTACTGGACAAATCCTAACGGGGCGATTAATTTCAGGCTGAATGCTGCCATTTTTGTAAATGAAATTTATGTATAGCTTTTAGTTTGTCTCTTAAGAGAGCTAATTTAAAAATATAACATTTATTTAGCCACGGGAACGGTAGATCTGGTCTTCGATCTGCTATTGACTCGATGAGTATTATCATTGCTAATATTTTTTCCAACGAGTTTTTTCAACACCGGTTTCATTACACTCAAAACAATCGTGCAATGACTTTAAATTATGATTTTGATACAAATTATTTTTTTAAATAAAACACGTATCACACGATATAAACAGGTTTTGCCCAGACATCTAGTCAAAACTATATCGCCCGGAAGTGTTGATAGTATTATTGTTTCCAGAAATGTAATGTCCTACTAATGCTTGATAATATTAGGTATAGAAATGTGCAAATGACAACTAAAACATAATACATACAAAAACCTACGTATTTTTTTTAAATGGTCCATAATATTTCTACAATTACCAATCAAAAATTAATCTACCAGTTACCATAAGCCAATCTTATAAATTAATTATGAACTCCGAGAAAGGTACATTACCGTGATTGGGGTTGATTGATTAAAAGTCAAGTATTATAGTAATTAAGTTCGACTGACAAAAAGTAATACTTAAACGAATTGAGAATATGTTTCATATCTAATTTATTTAGTTGTACATCTATAATATTAAAATATGTATAATCATACATATTAGCATATCTATTCTATTCTATTATCGTTTTCATTCTATTCTGGACATATATTATAAGCCACAAACTGTAGTAGGTATTAAACATTAAGCTAATTAGCATAAATATGCAAACGTTATTTGGACTCTTTATTCTTGGTTGTCAACTGTAAGCCAGCTCCGTCAATTTAGTTTTAGCTATGATAATTGATGTAATGCTTAATAAAATATTACACAAATCTCTTATGCTTCCTCGAATATTAAGACTTTACTAAAGCCCGATTTGAATTCATAAATAAAAAAAAATAAACAAATGCATCTCAACGAAAGAAACAGGAACACCAGCACCTCACGATAATCAAAATATACAACAGGTATTTTATGTTTTCTTCTAGCGTTTGTGTATTTTCTGTGAGAGCAAGCCGACAGTCATACTATAGAAATTACATACACGGGCTTCTGACATACCAGCTTATTTTTATCGCGGTTTATTATTACAAACGGCGTTTCTGAAGTGTGCAGAGGTATTGTAATGTATATGAAACTTGAGTGGCGTCGGTAAGTATCGTACAGTCTAGTCTATAACATCGCCTAATAGTAATGGTAGGTATAATATTTTTTCTGGTTTCATTTCAATTTTTAGGCATATGACACGGATGGTTTTGTTATCATCGACTACCAGGCGTTTTTTTTTAAATAGATAATTATCTTGTTTTCAAATATTTCTCGACTTCCGAATTACCGAAATCATCAGTAACGTTCACATATTGTAATATTAGTTAAATTGGTCATACGGCAATGATTTCATTTGAAAAACAGAAACGGCCCGAATGACTTGCACGTTTCATACATAGGACCAGTGGCAGCGGCGGTCACTGATGGGTCGACGTCGACGGCGTTCGCGTGCTCAACTTGGAAAGGGACGCATGGAAGTATCGATCCTGCGACTCTACCACCACTACCGGCAGCACCGCCACCGCCGCCACAGAGGAGTCATAAAACCTTGTTTTGTGGTACACATTAACATCGGTGCATTTAATGCCGGGGCGTGGTCGATGTCCAAAAACGTTACTGATAAAGTTTGGTTTAAATTAAAAAAATATATTATATAAATTCAATATAATTGAAGTATAATATTTTACTGTATTCAAGTGTAAAAAAACCCCATTAAATGGTTTACTATGGTAATTATAGAACATTTAAAATTGCTCAAAGAAAGATTATTTGAAATCGTCTATTATTATTATAATCAACACTTTGATACTTAGATGGTTGATTAAAAAAATGAAAGTACAATAGGTCCTACCAATAAGAAAAAAAATCGACTTGATGATGATTTTGCTAATGATTTTGTTATCACTATTTAAATTAAATTTCTGGTAATTTATTAGATAATTTTGTATCACTATCCGAAGAGTAATATGGTTTGATTAACCCTTTAAGAGGTTTTTAATATAGATTCACCTTCTTTAGGTACTTCCAACGTTTAAAAATGACAAAGCCCGGGTAATACGATAAATATAAAAATATTATTATGTTTACCCTTAACAAATCCATTAAGGATTAATTTGGTAAGGCACGCTTAATCGTTTCAAACACTATCGAGTGCTTCTTCGTTATGATTGATAAAATCCAATAAAAAAACTTTTCTATTGTCATAGAATCGTATTGTAAGATATCAGTTATAATTTAGCATCATTTTGTTTAACATTTGCAGGTGTATAGTATGTTGAGAATTCTAGTAGTTCACTTAAGTTTTAATGCAAAAGTTTAATGAAATTCGTTGATTATTCGACCAATTTATTCAAAACAATAATAGCTATAATATATACCTACATATATTAAGTTAATATATTTTAATAATAATTATTGTTTACTAAAGTATTATCTCGAGTGTAATGATATGGTACAATACGCGTATTGATTACCAGTTAATCATCATTTAATAAATTATAATAGCAATTATTATCATAGGTGTAATAAAATAATAATTGGATAACTCACTTCATCTGTTTCACTATTGTACTTTTCCCTGATTCTCCAGCACCTGAAATCATAATAACTATAATTAGTAAAAATATATACGTAAACGCGCATTGTGTGACGAAATATTTTTTTTTCTATCATATTAGGTATAGGAAATGTTGTGTAGTCAGTGGCATTGGCTCATTAGTCATTACATTTAAATATATTCCAATCTCACATAGAAGTTTCCGTTGTAACTGCGCGAAACTGGAAAGTTATGCAATAGTGTTGTTTTTATCAGAGAAATAGCATACTATAAGATAGGACAGTATCGTCACAACCGAATTTAATCGAAAACAACGGCACTGTTATTCGGCCTTTCTCACAGCTGTGTTGATCCTGACGGGGCTTAATATATTTACAAACCATTTTTCTATACGGGCGAAACTCGGTGTAATAACAACTCAAACGAGCAACCAATTTACTAGCCGGTCAGCACTGAATCGCCGTTTATCGAACGTTGAATTTACATCCACAGTTTCAGTATTTTGAAAACTACTTTCAATTGTTTTAGAGGCAGTTGAGGGCAGTATAGTGTCGGCCTATACATGTGCCTTTTTATGAGGGTTTAGAAAGTTCAAATTTTGTGTACAACCCCGACAATTTACCCAGTGCTTTATCCGTACATCACGGACGGTCTATTTGTTGTTTTTTTACTTTTTCACGCGCACGAGAAACTCTCGGTGTTTGCGGAAAAGTCGCGCATTAAAGCATCTAGCAGATGCGGTAGAGGCGGCCGAAGAGTCGGCAACGGTGAATCGATTTCTCGAGGGAAAGGGGGGGGAGGAGGGCACCGCCACTGATGGCACGCAGAAGTGCCACTTCTGATGGAAAGCGTCAGACGCCGATAATAATAATAACACTTGTACACAATCATTAAAAGCTTTGACTTTCACAGGGTGACGATCAAACGACACGTACCAGGCCACCGAATTATCACCGCTGTCCCTTTTTCACCCCTTCCGCGAATTGTCATATATTCCCAATGCCGTTCTACAGCTGCAGACGTTTGGTTTAATCCTAATTATAACAACGGGTTAGTCTGGACCACGCGACAGAAAGTACAGACACGAGTTGCCAAAACATAAACCGCAGGCCGAAGGGATCACGAGGAGAAACAGAACGATGGCGTAGGAGGAAGGGGACGGGACATTCGGATTTCTCGAACGGAAATAATCGGCGCGTCCATTGCCAAGACACGTCGTCGTGTCGTGCGTACCGCCCAGTAAAGTAAGGGCCGCTAACGCGAGCGTTCACGCGCTACTCACCTAACAACAGCAGTTTTATGTCTTTGGCCGCCTGTAGGCCGTCTTCCCTGAGGTTCCTCTCGATCTGCCTGCTCCGGGCCAGGGCGGCCCGCTCCTCTGCGGACATGGCGCAGCCCATCTTGCGACCGACCTTTGCTAGGGCTGAAATCTTTACGCGCGCGGCTATTATACGTGCCGGGGGATGGACGACACTGCACCGCTACCGACCGTCGATCGCAACGATGCCGGACCACCACGGGGTGTGCCGCCGGTCATCGACACCGTCCAGTACCGTGTGCGTAACGCATCATCGTCGTCGCCGTCCCTTGAATGCGGGCCTTTCACGCACAAGCACTAACAGGACGCGTTGTTCGACGAGGTTCTGGACAGGATGAAATCCTCCGGTTGGGATGTAAACGCAAGTCGTAGGACGAAATTCGCGTACGCACTCCCGTACACGCAAACTCACGAGTCTCGATCGGCTCGTGACGTTGTAAATAATAATATGTCGATTAATACCGGTAGTATACGAATAAACTATATTAGAAGACCGACCGAATACGTCCTGTATTGTAATTATTCAGTGTCCCAACGAGACTAATCGGACTGGTAGTTATTACAACAAATAATAAACCGGAGACGGCCAGCGGTTACACTACTACTCGGGTGGGGGACCGCTGTGCGTTCGGCAGCGGCGGCGTCGGCGAATGCGAACGGCGTGGAGCAAGCGCAAAACGCGGACTGACGCCCGACCGTACAGCGTATACGCGCGTGCGCTGGCGACCGGATCGCGGATGAAGGATGTGTGTGTGTGTGTGCGAGTGCGGCGGCGGCGGGCACCGGCTGCACGGACGGTGCGGTGCTGCTCAAGTTGGGTGTGACCAACTTAACGGGACCCCTCGGTGTTGTGCGGCAAGCGGCACGTCCCGTTTCAGTACTGCGGCGGGTCGCCAGGGATCCGTTCGATTTCATTCAATCCGACTTCCTCACCCACGCCGGCGCGCGCCGTCGCCCGTCTCTGCTCGCTGCCGTTCATAATAACATGTTGCCGGTAGCCGATGGCGGCGGCGGTTTGTAAAATAGGTAATATGACGTGATGAGGAAAGCGAAAAGGGACCTCTATCGTCAAAGTTGATTTAGAGAAAAAGGTCGATTAAGATCGAAAGTATCGTGTTTTTTTGCCAAGTACCAATATTTTGTTGCTCGGTAGTTGGGAATCGCTAAAATTAGGATGTAGGTCTAATCCAAATTCCAATCGAATAATAGCCTGCATTAGTTGATCTCGGCAAAAGGGACCTCAATCCTCAAAGTCGTATACTTATTGTCATTGTTTTAACTACAAAGATGTACTGTTTAGCCGCATAAGCAAAGATTACTATCAGACAAAATAAGAAATACCATATAAAATTAATAAATATGAATGATAATATATAATTTCTTCATAAAAATAAAACAGTTTTTTTAAATAATTATCATAGTTATTTCAAAATAATTAAGAATTAATTGTTCAATCAAATTAGGTTAAAATATAAAATACTACTATCTAGTTATTTTCTAGCTATATTGTTGTACTATTAATCTATTCGTAAGTAATAAACATTTAATTTCATTACAAAGTTTTTGTGAAAAAAAAAATATTAAATCCAATCGACCATGTTGTTATAAGTCATAATATTATACTATGTTGACTTATTAATTTCATATATCTAACGTTTTTCCATCATATCACTTATGAGTTATTTATTATTGTCATTAGATACCATAAAACACAATATATTATCTTACAGCCTACAGATAATTTCGAACTTGTGTTCACGGTATAACTCATTATGTATGCTTTTGTGTCGCTTTAATAAACCTTCACTATATTACCCTTTCTTTATCATCTTGAGACTTGATGAATTTCGTGAGACTTCAGTATATATCATTTACATATTATACATAATTAGTATAACCTAACTTGTTAAAAAAAAACGACTATTTTACCCGTTCTCTAGTATTGTTTTCGAGGACAAAAATGTTTTGATTTAATAATCCAATAGATAGCGCAATATGTTATACAAGCAGCAACGTTGGATAATAGTTCACTTTATTTAAATTCTGAATTAGACAACATCTGGATTTTCAACATTTTAATTAGGGAAATGAGTAAATTTCCAATGTCTCATATGAAGACTAAGAAATTAAATATCACATTTAATATAAACCTATAGTTATCAGTACTTATATTATGTTTTAATTTTAGCCATTAATTTTAAATTGTTTTTTTATAATTGTATTTTTAAAAATAATGCACATGTTGGGTAACACAAGATCAACCTATAGTTTAAGCTTTAGATCTTAAGTCCAAAACCTTTAAACTACACGCAAGAAACTGGATGGAAAACCACCCCTTTTAGAGAAAATATTGTTGAATGATATTGTTTTGATTTTGGACTACACATCGATAGCACAATCTAAAAAACGCAAATTTTTTGCTTAATATTACAATATTTAGGTTTAACGCTACGCCATATTTTAATGGCCCAATTATTTATTGTTTATTTTTAAATCATACGGTACGAGAGGTCAGGGGAACAAGAGGGTAAAGAACAATGACAAAAAACCGCATGCAGTGCACAGTGTTTTAAGATGTTTGAGTTTTTTTTTTTTTTAATGATCGGGCTATAAAAAATAACATTTAGATGTACGATAAGGATATTTTTACTTTTACTGCAGGTATCATTAATTTATAAACATGTTGATTTTTAACACAACGTTATAGTACAAACTAAAATTTTTACAGAAAGAAGCGTTTGATCTATACAAACATTGTATTTATTATTAGAATTATAAATTTTTACATAGTACTATATGCTAAATAGTGGGATTCCAGGACAATAATAGTCTGTGTTGGCGGATAACTTTTAAATATTTTGTCACCCGGTAGATGGCAGCATCTTACAGTCCACAGTTTTAATCGTATAAAATAATAATCAATAATTTTTCCAGGATCTGCCGTCGGAGCGAGACTTGACGTAACCTGGCGGCAGCGCGAAGGACCTGTTAAAAAAAAAATGTTCTATTATGACCCACACTGTTAGTGCATCATCTGTTGCTTCTACAAACGCCCCTCGTCTTCTGTTTGGTAACGTCGACTGGTGTCCTCGGGTAATATTGAAAAGTAAAAAAATGAGGCAAGCTTTGTTTTTAACTATAACTTGCATTTTATCGTCAACGCGGGGTTATCCAAAGCTCGGAAAGTATAGTTTTGTCTTAGAAATTTGGAGTCACATTAGAACTCTACCTTTAGACAAATTCGGAATAGCTAGATACAGTATAACACAACTCTATTTTAAACATTACTAAAATTTAAAAACCGTCCATCGGAGAAAATATTCTTGAATAAAAAATAACGCAACAAAAAAAAACCTCAAAGAAATGTATATTCTAGATCCTTTCTAAATAATCATATAATCTGGATAACAATAGCGCGTATCAATTGTCGTGGGAAGTAGGACTTCTTTATTTGAATCACAATAGAGGAGACAGAAGTAAAAAAAAGCCACAAAATAAAAACTAAAAACTTCATATACAAATATTTCTACTAATAGTTACAGATTTGTATTTGATTTAAACTAAAATAATACTATTGCACAAAACAAATTAATTTTTCTGTTTTTTTAATCTATTGAGCATTTTGACTGATTGATTGGAAAATTTACAATATTCTAAAAAATGTTTAAAAAAAAACTACAAAATAATAATATTTTTGTGTCTCGTGTTAATTTGATCATTCTGTAAAAATAAAAAGTAGAAGAAATATCAACAAGAAGAATAGAGTAAAGGCACATTTTTGAGAAATTTGTATGTTATCCACCTGCTGTCTAATTTATAGAGTTAGTTACGTTCAAAAAAGTAAAGTAAAGAAAAAGTCTAACTTCTGGAGAAAATAATTTTGATATTTATTTGGTTTGTCAATATACATTGATTATGTACATGTCTAAACTTTAGAATGTTCCATATAAATTTGGAACTAATTTTATAGCGCACCATAAATTGAAGTTGAAAAGTATACAAATTGTTTGGTTGTTTTTCCCTAAGGGAGGGGTGAAGTTTTTTTAATTTTTGGTCAAGCAAAATACCTTTCGGGTATAAGTCACATCGTTGTAATTATTAAGAACTCCTACTGAATTCAATATAATTATGTATCATGAAATTGTCAAATGTCGACAGCTCAATTTTTAATTCCTAATGATCTTACACGATGTTAGAAGTATCAAGTATGATTTTAATTAAAAATGAAAAAAAAAGAACAATTAAACTACAAAGTACAAAACAATATTAATAAATAATAATGAGCGTGTCACAATAATCTGACAGATTTAGATAAAATTAATTTGCAATGTCAGATCATCGTGTTGTATTAAATATTTTAAAGTTTTAACGCAGATAATTGAAACGTCATTGTATAAAATATCAGGATTATTCATATTTCAAGCTACAAATAACACGAAATGATATAAATATATATATACAGTACTTTATAAATAAGGAAGTAAATAATCCTTAATGTAAATCACAATGTTTTTATAATTAAGAAATTCAGACTATTCTAAATGATGGACTGTTGTTAGTAAAGTTATATTTAAATTTAAGAATGTTAATTACGATTTATGTTCTTTAAAACAAAAAAAAACTTTATGTATCGTTTTATTTTGTAACTGTCAGTATTAAAAAGAGAGTTCTGAAAAAAAAAAGAAATAAAATCGTTAAATTTTTATTTATTTTTGTAAAACAGATTAAAATATTGGGTTTTAAAAGCGTTGCGTGGGAGCTATTGGATTTAATTGAAAGGGATGAATATTAATGTTGATGATATTCAGTCCTTTTATTATGTTTTTTTGCACATTCAATAAAAAAAGTTAAACTGGGCAAAAAATAATTTAAAACCTATACAGGTAACGTCAACAGTTTTTCTTAGAGCGTTTGTATTAAAATAAGAGTTTTTTTAGAATCTATTTAAAAGGGGCGAGATTAGATAATATTCTATTTCTACACATACAAAATATTATTTATTTTAAAATCAATGGTTGTGGCTTGTTTGCCACTGGATTTTTACGTTGGTAACAATTTAATGGTACATTATTTTGTCAATGTGTTTAATAAAAAAAAACACTATTTACTTTTTATAAAAAAAAAAGGTTTAATCAACGAGATAATATTTAGGTTTTGTGTACATTTATCATTCTAGTTTATTTTGCTATTATGTACAATTCTAACGTTTCATCAAATGTTCCTCAGTTAATTAAATTGTATGTTGGTTGTGTGTCGACCGAACAGAAGTGAATATTGGCAACAGCTAAATTGTTATATAGAGCTCATGTAGGTAAATCCATTGATTTCGTATTATTTTTATATGTAATATGTTATAATGTTATATGTTATTGTATAATGTTATATGTTGATAATATTTTTATATGTATTTTCTACATATTTTTGTTTTACTCGGTTATGTGCGTCGAGGCTTTTGTACGTAGCAAGTGTAGAATGTAGATATACGTCGCAATATTATATTACATGCAATTTATGGTAAAGATAATTAAGGCAGTGCAGTAACCGTTCATAAGCATAGCTTTGACGATAGCCTAGTGTTGTTAGAACCAAATAGGCACTAACGATCAGCAAAAAAAAAACAAGAAAATTCATCAGCGCTTAATTATGATTTTTGACAAAAAAAAAAACCAAAACAATAATTAAACGATACGTGACCAAAATATTTTCCAAACCCGTTAGAAAATGTACTTAACCTTTTGTATTGTATCTATAAACAATAAAGAATGGATAGACTGCGAACTGACGTAAGATGCGGCGATCCGAGAAAGTCGCGGATGTCAAGATATATTCTGTCTTACTAGTAAGTATGCCCGCTGGAGTGCAAAAGTTACTGTTTTGAATATTGCAGTTTAAAAACTACCGATTACAAACTAAATCATAATGCAAATAAATAAATCATAAAATATACCACAACTATTTGAAGATCCAATGTACTTATTGGAGAATTGGGATGTAACGAGTTGGACTCCGGGGCGAGTGCTTTAAATTTGGGATTTGAGATTTACTGTTAATGTGTACATCAGCAGTAAAATCCGCTGCAAACTAATATTATGCTAAATATTGTAAAACGTCGTTTGATTTAGTGTAAACACATTTATCAGCACTTGGCAGTTGGTATGATAAATTTGTAATGAATTGATGTTGAAATATTTTTCTTAATTCCTTATGGCTATCTATTGAAACGACATAGGTACATTCAAGTTTTTCTCATTACAATCGCTATATTATATACATGATATAGGTACAGAGCACAGGTACGAAGAAGCCACCACGACTCACGATAGTGAAGTGACTTCTTATCTAGTTCAACGTTAATTGTTAAACTAGATCGTATGGCTTCTGAGTTCTGACGACTTCGCAATTATTCAACAACAGCTATTGTATTGAACCTGGGTTATCAATTTTAATTTTTAATTTTACATATATTTTGTAATTTGATAATTATTTGTTTTTTAATTTATAATATATCAAATATAAATAAATACATACATAGCATACATTTCAGCTAATTTGTGGAAAAGATAAGTTAATGGACAGAAATCGTACCTAACAGGTTAATTTAATTTTCGAAATTTATAGGCGACGTGTTCATGTTAAATACTTGCAGCTGTATCCTGATATGATTTCCTGATTTTGGATTATATTCGTTAAACCCGAATATGACTTCAAGATTTCTCAATCAAATCAATGTCTTTTTTTTTTTTAAATCGCTCCGAAAGTTGTAAACAAAAATAGAAAATTTCTAATTTTATTTTGTGTGTTAAAAAAAACTAAATAATATGTTACAATAGTTCTGAATTTAGCAAGGAAAAAAAAACAAATGAAAATTTATTTGAAATTAATTTTATAAAAATTATTCCAACGTACTACAAAACGCGGAAATTATGACAAAATTATGTTTTTTACAACTTCAGGGGTGACTTATAGAGTTACTAGATTCTAGTCGTACTTGGACTAAGTTCTAATCCAGTGAACTATGAAGTAAAATATTTTGTGATTTTAACATAAAATATTATACGTAGGTATTTCCATATTCCATCACAAATCACAAATTTCAAAAAACTCGACGTACACCATTTTGCTTTTGAAGGACTCCAATTAAGATATATTTTGGTTCTCGTTCCAAATAGGTCAAATTTGATAAAAGTGTAATCAAGTTCAGGATGTACGATTCAAACACGTGTGCTACGATAAAAAATATTATAGTGTTTTGAAAAACCTGATCCGTTAATTAAATTGTACTTGATACACGTTTATTATAGGTCTAATAATTATTATTATGCGTTTCTTTATGCCGTACATAATGAATAACGATATATACTTAATATTAAGCTATAATTAATATTTAAGCATCAAATAAAACCGGTTATTAGGTTATATTTTTATCGTAATAATCGTAGTGTATTTTTTGTTTGATTTAAATGTACTAATAATTACAAACGACAAAATATTAAACCGGTCAACGGCACGCCGTGCCGCGCCTCAGAGCGTATCAATCGGCTTGTTCACGGCCGTGTCAATACGATGAGAGAAGCGCGGGCTGCGGCGCGGCGCCCGGTGGGAGACACAACATTATAGTGAACGGAAATACTGGCAAACGGGTCTGGGCCGCGTTCGGGTCATTTTTGGGTGAGTTCGGCCGCGGCAGCTCGCAGCTGTTGCTGACCGCCCGTGTTGGTCGCCGGGCGGCGCTGCGGTCGGGCTAGCGCGTACGCCGCCGTTCCGTTTCTACGCATCGGCGGTGGCGCTGCGGTCGCAATCGCTTGATAATAGCGCCGAGCGGTTGCTAAGGTTGTGGCGACGGCGACGGGGCCTATAGTAATAATAATAATAATAATACCTAGTGTTGGGAAAAATTTTTTTTTAAAAAAATTGAAATTACAATTCGCGGACGAGCACGCGCGAGAAACGGCAAGACAACACACAGCCGCGACACCGCGTTTTAAAAGCTTGTGCAATAACCGACAGGTTCGGCGGACCGAAAGCGCGAGTAACCACGGCCGTCGTTTTCATGTGGCACACTACGACCGCGATACGTTTGGTGTCTGGTCGCGCCGCGGCTTAACTCGGTCACTGATACGCGCGGCCGTCCGCCCGGCACCCGAACGCCGTCATCCGTGTGTTTTTCGACGATTTACACGACGTACCGTTTTGTCGACGGCCACGACAACAACAACAATTACACACCCACGTCCGCCAAGCGGTGCCCAGAGGTAAATAATATTGTTCTCCCGACTTGATTTTTCCCCCCTACCGTCGTGTTTCTCTCTGGCCTTAACAGCTCCTTCCAAGTACGCTCGCAAGTCTCGTTTCCCTCATCCTCCGTCGCGTTTCTCCCCGTCCCCGAAAATTTAAAATTGTCATCCCTTTTTTAATGATCTATAACTTCCTACAATAATTGTAACCTGCAATTGTATCCGCAGCAACTATCATGAGCGGTGACAACCTTACTAAACTGAATGTGCCCGATGAACTGCGAGAGATACTCCTCGACCTCACCATTGGCTATCTTCTCGAGCAGCCCACCGACATTATCGACTATGCAATTGAGTTCTTTGATAAGCTCAAAAAGTCGAGGCAACTACAACGTGTCGAAGACCGATCAGACGAATCGGAGGGTTCTGATTTTGGTAATTACTAATAATTTTATTTAATATTATTTCTTTAACTGCCCCAAAAACTAGGTATAACTAGAAACCAAAGCGCCCAGGGGCAAGATACATTTTTTGCCCCCTATATTACATGTTGATGTATATAGTAAACCATACAATAAAGCCCTGAATTAGAATGCACCATAGGGTATCTATCTACTCCCCTTGCACTCGCTGTAGCTATGCCAGATATGTTTTTCTTGTCATTAACCTAAAAGCGTGTCGTGTCTTAGAAAATCTCGTCAGCGGAAGTGCTGTGGTGTTACTGTTTACACTGCCATTTAATTTCCATACTTTTATAGTACCAAAAGTCGCAGTGTAAACACTGTGTACATAAACGCTTGGAAGGTTAAGGAGCTCCAACATCAGGCAATTAAATAGAGTAAATTTTAGGATTTTTCTTAAAACTATTATATTCTATACCTACTTAATCATAAATAAATAACGGTGAGTAATAGTGAACATTTTATTTTTACTATTTAAATATTTGCACTTGTATGCACAAATCAATTGTCACATATCTAAAGTACTTAAATATTTATTTTTCACTCAAACAGACAATTCAAGATCATAACAGTTTTACAAGTTTAATTTTGATAATGAAAAAATTGACTTTCATTTGGTGTTTACATTGTACAATGGATTGATTAAAATTAGTTTCTAACATATTATTAATTAATCAAATGTTTTAATTTGTGAAATTTTAAAAACTAAACACTTTTTTTAAATATTGTGTTTTACTTGCAACACTATGAATGTCTCACGTCCGGTATACTTTCTCACTCGAGCGACAGTACAAGCAGCTATTATCGATTTTGAACTGGTGGACATAATATGTTATGTGTGATATTCGTTAATTCTGGTCCAAACAGTTTTAATATTGACACCAAAAACAAAGGCGTAACTCACTTTTAAAATTTTTTTTAAAAAAATGTTATAAGATTGTGTTATTCGGAACTTCTTTGGTCGATTCAAGATACTTCCTTATTCTCTTGTTACACAAAAGACATTATCAGTTATAAAAAAAAAATGTTTTTTTTTTAAAATGAGTTACGACGGTTTTTGTTGGGGGCGTTGATATGCTTGCGATTTTGAAAAAATTAAGTTTTACATATATTCTATTTCATACATTTTAGAAATTAATCTAATTACTGATTTTAAATTCATAAAAAACCCTTTTTACTCAAACCGTTTAAAATGTTGTTTATTTTCGATAAGCTAGCATTAATATAGGTTTTTGACATAACTTCCCACAAAAATTAGGTATATAGAACAGTAAATGCCAAATATTCAATGTGTATTTGACACTTGCCTTATGGTTTTAATAGAAGTATCATCTAATAAACTGAAATCAATTTGTTTGGAAGATTAAGTCTAGAAAAAAATTATAGGATATATAAGGATTAAGGTATAGATCAGCTTGTAATATTTAATAATATTGTCGGGTTGAAAGAATTCGTTTTAAGAGGAAGTATCAGGCTTAGGAAACGGTAGTAAATTTATGTGCAACCTTGGAGTATAATTTTCTAAAATATGATAATAACTTATTTTCTGTAACCTTATCAGCTGTTGTTTAACATGTACATTTTTGCAATAAATCACTTATAGAGTTCTTTATTTTTGTTGATTTTGATTTATTCTCTTTTGCTTTCATTCTTGATCCACTTCTTATCAACACCTACACTGAAACTATGATAATAAATTAGTTGTTAATTAGGTTAAATATTTTAACCTAATAATTTAATAATTATTGAAGTAACTGGGCTCTGTTAAAAATAAAATAAAATAGATGTAAAATGTTTCTTTCTATTAATTAGTGAACTTAAACAAATTATTTATGCATTTTTTTTATAACATTTGGTGTAGTTAGGTGTATAAACTATTGTCATTTGATAATCTGCTTAATGAAAATTGCATGCGTAAGAGTAATCTAAATATTTTAAAATTATCTTAATTGGTTTTCCAACTATTGTAATAGTATGTTTATTGTTTTATTTAATCGCGCTATAATTGGATGTTCATTCCTACAATCGATTCAAATAAATAAACATGTGCATTGTTATCCATACACCTAATTACTCTGTTGTAAACAAATACATCACTAAGAAAACAGTTTTATTTATATTTTAGTCATAGCGTTAACGGCAATTTTAGAATTGAATATCCTGTAAAATCACAGTATTACTATGATTCTGCTGGTGCCGATGTTAGTACTACTTGGTCAACTGTAATATTCATTATGAGTTGTATAAGGATTTTTAAATTGAGCAAAAAAGGTCGCTATAATTTAATGAATGCTCAAAATAATAATTATGTGTTGGACGGTGATGATCATATTAATACTGCTGATAGGTTACAAATAGAATCATTCAAAATTCGTCCCAAATCTATTGACTCTCAATTAGAACCTTGGTGGTTCAACTTGGGTAATAACTTAAGAAGTCTATTGTCATTCATGTTACAGTATAGCAAAATAGTATGACATTTTATAGAGTTTGAAGCCATGATCAATTTTGATTTTTTTTTAGAATCTCCACCAGCACGTTATTGTACTAGACGCAAGTCAGTTTTTGCAGAAACTTACAATCCAGAAGAAGATGACGAAGAAGAGGGACCAAAGGTAAATATAACTGAATATAAAAAAATTAACTAGATATTTATTTATTAATTGTAATTTTGTTGATTATAGGTTGTATTCCCTAAGTCTGATGATCAACGCCAAGCTCTTGCAACCAGTGTAAAGAACATATTTATATTCAGAGCTTTGGATCCTGTAAGTATGAGTAAACAATTATTTTATAAAGAAAAATTAGGATAACTGTTGTATTTAGTTAGGACTGTGCTGCTTATGGTGGTAATTGATGTAACTTGAGTTACTTATTACAAACATTTAACAATAACTGTGTAAAAAATATAATCTTAGATTTAATGATTATGTTTGATATTTGTTGCATATTTTAATTTAATCTTTCAATGACTAAAAATAATCCACATTTTTTCGTCTTTAGGAACAAATGAATAACGTAATTGATGCCATGTTTGACCGTCAAGTTCGCACCGGAGATGTGATTATAAAACAGGGTGACGATGGTGACAACTTTTATGTCATCGATAGGTATGTAAATTCATTTCATATGATTATATTTATTGCAATTGCATTGCAATCTTGATCAATTTATATACATGTATCGGTTATTTAAATTTATAAGTCTCGTCCACACTAGTGCACCGAACCTCAAACTGCAACATGGACTTGTTGCAACAAAATGTTACAAGGTTTGCCAATTAGTGTCGGTACTTGCTATTTTAACAAATCTTTGATTCGACTTACTTGTGTAGACGAGACTTTACATGAAAAAATAAATTATATGCTTGTTTTTTTTTGTGTGTTATCAGAGGTACATTTGAAGCTTATGTCAATGAATCTGATGGTTCTGAACGTTTAGTGCATACATATGAAAATAAAGGAAGCTTTGGGGAACTTGCATTACTGTATAATATGCCTCGAGCTGCAACCATAAAATCTGTATCAGATGGTCTTTTATGGGCAATGGACCGCCAAATGTTTAGACGAATTGTGCTGAAAAGTGCATTCAAAAAACGTAAAATGTACGAAGAGCTTATTGATGTTGTTCCTATGTTGAAAGCATTACAAGTAAGATTTCTATTTAACTGATTTAAATTGTTTCATCAATGTTTTCATCTATTAAATTATATTTATATTATTATGTTGTTTTAGTCATATGAGAGAATGAATTTGGCGGACGCTTTAATACCCAAGTATTACGAAGAAAATGACTGCATTATCAATCAAGGAGATCCAGGGGATGGCATGTATTTTGTTGAAGAAGGTATTGTTAATGTATTAGTCACTAGTGATTCTGGCGAACAAATCAAAGTGAATCAAATAGAAAAAGGCGGCTACTTTGGTGAATTAGCACTTGTTACACATAAAGGTCGAGCTGCATCAGTTTTTGCTTCTGGAAAAGTAAAATTAGCATGTACGTATGAAAACATATTTAAGTATAGACATTTATAATAATTGACAATATATATTATTCCATAGTTTCAGTCATGAATTATATTGAGTTCTAGTTTTTGTTTGGAATGATTTACATGATATTCTGCGATAGAAATTGTTTTTAGTTTTTATGTTCACGAAATACTGTTATGCATACTTTAATGCTGGCTGCGTTGTTACCTATATCTTATTTGTTACCTGGTGACAAAATACATTTGGATTTTACATAGATCAGTTTGACTGAAAAGGTCAAAAACATAATAATAAATATTAAATTTGAAAATAGTTAAAATTTAGTTTAATATTGTCCACTTTCATTAACTGCAGTCTGATTTTTAAATACAATTAACTCAATTGTAGCTTATTGAATATTTTATTAAATTATTACCTACATAAATAAGTTATAAAAAAATTTTACAACATGAAATTGTAAGGGTCTTCTAGATATAATTAATTTATGCTGGTAAAAATACCAAACTACATAATCATGTGCATTAGTTAACTATATATGTAATCGATAGTATCATAATTATTGACTGTATTATTTAGTTGACTATGTAGTATCTATTTGCTTTTAATTTAATTGATTAAACAATACATTGATACAGTTGTTATAGGTGTATTAATTATTACGAGTGATTAATCGATAGGTCCTAGATTGTATTGGTACTGTAGGTTAAACTACTAATATAGATTATTAATAGAAAAAATAAAAACACTATTTTGTGTGCTTTATTCACAGTTTTGAGGTCTATTTAATATTTATCAATAAATGGGTTGCTTTAAAGTTAAGCCGCCGTCTATCTATGTATATTTGATAAATTGTACTATTTATACAAAAATGATTGATTGGTACTCTTTTAATATTAAGCTTTTTTGTTACACTTGTTATAGTAAATTAATCAATAGATTAAAAAAATTCTAAAACTTTTTTAAAAATAGTAGAACGACATCTAATTAGTGCGAGTTATTTTCTTTAGATGTAATACTACTGATATACAGTGAAAAACTAAGAAAATATTATCCCTTTCTACAAGAAGGGGTTGAAATAAGCAGTTTATTTCGCTTTTTTAAGTGTACTTTTAGGATTTAAGGTCTAAAACTTAAACTGATGTAGATGACACTAAATTTTTTTTCAAAAATCTGTAGTCACTTGTTATTATATCGAGAAAAAAAAAATTCAAAATGTATTCCTAGCACAATTATTCTAATATAATTAATTTAATCTATTTGCCATTTTTTTTTTTATGTTTGATATTTTGGTCATGTTTATAGGTGGATTAATTTTTAGAAATAATAATTTATATATTAATATTTATTTTTTAAACATTAGTAGGGTTTTTATGAATTTTAAAAACATTACAATATAATGGACTACTAAAAATGACCACAAGATTATTATAGACTTAAAAAGTAATAAAACACTTGAGTATCCCTATTTTTAAAAAAGCTGTAGTCATAATTTTTAATTGTGTGATTTTATCACTTTTAGTTATAATGATAAATATTCCAAAAGACTTGTGATCTTTTCAACCTTAATACTCTTTGTTCGCACTATGCCTCAATTCCACTTTTTTGTAGTTTAGAATTTAAGATTAATGAAATACACTTTTCCCATAATATGTGATTTGTAAATAAAAAATGTATGATAATTTATTAAAACAAGCTGTTACTATGCAAATTATAGTAAATATGTATATATAAATAAATACATTTCAAATAGCAGTTATTATACACAAGTAAAGAAAGTTTCGTATTCATTCTTTTGTATGTAAAAAGAATTAATACGAGACCTTGTTTACTTGTGTATAATAACTGTTATTTGAAATGTATTTATTTATATATATTTACTATTCATACTTTTGTTTTAAAAAAAATAATTAATAATACTTTTTATTTTATTAAATTTAAAATGTACGGAGTAGATAGATCAAGGGACCACAAAAACCTGTAATTATACTACTAAAAAAAAAAAAAAACTATTTTAAATTTATGTCATGTTATTGTAGCGATTTATAAGTCGTAATGAAAAAATGACTGGAAGAGAAATTTTAACAACACAATTTCGTCTAGTATTTTACTAGCTTTATCATAAAAGCTCTACTAAAAAAAATGTTTTGCACAAAATTTCTATTAAAAGATACATTTTTTTAATATTGCACATTTTTAATACTTAAAAGTAGTGGCATTTGTTCCCTTCCTATCTCTCTAGTGTGGAACTAGTTACTTTTATATTATACAAATAAGGTCAAAAGTTTAATGTAATGTAATTTTGTTTTTAGTTTTGGACGTTGACGCATTTGAACGTTTGTTGGGACCATGCATGGAAATCATGAAGCGAAACATTGGTGATTATGAAAATCAACTGGTTAAAATTTTTGGTTCCAAGCACAACATAACAGATATTCGATGAATGATATGATTGACTGATATCGTCATTCTTTTGTGTATGCGCGTCCATTGTAGTTTTTTATTTTTTTTTTTTGTTCCACCGACATTTGGTAAAACTTTATTTATTTATTTCTTCGTTTACCATTTTACCTATTCGTTAATATTAGAAACAAATTATAATATGTATTTATATATATATAAATGTATATATATATATACATACATATTATGTAATTAAATACATCTGCTACAATCAATCACACAATTATTAACTGTTGTATACATGTTATGTATATAAATTATATTTATTTACTGTAGCAATTTTTAATTGAGGCAACCATTGCGTTTATAGAAATATTTGCATTATGTTAATATGATTTCATTTATCGAGTTCTTAAACCTAGTTGTGTGATGAATATAATACAAAAAAACAGTATTTGTAGTAATACTTTTTAAAATTTAGTAGCGTTTTTAATTACATACGTTAAATATTGTGTTTACTACTCGGGTAAAATTTTCTATTGATTGTGTATGCCGTTTTTCACTCATAGGTTTTAAGCAGATGCTCTATCTTGACCAATATAAACTTACAGGTTAATATTATCTTAAGGTCGATTGATGTTATCGATTTAGAGCAATAAGTTGCCATTCAGGGCCATAACAGTTATCATACTCGCCGATAATTATTTTTATTGTATAGTCGGTAATATAATTTGTGATTGTTCCGAGATGACGATGGTCATCAGTATTCAAGACATTTTTGTACAAATTTTCCTTCATTCTTAAAATCTGTCCACATCTTTTACATAGTGTATACGGCTATTGGATTGTGATGCTAAGAAGCTCATATCGCCGCCCCGGTAGAACAATGACGCAACTGTAAAATTTGGTAAATTGGACTAAATGCCTCGAACGCATGAGGTAAAAAAACGACGTAACTGTAGTTGTAATAATTCAGTTGTAATAATTAATTGTGCATTCATGAATTATTAACATTTCAATGAAAAATAATTTGGTTCTTCTGTAAAATTTCAATTATTGCAGTTGTGTCATTGTTCTACCGGGGCGGCGATGTACAGTTAATTGTATACACATATTTTCTCATCATTTACTGTGAGTAGTGCATGTAGTAGCTAATAATACTATATTTGACTACTAAGAGGATGTTGCGTGCAATCAACATAATTAAAAAAAAAAAACGAGCTCATAATAATTGTGTCTATACCTCGTTTTTTTTTCTGGTTTATTACATAAAATATAATAATATATGTGTATTAAATAAGTTATGGCAAAAAAAAATATGACATTTATTGTTAATCTAAAAAATGTTACATTAGCCCTTAATTGTACATTTGTTTTTGTGTCAAAAGCATCCTATAATACAAACATTGTAAAATAACGATTACTGTTATCTCTTAGGCGTATAGGATCAAATTAAAACAATAATGATACGAAAGTGAAAAAAACATTTATGTTAGTTGTTATCGAAATAGCCATAAAAAAAGACTTATTGTAGAAGTATTGTGTATTAACATAAAATTATTGTAGTCAAATATTAATAATAATGATATTAATAATAATATAATATTTTGTAAAACAATTAACTTGGGTGCCGTATAAAATTGTATAGGTTTGAGTTTGTTGTTTTGTTTGTTCACCTCTGTGTGCTGTTTATTTGAAAACTTTCCCCCCCTCAATTTTTTTAAAGACTCCCAATTTTAGACACAAATTAATGTGTATACTCTACCATAAAAGTTGTTGTGTCACTCTTGATTAGTCAAAAGTATTAATCATAATATTGTATTGTAGTCAATCATTCCTGTAAACTGTCTAGTTTTGTTTTATTTTTTGGTGGTTGCGTTTTTTTATTTTATGTAAACAATTTATTTCCAAAGATGTTACAACAATTATGCAATTATGTATTTTTTGTTTTTTATTTTTTTCGTTTGTTTTGTAGTTAGTAATTAACTTGCTAAGTTCATTATAGGATACTCTAGTACGATTATATTTAACAATAAAACAATGTATCTACCATTTTTTTAAGTAAACTAAATAAAACATTGAAAACAAAATCATGAATGTTTGGTTTTTGCATATTCCTTGATAAAAAAAAAAAAGATTGGGTGTAGTTTGTAATGTAATATCAATTAGAAAATGTAATATTGCAATATCATAATGTAAAATATTCTATATTCAGGAGATGCACTTTAAAAAAAAAAGGGTACATCTTTGTTTTTAAGTTTATGATACAGGTTCTTTTTTTTACTTGATAAGAGTATATAGAAAAAAGTTAAAATGTAAATGCCAATTTAATCGATTATCTTTGAAAAAAAGGCCTTTGGAGGTTTTAGCAGAATAAATTTGGGGGAAAAAAATTTAAGACGCTTGTAAATTATTTATTAAGTCATTATGATAACTTTGATGAGAATGAGAAACTCGGCAAAAGTTCACTTTACAAAGTTTAATAAAATTATGTCGGTTAGCAGTCGTACTGAAAAACAATAAAATTATGATGTTTTAAATCTCAGTAAAAAAAAAACGTAACCGACGCAGATTTAATTAGTTAAGTATAACGCTTTTGATTTATTCGAAGCTATTGCCATTGAATTTTCATTATTAGTGAAATATTATTTATTTCGAATATTTTTTTCATAATAAAAAAATTATATTTTGTTGTTTGTTGAAAATCGTGTTTATAAACGCTTTTTTAGAGGTAACAAGATAAAAGTGTCTAATCAAAATTGTATTATTTGCCATGGGCATGTTTGAGAAAATATCCCAAGCTAGTTTAGACTTTCACTTGTGTTAATAGAACTTATGTTTAAAAGAACACCATACAATGTATTATTATAATATCAGGTAAATATTAAATAATGTACGAGTATATCATAACGTATCTACCTACTCTGCTGTTGTACAATAAAACGGAAAACAATTATTAAAACATGATTTAAATATCATTTACGTTGGTTAGGTATTCGATTTTTTATTTAGGTACATTACAATAATTTATACGGTTTATTCAATTGTATTTCAAACTACACGTCTGAAAAGTTTCTTTGGAAAAACTTTACTTACTGTGATTGAGAACATAGTGTGTGTACTACTTTGTGTTAACGTAATAAATAATTTATAGAACTTTAACGAAAAATAAAAAAGAATCAATAGCCGCATTTAAATTAGAAACACTGTTCTCTGTAGATAATTCTTTGGCCATTTTTTTTTAGTGTTGATGATTACGACTTGTTTGTTTAATGACGAAGATAATAAATTTATATTTCTTTCAATATTGACTCGTTTTAAATACATTGATTACCATTTATGATAATAAATAACAATATTACTATTTTTATTACCTAGTTGTAAATCTTTTAGCATGACGTGTCGACCTACACATTTGTTTGTTTGTAAAAACTGATTATATTACCTTCTCAACTAAATTATATGAAATATTAGTACATAAATAAATTACGCTACCACTTTCAAGTATTTCTATAAAATAGCTGATGAAAGATGTTACAATTTTTATTTAAATTCTGTTTTCGAGGATTAAAAAATTTGTGGTGTAAGTTAGGTTTAAATTGGACGAGTATTGCTTGTAATATTATGTGTATCTACAAATTAGACCGGTGCTCTATATTTATACATAATAGGGTCATCGGGTATTGATTGATTTACATACAAGAAAATTGAAAACTTGTCAAATTTTTATAACTAACCTAACCTGAATTAATTTCAATGATAATGTATAGTTAAATTTATCGGCACGGCACTAAATGGTAGAATAAACTATAAAATCAAGTGAAGAATATATCTACTTAACTGGACCTAATTGTACATCTAGACAATTTTGTATAAGCGGACTTAGCGTGGACGGGTTTTATAAGGAATTGACGATATAGGCAATACATGTTTAAGAATAAAAACGGTGTTAATAAATGCGGACTATAACACTTTATTTTTATGTTAATTATTTGTATAGTACGCTTTAGGGTATTATTTAAAAAAATTAAAATTGTAAAACAATTAGTGTGAGACTGTGGTCGGTCGAATTTCAATTCTGTGAAAAAATGTGTTATGTTTAAAAGAACCCCTTAAAATATTTGAATAACGTTTCTACCGATGTTGGTTGCATCTGTGGTTACGGTTGATAAAATGTAGTTACTAAAAATTCAATGAAATCAAAATGTACCTAGGACAAAATAATAATATAATGTTGATTTGATTACCCGATTTTTAGCCAACAATGTCAGTAGAAACCTCCCCCAACATTTTACAGCTTATCGTTTTCAAATTGTCCATTGTTGAAGAATGACGTTAATAACGTAGAATTTAATAAATACAATACAAATTAAACTACTTAATTTATCTGACACGAGTGTTAAGAGTACCATATTAATAGTAATCCCACCAATAGCAAAACGCGTGTTGCGCTTTTAAACACAAAGTTTCCTCTGTTACCCAAAATAACATTGCGATGAACCTTTTAGGCTTTAAGTTCACAATTCTCGTCAGGCCTCCCGTTAGAAATTATTTTAAAAGCTTAATATGACAACGTATTGATTTTGAAGATAACTTGAAACGGTCAAGATGGCAATTAAACTAAATAAGTAAAACCTTTTAGGAAAGAACGATTATTGCGGTATAATAGGTTCGGCGGTGAGTCGAAACAAAAATAATTGGAAAAAGTGTACTCAGGAAAATGTCCAAATAGTAATCGGCTAATGGACGGCCGTTATTAGCAGCAGATTAGCAAACACTTAAATGTTAAAACGAAGATCCTTGGCAAGTTATTCAATTTGCTCGGAAAGCAACAATGTGCGCTAGTTCGATCTTATAATATTTAGTGTGTCGAGTGTTCCATAGTTATAAAATAGTACTTAGGACTACTAAGCATTAGCGTCGGGCAGCAAGCTGTTGTGTAAGTTGCTCGTTAAGTTTCGGCTAGATTGTGTTTGCTTAGTAGGTATGTTTTATAATAATAAGTTTATATAAGACAAATACAATCGCAATGGTTCTTATTTTAGTCTGTAAACATTCAAAATTGTACATTTCATAGTATACATTATAGTATAATCGTACATACATCGGTACAAAACCACAGAGCAACGGGTTTGTAGTTACTATTTGATTAATTATTCAGTGTAAATTGCACCTAAATTATAATATAAAAAAATAATTAATACAAAATGTATGAGATAATACTCCGTATGGAAAGCGTTGGTCGTATAAAGTTTTCATTCGTTTCAACTTACTTGAATAGAAGAAGAAAAACTAAACAATGCAAACGCCGCCTAACTTTTTTTTATATAAATGAACTTGTAAATAACGATTCTGCTGCTATTTTTTTTTAAAGTATATCACCTGTATTCTTACACAACCATTGAAAAGTAGGATTACCTTTACGTTATATTATTTCATTGGGATATCGTTGAACTCTGCTCTTTTATTTCAAGCAATTGCCGACACAATAATAAGCAAATAGTTTGAATAATCTATCGCGTTTGGATACCTGTAAAATTAAATTCTTGAAATTTCGGAATTCAATATCACATCCTAATACTGTCCCAACCAGCAGTTTAACGTTTTAATTTTAAAAGATTTTTGTCGTTCAATTTAAACATACATATAAGTGTGTTTATATGTCATTTTTCTTTTCTTTTAATGTTTGTATGTTTCTTACGTGTGGTTTTTTCCTGTGCCCGATTTTAGCTAATAAATTCGGAAAATTCTACTCCATTCATCAGATTACTACATATTTAAGAAAGTTGAAAAAAATGCTAACGAATTTTATCGTTGATAATATTATTCAGTTCCGTACACTGGGTGGGTTTATGGCTTCTTGTTTATGTTAACTTTATTATAAACAAGTTGGTCTCGACGAAGGTATAATTAACTTGACTGGCGATTTTCACATCTCGGTGAAATGATAATATATATGTGGATTACACCGGTGTGATCTATTCGTACAGCTTTTTCTATTACTAAGCCCGGACTTTTCCTCACCTCTCGGCCGCAGTTTGCCGGTGCTCGGAATGTACATACAACGCGACGGTGCCCGTACTAAGCCGACTGACTGGCGCACTGTCTCTACCGCAACGTCAAAATCCTCTATACGATCCATTATTCTCAAGTCAGACTCACTTCATTTATTATTCACCGTGTACGCCCACGTCGTTTCCTGTAACGCTCTGTGGCTATCCAAAAGTAATTATAACAACAATAATAGTAGTATTATTATTAACTGTATCCAGGAATCTGGATTTAGGTGTTAAGTTCGAAACGTGCTGAAGCAACGCCATACGAAGCGAAAACTGTTGGCGCGGCAGTGTTATTAAATTCAATTAAAAGCATTCTGTATAAAAAAAATATAATAGATAATATGTTGGTCATTTTATATTACCAACAGTGTAAAAAACGGTAACCCTTTTACACTCAAGTTAATTATTGCAGTGTCCGCGTGGCGTCTGTAAGTGTCGGTAGTCTGTGATGTCAATTATATACATATTTTTTCATTTTTCCTACGGTTAACCCTTTCAATTGACAGTAGCCTATTCAAATGAGAAATCTCTAAAATTTAAGTGAATTTAAAGCAAATTCTTTTGTTTTATATGACAATTGAAAATTCTTAATTTGATATTTCGTGATAAATGTTATCAAACTAGAACTTTTTAATGAAAAATTAAAATTTCCCATGTTAATCGAGTGCAAAAAAAAAATCCCTAACAAATTACTTAGGCTACTATTGATGGGAGGGGGCGGGGGGGGTATATATAAATATATATTATGTACAATATATACGTATTATATATTGTGTATACAATTTAAGAGTATTTTTTACAAACTTATTTGTAGAAAGGTCATAAATTTCAATGATAAGCAATCATATAACATAAAAAACTAGTGATTACCTTTATTAAAATATTAAGTAAAATATAAATTCGGTGAGTTTTACGTGTAAACGAGTTGGAAAAATTAATGTATGATTCATATAAATACATCAAGTAGTTGTCATGTCTATCTGGTTATCTCATTATTAGAATATCGCGTTTAAACTGAATAACTAGTTTATGACATTAACCTAAAATTAAAAAAATACATTTTTAGACACCAATATTTAGTCAGTTATGACACAATTCATTACTATTTAATATGTATTAGTTATTTATCTAAAATATTCTTACTTTAAGGTATTTGTTAAAAATTAAAGTTGACTATGAGCTATGTACTTTGTAGTACATAGCATGAACTATGTGTTTTTTTCCATAATGACAATATTTTTGCATTTTAATGAAGCAATAGTAATAAAATTATATAATTAAATAATTATTTAAGTCGGTAAACGTATTGTGCACATTTTTTAAAGCTTATAGAGTATATTATACAGTGTTGAAAGTATACTTTAAGATGTGAGATGAATATATTTGAATATGCTATTGTATTTTTTTTTTTTACTAATAAAATTCCACAAATTGTTGCCGTAACATTATACTGAAAATGTTGTTTAATTTTTTTATTATACCTAGTTACACTTCGACTACTAAGTCATTAGCTGCAATGTTGGGTGTAATGTACCTTTTTTTATAACATTAAAAATGGACTAATTTATATAGAGTTGAACAGTATTGTTTTTCTGAAGAATCCGATCATTGTTTGTTTTGGCTTGAATGTTGGTTGCTAGAGTTTTTTGGAAGGTGTTTCGTTGTATTAAATTTAGCTCGTTGGTTTTCATAATTTGTACATTCGGTGATAATATGTTTGATTGAGTTGGTTACATTACTTACCACGCATATTTGTGCTTCATCTTTTGTCTTATGGTGTCTGAAAGTAAGCCAGGTTTATCCGATTCTTCATCTATTGATTACAATAGACTCTTTTTTTATTAAGGGAGCACTGTGTATGTGAGAACCATTTGCTTCTATTAGATTTGATTTCTCCACTTTTCATCATGTCTTAAATAAATTTACACACATTTTGATACAAAAAAAAGATAATACTATGTAATCCTCTTTTAACACTTTATGGTGTACTAAATTTTCTCTCGAAAAGAAAGTAATCTAATTGAAGTTTGCCGCCGCCGCGAGTCCAGACTTAATAACGGCGTAAAAATGTTATCTTGCTGTCCGCACTCCGCCGTGATGAAACTGTTTAATGTTTAAAATTATAATATACCGTTGCTATAGTACCTAAAATAATTTTAGCCAGCATACCTATTGTAATGACAGTTTTGGGATTTATATTTTGCGTTTTATATAATATAAATATAATAATAAACAAAGTTAAGCGTTTGTTTGTTGTATTATTGTGAAAATAATAGTGACGATTTCGTTTAAGTATAAAAAAAAGAATGCAATTTTAAACTTGTAACGTTTTGTTGAAAAGAAACGCATTTTAATCGTAGAGATGGCCTTCCGATTGACATTGTAATGTCAACATTGTAATGGAACTACACACTAATCCAGACTTCAACGTATGTTTTCAGTGAAAGCCCACTCTCGTCTTGCTATTTATAAAATTAACTTTACACGAGATCTGCAAGACATTTCGACTTGTAAAAGATAAGCCACAATTTATTGCAAACGCCAATTCCAGAATATGCACTCTGAACTACTATCCAATTCTTCCAATACCATTTAGCGATTCGTCTATTTTTTTTTTTTAAGCTTAGTTTATTTTTATTAGTTTGTTTTTAGCATTATTCGTGTTTTTCATGTGTAAAACCAACAGTGAAATCGAAATGCTTTTGATCAAATAACAAACAAATTCCCAAGAATAAAAGTTGGGTTGAACTCATTGGCCTATAATGGATTTTAACAGAATTCAAATCCATGCAACCGAATCGAGCTAAATGATTTAAGCTGGATATCAGGATACCGATAACTAGGGTTTGCTTACAGTGGAGTGTTATGCAGAGAGTTCCAGGAAGATTTGACGTTTGTAAAATGTTTAGGGAAATTTCCAATTTTTAATTTGGTTTTTTACATATAATTCGTTAGACTATGGATAATAAATATGTAATTCTCGAATACAAATCATAATATCACATGTAGCTTAAAAGGCCTTGAGGCTTGAAGATTCAACGCTACTATCATGAGATGGTTTCTTGATTAATCCGCTTTCGGGACGGGTCGTATGCGTACTTGCTTTATATAAAGAACGAACCTTCATTAAAAAAAAAAAAAAGGTCAAAAATAAAGGAAAATATTGATTAGTGTCCAAATAATTACATTTCATTTTACATATTAAACCAAGTTCTGAACAATTAACGTCATTAAATTGACACAAATATTTAAATTAACGAGCCGTTCAGAAAAAAAAATATATATATTTAAATCTAGAAAAAGGCGTTAAGTACAAAATATTTCTATTTATATTAGGCAAATATGTAATTTATTTTAATACGCAATTGATAAGCATCAAGTTATTTCAATGATGTAGGTCTCGTTACACGACAATATTTTAGTTTTATTCTTATTAAAAAAAGAAAGTTCTCCACACCTTTTTTCCCACTGTATTCTCTGAACAAAGAATAAATAGATAACTCTATTGTCAGGGATGGTGAAAATACAGTCTTTTAAATACTATATTTTTCCCAAGTCATCCTATTATATAGATTTTAAAATATAACACCACTGTTTTGTTTACGTGTTAAACAAACATTGATTGATGACCCACTAAAACATTTTCTGCAATGGTATGTGCGGCTACTAATACTTAGGTAAACGTTTCGCCGGTTAACATTGTTGTGCGGATATTGGAGGAAATGTTAAAACAGACCGTTATAGCGCTATTTGATAATGCTATAGCCTATAGACAGAAGCTTGCAAACATTATGGAGTGATTACAATTTTGAATTAGGAAATTGAAAATGGTCCAGTTATTTCCGTATTAATTAACAGACGATAAAATAACAGAATTGTGCACTTTACAAATTGTTCATAGCCGTAAAAAGATCCATACATTTTAGGTGAGTACTTTTATTGGGCAAGTAGTTGTTATGGCGACAAAGCTTAATTTACTAAACGTTTGTTACAATCTGATTTGCTTTGTTGGTAATTACCTTTTTTTTAGATGTGTCCTTTGGTTTAATTGCTAATCAACAAAATTCTCAATATCATAAAAACGGTTTGTGTAAAAATATTTCCCATAGCAGTCTCTTGACTAGCACGCCAAATTATTTATCAACTTATTGAAACAATGAAAATTCAAGTACAATATTGTGTCGGAATAAGCGCTTTGCACCAATATTATCAGTTTTTATTATAATAATAAATAACTAAAATATAATGTGTACTATAATTTCAATAAAGTGTTTTAAAAGGTGTGCCCAAGTCTATTCTAATTGCTGTAACAATAATGTATTACAATTCGTTGGTACTAGATAATTGCTTTTATTGCCATTAATTAAAGGCATCATATGTATTGTTTACGGTATAACGATTGCATAAGTGCATGTATTATACACGGGGAAAATTATAAAAACACGAGCAAACAATAATAGGAACCGAAAAACTGATAAAAGGATGTCACTGTACCTCGTTCACAGGGCCGTTAAAGTTATCCAACGTTTATATCAGCTATGATCGTATTTACCTTATTAAAATGTCATTGTGTACACTGTCATTTATCACGGGGTGGTTTTTAATTATTTTCTTTTCGTTTTATCTATTTTCTTTCGGTAACGGAACCCCGAGGCGACAAGTAGGCGTGCCCTCACTTACATTGTTATTTTTCTACAACAGTTTTATATCAGTAGCCTGAAAAACAACTCTTGAGATAAGACACGTCGGTGTTCTTTTTACGTAGAAATTTATCATTTTAGGACTAATGGCTATCGCAAATCTCGACTTGTAAAACCCCAACAACAAGTCATTGAATAACAAACTTTCTAATAAATAAAATTATAATATTAATTTTCAAGCTTTTTACCTCATTTATGAGTATAAAATCACAACATTAATAATTATTCCTAAAAAACGAATTAATTATTAATATTACATTCCCGTACATCTAGTTTGTTTTTATTCGAATGACTTTAATTTGTATACAATTGAAACGAGGTATCATAATCATATAAATGTTGATACCAAACGCCGCTGGGATGCAATAAAACATGAATCCAAGCAAATCCCACATGACCCATGTAGGAATGATATACGATTTTAATTACTCAATATTAAACAAGTATGTTTGGTTAAGTTTATAACTTTCTTGATATAATAGACACCTATCTAAAACAGAATAATATGTAACACTAGTATGTACATTAAAATTCGCCTTAATCCCCTTATGTTTATACCTAGTTAGTTGACCTTTGGACACGCTCTACTACATGCTTTATTTAAGAATGTATAACCAAAGATGATATAATATAGAATTTATAATTTTTATTTGACTGCTAAATGATTGAGTATAAAGAAGATTAAGCATTTAATGTATATGCTAGCTGTTATACAAATGTATGTACTGTAGAAAAACTAGGAAATGAGAACTCATTATTCTTACACTGGCTCATTTTGATAGATGTCAGTGGCCGAGAGTAGAACTGGTGGCCATTACCTTCCGCTCGACCTCGGCTTTATCTTGATTCGTCTTATTTTTATACTTGGTATTATACAAAAAAAAAAAACTGTTAAGTATAGCGCATATTTATATAAAACATAAATACTTTGTATGATTTATACTATAGCATAGCTGCATTGTTCTGCTACTCAAAATCATTAAAAAATTTGTTTAGAAGAATTTGTTTTGGGTATGATAAACCCGGTTGTTCGGGATGAAGTATAGCAGCCTGTTCATACCCTAAATGCGAAAATATATTTAAATATTTTTTCGTTTACCCGGGGGTTGTACTAGGCACATGACACCTCAAAAATTTCACAATAAAGCGAGAAATCCCAAAAATACCTTTTTTCAAGGCTCCCTGATGAGGGTTCTTTCTGAGAGGGTATCAACTTAATATAGACGACATCTCAAGATCGAAGTGCAAATAGCTAAGTCCGTCAAATATGTTAACATACATGGCATTACCTTAAAAGAGAAGCATAATACAAATTAATACGATTTAAAGTCAAGAGTACAAATAGGATGAGAAATAGTGATCACTCTACATAGCAATGCCTATACGGCACTATATGGTGACTTGTGTTAGAAAGCAAAATAAACAATTTCATAAAGAAAAACGCTTTTATTAACTGTAATCGCGCCATTTATTTTATAACTAATATTTAAAAAAGGGTCATAAAACCGTAAATATTTAAAATCCCAAAAAAGTAATGTGTATACCAAGTAATATGTATAACTATATATATATATATGTACACATGTGTATATACCCGAGGGAGATGGTGTTTTCTTGAAAACGAAAATTGATATTACCGTGAAAAGTACACCGGCGCAGAATAGTTGTGAGAATAGTGACAAACCATTACTCTTATAAATTCTATAGACCACACAATAGTTCGTATTGTTTACACTGCTACGTGTCGTTTCCAGTTATATTTGTTATTAATTATTATTGAAAATAGCGGTAAATAACTATAAATATAGTGGTATATAACTCAATTATCCGCTAATTAAGATTTGAGTATGGCTGGCAGTATTGTCGGTGTCTCGAAATAATACCGGTATTCAGAATTAGAAAAAAGCTCCTTTAACAGTGAAACAGTAGGCTTAGGTGTGATATAGTATAATATAGTACATATTATACTGTTTACCAACTAATACCGGTAGTATATAAAAATTGAACACATAGGGAAAGGGTGTACAAAGTGGTCCATAGCGGTTAAAGTAGTCACGTCTTATAATTCTGTTATTAGTGTTATCAGCTATTCAGTTCTTTTCTCATATGTTTATTATTATGATTATTATTGGTTGATAAATGATAAATGATAATACGATTCATTTTGCGCCCGGCTGTTGTAGATAAAGAGTTACGTTTAAACAATATTATTATTTATTTTAGCCACTCAATTACTTTGATCCTTTTTTTATATTTGACAACACATATTTGTGGATACAATAAAATCAACTTTTTTTTGCCAGTAGTTAAAATAATAACTATAAAAAGGGCAAAATGGCCTCTACTATGACCACTTTGACCGTTCATAAGTTATTTTCAATTTATATTCAAGTTATTATGAGGAGATTCTTTTTTATTATTATTGTTAAACGAATTTTACAATGTTGGCTACAAATAATTGTAATAATAATAATTATTATTTACATATTTTATAGAGAAAGATTTCTGTTTGTTTATTTATTTGTGTATGATTTTGTTGATTGAATTTTCTAAAAGATTTGATGAAAACTACTGTTTTTTTGATCTCGTTAAAATAGAAAAGTTAATTTAGGAAATAATATGACAATATTTTCTAGTTAAAAATAAAAATCTTCTACTATTGGGCAAAGTGATATATCATGGCCAATTTACCCTCGTGGATGGGCAAAGTGGCCAATTCATATGTAATTAAAACAAATTTAATTTAATTAAATCATAAGCTAAAATATAATTCTAAATGCAAATAATGATGTCTAACAAGTCAAAGTATACATTCCTATAGTGAGTAGACGTTTGAGTCCATAATTTTCCCTTAAGATGGCTGCTTTACCCAACTTTGCCCTAATAAGAGGCAGCGTTCGCACAACTTAGTTATACAATATAGTTAGCGGATACTGTATTAAAAGAAACAAGCAGTTCATTGGTTCGATTTGCATACAAAAACTATATTAACGATATGGTTAGTATGGAACTTTTAAGTTGAGATTCTCAGGGACTTCTTGTTTTACGTGTCACGACGTTTCGTATTATAATATTATATTCCTTAAGGGAAAACTCGAGCAAACAATGAACCACTTCACACACACCGCGTTAGTACTTAATGCATCCTCCTCGTTTACATTAACATTGAATAGAATAGAGTTGTGCTCAATGATTAAACACTGAATGCTACGTGAACCGAAAAACAGCAGTGGATTAATAGTAAACACACCACAAAATTAGATTGTTGTTTAACATAACTTTATTGTCTGTAAGAAACTTATTTGTAATGCTGGTGAAAAAACTATATTATATAATACTCAATACTGCCAATTTTAACTTTTTTGTTTTTGTTTTTATCATTAAATGAACAATTTCAAAATTGAAATGTTGTAACGTTAAAGGTGTATCTAAAAAAAAAAAAAAAATCAATCGCATTCACACATCAATGTCCGTTCAGAAAAATAGTATATAAAATACATCACACAGTAATAAATATTAAAAAATATTTTGATATTTAAATACATATTTTTAAAATGCTATGTAAAATCAAATCTGATTTTTTTTTTATTTCTGTTATCGCCATGATATTTTTTGTAACGGGTAATTTTACTTCCTTTGTAATTTTACGCCCAATAAAGTCATACAATATTTTCATTCGAGTGTTCGTCCAAGTCGAACAGAAATATTTCAGACAGTTTTACAAATGTCAAAAACAAAGTCATATCATTTTATTTCCTTATTTGACTACGTGTACTCGAAATAAAATACTTTTTAGGATATTTTCTTTTTCTTAGTGAATTTTTGTATCAGAGCTCGATAAATATCTTTTAAAATACCTCACCTATTCCATTTATACATTCCATTGTTATGGAAAATATTTGTAAACTTTGTGCCATTATATTTAATGTCAAATACAAACCAAAGCCTTTAATTAAGCATTTTACTAATTAATATTTTATTGCGGTACCTTTCTAAGTAAACAATAATAACTTTCAAGAATGAGATGGAATGAGACAGATGGTCTTTCTTGGAGATTGAACAATAATAGTTAATGGATTTTGTGTTTATTTTCTACTTAATGAATGCATAAAGTATTATTTCATCAAAATTTGAGAGAAAAAACTATCTGTTAGTTTGTCCATATTTTGTATTTTAATGGGCAAGTTCAAGTATCAAAGGTATCATTACATAGGCTCGTTTAAACAATAACAATAACCGGACTGCGTTCTCTTGTAATTTAAATAAGCCGACATATTATACAAATGTACTTATATTTAATGAAATTTGTAAGGTCAATTCAATTAGAAGGGATTACGTTTTCGAGTTCTTTAAGAATATTATGAAAAAACCGAGATACGTGTAAAATCCTACGGGTGATAAATTAAGACATGTAAAATCCTATAATTAGGATACTTTATTAATTGTTGGGAATTTTAAAGCCATTCGCATCACCATGAAAAACTGTGTAGGATATTAACATCCGTTTTTAGGAACCAATTTTACATGATGACCTATTTTAGAAATAGTAAATGACAGTCATTTCTTGCTATGAAACTTTGCATTGAGGTATTACTTCGTTTGTTTCCTAATCTACAGAATTCATTTGAGTGATGAATAGAAAAAATATGACTGAGCTGTAGAAAAAAATTATACTCTTTATACTTTTATTTTTTATTTCCCAAGCCAGAAAAAAAAATGTAGAACTGAATATCTCACATTAGCATGTAAAAAATATGTGAGCGTATACCACCATCTATTAGTAACAAAAATTTTTTATATATTTTTGGTTTAAAACATTTTCTTTTGTTGATTTTCTGTCTATTTTGACCGCATGAGAAGTTACTTTTTTTTTAGTTTTTCAAAACTACTCGCGTGAATTTTACACTATATATATATATCGTTAGTGAATATATAGTATACATTAGGTATGGCAAGGTAGTTCTATTATACTGTGATAAATTCGCTTTTACTTTTTTTGTCTGGTTGAAATTACTATTATCGTCTTATCTTTACATTTATTTATGTGGAAAAATGAATTTTTATAATCGCTTTTTTGTGTAAACATTTTGTAAACCGAAACACATTGAATAGTATAAATATGATTAATATACAATTTTAAAATCATCAATGTTGTGTATCTCTATTTTTTGTGCTCTCGTAGTCAAGTTAAAATCAATGTCTATACATTTTTAATATAAAATATATTATAAAACGTAAAAGCGTTTAAAAAAATCACATAATAAATGCTAGCTCAAAAGTCAGCAGAAAAAAAATCTGTTACAACTTATAATCCATTAATAAAAACGTTTTATGATATTATTTTGAAACACAACAAGTTGCAAATTGTGTGAAGTAGAGGATTTTAAAACAACGGAAATTCTGTGATTATATATATGTAGATAAGTTTAATCAATAATGCAAAACGAGTAAAGATTGCCACTGATTAAAATTTAATTTAATTTAAATTGTATTCAGGTTTTTAACTAATTCCCAAACTTTAAGCGTATATTAATTGTATAATTTTAAATGAAAAGGGGATTTCAAGTATGTTACCATTAAATATTGTAACTGTTAGCAGCATATTTTCCAATGGTTTAAATTTGTATAGCAATACGTTTTTGCATTAGTGTTCTAAATAACTTTTGAGTTATGAAGTAGTGGTATATTTAATACTACGGTCGTTAATTAAAAATAATTTCAATAATTTATTTGATGTATCCTCAGTGGTAACTTTAGTATAAACTATGTTGGATAATTTGTTGTTGTTATTACATTAGACGAGGTTCCTTCACAGGGATGGTTATTTCAATTGAAGATGTCAAAAGTTATATCCAGAGAAATCAGTTTTAATTGAATAACTGTAATTTACCAAATGCCTAGAATAATAATTATTTATGCATAGACTGAACATTTTGATTAGTTAACCTTAATCGAGTTAACTAATGTGAGGTACTTAATACCTAGTGTTTAGTTGTCATTGATACAATTTATTTTTCGTAGATGCAATTCAACTTTTTTTTCCGGTGGATAGTAATAATATATTATATTCTTGTTGAGGACTTTTATTAATGATTACAATTGATTCTGGCGTAATATGTTCTTATTACATAATATAGCTTTTCCATATTGATGAGTGATAAATATTTTACTTAACACGTTAGTTACTTAATGGAAAGTAATAGATCTTATGTAATGGCACCTATGTATAGTGTGCCGATAAATGGTTGAAATTAGTACATGTCATAATAAAACGGTCGGTATCAGTTTGGATGAAAAGCTTATAAATTAATAATTCTCGAGAGTGAGAGGAAAATAGACAAGGTTTTTCAAAATCGTGTTCCACGTCCCGCTAGTAAGGTTAACAAGAGAGATATGTAAATAGATAAAGGTCATGAAGCATTAGTTCAGACTGTCCATATTGATTTTTTTGGACCATTAATTCAAACCCTCAATGGACATAAAAATTTGTGTTAGCTGTTATAGAAGTTTCGACGGTTGTTTCCTATGATCAACTGTTGAGACGGATATTTTGACAAAATACATACTACTGTAATTAATAAAAATTATAATCTTTTACAGTATTAGACACGTATTTGAATGCATAATTTAGTGAATATTTAATATTTTGTTGGCTATTTTTGGTTATTAAATAATAAAATTAGTGTAGCTAACGACCCAGCTCATATGAATAGAGAGAACGTCCAGCGTAGCAGGTAAGTGCATGTACAAATACACAAACCCTAAATTAAGAGTGATTTCTTTTAGGCTGTGCATATGGTACCTCGGGAGTTATTTCATTCATTTGTTATACATTTCATGTCGTACCTACGTTCCGTGTTGTTTTTGTTTACGGTTTAGCTCTTTGTTTTTAGTTTTATCGTGTTTGTATTGTGCGTCCGTCGCTCACGTTCACTTCACTTGGAAAGAGTCAACTTTTGTTTTTGAAAAAGTCACTAGTTCAGTAACAGCAATGGGCTTTTATCTAGATAATAACATTTGTCTATAATTCTGGTTTTATTCTCACCTACGCTGTTATAAGTACAACATTTATTTGAAAAAAATAGTTACTGTAGGTTGTACAAGGGTATTGCGAAAGCAAGTGTACCGGCTAGGTAATACTTGAAGTTTTGTGTGAACGTAACCGTAATGGCTAAGTTATGTTCACAGTGTGAGTATTAGATGATTTATGACTGATATTTTTTCGACGACTATGCTTGTATAAAATCTTATTTTAGATGCAATGCTTATGAACTATAATTGTTTGTATTTTTTTAGCTTTTATCTCGTGTTATATGAACGGCAATAAATATATACTATACGTTAAAAAAAACGGAAAGGTTTATCAACACTACAAAATCACTACAATCTACTTTTATTTAATTTTCTTCGGATTTTTGTAATTGTATTGTAATATTAAATGAGAATCAATTATAATTTTTTAACAATTACAGTATAATATCATAGTTATTTTTTTTTTAAATTATTTAATTATTTTATAAAATCCAGTTAAAAAATAATGTATACATCTCCGAGCTTTGGAATTTCAGTTATAATCAAACTGAATTTTTTTGATTTCGTGAACAAGCAACACAATTTATAGAGACGCTGTATTTGGCTTGAGACGTTGAAATTGGTTTTTAAATATTCACCAGTTTATGATCTAACTGTATGGTAAAAAAATATTACTTTTGCATATTAAACACTCGTTAACATCCGCTAATGGTGGTATAACCCGAGTACGCTGTAATGGTCTCCCTATCGACGCTAAGTATATAGAGATTTGTGATGCTTCTATATATAACAGAATATACTATTTATAAATTGCTGACTCCAAAAATGGGACAAATGTATACTCATCAATTTTATTTTTATGATCATTTTGTATAAAAAATGATCAAATCTAACATATTTTTTTTTTATAGGAAAACATAAAATAAGTAAGTGGTACTTTTGAAAATTAAACAATTTAAGCGGACATTTTTTTATTATGTGTATTAATACAAAAAAGTGACGCCAACTCGGAATATAATATACATTTACTAAAATAAAATATGTGTTTAAAGTTATTTCTTAAGTACTTTAAGGTTCGGTATTTAGGGTTTATCCACTGAATTCAGCAAAATGTTTAAAAAAATTGTTTTTTTTTTGTTTGTTGAGTAAATATTGAACAATTTTATTATTCCACAAAAATAAAACGACGAGTCTATAACCTTGACTAATGTACCTATATTTGGGTTTGAGCGTTATAGCTTTAGTACTCTCAATATACAAAAATGTATAGTCCTAAAATATTTTGACGTTACAATGAGTGTAAATATTTATTAAAGTGTCAATCCATCAAGTTGAACGTACAGGAAAAATATCGGTTAGGGGCGGGGAGGGAGATTGTTATATTTGTACAAAATGTATAAGCCAATTTTAAACAAATCTCTCAAATGATGATAAAGATTGCCAAAATTTGGTAACATTTGAAGGGTCACGGGGAAAAAAGATCAATGTCAATTTTTTTGTGAAAATGAGATACTATTTTATTTTTCCCTTTTTGTAAAAGTAAAACGTATTTTTTTCTTTTACTTAAATATATTTTGTTTGCCGACAACATAATATTATGTTTTTCTCTCGCTTAAAGCCTTGTTAAAATGTCGTTTTGTAAGTTAGTAAATTTCAAAAACGGAATTTCAAAAAATTGACATTGATCTTTTATCCCCGGTGACCCTTCATTTGATTTCGATTTTCACATAATGTCATTAACAAACATATTATTATTCCAGTCGAGTTCTCCTTACGGTAAGAAAATATACAATAATCATCATAGCCGATAAACAAAAAGCGTTCATTTTTTTTTTTATATAAACAATAACACGTACAATAAATACATTTTATTTTTTACAGTAGAAATTTGTAGACCAAAAAAAAATGTTTATTCGCGTCTTTGAACAATTTTCAATCTTTAAACGGCTATCTCCTGTACCATATGATTTTTGTAACTATCGACACCTTGGCCAACGTTGTCCAGTTTGTTGAGAAATTGGAATTTCCGATGAACATCATTATTCGTCTCCCCGGTCAGCAACAACCGGCTACCGAGGACAGTTACATAGGGTTCATGTGGCAATCACAAGGCCAGTATTTTGCAGTCACTTGGCTTTGACGCTTGCGCCACCCCATTGGCGCAGGATCGTTTTGGCGCTTCTGGCTGTTTAGCTGTTGTATTCAAAAAACCCAAGCCGACGTTACGCCACTGTACGCGCTCGCTGGTTACACACGACGGACATTCGACACCCAAGCGCAAATCGAAAAAGCCCGGTTAACACGACTGTGAAAATAATATTGTGTTAAATGTTAAAACGTACTCGAGTGTGCATATTTAAATAGATTAAAAAAAAAAAAAAAATTACAAATCGCGAGTTCGGATCGAATACTTGTTTTTTTTTTTTTAAATTTTCGTTTTTATTTTTTTATAATGAAAAATTCTTGAGACAATTTTTGCGTGCGTTACTCGAGCGGTTACGGTCGCTTTGTGTAGGGCTGATAATTTTTTTCCGCGGCTTTACCCCTACGTGTACGGAACTTTGAAAACGCGTTGGACGAAAACAAAAATATAAAAAAAAATTCTAAAGCCACGATGCCATCGCCGCTATGGTCGTGCAACACTTGAGCGAGGCCGACGGGTACGACGGAACGGATAAAAAAAGGTGGGTTTCGATTAACGGTTCGGTTACAACGACGTTATTAATTATACTATCGAGATGATAATTTTTTTTTCTTCAAAATACAGGCGTGCTTACTTGTGTGTTATGTATTGTGTGAGCCGTAACGCGTTTTTGAAACCGACCGACTCGGTAAAGCCCCCGGGGGGCGTAAATGCGTCGAAGAGGGAAATAATTTAAAAAAAAAGAATAATGTGTGTGCTCTAAAACAACTGTATAACAAGCAGTTATAATCCCTTTAAAGTTCTCTCTATTCTGTTTGACGCCGGAATACGTTTTTTTTTTCGAGTGTCTTTATTGTTCCAAGCCGCGCCCGAGTGGTGTTTTATAAAAACAAGTGTTTTTATTGTACGCCGCATAAACATTTCAAACAGCCCATCAACGGTAGACAAGGTATAGACAATGGTGTTTTCTCTTTTGACGGGAAACTGTACTTTCCGGTCTGGTTATGCGGGCTTAGTATAATTTATAATTTGGCGGTTTTAGTATCGAGCCGTTTGTAGTGGAGTAAACGAGGGAAACGACCAAAGAGGAAAATTGCAAATTGCAGCAAGCTTCAGATAATAATTATTGCTAAGACCTAGTAAAATAGTCGGTGTATTATAATGTTATCTCCTGTTGTTTAATGCGGTTGAGAACTTAATCCTGGGCCTAATTTTTATCATTTTCAGCTTGAATGACAGATCACAGAATGTAAATTTTAAAATTGCTTTCTTACGCACATCTATGTATTACAATATGAATATTAAACAACTTTTTATTTTCGTGGGTAACATTATATTGCTCAGAACGTTATATTTTAGGTTCTAATATTTATATTTTTATAACTTGACATTAATAATTATATTATTTAAGTGTGCCTAGAGCTAACTTAGTGATATATTACTTAGATGTTGTCTGTGCTATGTATACGATTACTATAAGTCCATGCGAATTTTTTTGTGTTCCCTCAGAGATCTTTTTTTTTTTAACACAATAACGATATATTAGTGGGTAATAATAAAATGGTTGTATGTTGTATGGTGCGAACAAATCTCATGATTTTTCATGTCGACTGGGTATTACTGTTTGTACAACGAGGAAAACCAACAAATTGCACACACATAAGGAGCTTCTCGAATGTACCACTATTCTAATCCATGCCATTTGTTTTAAAGAAAGAAAGCATACCGGCCTTACGCGCTCTCTGCTCACCGGCTTAGGGTTTTACAATTTGCTGTCCAATTTGAATTGTATTTTGACGTGCTCATTCTTAGCGCATTTCGGTCTCCGGGGACGTTTTGAACCCAAAATGATCAAAACGTGAATCGAATGGGGGTTGAAAAAAGAAAAAGAAGAAAAAAAAACAAATTAAACCTGGTACTTACCGTAAACTTTTGCAATAAATATACCCTGAACTTTAATATATTCTTCGTTATCTACTTCACCACAACCGTAAATACACAAAGGACACTCTATATGCATTGCATTTTATATAATAAAACAACAATAAAATTTGAGAATAAGATTTAAAATATAAATATTTTATTTTTCTTAAAAAAGAGCATGTTTGTCAAATATATTTATATCATGCTTGGGTTCCCTGGATATCCACGGAAAATGCATTTAAAAGTGTTTTGTTTATCGTTTTTTCAATCTCAACAATAAATACCTTTGAAATAAAATAAAATAAATGTATTTTATAAATCGCGGTTACGGTTTGCCGATTTTTCTGTTAGGGTTCCTTTTTGAGAAGTGTTGGTTTCTTCTGTCGATTCAACGAAAAACCGTGTACGTTTCCTATTCACACGGTAATTCCATACCCGAAACTTTTTTTTTATGTACCGGACGTCCTACTTTTGAAAGTAATACAAATGGTTTGGTGTAAAAGTTCCTAAATAGCCCGAAACAGGGCAACGAAATATTTAAATTTAAAAAGTGTAACTACAATAACTAATTTGCATGTATTATAAAAATAAAAATAAAAGACGAGGAAGGTCGAATGCTATTATTTCAACAAATTATTTATAATGCTATTACACTTGACTGTGGGTAATAATTTTCAACTCTTTAATGCCACAACACAATTGCACATTTTACCAGAGAAGAATTGTTTTTGTCTCGAAAAACCGCATCTGCACAATAACTTTTTTTAATATCATACTAAAGACAACAACCATTATTTTTTAGGTATCACCACTACACTGTTGTCTATTACAGTTGAAAATTATGTGGACGCGTTAATCTAGTTACTTGTGTTATATTGTGTTCTTTATAATCTTTCATAATGATAATATATTTTTAGAATTTCCTGCTAATTGAAATTTCATTTCAACATAAACTTATTATTCATACAAAAGTTTTCCAAAAAGATGTCGCATACGCAGCACTACTGAGTGCACAATATGGGGTTTTCTTGTGATTTAAAAGTTGGAAAATAATGAAAGAAACGTATGCGTTTCATACTTAAAAGTTCTTTTGAATTTATTATTATTATCATCTTTGTTATTCTTGTTGTTTTCAACTCTTTACTATATATTATTGTTGCCTTTAAATTAAACAAATCTCACGCCGGAATAAACTTATGAAAATTTTAAATTTGCTCAGACGACTGTTGAGCAGAGTAAAAATCAATAATTGTCCACGGTAGACTTACCGTATATAAACTTTACAGTGAACCCATCCATCATAATATAGAAAATAGTAGCTATCGTTGACAAATAATTCTTTCGTTGCAGATAATGGCGGTCCATTTTTAGCGAATGACAATCGTCAGCAGATTGCATTAGGTTCTATATATATATACACATGTATGTATGGATATACGTTTTTTTCAATTTTTCACCAAGACATTTTTAGTCGTGTCCATTTGTTTATATAGCGCGCTGAAATTTTTTTTCAGACACCTCTTTGTCGTTGTGTACATCTTTTTAGTAAATATCTTTTTGGGGTACAAAGACAACATCAGCTGTGTTCTGAAATGCCTGCAGCATAGACCTATTAATCTATCCGTGGCCTACAATATTCGATTATCTGATTACCGATCCCTGTCAATGTATATTTACTAATATATTTACTTATCAATCGTTCCGAGATATGTTGTACCAGATATGCGTTAACGATTTATGTTCGTTTTAAGTGTCATGCATGTGTTGCGGTACGATAACGCTTGTAACTGGTCATCCAACCTCCACAAGTCGGCTGGAGATGATGAGATAGCTGAATATTGTGCAAAGAGAGAAGAGGAATGTGCTAGGGTGTATACTTTGTAGCTATTTCTCTTGTTGAATAAGTTTTGGTACACTGAACATAGTGTATGCAATTTTGCCGTGCGGTTGCCGGTTGAGTTGGCACATTTGGGTGACTATTGGGCGGAATTTAGAACATTTTTGGATGGATTCATATTTGAGAAAAATAACCACAATATATCTTTTGAAATTAACAATAAAAAAATACATTTAAGTGACTTAACTCATTTTTTGTAGAATAAATGCCAATGTCATTTTGAGTCTACAGATACATGATATTTTTTCGGTTTATTTATTTTAGTTGTCAAATTACATATAGGGTTTAGTGTATTTGCATTATGCGTTTATAGTAGGTACTATTAATATAATATGCGAAATTATGAAATTATACCTACATTAAATTGGGTTGAAGTACATTAAATTTTTATAATTACATGTGACATATATCCGTTAGATACTAAATTAAACATTAAGAATAAAATATAAGACAAATAATTAATGTTAATGTAGACATTTATAACTACAATGCATTGGTACAACATTAAAAATGAGTGTTTTATACAAACTATTGTACACTCGTGCTAATATTTAATTAAATTTATACAAATTACAACTATATTTAATACAAATTATTACAATATTTTAAGTTTTACTCCGTGGCTCGTGATTGTAACAATAACAATATTAATAAACACACGTTAGTATTATTTATTAACTAAAACATTTTTGTAAAACAAATTTTCTTCTCAATGTCATTTAAACTCATTTTGATTTTAATTTGAAGTCAAGCTTCATTTGAAAATAAGTAATAACTAACAACATTTATTTTACTGAAGAGATCATTAAAAATATAACTGAAAATTGACCATAGTCTATACCATTTAGTTAAAAATAAAACCGAATTAATATTAACTGTGCCGTAGATAATTAAACAGAATAACGGTAAATGATATTGTTTTATAACAAGAATATTATTAATTATACATAGTTTGAGACACAAACCAGGTTCTTTTGTGTTTGGATCGAGACTCTGCTTGAATAATTAATTACAGAACTTGAACGACATTTAAGTTACTTGAACCCACAACTTTACTGAAACTCATAAATACCGCAAGTACCGCAGTACACGCAAAAAGAACCTACGACCGAACAAACACGAAAACGAAATAATATAACATATATTATACAACTTGAATGATAATCACTTTGAACATGTCGTTTAGTAGGTATTACCATTGAGTATATATTGTTTATATACTCAATGGTATTACGTACCGTTGTTATAGATAGTTGCCGCGGGTTTCTTTTTAAGTATTAGGTATACATTGTTCGTTACAGGGCCTAATACAATTATTATTTTATAAAAACCATATCGACAAAATTATTCACTTTAATGCGACTCAGTCAGTAATGTCTGTCTGCCGTTAGCGCCGAAGATGGGAACGTTGTCTCCGAAATATGTAATTGCATTTAAGTGAATATTTTTGCGGATAGGATTTTTATTTAATAAATATAAACACCACAATTGACTCTTAACTTAAATTGTATTCTAATAAAATTGTCTCATTCTATTAATACAATTTATGAGCATCGTTCCACTATAACCAGTACTTAAAACAGCGTTTCCTTAATTTTTACTATATAATATATACAGGGTGATTCTTTTATCACGGGCCACTGAACCATCTCATAAGGTTTAAAAATAATTTAAATTTTCATATTTTTGTTATGCAATGCGATCTCAATTTTTCACAATGTTTTTGATTTTTACCCCCCTTCCAACTTAGTTTTTTTTTTTATAGCAACTTTTGAATTTTAAATGGTAACGTATACATTTCATTATCTTTAGAAATTGAGAATAATGTACTAAAAATGTTGACTGGTCAATAACCAGTCTCGGATAACTTTTTTTAAAATTATTTTTAAACCTTATGAGATATTGAGTGACCTATGATAAAATAATCACCCTGTATACATTCGAGTGTGAGTATCGTTATCATCGTTATTATTATTATCATTTACTTCCACTGAGTCAGCTGGTTGGTAATCGCGATTTCGAAAATGTCGTTGTAAAATAGTGCATATAGACGGTGTCATTAAAACTCATTTGTTATTTAATTTATTTAAGTACAAAAGATTTGTATTAAACTTAATGGTGTGTGAAGTCTTTTACTGGTATATACTGGAGCGCAGAGGCAAAACTGGATGGTATTCGACTCAGCGGAAAGGCAAGATTACCGACTGAACGTTTTTACTAATATTATATGGTCTGGTAATTAAAATTTTTTTTTTCATACAAAATATAAAGTGTTCGAATCGTGTAAAGGTAGTATACTACATAGTTTTTGGACAAACATGTATTGAATAAAAATATATTTAAAAAACATGACTTACGGAGCACTTTTTTCTTAATATATTAGAAGTATTCTTTAATACCTACTTTGTTTGTGCTACTAAGTTACAAGTTACAACTAATGAATTTATAAATAAATATATGAATAAAAATTTTAGTATAAATATGTTTATATAGTTTTACCACATTATGCCATATTTATATTTTGATATTGGCATCTAAACATCTAAACAACTGAATCGGAAAAACGACCCGTTTAACCAAGAATTTCTACTCACCCCCCTTAACAGTCGGGTTTTTCTGCTCGAGCGAGTCAGTTAAGTTTATTCGATTTATTAATATTATGACCGTGTACAGACTTTCAAGCGGAATATATTACCAGATACAGGCAAGCGCGTCGTTTCAGATATTTTTTTTTACAGGTCTCCGGTGCCAAATTTTATGGATCTTTATTTTCAGAGTGTGCCAAAAGGTTTTAACGGGTGCCCATTGAATTTTCCTTGAATCCAAAACCGTGTTGGTTTAAAATAAATATGCGTAAATGCACACCCTGTAAGTTACATCAGCAACTCAACTAGGCGCACATCGTTGTTTACTGAGAATTAAGAACCGCAGAGCATGCAAGTGAATAAAGTTGGCCAAATACCGTTTTGTAAAATAAGTTTTGTCACTTCATTATATACCTACGTTGTTTAAATAGTTAACGCTGATTTTCAAGCCGCATCCCACACATGTGATGCGGAAAACGAAAAGGGACTTCTTGTCGGTAAAGTTGATTTCGAGAAAAATGCCAAAACATTATGTCAATTATTTCAATTCGCAAACTTTAAAGCGCAAAAACTTTTTTAGCTACAAGATGATTTTAGTGTATAAACAAAATAAACACATATATTTTGTTCAAACAACAGATAACGAGTTTTAGATTTTTAATTTCGTATACTAGTTAACCACTCATAATGTCACTAAACTCAAATAAAAATAACTGATATGTAAGTTGAACACAAAACGCGCCTCTTGACAAACAAAAAGTTTAATTAAAAGCGAGATACTATAAAATTCGATTCTAATGGATACATTCAGACATTGTCGGGTTTGGTAAGTTTTCGATACACATACACGACAGGTAAACATTGAGATGTCTATTGGAAATTTATAATGATATATATATATATATATATATATAAGTGTGAATTCAACACGGTGATAAAATTTAAATGTAGAAGTGTTTGCTCCACATTAAACATTAAAGTTTTATTCGTAAATTCCCATGTTATTTACCGACTTTATATTAATTATCTGTATATAGTAAACAAAACTGTTGAGTTCCATACAGTCAATTTGTAAAATTGCCAATTGCATATTTTCAAATTTAGAAATTAGAAACTAACTTATTAAATTTTTTTTTTTTTACTACTATTATATTTTTCAATGACGAAAATCCGGATTTTTTAAAAAGACGCAACTAAAACACTTAAAAATCTTATTTATTATTATAATATAAAGCTTTGTACCTAAGTACAATTTTTTTATGAAAGTTAAAAAAAAAACGCTTAATTTTGGCTATTGAGTGCATTCAGATTTCTGATTCCGGATTTTCGGCTTTCAATAAATTCAAACTCCAAAAGCAGTTTATCTTTTTGGTGTTGTGTTTTATTTTTAAATTTTTATCAAAAATATTTTACTTACATACACAGCTTTATACTGTAAAAATATTTAATACTTATACGATTTTTAAGGGGCTTAAATAGCGTTTTTTTTGTGAAAATCAAAATTTTCAGATTGTCATCACTAATTTTTTGTTTTAAATTTGATTTTATCTACCTAAAAGAAAATAAATTTGCGCTTGTATTGAAAAAAAACATTTATGTCGCATACCGGTGTCACAAAAAGGGACTATTCGAGTTCAGATTTCATTACAACCGAAAATGTAGTATGCTATGAATTTTAAACAACAAATATAATTGATTTTGCTTCTCTTATTTTTTTTTTTTTTATGTATCGCACAACTGGGAGGGAACTGTTTTCTTCCAGGCGGCATCGTTTATTATTCCAATCAACAGTTAATTAAACAAAAAACCCGGTTTACTCTGAGCGAGGTGGGCTCACAACAGGTATATACACAACAACAAAACAATAATTAACACAATTAATTACAATCCACACGTCTTTGATTTATACGCCTCTTCTGAGGCAGTGGCACAGCACTCCCCCATTCGGTGCACCCGCCGTTCCCCTCCGACTCTGTCTTTCGTCTTCCTCTTTAATATGTCGTCCACGATGCCGGTGATGATCTCCATTTGTGTTCAGATTCTACCATGTATTCCACCACTCTGTGTCCGGAGTCCAGACCATGCTTAACACAGTTTCCATTGACACCACCACCGATCACACACGAAAAACGTGTGCTCACCGTCATCCCCTGGGATGATGATTGTATACTACAGTCCTCTTTTGTTGGTCTCTACTCCAACATGTCCGACGGGCGTCCAGGGCCCATCACAGCCAGATCATCAGCAGAATTGGGTTGACCTAAAGTCAGTCGTTCGGTCATCTATTGATAGTAAACAATGATTTGTCTGTAAAATGTTTAGTGGGAAATTTAAAATGTCGTTCGTTTGCAAAATAAATTCAATCAAGTCTATTTAATTGAGTTCAGAGATGTTATGAGAATCACTGTAACACATATCTCGTGTTAGAGGAGTAAGTATAGTGTCTGGGAGAGCAAATCTATATAGTACATATTTTGCCAGTTAAATTGTCAATATTAACCAGTTTTGTACAAAAAATTTGGCATGTGATTTTTTTATTAAATACACTGAAAGTTTAGAGATTATAAAATAATAACGACAAAAAGCTTGTGGAGAGTAAGTCGATTATAAATTATGAAATACTACGTGGATAAGGTATCAATTTTCGAATAATAAATATAATTTAGTTAAATTATATTTAGAAAAAACTTAAGCAACTTATGGTTATATGTAATAAAATAATATTTGTTCAAAGCAAAGTTAAATGTTTACACTTATGAGTTATAAAATATAATTGGAATATGATGAGTAGTTTTATTAAAACTCGAAACTCAGAATTTCAAAGTTTAAACAAATAATCGTGTCATTATGAAATTGAAAACAAAAAAAGGAATAACAAAGTAGCGCCAACATACATAAAATTGTATGCATTATTCCACTTGAATTGTAATAAAAAAAATAAACAAATAAATTTAAACGTATGATTGATTAAATGAATTGACTATTTTTTCTTATTTAATATATTATAAAAAACTAATTGTATTGAGGTTTAGCATAGAAAATATGGAAAAAAAAACACAAAAATCCCTCATAAATAACTTAAGTATGAATAATAATTAATGAACATCCTAAATTATATTTCAGTGTAGACGAGAGAGTTGTGATAACAATATTTGTGTAATTTTAATTAAAAAAGTTGTCTATTATACAAATTATTCAATAACGCTTCACGTTTTATGAGTACATTAAAAAAAAAAAGGAAGTTCAAGTTTTCTTCTTGGTATGTATAATTTTACGCTTCAAATACGTTGTGCGATTTTAATAATGTCGTCAGTTATTAGGGTACATAATTTGTCATGCTTGACTGACGTTTAATAATTGATATAATGAACATTGTAGAATAATTTTTACTATCGCTGCGTGTTCTTATTTTTTTGCGGACTATATCACAAACATAAAGCGAGTTTAAACAATATAAACAATCCTAATTAGATTAAAAAGTAAACATTTGTAATAAAAATTAAAACAATTACTACTATGCACAAAGAACTACATACACATATCTTAGTAAAATAACATTATGCTAATTGCAAATATTAAGTCAAGTTCTCATTGTATTATTTTGCAAACAAATATTTATATTTATCAAGGAAGTAATTTATGTATCAAACCTAAACTATCATTTAGAAAGTTTACCAGACGGTCCGTTCTAGTTTAACATATTTCAAGCTTAACATTAAACTCTCTTTTTTCCTATGTATGTATAAAGTGTCTGGTCGTGATCAATGTATTACTGTAAACTTATGAGAACTATAAGGGATCTTCTTTTACTGTTTCAAAGTCTCAGATACGTATCAAAACGATTTTCTTGATGCGTTTTTTTCAAAGACTATAATGGCCTTTACCAGAAAACAAATTTTACACTTGAGAATAGTTTAAGTTGAAATATGACAACAGGCAAACCAGCTAACCTGCTACAAACAATACTTCTAAGCTAATACATTTACACCCAAACAAAATATAATTTATAAATGCCATTAACTTTTTACAAACTTGACAGCCACACTTTACAATATAGTATATTATACTATTTTTCCGTGACTTTATTGTGCCATCAGCGGGTGGTCGATGGTCGTTTTCCTTGACCAGACAGAGTGAAAAGTGTAAACACACAAGTTGAAATATGGGTAGGTTCTCTTTTTGATTTTTAGCAACCAAAAAAAGAAGCATTTTTCAAGATATTAAATAACTAATAATTTATTTTCATAACCTTACTTGTAGACATAAATAAAACGTTATTAACAAATATATGTTCATTGCTCCTATTGAGTGTAGTATATGATACATAGATAAACTAATGTATAGTGATCTACAATCTAAGAGTAGCCTCTCCCGCCCTCAAAAACGTATAGGATATTTAAAGTTCCCTAAAAAAGAACAATCAACTTTTTCTTTTACCGTATTTAATTTTTAATGTTATTTACTTAAGGCTTGTTTATTCATATTCGTTTGTCTATCGTTTTATTATTATTTTCATTACACTGTATAGATTTTAGTAGGATAAATAATAGTGTAAGGAGTCTTTTAATTTTACCATTATAGTAGATCTTTTATCTAACACTATCACTTGAATTACTTAAATCATTTGCTTAGCCTAAACAATAAAAGTTAATTTTTACCAGTATATTTTATAATCAAGTTTTTATTAAGATTTTAACGAAGTCAATCATCTTACAGAGGAAATGATTGGTATGAAATTCCGTATGCTCTGCAAACATTAATTGTGGGGTATGGAATACAAATTTGTGAGTGAACCTTCAAGGGAATAAAGATATTATAATGATTATGTTCTCATTCTGTTTGTAGCCTGACGAGCTTGATTTGCTCCAGTTTCCTTGCTTGTCACGTTTTCATTTTCATCGCCATATTGATTAATTACAAACAAAACTAGTCTACATTAATTAACCAGCATAGATGGTAGAAGCATTATTATCGATCGGTCATCTAACGCCGTGTTTTGGTCTTACAATTATTGTACTAACAATAATAGTATATTAGTAACCTACCAAACGCTTGGAGTAAAAAATAAAAATAGTTGTATAAATTAAGCTTTAAAAGTCTTGCAATAAAAATATAAAAAAAATAATCAAAATTCGAACCTAATCTTGAACGTAAAATCAAACCTAACTATATGTGAATACAACATGTATATTCTCTTCTAGTAAGTGCAGCGAAGTCAAATATAAATGCAAGACAGGGTAATTCAAATATTATTTATTATACATTTAATATAATAATTATTATGTAGGCTTCTGTAGGGTTATATCTTATTTCAGGAGAGCTTAAGAGCTAGCTGTTAGTCAAATTATAATAAGATGTATATCACAAAATAAATATGTATCACCATAACTGTGTCGGTAATCTATTCAAGAATACAATTTATTTCATGTTTAATAGGGGTGAAATTAATATAATGACTTATAATATTTTGTTTTTATTTTATATATTTAAATAAATTATTTGTTCGCATTCCGTTTGTATTTTATCGCAACTGACTAATATTTCACTGTCCGTATAATCTACAAAAAGGAGTGACTATTAAGAATAAGCTTTATATAATTTTTTATTTTGAATTATTTAAATTTTAAATAATATAATTTATTGTAACGATAACAAGTTAAACGGTTTATTTCTAATAGCAATGACGTGGGGTTAAAATTTAGTGTGCTATATTTGTATATACGTTATTATTTAGACAGCAGTTAAAGTTTTCCAATGTATTATAGTACCGAAGTCCGGATTATTTGAGGAGTATCTCTTTCAAAAATACCCATTTTCTTATATGTTCTTTAAAAACGAACTTTAAAGGTAAATTTTTTTTTGGCAGTTTACCTTAAATTTATTGACTTTAAATAATGTACTACAGTCTACATTATATACTATGTAGAAATAGTTATATATAGTACAATTGCATTATATTATAATATCATTGTAATTATTCGAGTAATATTCATTATATTAAATTACTACTTAATTTGTACCTTGTTCGTAGTGTCATAAAATTGAATAGTTACTGTTATGAGTTTAAATATAATAAGTAAAACATTTGAATACAAATATATTTCATCGTGTATTGAATAAAATCTGGCAAAATATTTAATTTATATATTTTTACAAGTATAAAACATAATTTATGTCGGTTGACGAAGTAATTATAATATTTAAATTCATATCACGTAAATTTGTTGTGTTTAAGTTTGTGTAAGAATAAATGTTGAACTAAAGACATACATATTCACTTAGGTGGTAGCCATATGAATCTTTCTACAGCTTTATTTACAGTAAATATTTAAATTCAAGTAAAAAAATCTTAATCCCGTATGGTGAAATATGGGTGAACAATTTTGATAATTTAAAAAGCATTACCAAATCGAAAACAATAATTTCAAATAAAGATTACAACACAAATATATATCCAATCTAATAATACTATCAAAGCAAGTCATTATTTTTAAGAAATTCATAAGTTCTATCATTTATATATAACACATGTGTGTCAGCATTTCACACTAACACGCTTCTATTATTTATAAGATATTAAATATAGTATTATAATTTAAAATTTTAATACCTACAACAATTCAGCAATTTTTATATTATCGTGGCTCCCTTAAAAGATAAATTATTTATCATATAATTATTTAATATGATATTAATATTGTTTTATTTCAAAATAGTACTAATTTCATTGTTTATGTTTGTCATTATAACTTTAATAGCGAATAATACTCGTACTTATACATAGCAAATAGTACATTTTATGTTTTCTGACATAAGATATTCAAAATTCATAATAAGTATTACTATGATAACATGATACATTTAAATAAATTACGCTTATACCTAATATAGTACACTTTTTATATTTTTGTTTTTTCTGTGAAAACTTTAACTATTATTTAATTATAACTCATGAAACTAATCTGTACCCACCCTTGTGGCATTCGAAGGAATAAATAATATGCCCGGTCAGCTATTATGTGTTTTTTTTATTTGTTTAATATTTAGTTTTTTTTTATTGTAATGGATGGTATTAAAATTTTAAGTTTACAAAAAAAAAAAGGGTAGCCTGACGATATTCGTAAAAACCTCAAATACGAATTAAAGAATACATTTGTTTTTTTAGAGGCAACTGAACGGGTCACATAGTATTAATTATTATTCTAGGTACCTGAAATAATATTGTTTTTTCCTGTCAATTTATTTGCATAACCCCCTCACAAAAAAAAAAAAAGGAAAAGTACAAAACCAACAATACAAAATACTGTGAAAAAAACTCAACAAAGCGCTTATTAAACTTTAGCTGAACCATATAAAACCGTATATGTTCATTTTATTTTTAATGTGCATTCGATAACTTTATTCTATTGTTTCATTACTAGATATTCGAGTATGTATTGCTAAGTATAAATAATCTTTGATCACATATTAAGCAAATAAATAAAATCAAAATACAGTATATATTTACACATATTTTTTCCTGTATGAATACTTATGCTTATGTTGTATACATAATTTATGCTTTCCTTTTTAGTTGAAAACAAAAACTAATTAAAAAATTGTCAAGATTTTTAAGGGGTCGTTGTGTGTAGAAAAATAACTTTTGGAACCCTAATATTATCAACCTTTGTGTATTTATTTTAGTCGCTAATAAAAGGTAAAAGAAAAATGACGTTCTGAGAAAGTGACTGCGTCGATAACCAATCTAGTTTTTTGAATTTTAAAAACTTTTAAATTATTTGTTTAAAATTGGTTACCGAGAAGTAATTTCTTTCGTCAAGGCATTCTCATTTTAATAGTTTTTGTTTAGAGTAAATATATGCAAGTAACCGTTTGAGTTTGAAAAGTTTCTCTACAATACTATGGACTTCGTAGATAAACATTTTTAATTTAACAATTTTAAATTATCTTTCATCTTTAATTATAAAAACAATTTTTGTTTACCGCAAGATTTTATTAAAAACAAATTTAAAGTGTCTTCTAAAATTTCGTAGACTGTATATAGTGTATATTAGGTTTCTATAATAATTAATAAATAGTTGCAATGTTTTATAAATAATTATTTTAATTTAAATGAATCTTTAAAATAATATGTAATCAAAATGCACTCATGAGATGAATAATGTAATGTTTTCTGTTTGACACGAATACTACATATAAAACCAATAGGTATTCCAATTTATACCAAATAGCTTTTAAATAAAATGTAAACTCCAGTCAAATAAAAAAAAAGAATTATAAGTTAAATATAATCTGTAAAAAACAACAATTCAATAAGTTTCTATAATATTAAACACTAGTTAAATTTTTAGACGAGCTAATTTTTTGTTTAAGACGGTGAGAACCTTTTCTGCGACAAACGTAAGAAATTGTATAATAATATAATATATAATATAATGATGTATAACTATTTAAAATCAAAATAATTCCGTTTAAAACTTTTTAAACTAGCAGCGTTGATGATTGGTATGTCGTTATAATGTAAGGTGATGAAATAAATTGCAAGGAGATCGCCATCGCAGAATTTTAGTTTGTAGTCTTGTATCAAAATAGTTTTTATAACCAAATTGTTAAAATTATATATTAGCGACGGGTGAGAACTTAAGCTAAGTAACCTATTGTTACTGTCAGAAACTCTTTTTAGAAAACCCAACCTTTTGTTGAAATAATTATTTAATGTAAAGTTGCTTGAAAGTCCATTCCAATTTCATTTTTATTTGGCTTTTACTAATTTTTTCTTATTCATTAAACTAAAATGTATTGTATGTTTATAGATTTTTTTTGTTTTAAAAATAAAACATTATAATATAATATTAGTAATCAGTTTCATGACGATTTTAATACCTATGGTTATTACACTACTATCTTATCAATATATCAACACTAAAGGCTGATCGAAACTAATTTTTGAATGTAGGCTCAAACAGTGAAACAATTGTATCTGTTATTTTATCAAAGATAATAATTGCAGTTCTCAACCAAATGGGTCAAGTGAAAATGAAAAATGTTTTATAGAAATAACCAATTCGACAATTTTTTAATTGTACTTTTATCAATTTTGGTTGCCAATATTTTACTTCACGTCACAAAAATGAGGGTATAACAAAAAAAATCTGATTAATTGGGTAAAATTAAAGTTGACAAATAATATATGGTGATTATTTAAAAGATAAAAGACTCAATCAGTAGATATTTTCATTATTTAGTAAGTTTTTTTAAATCTAATTATTTATACTATGTTACAAAATAAAATTTAAAAATGCATAATACATTTATTCAATATATAAGAAAAAAATTATTAAATTGATTTCTTTTAAAAATTAAAATTAAAGAATTGAGCTTAGTAAATTGGGTATGCATTCATACTAACTTGAGTCGAGTGAATAAAATATTATTATTATTCAACTTATTGAGTTAAATAATTATTTAATTACATGTTCTATTGTAAGTTCAATTAATAAATGGTTTACCTAATTTGGAAAAAATTAAAATCAAATACTAAAATTCCTTTTTATTAAATGCCATAAAAATACAAAACATTATGTTTGTTGAAGTGTGACATTTTTAATAATATTAAGTAATAAATTCAACAATTTTTTAATGAATCTTAACTGTACAACGTGTTAAGATGGTATACGTTCTGTAAGGCACAATAATTTATGACTTTGTACAACTTTCGGTATTTGGAAAACTTCCCATTTTTCGGGTTTTTATTTATATGCTAACTCGATTTTTTTTATCGAATATTATTTTAAGTTTTATACATCTGAGTTTTAAATTCTGAATATTTATGTGGACCTAATTTGTAATATCGTTCCCAAAATCTACATGACCTTGTTAAAAAGGAAAACAACAAAGTTCATTTAATTTCCCTTCACGTAGCACTTTTGTGTTTTTCTCTTATTATCTACGCTAGTCTTAGATTGATATCTGAGTTTAAGACAAAAAATATAATGCCTTTTTCATTTAATTATTTGATTACAATATTAATAATAATGTCAGCAGTTGCTTTTGATGTACATGTCAGAAAATTCTTATGTTTTTTAATTTTAATTTACAACAATTCTCAATTTATCTTATGTTTTTATTTATAAGACGCCCCCTAACGTGCCTACCTAATCATTTGTTTGATTGATTACTTTTTTTTAAGTAAATCTCAAATGCAAGCGTGAGGATACAAAAATAAAAAAAAATATGTTTTCAATGGATTCATTTAGCAAAAATTCTTATTATATCCAATGTGGTTTTCTTTGAACAATGATTATGATTATTGTAATAATAGTATTATAATTGCACACCAATTTATGAATAAGGATAGAACATTTGTTTTTATTACTTTTCTTGTATTATATTTTTGTACATATATTATATTTTATATATATTGTATATTGTACAACTTTCACGTTTAGAGATATTGTTTTTCCCCCTTGAGCCATGTTACATTAACATTTTATTTTCCGTGTATTCTAAAGTTTTGTATACGTTTGCTTGGTATTCCAGGCGGCGTAGTAAAAAAAAAAATGCTTGGAAACAAATTCAACACAGTTATCATTAGCATTACGGTCATGTAGCTACTAGCTGGGTTGTGGCGGGGAACAGGCGGAAGGGCATTACTATCGCTTCATCCTGGTCCAATAAAGATCACTTTTCTTGTTAACACTGGCCCATGGCATAGTTCTCGGCAGGCTTATTTCGTTCAGATGTTGGAATTTGTATTTTCGTTTTGCTACGAGTCTTGTTTTTACCTAGTTCGTGCTTACAATTTAAAAAAAACAATTTTAAATAACTTTAGCTACACATTTCACCGGTACAGCTATTCAGTCGAAGCATTTTTTTTTGTTTACCATTTCAAAAAGGATATTTTTTCATAACCTGATAATTCATGATTTTACTAAAAACGATTGTGGCGGCACGGATATTTATAAAAAAAAAATTTACATTTTTTATTTATAACTTCTCGAATAATTTAAATAGGTGTTCAATCATAATTTGTTTATTTAGGTACCTATCAGTAGTACCTATTCAAAAATGATATTTTATAAAATTTTATTCATTGTTAAATAAACTCAATAATTTACTCCACGAAAAATAATAATCCTTTATTTGAAATATAGCGGCAGCGCTACTCCAAAAAGCAGAAGCTTGTGACTGGGTGCAAATAATTCTAATATTATATACACTGTATATACGTACTATTGTTCAGTTTTTAGTTTGAATAAAAAAATAAATTGTACAAAACATTCAATGAAGACTTCAAAGCTACAGACTCAAATAGGGTAATAAAACAATGCTCAAAATAAAATTAACAATGATGTAATGAACTCGAATTATTCCTATTTTTAATATAAAAAGGAAAAAATATCAAGTCTCTTTGTGTTTTTTCTTGTTATAAATTTTATAAAAAATACTACCGAAAAACACTTAATATATTAATATAGTTTACCCAGACAAATGTTAAGTAAAAATTAAAAAATATTACATATTTTCTTTGGTTGTAACGCATAAATAACTTATCTGTACTGTGTACACAATTTGTTTTTAGTGTACATGTACAATTTCAAATTTGTTCGTCAAATATTATTTTATAGTATCATAACAAATATTACACAACTACCGCTCGCCAATAAGCCCAATTAAAATTAAACAAACGTATTCAATTTAACGGTGTATGTGTTATTGATTTTAATGTTTGGTAATACTTAGGGTAGCACGCGAATATGAAGCAGGTGTTTCTGACGGTCGTTAGAATTCAAACTATCAACGAGTTCAGATAAATATTGCCATAAGGTATTGTGTAATTACATTACCATTGCAGTAGGTCAGAATATTTTAATTTAGAATTGATATTTTATACGTTCACGAACATGTTAGCATATAATTGATTTTATAGAAAAGTGATCAATTTAAAAAAACATTGCAATAGGTGTAAGAATATTTATGATAAAAAAAAAGTATTGAACAAAATGATTTGTCTTCTATATTGACATTTATACTACATGTTATATTGTCATATTTTGAATACTGTATGCTGCGATGGAAGTTGATAATGTTATATTTGTTTTTATTACCGTTTTACCGATTTTATTAAATTTCTATACATCACTACGTTATGTATTTATTTGTAACTAACGTTCTATTGTTCTGTTACCGGCTATCTATTTCAGGCTAAGTAGTATCCGTGAATGTAGTTTTACGTTACAATAATATTTGCTAATGTTGTTTTATCTTCGTGCCAAACTGCATTCTTCGACTGAGAAAGTAATGAAAATGGTATATTTAAATTAAACATCCGTTTGGCTTATTGAAAATAGCCCAAACTTCCAAATTAATTATAAGTGTACATTTTATTGTAAATCATTTAAAATTAAATTAAAACGAAAACGGTATGACAAACACAAATAGTATAACGCGCTTTGTTTATTTTAATATATATATATATATAAACTAATAACTTTTTAATTGTTTTTCAGGTATAGTTACCAAAGGCGGGCTTATACTCTTTACATGGAAAGTTATAAGTACGAGATACAGTTTCGTGACGGTAACGTAAATTGAATTATACAACTACTACAAAGAAAACTAAACGTCTTACGTATTCTGGTGGTTTTAAACACAATAATACAAAACTATAAACTAACAAGAAAAACGAAAATTCTTCAAAATATTATAGTACTTATGTATATTAAACTTTCAATAACTATTATATAGAATTTTCATATAATATAATATTTTTCATATTAATTATTATTATTATTATTTTGTATTTCTACAGCGTGGTTGGTATATTAGTACTTAGATCATTTTTCTGCTAAACGAATAATTTTGAGCTGGAGTATTGAGTTCGTTTAATTTAAGTAGTGGTAGGAGATAAATACCAAACGGTAAACTTTCAAGACCGGACGTGTTCGACTTCAGTTATTTAACAAAAATAACTCGGCTAAACCATAAATAGAAAAACTTCAGAAATTTAATAAATGACTAATGCGGTTTAAAAACTTTTTTAATGATATTAAACTTGTTAAGTATACGTATTAAAAAATGTTAGTACATTTAAATTTCTATTACAGCTTTAATTGAAAAAAATAGTAGATCCAAAATAGTAAATACAAATGAAAATTCTGAATATTTGAAAATACATTTTTTATTAATTTCAACGATGCCATATTGAACAAATATTTGTGTTTCTTATATAATCCTAATAATATGTAACGTTGATTTATATTTTAATAAATAAAAGTACATGGAAATTTTTTAACTTTCAGCTTTAGCTCCTTTACATAGAAGGTAGCTAATATTAAATTAAGTTTATGTACATATATATCTTAAAAAAACACTTCATTAAATATATTTACGAGCTGCGTATTACAAGAGGAAGCATAAGTCTTTTTTACTTACATAATTTGTCTGCTCTTAGAAATAATCCGATTATATACTAAATTAATGAAAATATACTTGATATGCTTCTATACCATTACGTTTTTTTAGTCTTTACTGGCTTAGGCCATGGTAAACAAAAGCGCCTAATATCAAAGAAATAATTAAAATATTATGTATTAAAAATGTATTCATATATTGGGAGTACAAGTTGTTATTTTCGGCCTAACAAAAAAAGATTTCTTAAGACAAAACATTTTTGTAGCTTATCCTGCATTTTACAACTCTTAAAATATACGATTTCATCTACAGGAGGTAACAATTTTGCTGGATAGTACTCCAGGCCAGTGTTAGTATGATTACAACAATGTAATCATGATTAAATTAATCATTAATAATTTAATCATTTTGTAAAAGTAATCAGTAATCATGATTACATTAATCATTCAATTGTAATCATGAAATTGTTAAAAAAAAATTGTTTGACCGCCCCAGGCTTTCTTCAAAATATATATTATATAAACATATTATATAGAGTGTTCCACGATTGTAATCCATTGGAAAAATTAATTTTTTTAATTCTGCTTTTTCTAAATATTTCGTTAGCCAACAAGAAGTTTTTTTATATTTTAGTAATTTTTATTTAGTTAGTAGTTTATTTTATTGGAATATAAAAAATATTCCAAAAAATGAACTACTTGTTGGCTAACGAAAAATGTAGAAAAAATGCTGATTAAAAAATAAAATTGTCCACATGATATTGCAAAGGTCAAATCGTCGTAGACATCCCATATAGTTATTTGTATTATATGTAATAAAGAAAGCCTAGGGCGGTTAAAAAATTGTTATCATTTATCATTTCATGATTACAACTGAAATATTAATGTAATCATGATTACAAATTAATGATTAATGTTATCATAAATATAATCATGATTACATTTATACGAAAACATTAATCTAACACCATGATTACAATTTGCCCAACACTGCAGTCCAGGCTCCTGTCAAATCAGAGTTTATGTTTGGTGCAGATTTATACCAGAAAGCGTGGGTCAGTAATCAGGGTGTTATGTGTGTTTACACAAGCTAGTTTATAAAAGTTTTTGACTTTTCGGTTTAGCTGTCGCAATATTTTATTTTTGCAACTTTTAGTTGTATTACATATTTTGATCTGCACAGATACAGTTGAAAGTTTTCTTTTGGAAAAAGTCCAAAGTAAATTTAACGATAAGCAGCCATCAAAATTCTTTTATTGGCCGACTTATTTTCAAGGATGTTAGGCAACTGAATTATTAAGCACGATGTACATAAAAAAATACTTTTTTCGGTTCTCTCATTTCTATGTCAACCTATAACCTGAACTAATTTTAAATAATTACCTATAACTCATTTTCATAAAATCTAAATATTACCAAATTAATAATATTTGTTTTATTCTATCCAATTTGGTTGCAAAGTGACATGTTTAATACCAAAACATGGTAAATTATTTTTAAGAATATTTATCTAAATGCGACCAATTGTTTATTTTAGTTCTAAGAAAATACCTATTGTTTTAGAAATAAAAAAATGCTGGTATATCAAAAGGATTAATCAAACCCTTTTTGGATTTTATCGTAGCTATTGGATTTTTGTATGATATTTACATATCATGTTAAATATTATATTAAATGATAACTGATTTTTTAAAAATAATAATTCTTTTGTATACTTAACATTATTCATTTATTGTTTTTATACTTAAAATATTGTTTATTTGCGTAATTATAAATTATTATTATTACAACAATATTGACCGTCTTCACAATAGTGTTTATCGACATAATAAAAATGTGTTTCATTTCATTTCATAATTAAATTTGTTAAAACGTAAATTTGATATTTTGTATAAATAGACAATGTTTATTTATTTTTTAAACATTTAATTAAGTAATAATATTTTTTGCTCAGGGTACCAGATGGACTCAAACGGACTCTGGGGGTATTTTAACTCGTGGAATTTAAATCGTAGATAGTTATTGACTTATGACTAACTTATAAAGCTTAAGACTCTTAGTGATTCGAAGTAGAACCGTGGTAACCACATGAATAACAACATTACCGCTTTAATTACTGTGACCGCGCCTTTCTGATCTTTTATAGAGACATAGTAATTTCAATTAACTTACTCTCACGATAAACTTTTCAATTTTAGATGTATGTAGTACTTGGAATTTGAAAAAAAAAATATATGTTCAACTATAAATTAAGTAATTGAACACATTTGTCGGGTCAGTTTAATCAGCTGTATACTTCTTGTATAATAATATCCTGATTATTGCTATTAATTAGTTTACAACAGTCTACGTTTGTCTGGGTTATTAATTATCTTCTACACTGGCTCATTATACAAACTGTTAATAGATACCAGCTTCTTGTCTGATCGACAAATGAGCACAGTAATAGTAAAGTACAAACGAAGAACTGAGATTGATGACCCTATTATCTGAGCTCATACTACGTTATGGCATACTGCTACCCGAGCCGAAAATAAAAGAAGTTTCAACTATTATGATGTAATGCACTTCTTTTTTTTTCTGTGTAATATTACACGACTAATATTAACATAAATTGCGTTGAGTACAGAAAACACTGTTTAGATGGCTTATGTTGCACGCTCATAATATTGTACACTGATTTCTTTTTCCATTCGCATTACACTCGTTGTCTCTCGGGATGTTCCTGCTCGTGTAATAATTCAAAAAAAAATCCCCATTTTAATGTATAAGCCGTTATATTTCTTTTTTTCTCTTGTTATAATATGTTATTGTCATCTAAAAAAAAGGGGTTAACTTTCTGAAATTCTCATTTGGTGTTATCGTTACTAAAAATATATAATTATGTCTTCAGAAACATTTTAATGTTTTTATTGAAAACATATAAATTCATAAGTAGGTAGATTCGCTTATTGTAGTACCTAGGGTAGTAACTATACAAATTGTATAATTAAGTGTTTATTTGCAACGTTTAATTGTGTATTATTATATTGTAATTTATAACGAGTTTAAATTATTCATTCTATTAGAAACAATTTAAATGTCAGGTAAACAACTAAGTTAGTTTATTTATTATAGCACTGGATTTTTCTACTGTTTTTTTACGCTAACCGTTAAATGAATACAACTAATTTATACCCGAACCGAAGGTTTTGGAACCGAATGTGATTTATTACTTTAAAATCTATTACTGTACTTTAAAAATGGATAACAAAATTTGTTTACTGCAATAGCTTTGTGCCTCGCTCGGCTTTTTTTCTTTTATCTTTTCCAATTTGAAAATGTTGATTTATTGTATAGGTTTTTTCACATACAGATGTGTCTAAAAGACATGTTACTAGTTTATACTGGTTGTGGATTAATAAAAAATTATTTATCTTCCTGATTAATTGGAAAATGATTAGATAGTATATATCGATAGTAGTATAGCTTGTTTATATTATTTATAGTACAAATATTACAAAAAAATTAAATATCTTGTAACCAATTAATTAAAGTTAGAATTTTATTTACTTTTTTTCAATTTTTTTATAGTTGACGTTTTAGTTTATAAATTAACCATTTTAAACAAATTATAAGGCAACGCTAGAATAAATATAAAATTATGATCTAGAATCACTACACCTAATATACTATATGTTAGTATTAAAACGTATAGCTAGAAGAGTGGTATAGGATAGTTAAAATATGAACAGTCTCCAACTACTTTAGTTAATTTCCGAGGTAACGTTTGTCACATCTTTAATGAATCAGTCTATGTACGTCATGTACAATACAGATAAAAACACAATTGCGATAATTTATTTCAGTCCAATTTAACATGATAAAAATAAAAAAAATGATAATAACACATTTTATTTACTTATTACTTTTATAAAACTGAATTGAATGTAGGCCATAGGATCAAGCAGGAGATTAATATAAATGGCAGGATGAATATAAACCAACATTTTAAGGATTAAAGTTAAAAAAATTGTATGCTGTATTTATATAATTTATTAACATATTTGAATTAAAACCTTTCAGATAAAATAACAAATTTTTGATTTTCCATTTATAAAAAATGTAAACTAAATTTCATTTTCGTAGGATCATAATGACGTATTAACCAAAATTGGTTTCTTTAACGCACCAATTTGTCTCTGTATAATTTACTAGTAAAAAAACGTAACTCCAATTACACCAAGAGAAGGTAGTTTTAACTTTTACATTTTAAAACCTACCTGTGTATCCTTAAGTAATTTAATATTAAAAAACAGTACAATACATTTTTGTAGTTAATAATATTTTAGAATTTATACAATATATATGGCGAGGTGTCTAGAACAAAAGGCAAACACACTTTTGTAGATACTGTAAAACATTATTTTGCTTTAATATTTAATTAACCGAAAAAGGCTTCGCAAAAGTCGAGAATTCATAGGAAATTTCAAGAGTAAATCATTTTACAGTTTTTCCCTGATCCGCTTAGCCGATTTTCCGAGTCAAATCAAATTATGGTATAGTCAAACGACTCGAGGCTAAACGCACTGTCTTTGCTGTTCGCGTTCGTACGGTGGTGTGCATTAAAAATATAATGTTACATAATTTACTCGTAGGACACGCCATACCTACAGACTAGCGGCAAATGCGCACAAATTGTGTGTGTGTGTGTACTACTGTTAATATGCATGTATAAAGCGAGATGAAAACGCGGTCTAACGATTGCGATCGTTGGCTGCGGGTGTTGTCCGAATGCGGATAACGCGGGTACAAGCTGAATTTAAAATATCATTACAATTGCCAACAGCAAATGCAGAGCAATTTCCATGGAAAACGCTGTAAGGGTTGCTTGCTGCGGTTGCGCGCGTTTTAAATCACGTTATGCGTGTGATCCGGAAAACCCCCGGAACACCGTGTCGTAGTTTTCGGGAAATTAACTCTAGATCAAGACACTCCAGAGGACCAACGCAATTTAAACGTGCCATTCGTATTTGCCATTTGGAAAAACCTCACCGGTTGCCCAAATCTTATTACACAGCGACTCCCGACGATCAAGAATTTCCATCCCCGGCGAGTGCCAGAGACGTACAAGTACATAAGTAGCGAGCAATTAAGAAAAAAAAACCAAAATGTTATTACTCGTGCGTTTCCGTCCAAAATAATTGTTTATGTACTCATCATACAGTCGCGGAGTTATCGTTACAATATTGTATCCGTAGAAAAATTTGTCAATAATACTACCACTATTACAAAGTCGGTCAAAACGACCGAACTCGTTATCTATCGCCATAACAGTTTTCCGCCGTTTTCCCATTCGGTATCCAATGAAAATAAGTCTATTACGACCCACGCACATAGCCTTTTCCCAATGTTATAACCTTCCACTAACGTCAAACTCCAGTTAAGGATGATATAAAAACATTAAAAAAATAATTAGTTTATATTTATTTTGTAAATTAGATTTGAATTTGATTACAAAATTAATAATTAAAATGGTCATTGTTGAGTAATTGTAATCAATTGGGACAAATAGCCATAATTTTTTTGTTTTTTATTTAGAAATTATACAATCTGTAATATATTTAATTACAATCAGCATAAAAGATGATTTTAAGGTAAACAGATATATAATAATATATTGAGACAGTAGACTTGATAGAAGGGGCCAGCCAGTGCTGGTACTTCATAAATAGTTTATTAAAATTAAAAACTATCGACAGTTTTTTCTTTTAATCTACCATTTTTATATATAAGCTATTGATTAACTCAATGTAGATGATAATGCCTATTACATTGCAATTGATTTTTTGACTGAGTTATTCTCTCTGGAAAAAAAATTTTCAATTTCTTCCAAAAAGAATACCTAAGTCAAAACATGTTTCAGCCTTTTTTTTAATGTGTAAATGATCCTGTAAATCGCTTAATTTCAGAAATTTGTTCAACTTTGTGAGAGAGTAAAATGTCAATTTTGCCCGAAACTTTTTAGGGACCCCTATTTCATTGTATATATTACAATATTTATATTATTTATAAAATCGTTTTAAGGTAATGTAGTTTATAATAATTGAATTAAGGTATTACACTTCGTTTGGTCAAATAAATGTAAAATAATAAAACTTAGTATACAACTTGTATTTGCATAGTATGTACTTAAATTAAAATAAGTAATTTTCCTATATTTTTTACTGAATTATGTACATTTAGGGTATATATATAAAAATAACACCCAACTGACTCATCAGTGCCATACATTTACGTCTAGAGACAAAGAACGTGAAACTTGAGCATTCCTGTCATGTTATCGCCTTTTAGAAATGGATTCTGTGAAATTTGACCCTAAAAAAGGTGAAATTTGTTTTGCTATATATTTAAAAGTGAAAGCCTTTACAGTTCACGCACGCATTAAAAATATAAAGTCAAGTATAAAGGTTTTAGTTTTCAAAAATATTTTGGATTATTCCCTCTAAGGATTATAAAAGTAGAACACTTACCAACAATTTTGAAGTTGGCCCATTTGCTGTATTGGCAAAAACTTGTGGAACACATTTATCTGTTAATTAGGAAAAAAAGTGTTAGCACCATTGGGAAAAAGCGGATAACCGGGAAAAGTTTAAACACAAGAAAGGTAGAAAAAGAGAATCAGATTTTATCTAATAGCCAGTTTGGTTTCCATACTAGACACTCAATGATAGATCACACACTTCAATTGCTTCTGCATCACAAAATCGCTATTAACGAACACTGAACTGTTTTTGGATGTTGTCCAGGCGTTAGACGGAGTTTGACATGATGGATTTACTTTGTAAAATAAAAAAACCATTTTTCAATACCTTATTGTCAAGCCATACTTGTAAGCTAAAAGATTTTGGAGAGGCGAGACAGCATCAATTAATTTTACCCTAGTTTAATAAAAACAAGAGTCTCCTCTAAACGTAACTCTTATCTGCCTCTTAATTTGCACTGTATTTGCACTTGTAATAATAATACAATTTTTTAAAGACTAACTTATAATTATATGTACAGTACTTACTCAAGACAAAATTCATGTGGTTACATCAATAACACAATGCACAATAAATCAAAGTTTAGTTTAAGCACACTCCCGTATTAATATTGCCTATTTGAATCGCCGTGTTATAGAAAAAATATTCTATTAAATCAAATAGTTTTTATAATATTACGCGTTTAATAGTTTACTTGCAATTGTAGATAAAGAAATGTAAGTCTAAATTTATAATTAAGTCTTTTTTAAAAATTGAAAGACAAAGACATTTATTTAGTTTATTTTGTTATGTATTTAATTTTAAAATTAAATAATGAACAAGATTTTAACAGTAGTTTCTAATATATATTTTATGTATGGCTGGTTTTATTAAAAAGTATAAATAAATTTGTATGTTTTAATAATTAATAACATTACGTTAACAAATTAGTTGTATACATTTTATATTATTTCCTGAAAAAATAATAAATACCCTGGGTCGATTATTACACTTATGATTAATACGTTTTCTTCTCATAGCTTAAACTATTCGTTTATGACTTCCGAGCAAAACAAGTCAAATCATTAAATGTAACTTGTAAGTATATACGCACATACAAATTTAATTTATATGTATATATATATATATTTTATTGCTTATAAAATACTAACTAGATTATCAACTGTATAAGTTTATGCGTATAAAATAAATCGGTAGTTAAAACTTAGTAGAATTATTACTCAATTTTCTTAGTTTTTGTTTGGAAGAAATTACATTTTCTCGAACTTAATGATTGATGAGGTTTTGTGAAGCGAAACAATACATAGATGTTTTTTTTTACTTTTAGCTCTATTATAGTATAATGACAAATTATTCCAACCTGCATTTCTTGGTTTCTACTTTGAGGTAGGTAGTGTTTTCATAAATGTTTATATGAATGTTTGATTTTATCTTGTTCATACTATACAAGTTAAAGTCGATTTACAATGAATACTAATTTTATTTGTACGACTACAATAATATTATCAAGATAAGATTTAAAACACAGCTTAAAACTGCATCAAGTCAAAATCAAGAAATTAAAATTAGGTATGTTCTTCAATTTAAATTTATTAATTCCTTCCTTTACAATTTTAAATGCATTTTTATCATTATTCTTAAAAAAATAAATAAATAGAATTTCTCTATTCTCAGCCCTCAGGTTAACATACATAAATTTACAGTTTACATGTCAACTATATAAATTTATGATAACTTAAAAGGTATAAGTAGCTAGTATGTAATTTTATAAGAAAAAATATAATATTTCAAATATATTTTAATGGTATTTTATTTTAAGTAAGTTAAATACAAAAAAAGTATTAGTAAGATAGTTTATCTTAATAAAATGTACACGTTATATGTAAAGTGAGATTAACTGTAAGCAAAGGGAATAAAATATGTAAATTGATTTTTTTTTATGTAAATAAAAATAACTTTTTATTTAATTTTGTATTGTACTAACATATCATAATACAATTTTGTTAAATTTAAATTAAAACTTGTTAATATATTATAGGCTATCGAATTAAATTTAGGTTTGGCCCATTTATTTAAAATCGTCCCACTACTTAACTTTAAATAAAAACTAATTTTGAAGAAAGTGACATTTAAATCTTCTTGGTTTCACCACTTTAATTCACATTTAATATTAAACAAGAATTGTAAATTTGTACTTTTATTTAAATGAATTATTTTTTTTTTTAATAAGCCTCTTCTGAATATTTGTAAATAAAAAAGGTTAGGTTTTAAATAAATCTTTTGTACATGATTTACGGTGCTTTTTGCTAGCATGAACGTGATTTAACTTTTAAGGTTACCTCCAGAGTCTTATGCCTAAGCGCTAGTGGTAGTAGGCTGCATACTTACGGTGTGGTGTAAGTATAGTTAACCAGACGTGCATAACAAGTTATGGTTAGACAACCTGTCCAAATATGTCATTTTCGGATCATCGTTGTTGTTATTACCTATTAGTCGAGAGTATTGATTTTTTATAAGACTGTGTAAATTTTTTCATTTAACTTAGATTACATTTTTCCTATGTTGGTCTTTAAAAAGCCATATTTTTTTTATCGAAGGTTTCATTTTAATTATTCAGCATAATTATTAAAGGTGCCTAACATTATATAATTTTCATAATACGGGCTGATACGTACACCAACTGAGCTAATGCTCGTATCTGGTAAGTATATGGAAATGTTATAACAGAATTAACTCATTTGCAACAAAAATTGACGTTGGCACTTTTAGACCCAATTACTGAATTCGCTTGATCTAATTATTTCTTATAATACGGATTCATTTTAGTTAAGTTTATCGTTAATTTTTATGACTATAATTTGTTATACATAAATCAGAAATAGTCGGATAGCTGTTACATAAATAAATAAGGCTGAATTCCGGATAAATGCGCATAATTAAGAGTTTTACCACCACACAGCACACACAGTAATTATTTACCCCTTAATGTTAGAAGTGACTATGCGGAACGCGAATAAAGACTCTTGAACAACGTGTTTTACGTCCTCTCCTTTTCCCTTTGGCCAGCCCATTGGTGTCGAATAATATATTGCCACTTACCGCATTAGTTTAAGGGTTAACGAACTCGTTAGTCAAATTAACTCAGCTCAAGTCCATAAGTTTATTATTATTTATACACAACGCACTTGTAAAAGGCGTGCTCAGGTATTCATTTCAATCGAAAAAATCCCCTAAATGCCATTAAATTCGTTAGTGGTATGCCTCGATTATACGGTTGAAAACCAATCGTAACCACCCTTTACCAAAATACTCCACCCCAGTTATTTAACAAGCCAAGCGTATAATTCTTAAAATAACACTTACACACTTATTTCGGGTTCAATGTGACCGAGTTCACGATTAAACATCGATGAACGAAAAATGAATAAATTTAATAGTGCATTGAAATTTAATATTCCAATCACAGGTCTGTGTTTGACGTTAAGGGTCCTTAAAATGTTTTAATTTTGTCGAGCAAATCATCATTCATAAAATATAAATGTATACATTTTATGCAGAACTTTACTATAATATATATTTTATTAATTAAAAAAAGAAGTATTGTTAATTTAATTTTGGCGACAATTATGTCATACAAATGACAGTAACACTTATATTGTCATTTGTCTTTTTAGAGGAAGGGTGAGATGGGAAAGACTAAAGAATATCATTTTTTATTTTGTTGCTTATGATAGAAATACACTATACATATTTAATGTCTAAATAAAATTCACTTCATCTAAGCTATTATACTTCGCATAAAGGAAAACATGTCTTTAAAATGCATGTTGGTATCGTTTTTGTAATACTATTTAAACCATGGACTAAAATAAGACTTTTTGGTGTAGAACAATTGTTGATTATAATGAGTGATCTTATTATATTTAGATCACTTGAAATGACACTAGATTCTTCAAGTAGTCTTAAACGCGATTTGTCCAGCCACTTGGCTAGGGAGACTTACTAAGTCTAGTCTAATGACTAAGCAGATAATAGAGTTAAGTTAGTGGGTCCTACAGAAATGGGTGTTTACGCCGTATCTACACTAAGTAAGTCCAAAATTAAAGTTTGAAACGAAGAAAATTGAACTTGTAAATACAATACAAATAGAGGAAAGCAGAAGACAACGCAAAAACCAGAAATGAGGGTTATGTAAAAATAACTATTAGTGATGGTCAGATGATGTATCATATTACAACACATCATTGAAATAGATTTTGGTATGATATTAGAGCACTTTAGCGTTGAACACAAAATCTGTGATACACATTAGTGTAAAATTACTGTATAGTTGAGCAATGCAAATATACTGAAACTTGATAATGTTTTGCCTTTGAGTGGAACCAGAATGAACTATAGGTTTACCAAAGGGGGTTTTTTTTTGTATTAGGTACGTGTTAATTTTCTTCTCAGGCTGATTCTTATCAAATGAGCTTGTATAAAAAATAAATTATAATATTATGCCAAACATTCTCCGGCAAGGAATTGTATTATCACGTTACGCATAAATAATGTTTTAAAACAGGTCATTGAAAAAAGTAGCACATATTAAATCGTGTACAGCAGCTGATGTATTTTTTATGATTTATCAGTGATAACAGAATGTCCAACTATTGATTCGGAGTTGACGTCTTTTGGCATTTACAGTAGTTTTATCAATATTTTTCGTTTTTGTATTTATTTTATTAGTTTTGTCAATATTTGTCGGTGGTGTATTTATTTTGAAGATGGGGCTAATTTAGATTGTAATACCACATGTCGGAGAGACCAAGATTGGCGCCATTCCTAATGATTGTACTGTACTCTGTCCATAGACAAGAGATTTCCTTTTATCAAAACTCGCGTGGCGCTAGCCGGCTATTGTTATAGCCACAAAAGGAATAAATCACGGTAACGCTTTTCCCCGCGTGTTATCTTTTGTATGTTTTTAGTGTAAACATGACCCACGGGGCTTTACATGCATTAAAAGCCAGCAGTCTTCGCCATCCCTTTTTTACTCTCAGGACACGTTGTTCGTTTAGCGCCATTTGTTCTTTTTACAATACACATAGATTATCGCAACGCACGCATGGAAGTCTGTTATTTATCTTATTTATTGCACATACCAAGTGTCATAATTTCTAAGTGTTTATAAATTATGTAACATATGCATTATAATGTTTACCAACATATTATTTACATTGTACGGTCCAAATAATAATGTTTTGTATAACTGTATCATTGAATTGTTGGGAGACACCTTCGAATAGTTTAACGATTTAAGTGTATTCTGTAAATAGTATATACACTTAAACATGAAATATTTCTACTGAGATTTAACAGTGGATATGATGTACCTATTACAGTTTAGTCGTTGTTGTTTTTTTTTTTTTTTGAAAAGATCAATATAGTTTTACAAATATAACCGGGTATCATATTATAAAATATAGTTTACAGCATATCTCAGAATGACATGATAGCTTATGTAAATATTATATATTATGAATATTTATAAATTATTATACATAATTTTCATCGTTATTTACTTTTTAATTTCAACTTGTTATATTTTTTAAATAATTGACGTGTAATTATTAGTTAATATATTTATTCTCGTTGAGCCAACTCCTTACAATCAGTGAGTTATTCAATTATTTTCTTTGCAAAATACAAACAACTGTATAAATGATTTCTAATAATCTGGCTAAATAAAAAATATTGATAAACTGTTGATTTCTATTTTTTTTTAATTATGATAAAAAAAAAAGAACTTTAACACATTTCACTCAAAAGAACCTAGTATAGAAACTGATATATTTCAACTTAATAACTATTAAGAACATGTAATATATTCAAGGAACATAATAGTTTGTGAAAAATTGAGATCACATTATATAAAAACATTTTGAAGAAAAATGATTAAATAAACCCAGTGAGATATTGAGTGAGCCATGAGAAATGTACCACACTGTACATATTAAATATTGAAGTATAACTACACATTTCAGCTTCAGTAATATACATTTCTAAAAAAACAATTACAGTCAATATTTTAAGCAAACTTAGTTGAAGAGCCTTTTTAAGGTATTGTGTTAAATTCCATGTATATTTTATAAGGTTACCTCAATTTATATTTGGTAGAATAAAACAGTTAATAAATTTATTTTATAATAATATTTATAGGTATGTAATGTATTACAGAAAATTATATATATACTGTTAGATAAATCTATAATTATTATAATTTATTAAAATAAGGTTTACTTCACAGAAGCTATATAGAAGTACTATAACGCAGTTTTTATCTAAATCCCATTGACTCGAGACCATCTAACGTAAAAATATGGGCCACATTTATTGACATAGGACTGTTTATTTTCTGTTTTTTTTTTGTCGATAAGATTGAACGTAAACGAAAAAAGACACATTCTGGTCTTTAACTATTTACATGCTGTGTTAATAATAATCCATTTATGTTACAATGGCTTTGAATGATATGCAGTTTTGCCCAAAGACTGGTAAATAAAAACCTGAAAGAAATCAAGAATATTTTTTAGTTAGTCAATAAAATGGTTCAATCATTTTACAAAGCGTAAACATACGATGTGGTAAATAAAAAAAAAAAAAAAACATCAATCAATAACATGTCAAGTCCATACGTTTTTTAACATATATATATTTTTACATTGGCTAGTTCAACTATCTAGGTTATGAACTACTTGCACAATTGTTTAAGCTTTAAACGGTGAAGAAATAAGATTGTGGATCAGAAAAATTAGCATAAATTAATTTATTATTTATTTATTAAACAGTAATGTATTGTAAGCACTAAATACTAGCGGTATTATGTTTTTTATACCGTTGTGAATACCCATTTTTCGTAGTTATCTTAATAAATAATATTTTGTTTCAGAAAATGAAAACGGTACTTAGTATGCACAGACCGTTTCATATTGCCGGAATACTATTGTCGAGTTACATAATGGTAACTATTGCGGCACCTCCTTATCTTTCTCCTTTGCTTCGTATCGGTAAGTAAATATTATGTTAATAGAGTTACATTTATTTATAAAAAATAATCTCAATGTCCGAGTAGATGAAAAATTCGCGTTATTTGTAACATTTTATAATTGAATAACCCCGTATAATATTTTTTACTCGTAAAAATAAATAAAAAACAACTACCTTCAGGCTAGAGTGGTTGTGTGTGTTAGTTCCATTTTTAGAAATTGGTTTGTACGACGACAGTCAACATATTTTCGACTCGGTATCTTCGGGAATTTATACACTCTGGTTTTCATTATCCTGGCACACTTGAAGTTCGTCCCTAAAACGTTCATTCTGGGTCGACTGTAGCATAATATTATCTGTTGTGGTTGGTTTTCTACGACGGATTCTCACAGAAAAGTGCTCACTTTACGATTGCACAGGATTAAAATGAATTGTGCGGACTTCAGCTTTACTCTAAAAGCTTCCGTCCGCGCACTCGAAACAGTAGTAGGTCGTTGAATACAAATAATGGTTTTATTAGACCATTTCACAAAAGGGTTTGTCAAGTATAATACAGAACGAAAGAGTTAATTAAATTAAACAAAACGAAGACCGCTCCAATTTAAAAGAGTGAAACAAAGTCAACAATTCATTTTACACGTTAATTGACGATAAACCCTAATATGTTAGATGACAAAATTATGTCAACGGCTGTGACATGATAACAATGAACTAAAACAATATCGAACGCCCACGACAGTTGACACCTGTGCCTGTTTTTAAATTAACACATTTCAAACATTTATAAGGACTTAATGGCTATTAGTATAATAATACCCCTTTTAATCAAATTCCTGGTTGAATAATAATAATATAATACAAGTGTAAAAAGCAAAAAAAAAAACCTTTAAGCAAGTGCAGATTAGTTTCTTAACTATTAAAATTAATCAAATAATCCATAAAATACTCCACAGAAATGACAGTTGGCTTACAGTATTATTTTTTTCAGTGTGTAAAATGTTCCTAAATTTAATATCCTTTAACCTGTAACATTTGATCCTATAAAACTTATGTTAAAAAACATTATGGGTGTCACCTACACCATTCACATACGAAAAGTCACAAATACCACTTTTATAAGTTATCAAATTACATGGTTTTATTTTCATAGACGTTTCAATAAATTAAAGTTAACTAAAAATAACTGTATATTTTAAATTTTACTCCACAGATTATTATCATACTGCAACTATTCGATAAGCAACTGTGTAACAGATATTCATGCTATATCTACGCTGTGCTCTTCATTTTTAAATTCTGTTATTGGATATGCATATTTTGTTTGGTATCCTAAACAATTCACGTTTATTGAACGGTTAAGTACAATTAAAAAAAATATCATCGTTTCATAGTGTCAATTAAATTTAATTAAATCGTTAACAGATAGACAAAAAGAGTTTGACATTTCTTTTGTTTATAAATTATTGAATGGCTCTCCTGATTTAATTCAAGACATCTATGTACGTTTAAAATAAAATTCAATGCAACTAATATTGGGTATGTAAGTCCCCTCAATCGCGCTCTGTGTTGTGTTGATAATTTGCCCAATGTTGATTCATTTTTTGAATTCTTTACCTTATATTTTCAGAAAATTTTATTTTTAATTATTTTATATCAGTTTTTGTATGCTCTGTACTTGCCCTTGATGCGTTGAAATTCAAATAAATAAAATTTTAAAAAACGTATGAAGAAATGTTACATCATTTTAAGCAAGGTATACAATTAAGAATATTGCAAAAAAAAAAAAAAATGATGAAAATTGTTCCTAGGAATTTAATGTGTACAATTGAGATGTTTCTACCAAAAATGTGTAATAGACATTTTGACAAAATCGAATTTCACATTAACTATTTTATTAAACATTTCGAAATATCAATTTAGGTCATCATTTTCAAACATATTATTTTCTAGCTTAATTTTTAGTTGAAATACAATTTTTTTCCCTACGTATTATTTTCACCTCAAACATTTTTTAAAACAATTTTAAAACAATTATTTTTTTATTAAAACGTAATATTTTCTGTGGTACTGCATATTGTACAGAATTTTTTTATTTTTATAAACTTTCTAGATTAGCTTTTTTTTAAAAAAAACGTGCTGTTTTGGGATTAACGAAAAATATAATATACAATAATATCTAAAATCATGCATTATACCAAATGTTATTTTTATAATAATTTTTATTCAACTAAATTAAAAAAAAATTGATTTTTTTTTTTAAATGAACATAATATTTTTGATTTTTAAAAAAAGCCTGTTTCCGGAAATAAATCGTTTTTCAGAAAATCATAAAAAGACAACACAGGGTAGCATATTATGTATGACGTGTTATGTGTTTGCGGAAAACGATGAAAATTTGATTCGCAATTTATTTATAGCCATGACTAGAGGGACCGACCCTATGTAGTTGGGATCATAAGGCGAAGACGAAGAAGAAGAATTCATTCATAGCCATATAAATTATGTCAGCACAAACATGTTTTCGCACGAACCGCCACTGGCAAAACAGATATCGTTGTTGGGCACAATTTGTTACTCGCCTAGATATCGATATTATACCAACGAATAAAAAAACATTAGGTTTCAAAACCGATAAGCTCGTGACAAAATTCGAAAAGCCGTTATAACGTTTTCTTTACTATACAACACCGTTCACGTGTAGTAAGTTATTATTATCATCATCATCGTGGCTGTCCTCCATGGAAATAATGAACAAACGTCTCGTCTCGAAGGTTTATTGAACATTTGGGCACCCGGCTGTCAAAAAAGATTAATTTGACCGCATTAGGGTTTAGTTTTTTCGCTCGCCAAAATTGTATATTATTATAATAATGATCCATTCTTGAAAATTACATCATCTGTCTTCAATGCAGGCGTTAAATAGCTCGCTAGATTATTATTACCACTAGGGAGTTGTCGTGGAACCGATCCAATTACTAGGTATATAATAAAGTACACACATTTTAATAAAACGGTATGAGACTTAATTATCCAATAGGTAATAAGTATAAAGTCATAATAGTATATTATACAATAATGCCCCGCCGGTATTAACAGTACATGGAGTGTTACAGCATTCAATGTTCTATTCTATGGAGTGGGAAATAGGGAAGCCAAGAGCTTTCAACACCTATATATTATTGATAGTATGTGCTATTTTTAAAAACTGCCGTTTACTGAGTTTGTTAATAAAATAATAGGTAATGTAAATTAAAAATAAATTATGATCCATTTTAGTTCCGGTGAAATTCTCCGTCTAGTGACATTTGTTCCCGACGAAAACTTAACTGAGAATAATGGATTTTTATGAATAATTTTAGCTTATTTTTCACCAAAACAAAAAAATAATAATAAAAGAAAAAAAATGACAAAAGATGTTGAAAAAACGTTATCTCCGAAATTGGATAATTTAACAATTTATGATTTAATTTTGTAGGAAATATCATTTTTTAATATCACAATATTTAATAACAATTGTTCATTGAACCCCATTATTATATTAGGATAAATATTATGAGTTTTAGTATCCCTAGAAGAATATGGTTCCAGAGTGAAGCATTTTTATTTCAGAAAACTGTATATTATACAATATGCATATTTTGTACTGGTATGTGGTATATATGGAGCTTAGAGTCGGCTGCACAAATAAAACGATTACGTTTAGTAATAAATGGTTATTTATGTGTTGTAAAAATAATTTAAATTTAGCAACAATAATATTTTGTTCAGACTTGTGATTATATGTTGTTTTTTAAATCGTTAAGTAATACCAGTTACTATACGTCGCAAAGACCAGAGGATTATTTTTTTTTTAAATCTCCATGCGTAATGGATATATATATATATATGTATATACTTAAAATACATAAACAAAATAATGAAGAAATTGCTTTTTTTTTAAGTACATTATATAACTAATATGTATTACATATTATTACAATGTACTACATTTATTACGACTTATAACGCTGAACCGCAAACATATTTCTTTGGAGAATAATATAACAAAAAAGGAAATATTCCATTGTAAAACCTATACATGTTTAGCTTAAAAGGAAGCTAAATGTATATGTAAAACATACACAAAATCAATCACAACACTGTTATACATTATATCATTATGGTTTCTGTTTTTCTACACGTCATGTATAATGTAATTATTAGTTATTGGATTTTTCGTTTTCTTATTAGTAATTTCATTCACTTAATGGGATATTATGTAGTATCGTAAAATATTTTATAACATTCGACCGATTTTATTTTTAATGTTTAATCTGGCTTGTTTTTCTGGTAATTTAATCAGTAAAATAAAAACCATTTTGTGTACATGATGGTCTAATTTTGCGTTCGAAATGACTTTAAGCAAGAACTGTTGTTGTTTATAGTTTTGAATGCAGAGTTCATGTTTGTGGGGTCAATTTGAGGACTATGGTTGACTCTAATAATATTTAGGAAAATAAGCAGAAGAATACTCGGCCATAGTAACAAGAAAAAGAATTGTCTTTATTACATTGACATTTTTAAAGTATGCACTATCTAATGTATACTGTAACCATGAACATTTTAGTTGTTATTCTATTATATAATGATAACTTATAAATACAAAAATGTAATATAACGCAATACATAATAATGGACAGATAACTAAAAAAACTATAAGGCGTATAATAAATCGACCAAATCTCATTACTGGTCGCAGATCTCTACTCACAAAGAAACAATAACAAATAATATACATTATTTTGTGCCAAGGTGATACAATATTCTATAATTAGGGAAACTTTAAATAACAAAAAAAATCTATAAATAATTTAATATTATACAGCCATTGGTATTATATTTGAATATTATATAGTTATTGAAATATACATTTCAATAACTAGAAAAGGTTAAAAAAAAATGTTTTATTATTAATATACATTGTTTTTTTAATATGTGAGACACATCACGTCATAACCTAATAATTTATACTTGCAATATATAATTATATAAAATTTGATTTCTGTATAAATTCATGAAAATAAACATGCGACAAACACAACCCATATAAATTTATATAAATGAACTCATTGGACCAACCTAACATGTTGATGTTCAGTATGATCCCTATAGCAGTAATATTGACCCACATCCATGGAGTTTATAAGACATAAGTTATGGAGTCTAAGTCATAAATCTCGTTTTATATTTAACGATTTCACTGTAATACAAAATGCATGTTTTATAATAGAGTAAGTTTTACCCATTTACTAAGCATTATGTCCAACCGAGTAAAACTAGGTTATAGTTCTTAGTTGGTTAGGGCTGACGGTTGTGGCCACTAATTATATTAAAGCGGAAAGGTTGGAACGCGTAAGACACAAAAGAACTAGATGTGACAATATGAAAAAAAAACTTTACTTAGTGACACTGTACGGCATTCGACTACTTAAGTTGAATGGTAGGTTAAGACGAAAGAGTTATTTTATATTTCATTATTTAACTTTTCCAGTTATCTTTTTATACAATCATCACGTAATCAAAATCTCAGCTTTTAGATTTTAAAAAATTATACAAAATGTACAATTTATGACTAGTCCAAAATCAAAGAAAAGGATTGTGATAATATGGTACTTGAGGTAAAATTATATCTATTTCAAATTATTAATACAATAAACACTTAAGTGGCATTACATTAATAGTTTATTAGTTATAGATGGAAGTATACATGATATACTTATGCATAATAGGATGTTTGGATCTTTGAATTTACCGGATGGTGTTATTTTAGTAGGTGAGGGAAGATAATTATTAGAAGTTAAATTTTAGAACTAGAGGGTGAAAACTAGAAAATAATTGCTCGGCAACAAGTAGTCAAATATCAGAGTACACAAAATGATTTTTTTTTCAGTAGTAAAGTTTAAAAATAGATATGACGGTAGATAAAACGTGATATTATTACAGAACAAGTCATAAAATATAGCATAATATAGATATTTAAATATTTGAAAACAGTTGTGCTGTGTCACAAATATTTACCATCTAGGCTCAAGGAAAATGTTTATAAAACTGTAGCCCTATTATGTTGATGGAGGTGGATGTTATGAATAAAGACAGGAAGAAATACGTGGAGTGAATATTCAGTTTGGCGACGGATAGAAATGTGTGGCGAGAGAGGATTCGGCTAGACTATCCCATTCGTATGGAATAAAGTGAAATAGAATAAGATTTAGACGATTTTTATTCAAATTAATACATAATATTTTATTGATATTACGGTAAACAAGTTAATATAAATCATTGTAACGTGTCTGGATTTTTGATAATTTGTCATTGATATTAAAAAAGTTGGGTTGTTTTTCGACGATTTAAACTTTTCACACAAAGCTTGCATTTTACGTTGCATGTATTTTTAAAACAAAACAAAATTGTGGATCAACGTAAAGTTAGGATGGTGTAAAAGTTTTAATGGGAGTTATTTGTCACTTTCTTATTTATTACCTTTTAATCGAGTTGACCTTTGTGAATTGCCGATTGCGGCATACACAATAAACATACCCAAATCTAGTTCCAAACTACATGTATAATATGTCCTAATAGTTATCTACATATACATTCCAAAGAGCTACCGATTAATTAAATTAAATATATTGTATAAATCAAGTATTTGCAGTTCTATCAATATTATGCTGTTCTTTTGACAACCTCACTGCGTAAAATATATAAAATTGAGCTACATTTGAAATAATTATTTTTGTGCATCTGTAAAATTTCCTTGTAAAATTATTTTTCGCCAATATTGACAGAGCGCTACAAACATATTGTTATTTTCTCGAATGCCACTATTATGTAAACGTTACAGGATTTTTAACAAATAACAAGTACCCGTTTCATTTCGAATGCATTAGGTTTTGGATGATTATTGCTTAATATCATGTATCCATTAATAATCCGTAACTTTTCGGACGAATATTTGAAGGACCTTGGAGTTTTTAATCAAAAATACAAATCCGTGGGGATTAGCTGTATATTGTTGCAGTTTATAATAGGTATTCGGTTGGAAACATTTTGTTGGCATAAAAATACCAAGCGGATGCAACAATATGTAGTCCTCACTTGATGGACATTTTGATAAAATCTGAATGACGTGTCATCACGTGTATTACGCATAGAATGCAAAGCCGGAAAGCGTATAACATAATTTATTGTAAGGTACTATTTTCTTTAAAATGATATAACACATAGATAAAATATAGTTTTCATAACAATTTTACTAAATTAAAAAAATATAAATGTTTGTTTTGCGTTGCGGGATGTAAAATAATTATTATAAATATTATAATTGATAGTAAAATATTAACAAAATGTAATTATAATAATATAGATTTTAATGGTAGATAAAATGTTATTAGTTAATTAAATGTATAAATCTAAAATATGTTTTATAAACTTGTATTCAAATTTATAGCTATGCAATTTATTTTATATAGGTATTATCTTACTTTTCTTTGTTATTGTAATTTAGAAAATATAAACTTTCTAAGTTTTTCATTTTTAAAGTTTATAAATTTGAAGGTTTTTATCGTCCTGTTATTGATTTTCTTAGGACATCTTATAAAATTCTTGTAGATTTGTATTCTTAATCATTATTCTTTGTAAATATCGTGTGCAGCAAAACCTGCTTGAACATAAAAAAAAAGTAAATAAATCAATGCTTTCGTTGAAATCATTTCCGGTAAGCTGGTTCGTGGTCGGCCGTTTAAAGAGAGATTCATCGTGTAGGGTAGTAAAGATGCACCTACATTTTTTTTCCTTGGAATTACAAAAAATCAACTGAATACTTGATAAAACCCGTATATAAAAAACCCACAAAAAGGGTCACATAATAAAAGTCAGTCATTTCGGAATTCAATACTATAAAATAAAACGTTTACCTCTATAAACCAAACGTCGGAAACAAAAGGGAGAAATCTCGATTCACTTTATTACGGACAAGTTTACTAAGCTATGCTTAATCTCTATTTAGCTTTAGACCGGCTTAAAACGGGTGACAATGCATCCATCTGGTGAAATACTATGTAGTTTCTCGTTGCAGCTCCTTACATTGATAGATACTGCAATTCAAGGTTTACTTCAATTTTAAACTGTAAACGCCGTGAATCATTAACTTGAACAGTTTAATCTGCATAGATGTTCTATGAATTAGGTATTCTAAATAGCTTTGCTGGTTTATTGTCAATCGAAACAAGGCTTATAATAATTTATAATATTTTCAACCAAAGAAAACCTTGCACTATAAATGGCACTATATTTTAGTAAACATTTAAAAAAGTAGGTACTTATAATTTACAGCGATACAGGGTAATACAAAATACTAGTTGATATGGTAGTAATTATAAATATGATAATTTATTACTCAATCAATTGAATGGCCTAAATAACTAATATCTTTAAAACAACTACTGTAAATAAAATAACAACCAAACACAATACGTTACATGTTTGTCAATTACACGCGAGCTGATTGAATTTTGGTTTTTTTACTAGTCTGCATTTAAAATAAAAATATATTCATTACACACTATACATGTTTAACTTCAAGTATGGTGTTGCAACCCAGCAGATATAGTTGAATATTATTATTTAAAAACCTAATAGAATATGTCAACTGTCCAAATGAAAAACGTTAGATTTGCAATTTTATTGAAACAGCATTTTGCAAAATGTACTTAGCCCTGCAGAAATTTATCCTTGTAACAGTGAGTAAGTTACCGTTAGTACGCGGTACGCGATTTGGGTGTGTTAAATAATTGCGTGTTCGTCGGCGACGTTCTGAATGATTATATTTATAATTCTCTTTGTGAAAATCTATTGAGACGAAAAGTTAATTTATTTTGAAACTTCTAAACGACTGTCTTAGAGTAGACGAAATCCGTGGTCTCTTGAAAACCATAATAATTATTTATAAATATCTTTGTTTCATTTTGAGATAACGAGTTTTAAGGACTCCGTTTCTAACACATCAATAATCCCACCGTATATTATACTCTAGGAATAAATTTACTCTGAGGAATAAAAAAAAACAGAAACGTTACACGAATATTTTATGGGTTCAACGACGTCATTAATATTATAACAATCGGTGGTTTCATTCGTGATTAAAAATGTAAATAAACGTTCGCGATGTGCTTTTAACTACAGTTGTTGTAGTGTAATCATGAGCAATAAATATATTTTAAGTATAATATACATAACCTACCTAATAGCTGTACTGTGTTATCGTGATTATGTAGGGTATTTTTTTTAAAAAAAAGGAACCTAAATATGTTAATAGAAATATGGTTCATTGTACAATTTATTTGTAAAACAAATTATAGTATATGATTTAGCTGTTTTATCAAATATATTATAATATATTTTACAGAAATTCATTCACGAACCACTCAAAGCCTGTAGCAAACATATATAATTTTATATATTATAATTTTGAAAAAAAAACTGTTTATTTAAGTGTGTAACCAAGTATTAAAAAAGCTTTAAGTTAATTATAAATTCATGTAAAAATAAAATTGTTTTTATTTACTTAATATTATTATAAAGATAACTAACTGAGCAGTAATGAGTATAATAAAATTACTTCAATGTTGGCACTTCCTGAGCTTCCTATTATATGAAATAATTTCTCTCTACGCTACTAAGTACTTAATTTCTTTTATTATACCTATTACCGTACATTTATTTATATATATACCTACTATTTATACCTACCTCTATCTTTAAATCTTATCTATTTTACTATTTTATTTATGTCTTTTTCTTTCAACATGGCCAAACAATCTTAATTTCTTTTCTTTTTTTTTTGTAACGTTATTGATGCAAATCTCAAACTACATCTTATAGACTATATATACTTAAATATATATATAGTATAACTTTGTATTATAATCATATATAATTTATTTGAATAAAACTAAAACCCTTCGCCAAACATATTATTCGGCCAATCGCTAGTAGGGCATGCGCATTGGCGCACTGTTATTGAAATTCGTCGATGGTGGGAGGTTATATTGGTCACAGACTGGCATATGGGCAATATCACGTATCTCTGTATCCATAGTAAATTATCCAAGACAAAATACCTGGGCTAGGCAACTTTGATAATATATGTACATAGTACATACCCCTATTGCAAATTAAGTACATAGGAATTCTTTGTGCCTCGTAAAAGTGAATACATTTCACGAGTTCGTGGATTTTGGCCGGTTCCGAGTAGAAGAATTGACTTTCCATCGAATTAGTGGAAATGTTTAAAGGAAATAGAAAAACTCCTTATTGTTTTTAAGGGCGTCCGAAATTGTGAACTTAATAACAGCACCTACCGTTATTCTTTTTGTTCGCAGTTAGTCTTAAGATGCTTTTATTTTATTTCCGGCATCTCAAATAACTGAAAATACTCTTTGCACGTGATATCCAACACAAACACTGCAGCAAGAGCAAACATCCTTCCAATAACTTTATTGTGACGTTTCTGAAAATTATTGATCGAATTCACTTTCAAAGTACTATTGTCAAGTGGTTTTCGCAAACTCTTTTATCAAAATATCCATCTCACTTATGTCAATCACACTTGCAATAAATGTATTTATGTATATTATGCAAAATGTATTGTATTGTATAATATGCGGTGTTGTAACAATTATCGCTACAACGTTATTATTATAATAAAGTTGTTATATACTGTTTTTTGTTATTATTTTTATCGAATATACAATATTACCCCGTCGTGTCACCAGCTGACTTGCCGAAAACAATATAGGTCCCGAGAAAAAAAATGCACGCAGGTTAATTCAAATAATACATTTTGTGTCAGCAAACATGACGTATGGGATCGTAAATGTGTTAAAAAACAATAATATACGTGCTCGCTAAAAAATAACAGATAACCAAAAACTTGGGCCACCTGCAGTTGATATTTGCCAATAACTTTTACAACCGTGTTTTTGTTTTAGTAATTTATTTTAACTATACCATTATATTACAGCGGCCAAACCGACCACATTGATCGGCACTGTCATAATAATTACTCAAATAACTCTATTAATTTTAAATTTTTGAAATATTTCTGGTTCAAAGTAATCTTCTTAAATTTCCATTCATTTTACTTTTTAACTTGCAGCTATGTATTTAATTATTTTATCAATGATGCTTAAAATAACTAAAACATAATTGGATCGATACCCATCTTCGAGTCATTGTTAATATTATTACTAAATTGAAAGAATTTTCAAATAAACAAATTATAATGATATATTATGAGGTATAATATAGCGTGAATGAGTAGCGAGTGGCTATAGAGATAATAATACTCTAAAAATCTCCGGCCGCTTGAACCTTAAAGTATATTTTTATCTTTGAAAATCAGTTGAGTGAGATAAAAACCCGATATTTAGATATTCGGCAAAGTAATATGGTACAGTAAATTATTTTTAAAAAAACGTTCATAGAAAGATCAATAGCCTATTTTGATTTTACTCATTTAATATGAGTAGCCTATAACAGTCTGCTACGTACAGTTTATAAATAATAAATCATACAAAGCCACCATTAGGGGGAGACCTAATAGCGTTAATAATAAATTAATGTATTTAGTTTTTCTGCAATAAGCCCACGTAGAAATATAATACTTGAAATAATTATCTCATATGATATTGAACACCATATTAATATTTTATAAATAGAATCCGAGTAAGCTGGTATTAGTTATGTCAGATGTATAAAAAAATGGGTCGATATTATTCACAAGTTTTGTTTTCAAATATACAACTTTTTTTTATTGAATCGCACAAAACGCCTGGGGTTTTTAAGGTATTAAGTATGTCCGTGAATGCAGTAAAATATATTTTCATCCGAACCGACGCAATGGCCTTTCTTGTTGCGTGTTAGATAGAAAAAAAAACAGTTATAAAAATGTACTTCGTCTTCCAACACTTTAAGATGTTTCCGGTAAGACCTTTTTCCGTGTCAGACCCACTATTATTGTATTTTTATAAAAAAAAAAAACAGTGGAAACTAACATTAATCAAAGACATTTAAATAAAAGTGATAAGCAAAATAAATTATCATATACCATTTGTAAAATATGTTTAATTTTTTAGTTAAATTAATTTTATAATTTATTAAATTATCCGCATCGTACGTATTATAATCATTGTCAGATATTTAAGAACTGTTTGACTATTAGTTAATTGTAATAGGATTGAGGTTTATAAAACATTTCTACAATAATTTCGTCTCCCAATATATTTTATATCTTTATAAGCTTCAACGACTTTCGACTTACTATAGACTTACCAAAAAGTAACTGAATCTAGTCACCCACGAGTTTATATTTAGCCTTTTGGTAGGTTTGTGTTATGACTTATAAGAAACTTATATTTAATAACAAGCGTAGACATAATAATAGAATTAAAGTGGTCCTTTGTTATTCATATCTAAAGCTTTTTAAAATATATAGTGTGAATCGGTGACAAGGTAAAATGTCCCAATAATTACCGTCATTCTCTTTTATAAAACGGGATAATAATACATTAAAAACAAACAAAACTCAAATAGGGAAAACAACTTAGATTATAAATAATTCCTAAAATCTGTGTGAAAATTACAATATTATAAAAATGGATAAACTAAATGGATACTAAATATAAACATGATAAACATAAATGTAAACATCACAAATGTTCACCAATAGAATAAAAATATAGTTATCAACAAAAGTAAGGAAACAATAAAATTGTCCTGAAATCATGATTATGCATTATGCTAATAACAAACAAATTATAGTAGTGACAAAAAAATAATAACAGTTTAGAAATTATAGAAATAAAAAAACGCAACAAAAAAAGTAAAATGGGTCATAAAAAACCAGAGCAAAAATCGACTTACAGCTCGTCTGTAGTCGACTTCCACAATGACTGTCGGACTCGTGACCTGGTCTGGGAAGACTCAACGGTAACAGGGACCAAATAACGGCAGTTGCTTCATACTTAGCACTTTGTTCGTCGCAAGCCGAATTACCCAAAGTCCAAAACGTTTCTTATAATAACGGTAATACCGGCGTTGTGACGACAAAGGGTGTTACTGGTTTGTCGCCTAATGGGGGGGCTCGTCGAATAATACTTTACGAACGTTTAACTGTTCCAAATCCAATGCTAGAAAAACCTCATGGGAACTTTGTGGCGTTTATTACTTCTTTGTGAGATGAAAAGCAAAAGACGTGGTACTGTCACCTTCTCCTTCAAACACAGCCGGGACGACCACTGGGTCCACCTCGATAGATAGCATCGGAATAAGTGTATAAACCATTGAAAAGTCTTGTAAATACTTTAAAAAAGTGCTCGTGCGTGGTTAAACATGGAGAACAGTGTTCGAGGACAGTGAAAAATTACTTTGGTCACGGAGTACATGTTTGGCGGAAAAGCGATAAATATCTTGTTGATCAGCAGTACCTTGGCGACGGTCGAGATGAAATCCGTAACAACAATACATCCGTTGATAAACACATACTCACGTTTTGTTTTGGCATATATAAAGAAAACAAAAAAACACTGCTTCAATTAAAAATGTATTATTTATATCGCTACATTCCAAACAGCAAAACAAAATTATGCTAAAACATTTTTTAAAGTTTTTAAATTCATGTTTTGGCAGGGAATAAAATGTTTTAAGAATAACACTCACAAACTTTTGTTTAAATACTATACAAATATTTACAATATTTTATTTATATTCGAAATATTATGATGATTGTTTTCTATTTATTAATAATATTTGAAGAACATTTAGCTTATGATTATTTTTTACGCATTTCATTTTATATCAATACGTGACGATAAAAATGTATTTAAAATATTAAAAAACATATTTAAAGTATATATTTTTTATTGCTGCATATAAATTAATATTCTCGTTTAAATGGTTAAGCTTCTTTTCTCAAAGTTAGGACAGACCGGTAATTTTTTACCAGGAAAGTTCCAAAAAAAAATTAATCTGGATGAGCTTGGTAAAAAAAGTTTTTATAGTCATGAAGAGTTAAATATTAAGGCAAAGATATTATTTTAATAATCTAAATTATGATAATTATTATTTTTTGTTTTGGTAAAGCAAAAAATCTAAATTTTGACGCATTCTGATCCTAACATAGGTTAGGTGTTATTATAATATGAAGTATTATAATTGTAATGCGTGACTGACATATTTATCTATCAATCTCATAGATATCTATGAGATTGATAGATAATTTTACTAAAGGTAAAGTAATTTGCTAAAGATGATTTAATTATTAGTACCTGTGTAAAACTGTTTCGGTTGTACCATATTCGGGTTTGTTCAAATATTGTTTATTTCGCCAGTTTAACAACGAAATCATGTACAAACAAGTCTACATAAAAGAAACTTTTGTTTTGTTTGGCTTGATAAGTTTGAGTTTTGGAATGCTTCAGCCATCAGCATTAATAATTTAACAACAAATCGTTTTCTCTCGCTTCAACCAACGACAAAAACAGATTAAAAATTGGAATGCTAAATTTATCAACGTGTATAAATGGTTTTGTGCGATGAAAGCATATACAGGACAATGGACAATATGTCGAATAAAATACATTTTAATGTGGTTCTAATTATTATAAGTCAATAATTCCCCATCCTATAATTTATTATTGAAAAAACAAATGTACACGAACTCTGTTGATATTTACAAATAGCATTGTCTTTATTCGAAACAACTAATGTATTATTCACGACAGTATTTTAATTTGTATGTATGATTAACAAATTATGTTGATGTAGGCATTTCTACTTCCAGCTAAATATCGTCTGTAGTAGCAAATTTATAGTAAAACTCAGTTCTTACTAATACACATTTTTTTTACTATTATAAACACAGTAAGTTTGTTTGAGTACATAATATATACCGCTATATACAATTACATATTGCACAATATTTATTTTTAATATTTCAGCAGTTTTCAATTAATTTTTTTGTTATTATTAACATTAGTTATTCGTATGGGATAGGTACGTTGCCGTTGTACAACAGAGTAACAAAATTGGCAGTTGGTATCAATAAATGTTGCTTATTCCCAAGTGATTGACCACTAGGGAAATTGGCAATGTGAAATCTACCGCTTTTTCTCGCCACCCAATTTAACCGCCTACAAGACACGCTTGTTGGAAAAATGGTAGAAGATAATTAATTTACGGTAACGTTAACGTATAAAGATGTATGGCCTACTTTTCTGTAGCCGCTTATATTTATAAATTACACAATTTATTCGTTATTTTTATCTAATATTTTGTAAATGACCAAAATTAATTTATCTTGCTGGATGTGTATTTGTTAATATTTCTATTGAACGAACTACCTACCTAATTATTAGCTTGTTGTAAGTAATCTGACAGTTAATTAAAATTGTCCATCAAATATAAAGCTGAATGCTAATTTTATCGTAACGATTAGGTGTGGGCGGCATGAATAAAAAAGCATATTTAATGAATATTAACGGCTCCTGTAGTAAAAATATATAATTGTATTTTAAAAGAAAAAGAAGTCACAAGAAATGCGGCAATTAGTCCGCAAATGCGCAGACTTGGTAGAATTCAATCTTGTTTCTTTGCTTCATTTCCCCAAGAGAGTCATTGGAAATTAAATGCGAAAAAAAAATTAACGTTGCGGTAATTGCCTCCTCTGAAACGGCTTTGACATGAAATATAACGCCTGGGGGACTCTATAATTTCCGGTACAAGTTTATCTTAACATGAAAAAAAATTTAACATTTCTTTAAAAAATATAAATCGGTTATTTGTTAATGAATAATGCGGATACTATAAACGAGATTCAACTATATTTTGTTGTCAATTGATAATAAAAGCGGTATTATAATGGCGTTTGATCAGTATATATAGGGATTGTCTAAAGGCATAGGTGAAACCAGAATTATCATTTATGTATATACGATATTAATAAAAAAACTATCATTAATAAAATGTTATTTCTTCATGATTTTTTCTCATTTAAAATTATTGTTTTATTATTATCAGTCTAATATTAATTTAAATACATCTAATTAAAAAATATATTAAAGTAGATAACTATTATATAAATTGCAAAACAGATACAGTGCACCACTCAATACTTGTATACATACATGCATATACACTATACGACATACATTAATATATTTTATTTAAAATAGTGATTAGTGGGTAATAATAAAATACATTTTTAATAAAAAAATATACAAATAGATGATTTAATAAACCTGATAAAGGTAATAAAATAAAAGAACTTATTGACTGAAATATGATGGCAGTAAAAAAAAAATATACTTATAAACAAACATTTATAATTATAACTTTTACTTTAAGTTTATAATGTTAAAGAAATATTAGGTACTGAAAACATTTGTGTTATTAATAAGTTTTCCTGTCTACGCTTTATGTAAAAATATACATAATATTACAATCTTAATTATCAACGGTCTTTGAAATTATTATTCTTAGAGTTATATTTAACCAACAGCCCACTTACCGGTAGTTAAATAAAGAGCGGTGAAACATCATAAAATTACATTTGTAGGTACCCTTGGCTTCATCAAAGCGTATTCAGATTAATTTTCACAAACTTGCCGTATTCTAACCTGAATATTTGTCGCTTACACCAATGTAAATAATGTTTATTCATTACTTAAATTATTTTGTGTGTTCTCCTACTGACTCATTGTACATTTATCTTGTTATTATCAGTCTATATAGTAATATAAGACTTAGTAGATACTTTTTTTGATCAATCGATTTTAGAATAATTTATGTAAAATGCATTTTCAAAGTTAATACGGTTCCTAATAAGTAAAATATGTACTTAATTTTTTAATTTTATTTAGCCCCCGTTCTCATCCAGATAAGCAGAGCTTATACTGTATTTCTTCAATTAAAAACTGACATTTTTTTCACTTAATTTTGGTTCTAATACAATGTAACTTTGTCATCTGTTCGTTTCTATTGGCAAACAGCAGCTACACAAAAGTAGGATTTCATATTAAGTCAACAATATAAGCATATTTCATGTGACAATAAAGTTTGTATGTTGATTTAGGATTTTTCTCTACGTTAAATAAAGCGTTTTTATACGCTAGTTAAGTCCATTTTCTACAATGCTTATAATCAGTTTTCGTTTACATGGTTTACCTTTTTTTTAAAATTTATAATTGGACCAGCTAGTTCATTGGGCACAGTCGTTTTCCATTATTTACAAATCCATTTTTAGAGGTCACCGAAACTCAAACTCTTGCTGATTATCATTTATGTAAATAAACTAACATTAGGTATTCTGTCTTGAGACTATATCCTAGAATCAACCAGATTAATAAATAAAAATGAAGACTTCATGAAGTTTAATTTTTCATTTATAATGCATTTTCGAGCATGAAAAAAAACATTAACGTCGTCGAACATCAATGTTAAGCATACTTATAACTGACAATAACCAACGATAATTATGATTTTTTTTTATTTATTCTTATGTATTTAAAACTTATTTTATTTATAAAAACTGTACACACAGTATGTCACATTAAAATAGAAAAAAAATTATGAGTATTTATACTTTATGCAGATACATCATTATATGTATATGTCCTGATAATTATATGATTATTTACGATCTATAATCTCCTTGCGATGTATGATGATAGTATAGTCTTAATTATATATTCTGGCCAAACGTTTTTTAGTAGTTTTATAATATCTGGCCTTAATCGATTTACCGGTAACATTTATCAATATTTAACATTTCTCATAGGTATATCATATTCCGCGGTTCACCATTAATTAAGTGCCGACATAACAAATTCATTTGACTATCCTTATATATTATATCATAATCTTCTATAGCCTTATATATATCCTAATATCCTTCTATATCCTTATATTCTTTTATCTTTAATCTATTATCTCAATTTATCTCTAATCCATAAGCCATTATCTCTATTTTTATCTTTAATCTCTCTTCTATAATTTAGTATCTCTAATATCTTATCTCAAATACATTATCTATATTTTTATCTCTAATCTCTTTTTTCTTATCTATTATCATAATAGTATGTAAATGAACTATACCTTAAATAACATAAATAAAGACTTCAATTTATTGAATGTTTGAATAATAAAATATTTAATTTCCATGTGCTATAATTAAAACTATATAAGTACATTAAACCATTTGGTGTATTCTTTCCACGCGTTATACGTTAAATAATAAATATTAAAAACTTGGTATTTACATACGTACAAAAAATGATTTTGAAGGAAACAATATTTTATATGAAAAATAATATGTTTTTACTATGATGTGGGTAAGAGGTAATATGTCTGGTACTGGTTGTATATGTTAATACTTTTAAACGGAAATGGGTTAAATGTAATCCCGGATGCTTTTAGCGCTCAAAGGATTCCCTTCCGTTTTTGTAATACCGTAGGATAATCCCTGATATTTTACGAATTGAACTTTAAAGTGTGTACGCAGAATATGTGTAAAATCATATTTTAAAAACCATGCAAATGTTTGTAAATCTTTAATACATTTTAGTGAAAATTGAGAAACAAATATTACATACTATAATATTTAAAGTGAAAAAATAGCAAATCATCTTTAGTTTAATGTCTCTAGTTTAGTTAATATACTTTAAAATACTTATAACAATTTTAATACTTCTCCAATTACAAATATTTGACAGCACAGCAAAAATAAAAAGTTGTATGACTTTTTAAACGAATTCTATGAAACACATTTGCAAAAACATCTATAAGGCGCAATAAATGTAAATACATTATAATCCTACATAATATATTACCTACACTTTTAATATACTTGGTGTGGTTAAACTGAGATAAAAATTACTAAGTAAATGTAAGGACATTATAAAATGCATAGAGAAAAATGGAAAATGATTTGATAGCATAGATGGTAAAAGAATAAATCATAATTCAAAGATAAGTATATTAAAGTGTATTTCCAAGTACCACATAACCGAAATTGGAAATTTGTTCGGAGAAGAAAGGAAATAATATATAACTGAACAGCTGAGTGTAAAAGGGATAACATTCCTTATCACCCGACTTTCGGAAAATTAAAGAAACCCGTTGAATTACTATATAATTTAAAAGGGAATTATATAATTCTTGCTATAGTTTATAAATGAAGTTTCAATGGAATATTATTCTTTATACGTTCATAATATAAGTCTAATTTTCAGCTACAAAATGGCTATCTCAGTTTATTTTTCGTATTTTTAGAGTTTTGTCGTTCGAATTTGATTTCAAAACCAAATAAATAACAATTTAATTGAAATCGATTTTTATGCTATTTTTAGTTTAAAAAAAAGTTTACACTCCAATTGATAAACACAGAATTAAGGATTGAACATGAATATAATATATTATAAGCATATTATGTTTAAAATGACAGGAATTATGATGAATATTTAAACAATATAAATTAAAGAGCAATAGGTTGTAAAAAAAAAGAATAAGATTGATGCTAAGATTAAAGCGAAGGAAATAAACTAGAACGGTTTTTATACATTTCACTAAGGCGTGAATTTCTTATTAAGTGTGTCAGCCACAAATTTATTGAGGAAGGAAATTTCTTGGCACCGGCATCAAAACTGTTTTTGTTGCGTTTTCTTAACGGAAAAACGGCCAATAGAACTTTACCGGTGTACAGCGTTATTAGACATTTGCCATTTACTAGCATTTTTATTTTCTCACGCAATACCTACTTCCTACAAGTATAAACTAACTAAAACAGCCATTAAGCCAGTAATAAAACTCAATGTAAATATTTCATAAACCAACGTGTTTATACATTGTCTCTATGTCTAGACTTTTAACCACAAAGCATTCTGTGCAGATGTAATTTACAGTCACATTATTGCTGCTCAGATGACTTATAATAATTTATCACGTATGAAAACCATCAACACAATTTTACAGCTGTGTGAATATGCATCAGTGCTATTTATAAGGTTTTTGGATAATATTAAACAATTTACTAATACCAACTGTACACTTTTATAAAACAAAAACATTTAGGTGACTAATTTATACTATAAATTAATGAAGTAGTACATAAATAAATTATAATATACATTCAGGCTTATCCAAGTTTTATGTTACATTGAATAATAATAAATAGCTACATTTAATATTGACAAAAAATAAAAATCTAACTACCTCAAAGGGTATTCGAAAAGGGTAATTTTTAAACGTAAATAGTACTCTATACCTACATATTTAATCACCTATTAAAAACAGAACGATGTAATAAAAATAACGATTGATCGATAACTAGTTTTAAAATCCTTTTTATGTTATTAAAATTTGAAGTTTAGACAAGGAAGGCGGGTGAGTGAGGGAGGACGAGTCTTCCTCAACCCCGGTCTATTCCTTTTAAATGTCAATAACTCAAAAAGTATTTATCCAAAAAGTAGTCATTATTTTTGTATCATTTATTCATGTATTTATTCATTTGTATTGCATTTGTTATTGATAAGAGACCACCTAATAGTGTATGCAACTCAACGTGTATTTTGTAATTTTAAGATAAATATTAACTTAAAGCATCTTAGATGAATAATATCCCGTATTTAATGTAGATTATGCACATAAGAAACATATATCAATGAATACATATTTCTTTTTAACCTTTTGTTAAAAAAGGGTAAAAGTATGTACATTAAAAAATATTATTTGGTTATGTGAAATAAAAATATGTTGTAAACAAGCTATACAAATACATTTATATTTCGGTTGTGAATCACGGTTCTATATTTTTAATGTTTTTATATAATATAGTATTGAATATTTCTTATTTTATGCTCCCTTACAAACCAATAGGTTCGCAACTTTATTTTTGTTAAGAAGTCGTTTTATTATGGCATAATATAAACGTTGTTTTCTATGTCGACTTTTATGATTATAAAAAAACAACAGTTGTACAAGAAATGTCGTTATTAACTCAAAATAATCAATATACTATGTACCGCATTTGAAACATACAAGTAACGCGAATTAGTAATATTGCTTTTTATCATTAACATTATAGATTTAAATTTAAAAAAAAACAGTAGTGCACTATTTGTTTGTCAAATTAATGATATTCTAATTGCGTTAAACAACTGAAGAATTTTTTTGTTAACTTTCAAAAGTAAAGATAAAGCGGATTTGTATTAAACTAAAAAAAAAAATAACCTTTGGGCCACGGGAGGCCTCAGGTCTTAAAACGTGTAGAACGTGTGCACGAAATAAGACGAAAATATAAAATAAAGCTGAAAAATATAATGTGATAAATATTAAAGAAACATTCTATAAATAATTTCAACACGGTGGCAGGTGTGTGTAGATGTGCGGTTTTTTTATATATATTTGTACGTGATCCAGAAGATAATACTTACACGTTGCCGTCCGGAAGGAAACATAAAATAAATAAAATATGAGGAATCGAACGTAATTGAAGCACAGATGAATAAACGAAAAGTGTTAGACCTAAGAAAAACGACCTCGGTGAAATGATATATAAAATAATGATTATTCAAACGTCTTAAAACATTTTGTTCTACACATTAAATTTCTAAAATGTAATAGTCATAATAATGATGTTTAAGTATTCAATCTTATAAAATTGATAATTATCTCAAACACTATTATTCAAAATGTTCTCAGTTATTTGTAGAAAGAGCGCCGTAATAGTCTATGTGGTTCGCTTGTTAAGTTTTCAATTCCATTTTTGACAACCCCCCCCCAAAAAAAAACAGGGATTTAACGCAGAAAACTAAAGTTTCGGTTAAAAAAAATATGTATATCTTATTAAACAACAATGTCATCGTTGGGCTTATGAACTGCCTATAGAATAGGTGTAGTACTAAAGTATCATCATTGACAGATTACCTATATTATATTGTAAGTAAATATAAAACAAAATTATCACTCAATTTATTTTACTATAATCGCGCATATAACTAATAAGAGACCAGAGTAAGCAGCAGCCAGTTTAAATGAGTCTTATAACAATGTCGTTGTCAGTAACGACACAGGAGCACCATGGTGTTATGATTGAAAACATACAAACCAACAAAATACACGACATTAATTAATACGAATCGAAACAAACCGAGCGGAGGGTAGTTTTCTTTTTTATCGCTATTCTTTTACAATTTTTACTTGGCCACACATTATGGGTTGTGGAAAGGTCTGTCTGTCAGCGACAACATTATGTTGTCGGTCCGTAATCTGAAATGAATGCGTGTGGCACGTCTGCGTGTGTATAAGCAACTTGTGAGAGTTTCAAGGGGTCGGCAAAAGGTATAAGGTGGGTGTTGTACATAAGAACAATGGGCCACTACGGTTGGTGTTTTCCGCCGAGGTATAAAATATTCCCCGGAACTGCCTGATTGTGATGAACAGTTTAATCTCATTATGTTTATTCTTTTTCGCGTAACTGACACGCAAAACGGAAAAAACTTACGCCGCGTGTCCTGTGTTATAATGAAAGGTATAAAATGTTCTTTTACTTGAAAGTGAGAGGAAAAAAATTAATTTTTCCGCTGGGTTTTTATAGCATTGGACAGGTTTCATTCCTTTTGTCCTCCGTCAGCGAGTTAAACTGCTGCGCTGTTGTTATGCAATGCTTACTACTCGGACTCGGATTAGTTCTGACCAAATATTAAAACGTATTCCTGTTTCTTATGGCCGTGAATTTTATTTATTTTACTTGAGAAAGGCTTTTCCGGTTTCCCGCAATTAATTCTCTCGAAGCGCAGTGGACCAGAGTCCAAAATTAATATAACACCTTGATTTTAATTTAGAAACTTCCAAAAAACATAGAAATTTTATGTTTTTCATGTTCCTATTAACAAAACCATAAAAATTACTTTAACGCCCTTTTAAGGGGGAGGGTTAAAATTCCAGTAATGTCACGCGTCGAATTTTATGTTTTTGAAGTCGCCGAATTAAAATATAGTAATAATTCTGTGGTGCTTGGGTTAAAGGTTTGAAGTCCGAAAATTTCGAAAATGAGGTTAAATAAGGGATGAATTTTTTTTTTTTTATATTTTTCTCAAATTTTATTTAAATTTAATTTTAATCAAAATGAGTTATTTTAAATATAAGTCCTTTTATCCGAGCACCACAGAATTATTACACTAACTCCAAAGAGAGTTGGGTAAGGTTTTTTAAGGAAAATAGTTTCTAATTACACGAATATATTATAGAAAATTTAATATTTTTTGAGGTTACTACGAAACACGCAAACGCTTTTTTATTAATTTTAAAGCTGAGAAGTTATACTTTTTAATGTATATAACCGCTGAGAGTAAGCATGAGTAAATAAAAACAGGTCCACATAATTTAAAAATACAATCACATGTTATCAACCCAATTTTATTTACATAAACATTCGCAAAAAAACATCCAAAAATGCATTCATTTTGTAGGCTGATTTATATTACTTTGTTGTTTATGCATGACATATTGAAATATGTTGTTTACCTTAATTTGTGTTATGTTTAGGTATTTATTATAAGATGAGTTGTGATTTTTTTTTTGGATTTTATAAGAATTGCTGTGAAAAATGAATACTGTCCGCCTAAAATTAAGTTTTGAACCACTATGCGCGGCCAGAATAACGCGGATTATCTTAAATAGATAGAATTTTAACGCGCAAAGGCTTACTATTACTTCGACTGTATACATATTAAGCGCGGCTCCACCTATAATCCACCGTGATCCGATTAAAACTTTTTCCATTGTTCCACAATACTTATTCGAAAACTTATCGCCGTGAAATGGACTATAAACGCAGATCGAAGTTCACGGATGAATTACTTTAAAAAAAAAAAGAAGAAATTGTCTTCGATTAAACGTTTCAACGAACCCGATAAAGACTTAGTCCATGTTCATAATTTTTCATGTATATATGTATTTAACATTTCTCGCTCAACAATTTCATTCTTAAGTTTTCGGATGAATAATTTTTCTTCTGTTAATTATACTCTCGTTGAGCCCCCCACATTTGAGTTAATTACCACATATTCTTTGCCTATGTGCCACACGCTAATCCCGCCCACCGTGCTCTGCATTTGACGTTCATAACAATAACCACGGTTCCGCTGTATAATTCTTGCTGTGAACCGTCGCCTTCAGTGGCTACAAATTAATTCAGAGCTGTTTATTTTTGTTATTATAAATATTATTTTGAAATTCGTTTTTATAATACAATAAAATATATATACGTATCTATGGGATAAAATAGCGTTAACGAGAATTGAAATCATCTTGAAACAATATTATAGATATAATATAATAGCAAACGTACAATACATATACTTCCACTACATTTCATTCGGATAGTTTTTTTATGGTAAAATAATTTTAGAAAAGAAACAATTCATTTTATTCCAGACGAATGGCTGATCCGTTTAACCCGCCGAATCGACAGAACTCGGATTGTCCATTAAGCCCCTAAAGAGTGTAACGTACCATATATGGCTCGGTGGTATAATGTAAGTTATAACACAAAAAATAGAATTATGTCGATTTCAGCCGGTCCGTTTGCCGCCATGTGTTTTTCATACACAATGTTCGGGTAACAATTGTGGTGTGGTCGAGAACTGAGCGATTCAGTAATCGTTGATTGCAATTTATTGCATTTTGTTATACATACTATTAATATTATTATTAGTATTATTATGATAATGCCGGTGTACCGCCTGAGCCGAATGGGAAACGCGTGGGAAAACTATTTAACCTACCGCAAAGCGACTAGGTTGTGTCGTCGTTTATTAGTCTCGTTACTGTATAAGCTGAAGCCATCCGATTGTAAGTGTAGCCCAAGCGCGGTTTCACTTTATTAAAGACCACGTGTTCGTCACCGGCACATATTATATATTATGGCAATAAGCTCGAAAACCTCCTCCGTCTCTTGGAAACGGTCCCTTGTACTGTTTACAGAACCCTCGAGACAGTTCATGCCATTAACTCTTTCGAGCATAGTCGTTACATATACGTTTGTCATTAGGTTTGTCGCACTATATTTGAGAACGGTCGTTTTACAGTACTTTACCGGCAAAGAATTCTGGCTGAATCCCTCTGAACTTGCAGAAACTCTCAAGCTAGCAAACATTGTTTTCCAAACGACTTATTATTTTACCAACACATACAACAGCTTGCCTGTCGCAACAGTATTAGCACCAGTGTTGAGCAAATCAAAAAACACGAATAAAGTTTATAAGCATTGTCATAAATTATAAAATGGAATTGATAAAAAGATATATATATATATATATATATACTATTATAATAAACCGTGAAAAATGCTATTTAAAGTAAAACAATTCATAATTTAAACAAAATATGTGTATTCGAATAACGAATAGTTTGATAACAATATTTGCTATTGAAAGTTGCTAATTTATTTAAAACAAAGTGTAACGGTGAACTTAGAATTCAGTTACCAAAAAGTTTAGCACGTTAAAACGCTAAATAATCATTCTTTCTTATTTCATAGAAGGTTTTCCTTTGTTGAAAGGTCACCCCAGCGAAGTCAGTCCAAGTGCGTAATTTGTTTAACGATTCATATAATATTGTGGAACTCTTTGATGACTCACATCAGTGGTATAGGTAAGATAATATAGTAAATCGTCCAGTGACAAGTCTATAAACTCACAGTAACGATAATAATAAAAAGCCTATTTAAAACATTAAGATTATGGATTTAACTAAAATATTTGATAATTTTCCGTGGCTATTACATGCATTAAAAAGTCATTTTTAGGCGTCAACAAATTTGGATCGATGAATTGATTGATTGAAGTTCGAACACAGGTTTTATACTAGAAATTCAAAAGAAGAAGTTGGTATCGGTTTATCCATAGTGTGTTTTATAGTCACTTGAATGGGTTCTCATATGGAGTGCATTTCATGCTGTTTTCACAAATTTGCATACATTTTCTGTGTTATGTTGTCGTAACAGTGTGGGACCCCATATTATACTGTTCTATACTGTAGTTATAAATAATAAATATTATACTATCGTTACGTGTGTACAAAAAATCACATATGTATTGGATACAATTTATATAAGAACGAGACAGTGTAAGTAATACATGACCGGAACTCTTATTCCGTCGTTGTACAGAGTTACATTATGCAGCACTATTATGACATGTTTTTTCCGCTTTGTTTGATAAACGTGATTTGGATTGCAAAACAATAGAGTTATTGTATTTGAATGCATCCAAATACAATTACAAATTAATTTTTATTACAATGATACTGTAATATAATCACTGTTTACGTTCTTATTCAACGAATAATAAGTATTTAGTTTCAATAATTTAATTAATAAAAGTATATATGAGTATATACTCAAATTATGTATTACAATGTAATGGTGAATCATAATCGATCCTCTAAATGGCAGAACATAATTTGTGTTGGCACTGACATAAAAACAAATTTCATAAGGTTTTAGCTTGATAGATTTGTTGGTTAAGCTGTAGCCCTATATTATATATATATATATGCGCCTCATTATAATAAGAACAATAGTAAAATACAAATAACTTGAAAGTATGTAAACGTTGATTCAATATGCACGTTGCATACTGATAAAATTATAGTTTGATTTTATAAAAATATAATTGGTAGACGGAATATAGAAAGTAATACTATTAAAGTATAAAGTATAGTCTAGTGGATTTCTTATTTAAAAATTAAAAATTTAGATTAATATATTATTTTGATGCATGGTCTGATGTAAGATAACTAAACATGTAAATTAAAATATAATTCTCGTTTGTGTTAAAAGTAATTATCTGATGAGGCAAAATCGAAAAAAATTAACACATTATAGGAACTAACAACTTTTTAGTTCATTCTCCAAAAGATAGAAAATTATGTTTTGTAATATATTATTAATTATTATAAAATCAATGGTTATGTGAAGTCATCCATAAACCTCGAATTTGTGACAATTATATACTATAATTTGGCACAATTCATACATTTAGTAATATAAATATAATGTATTTCAAATAAAGTAATATTTTTTTACGATTTGGACTTTTGCCCATATAATAATGTAGAAAAGATTTGGCGAAAAAGAGTTTTAAAAAATCAATCATTTATAAAAGTCGTATTTATATATTTTTTTGAATTGAGTAAAATAAAGTAAAAGTTTATTCTATTTAATTAGGTTGTCTTTTTTGTTTTACATTATTATGACTACTAGAATAAAACAATAATTTAACTGTTTATATTCTATTAATGTGATATTTACCAAAGACAATAATATAAATAAAGTAACCGCTGTAAAACCATTGGCACATAACTTCCTCAAAACTGGAGAATATAAATTTAATTATTGCAAAACATTTTTGTGACAAAAATAGTCGTTAAACATTTTATTGAGTTAAAAATTTCGACAGATAACAACAAAATATCAAGTGTTCGAACACAAATATCGTCATAACTTCTACATATTTTTTTTAGCTAGATAACCCACAACAGGCCAATTTCAGAATTTAATGGAATGTCATGGCATACTTGAACATACAGCAAACGAAACTGTTATTTTTCAGCGGAAGTCATTCGAATCTAAGCCGGGTTTGCTCGACTCGTCTATTCACCGAATGTATAGTGTATAGCGAATACCAAATATTTGCCTATTCGCGGATGTAGAAAGAATTCCTACCGATCATATATGCATTAAAATTAATATATATATCTATATATTAAATACACATAAATATTTGTATATTTACTTATGGCATACCAACGAATATATTTCAGTATTATTTTTTAATTTATTGTACCTATATAATATGTTTTAAAAAATAAAATTAAACACCAAATATTCATCGAAGAGACGAGTCTTCTAAATCCGACTCTTTGATTATATGAATGTTGAAGTTACAACTTAACATAAAATTCCATTAAGTTTTATACGAACCTAGGTATAATCGAAATCAACGACTTCATACAAATACTTTTAATATGAAAAAACTTGGTAAATATTTTTCCAACCTATACAAAATAAAACTATTGTGCCAATAGAAAATATATTTATATAATACACTCGAATGCACGATTATTGCTTTTAGAGTTTTAATTAAAAGATGATAATAATATAGTCTTATTTTAATGTTGAATCTTTTATTACTTTTCGTATAATGAATGTGCCTGATGTTGAAACTCATTAAACTTGTTTTTATAGACATTGCTACCGAAACAATAAAAAAGAACACTGCGAGATCACAAGAAAACTTATTGGATATAATAATATACAATTTAGTGTAAGACCACCTTAAAAATCCATATTAAAATTTCGAAATCTTATGACGACTTCAAATGTTTAAAACAGTTTTAGTAGGGTTAGCATATAAATATACAAAGTATATTACCAAAGTAAGAAAGCCGACTTGTTATAAAACAGGTGTTTGGAAAAAGGATAAAAAAACGTTTTAACGACAGAGCCAATTAATTATTTTTTTTACTAATCGTGTAACGTCCAAACACTTTTATTTAAATCTCGTTTGATTAAAACAAATTAGTTATTAATTATTTGTTATAATATCATTTTGGATTTATGTAATAACATATTCCTTTTAGTTATTTTAATAATAATGAAATTATTATTAAAATGATATTGAATTTATAATTTATACAGCTAAGATCGTTTCTATAAAATATCTCTTTAGGTACTTTAAATAAATATTATATTAAAAATTTGGAGCCTGGAAAATATATAGTTTAAGTACTTTTGATATTGGATAAATAATTATTATAATAATTGTAAGAGAATAAAAAACAAATTAAAATAAAGTTATTTCCATATAATCGACAATTTCTAATCTTTATTTAATAATTATTTAACAAAATTCTTCTACTATCACTATAAAATAAATTGCGTTTACATATTTCGCTCCATTTCCTTAGGTAAAACTATACCATCCACCTAACTTAATCTTAACACACCCTTTAAACTATTTTTAAATATTGTAGCGTTGTGTACAAACATTGTATGGTTTTTAAACCTAAAATAATAATAACAATTTGAATAATAACAATAATATTAATAGCGTGTTAAACTTTTAATAATATCTGTCTTCCTGCTACAGGTATATGGTATATGCTACAGTATACTGCTATGGTCCCCTCGATGGTCATTTGCGATGCAAAAGTCACGTACCGCATAATTTATGGATACTCCATGTTCCCACTTAACGGTGCTATGTAGATACCTACGTGATCTTACCCCAACTAGCCAATTCTTCTCTGAAATGAATTCATTACCAATGCTTCACACCCCGCAAACATTTATTATACACCATATATAGTTCATACAATTGCCAACTAATTTCTATGAAAAAATATTCATGAGAATAACTATTGTTTTTTAATTCGAAAGAAAAAAACCATATTTTTAATGACTATTTATTTTTACCGGGGGTGGTTGGACTTCGTGGGTTTTATATAATAGCTGCTTAAAAGAGCTGTATATGTGCAAATATTATATAGGATCGTACAATGTACACACAAAACATAAATAAATAAATATATGATTTGCTCGGTCTAACTTTGTTCGTTGTCATTTTAACTTTAGTAATTTATTTAAAGCTACTAAGAATTGTAAGCCGTATTTTTTGCAAGTTTGTATTAACATGTTTTTGTGATTTAGAGACCAGGCGAATAAGTTATGTTTGTCTACTAACTACTTTGTTAAATCATCAGAGGTATTATATTTTATGTACAAGTCAACTGTAACTGTCTAATAGGTTGGTACATTGATACTGCGTATAATTATTTTGTATTTTCTCTAGCTTTATATTATTACAACTAAACGACGGAAGCAAAAAAAAAAACAAAACAAATCAAAATCCATAAAACTGCATTGTTTTTTCATTTTACAAAAATGTACATAATCGATTCGTGTCGAATCGAATGTCAATCAACGTATTCATACTTGTATAACGTTTCATTTATCTCTTCAAAACCTTTTTATACAACCATTAATTCAAAACTGACTTTAGATAATGCTGGCAAATAATAAATGTATTCAATATAAATATCACAACACAACCACAGCTTTTTTTTTACATACTGTTAACGACAATGCATGTGCAGACAATTACCTATAATATTTAAATAAAGTCATTATATTTGGCCATAGTATTTATATATCCGCGTTTTATAGATACATTTTATAATGAGAAATAATGATTAAGTATTGCGGTATACCTATTCTGTTTGTCATTACAAATATTTTTACAATGTGGTTTAACCAATCATGTCATCACTGGTTTATAAGCAATAATGTAAACTAAAATTATAACAAGTAATTCTATTCGAAAGTTTATTTAAATTTCCGAATAACGTATTGTAAAATAAAGTTAACAAACTTTCTTACAAAATCTTAAATTTATATTTACTACTTGTAAAAATGAGTAAAAATAATTTGAAAATTATTTCCTTTTGTATACGATTTTTTTTTTATAGTTATTTAAAAGTTATTACAACACGCTGTTGCCAGTAATTTAAATAACAAAATATTTAATTTCTGTACTAACTTAACTATCAAATATATATATATATATATGTACATATAATATGTATATAATATTATTCTAATTGAATCAGTAATTTCTGTAAAGATTTTCTTGGAGATTATTCATCGTAGAACTAAATTTCTCTAGTGATGAAAAAATAACAATTATTATTTAATTTGCATGTTAATTGTTCTGGTTAGAGTATTAACGATAATGATGAAGATAAGTTTTGTAAGTTGTTTGGTACTTCTGTGAATGATTTTGTTTGTTTTCACTTTAAAAGTAATAAGCTCCCACTGAACATAATTTAAATTAAATATACAAATATTTTAAAATGATAAATAGATTAATTCAGCCATTACATAGTATAGCCATCCTACTTGTGTATCCATAAGCTTATGACATTTCTTTCGTAATTCATTACAGCCATATAAAACAGCTAAAACTGTTATATGATCATTTATTTCATTGCTAGTACCGTGTTTAATAACTTCACCATAAATAACTTAGTCGGTTAAAACAAAAAAATCAGTTTTAAATTAGTTAACAAATAAAAAAATACTCATAGTTAATAAATCATTAAGTTACAAAGATTTATCAAAATAAAACCAAACAATCGTTAAAATAATTTTTTTTTAACACTCATAAAAATAAATTGTACAATTCATCATGTTCATTATATCCTACACAATAGTAATTATATGATCGTTTTATTTTGAACACAGCCCATAAAACATATAGTACATATTAACTGTATACATTTGTATTAGTAAAAAAGTTTTAATTGCGTTTCCCTGCGCGTGTTGTTCTAAAATTGTTCAAATTTGATTTATTGCCGGGGCTCGTATAATAATTTACTATTAATTTTTTTTTTTTTTTGTAAGTGTGTGTAAAAAAAAATAAAAGTCTTATCACTTTGTTTGGTATATTTTTAAACGACTTCATCTCATATACTAACAGAGACCAGAGTTCTATTATTATCATTAATTGGTACTAGATTTTATAATAATACATACTAATTCCAATAGTGAAAGTTTTTAATATTGTTTATTTCCAAATACATCAAATTTATTTAGTGTGGCAAGAATTGCCGAAACTTATGTTTCTAAACTAAGTGTTTCTTTTGGAAATGAAATTTTTTTTTTTAAACATGTTTGTAACTTTTTCGTAGTTTTTTAGTTGATAACACATGGTTATTGTTTATTGCTAAAAGTAGCTGTTCACCGTGGTATGTATATTGTTTTTAGTACGAAAGACGTTTGTGGGCAAGTTTAAACCAACATTTTATTACTATGACAGATGGGCTCTTCTTCCAGTATACAACAATTGAAATTATATTTTCAATGTGTTCTCGTACGATTTATGAGTCCATTTTCATATGTCCAATATGTGCTTAAATTCACTATAGTGGTCATTGTGGTGTTTACTATTTACTATTGTTTTTGTTAGATATTACATTCCAGATTTCCTGGATATATCCACGATATAATAGTAACAAAACAATTTAGTATCAAAACGACTCGTATGATAAGATATTTAAAGAACACTGGCTTTATATCCAGTTATATGGTGTTGGAAGTTTGAATACCTACAAAATATGTTGCCCAGATTCCAAAAATTGTATTATAAGAGCATTTACATAATTTCAGTATTAATCATTATCTTCAATATACCATTTGATTACATAAAACAATTTGCAATCTACAAAACACACACAATATAATATAAAAACAATATTTCATAGCAATAGTTGAGTGGATATCATATTATTAAACTCTGAAGCTTGGTATAGTATGCATCTAGTACATAATATTATATTATGTGGCGTGTACGGTAACCTACTTGGTAAACTATATTTCTTTGGAAATGTTGACGTATCCCATGCAAAAATTACCGATGTAAGTATATATTTCCGGAGACTCCTTTTATTTGAGTACATACAATATACTTTTCATTGAAATAATATATATTTTATTATGAATTTTCTTGTTATTATATTGATGTTATAAGCAATAGGCATTATTAATTTGATAAAACGGAAACGCCACAGTTCTTAGTACCTACAATACACAAATATTATAATTTTCATGTTTAATTTAGACGTGTGTATAAGTGAGGCATAAACACTGTTATATTAATTAAGTCTTATTGATTAAAATAATATTAACTGTATCAATCGTTCTTTTAATTTGCTGATATTTGATATTTTATTCATAAATATTATTTCAATCGTTTAAAATGATAAAAATCAAAGTTTGTAACTTAAAGCTTTTGGACTATTAACGGCCATGTACTTTTTACACCTTTTGTTTCATTTTTTTATAAGGAAATTAAAAAAAAATGTATTCACGTATTTCTTATGAAGTATTAAAAAAAAAAATATATAGCTTAAGGTCATTGGAGATATTCATTGCAAACTCCAATTTTTTACATTCTAATATTATATTTTGTTTCATTTTTACGTGATAGTGGTATTAACGTTGATGGGTTTCCCAACGTTACAATAAAATGTTTATATAAATAACAAAAAAACAAAAAATCTTAATAAGTTCAGAATTCTAAAAGTCTCCTTCATCAATGTAAACACAAGTGATGAATAAATATGTGTACAAAGGTATATTTTTGAAACGCTGTAACAAATATTAATGTAAAATACATAACCAACGAATTGTAAATACGCGTACTTACGTTTAAAAAAAAAAAACCAATAGTACAATATAAAAAAACCGTTAGTCTTTTAAAATGGAAATATTATGTATAATGAGATTATTTCGTCCGACCAATAGCTTTCCGATGGCACAACGATATCCCACTAGGTTTGGCATTATTTTTTGATACAGCGTATACAACTTGATACATATACGAAATCCATTTATAATATATTATGGTAAATTACTTTGCGTTTCCGTGGCGTGTAAGATGTGTTTGTGGATCGCCTTAAATTGATAAATTTTCGAAGGAAAAAAAACGACCTTTTATACGCTCTTCTCGTGTACGATAACCCAATTTGATTGTGTATAATAATAATACCCCCTCATTAATAACGGTAATAATAATAAAAATAAACGAAGTCGACGTCGTCTGACTTCCTAACCCACGGAAAATCGTTGCACTCTCTAAACACACACACACTCGTGACGCATAACGGTGGGTGTGCAATTGAACATGAAGTTGACACCGAAAACGACCCTTGCTTGCAATTTATGATACCGCCCCCCCCCCCCATATCTACAGACTATATCGCTCATTTACGGCCCCGTGGACCTCCTCCCCGCCAAAATTGATTTATCTCTTCGGGTGCGCTGCCGACACGGCCAAAAATTCCTACTCGTTATTGCCCCTCCCCCCCCATCCATCCATATTTTCAGCTCACCCCGCCCCGGTACTCTGCTCACGCGAACCGCACATTTATTACAAGCCCTGTACGTGTACATATATAATTGCGATATTATTGTCATACATGGACACACACATAATACAGGACTCTCTCGATACGAGTCATTAATAATTAACGCTTCCATGTCATGGCAGTTAATCCCTGATTTTTTTGGCCATACCGCCATTTAAAATACCACTGTTGCCGTACTTGCGCGCGTCATTATCGTCATAAGCGGATGAAAAAAAATTCAAACAATAAATGCAAACCGTTTGTAACAATAACGAGTCTATCGAGCCAACACAAGCCTCGACCGTACAGTTGTAAAATCTACCAAAAATACAAACCTTCCGTTTGTCAAGTGCTTAGTGTTTAGAAACGTATAGCAAAATATATATTATGATGTTACACCGTATGTCGGTCGTTTCTAACAACTAGATTTGTTCAGTTTTCACATAACACACGTCGTATAGGATTTTTTTAAGTGCCACCCAAATGGATTCTATTTATTATTTTCATTTAAATTGTTTTGTGTATTGAAATAACTCCTTCATTGAAATAAATAACTCCTTGAGTATAATCATTTGTTTTTCGGATTTTCAAAAGACTTAATAACATATTTTTCTTGTGTACCACTGTATTCAATCAATTTAAATTTCGATAAGAAAACAACCGGGTAATATTAGAGAAATGTCTGGCTGTACGATTTCCAGATACGCTTATTACGTTAACGCGAATTTGAAGAACTTACTTAAATCTATAATTGGCTTATACATTTGTTTTCATCTAAGTTAAAATTACATTTCCTTGTTAAATTAAACATTTCATAATATTTTTTACACAGTTTATTTATGAAGAACAAATCAAATGATATTAAAAGCCATTCATATAGATTTCTAATATTAACATCCAACTTCTGTGACGTGAAAAAATGAATACCTTCTTGTTAGTTTAAAGAAAATCAACAAATTGGTAATAAATAATTACTGTATTGTGAACAATTGAGTGCATATAAAAATCATTTAATAAACAAAATATAATATTGTCATTGTCGAGAAAAAATAGGTAAAACAGTATACTACAGAAAGTATTTTACTAAATATAAATTACAATTTAAAATTCATACTCATATTATAGAACAACTAAGTTTTTATTCAAGTAATAAAAGCGAGCATTGCTAGAATTCTTAATGAACTAAAATTCAAAGTTTGTGAAAGACAAACAATATATTGTATACTTGAGAAGTTTTAATTGTAAAAGGTATTAAGAACATAATATGTATTTAACGTGTACCCCTTGGCTATCTCCCAAAAAAGATGCAAATACTATATAATACGAATAAATAAGTATATATTACTTTGAAATGAACATTCATAAGTAAAAGCTAGGGTGGGGTAAGACTAAATTGTTACGTTCGAAAGGGTTTTTTCTAAGACAATTATTTCCTAGAAAAAAAATGTCTTGTCAATGCGCAATTTTGAATTGTATTGCTGTAACAAATATATGTTCAACTTGTTTTGGTGAAATGTGTCACTAGCTAGATTTATCTGTAAGTCCTTTAGACAATTGGCGGTTCTCAGATGATTGGATTTATGCCACTACATTAGTAATATTATTATCGTCGTTTATGTCGTTTGCGTTCTTGGATCTCTTGGGAGTTCAACATAGAATACCATTGGTTCCGATCTAACTTTTCGCCGTCTGGACTTCGCTATTCAATTTACATTGCCTGACTCGGCAGCTGTAATATTGACCCGATATTGGCACAATAAACTACAAAATCTTCCGCTCACGAACAACGGACATGTATTGCTACACCCAAAATCTAAGTGTCGAGATCCTAATTCTGTCCAGAGCCGTTACTACAACTTACCGTCCACTTGCTATTCTGTGCGCATAATAGTATCAATTTATTTATTAACTCGCCGAAAACCTGGTCTCAAAATAACTTAGAAGTACCTTTACCGTGAGCCGTCGTGCTCATCCTTCCGCCTCTTTCAGCTTAGGCGGTATGCCATTCGTTCAGAAAGTTGTTGAACTGCTCTCTATTGTCCTTGTCTATGTTCTTGTGCCACGCCGAATAAACGGTAAAGTTTGCTCGTAAATTTCGAAAATATATTTCAAACCGCGACAACTCGTTGGATAATACTTAATAGCCCATTATTATTAGCGAGTGCCACGGATGTTGTGTTCGAATCTCAATAGATCAACAAACTATCTAAAATGATGAGAGGAAAAAAATCATCGAATCGCAATCGTTTTTGGCACGGAAAATTGCGTACTTCCCAAATCTAATTTACCCAGAGCGACATAATAAGATAAATACATTTTTTCGGAGCCTAACTATACTAGATATTGGCAACTTGAAGAAAAAAAGTACCTCTCTCTAATAATTCAAAAGTTATAAAATGTATAGTTATAGTTTGATTCAATACGGTATAGTGTTGCTGCGCACTTGCGGCGACTGATTTTTATTATGTTTCCTGTTTACGACCCAGTTTTGGAGTTTCACCAATTTTTCATTAACATTTTTTCGCTCGTGAAAACGGATCTGTAACGATTCATCATCATCATTTGTATTAATACAAAACTGTACACGAGTCAAATACAAACAGGCTTCACGAGTGTACAGACTTTATCTTATTCTAGTTTTGTTTGTTTGGACGTTAAAACAAAACTTGATAAGTCAAATTTCCGAAATGATCGAACTCTGTTTAAATTAAGAACAAATAATTGCACACACGCGTGCCAAATAAGTTAAAATTTTAACAATTTTCCATGTTGTTGTTGTTGTAATTTATTTTTATATATCTATAATACTAAGAAAAAATTCCAATCACAATTGGGATGAATTCAAAACCGGAAAAGTAGATTTAATATCTCTGAATTATAATATTATTAACAGCAATTACTAAGCTTTCCCGTTTGCATTAATATATGTTTTAGACACATTGCCACTACAATGTATGGCGTTTTGGCTTCAACCATCTTTTGACTCTCCTCCTACACTTGCAATTCCTAATAAATTATAATGTTAATTACTTTCGGATCCTATCTACTCACTGATGTCTGGTAAGTCCTTTGGGTCGTTTAGAATCTGACCTCCATCTTGTTATCTGTTCGTTAAACTCTTTAAGTCTCCACACGTGTATGATCGATCTACCACATAACCATTAGTGATTTTCATATAACTTACTTTAATAATCTCAACCTTCCAGTTCTCCATTTGTACTTATCAAATATCATTATCGTTCACTGATCTTGTACAAGTCATAAAGTTGTCTTTTTTTAATTGTTCAGCTTTTTTTTTTTCATCGCATTTCTTTATTGCCAATTGACCGTGCCCCACTATGGAGACAAATTTCTGAGTTATTTGTGTGTCGCGAATTCAATTAAATTGTATTTGATATAGTTAAGGGCCAGAAAAAATGTTTTCAAAGTATGTTTACTAGGGAAATATAACAATGCTTTAGAGCCCCAGGCTTACCTTTTCATCGGGGGTCCCAAAACCCTAGTTGTGCGACATGCAAGTGACATTGATTCAAAGTAACACCTGTTTGCCGCTACTACCTCTTGTTTTATTTTTTCTTAAAAGCATATTGATTTTATTTCGACTTTGTTAATCGCGACACCGAGAGTATTATTAATTACTCGGTTATTAGAAAAACCATTAATACAAGCAGCTTATTTTATTAATATTTTTTCCATACACTCTAAGCAGATGTAGTTTATTCGTCATCATCAAGTTAAGTATCGTAACTCGAATAAAGTCGGCGTCTCACCAGTAAAATACGATTTATAGCAGTTTCCGTTCAATGTGAAAGACAACTTGAGGATATTTCAGATCAAACTTAATTATAACATTAACAAACATAGGTGATAGCATGGTCGTATACAATTGCATTGTAAATTGTTTTTTCGGGTATATAAAAATTATTAAAAATATACGGGTATTATGTAAAAAGTTTTACATTACAATACTTTAGAACAAGTTCATGTTATTGTATTAACAACGAGCATAAAAATGAAACGTGATAACCTCAGAGTAGGTACACTTGTTTTGTTCAGTTATTGCTTTATGAGTTGCCATGTTTATAGTGTGGTGTGTGTCAAATATTTAAACTTTCTAATTGATAAGAGCTACGCACAAGAAATAATGAAAAATTATGCAACTAAATATCTAAACCTTGCGGAAAGAGCTTTATCTCTTAATTTAATTATTACAAATTCGTTCGTGTACTTATTTCTGTACTTTGTATTTCTTTTGTCAGTTGTCACACCTTCTGAGTACACCACATTTGAACGCCACCTACGGCCAATCATGCTAGTCTTGATAATTAATCTTGTTTGTTTGAGTACATCAAGGTCGTGTCATTTTCTATGTTATTATGTCTGCACAGGGATTAACAATTTTGTACGTACGACGTTCAATACAATTAATATACATTCAAGTGAACACATAACTCCTTGTGATGCCGGGTATCGTAAACGCTTCTAATAAGTATTTAAATCCTTAATTATATAGTGGTCCCATGACCCTAGAACACAAACAATGAACTGAAATTGGTCCATTTGTCTTTAATGAACCATTAATTCGAATAGTATCTAAATTATTAAATTTAGTATCGTGTAAGAATCTAGTCTAAAACTACACAAAATAGAAGTGTTTAATTTTAATATTAACATTTTCCGTATAATAAAATAATAACAGCCTAATCAATTAAAAAGTCAATGTTTTACGCAAATAGACTTCATTTTTTTTTATCACTTAACATACATTAATTTTATTCATGTTGTCTGAAAGTCGAATGTCAAAATTATAGTGTTTAAGCTCAACCGAAAAATAAATTCGAACGTAGACAGTGAATATTTTTTTTTGGGTGGAAATGCGCTTTATGTTGAGTTTTAATATTCTTAACAATCCACAGACATGATTTACAGTGTTTTCCGCTGTTCTTTTCATTTGAGATTATTGTCTGTTGACATTCTGGCCATTTTCGAGCTACAGTTTTTTTCATTGATTTTATTTTATTACATTGTTTACATGTACGTCGTTATCTTCTTTTATTTCTATTCTGAAATGGATATTGTGTGAAGATCGAAGAGAAGCCATTTGATAACGCCAGCAAGTGTGGAATATAATAATATAGTTTATTTAAAATTTGAGTCGGCTCTAATAACGAATACTAATTTTGGCAAGCCTTATTTTCGACGAACTCATAGCAATTGTGTTGCACATTAACCAAGATAAGGCGAAGAATAACCACAGCTGCGATGGAAAGTCGAATGTCTCATTGAAAATGTAATATTACACAAAATGGTCGAAACGTCGAGGGTCAGCTATAAAAATGAATGAACAGTGAAAACATTTAAAAAGTAACAAATAAATAACCTTGAAAGTTGAAACATAATTTAAACTGAGTGAAAAAAACCGTATAGACAAACAAAAGACAAGTACAGTTGAGAGTGGAATCCTTATAACTAAAATAATAAAATAAAATAAATAATATTTAATTAGAGTAAACGGATTCAAAATTAGCCACGCTAAGAATAATATGATCGAAACTTAATAAATATAAAAAACTGATAGTTACTATATGCTAAACCTCATGAAATTCAGTTTTACAAACTCATCATTTGTGGCTGTTGTTAGTCTAAACTCTAAACTCTAAATTATGTTAGTTAGTTTAGATATGATAAGTACTGGAAGGATTTTTGGGTAACCTCTGATATCACTACTTATCAAAAAGATGTCTTATCAGCTATTAAAAAAGACCGCGCTCAAAGACACTCAATATTGGATGAAAAAACTTGGTTTGTTAAATTTGTTCATGGACCATCAAAACTGGCCCAAAAAAACTAATCAACCGCTTAAGTCCACGTACGTTCAGAATTAAAAATGCCTAGAATAATATTTGTAATATTAATAGTGATAATAATAGTAATATCAGTGTAAGTAATAACAACGTTTTTTCTGGATTTTACAAAAAATGTTCGTTGTTTAAAAACTAAGTTATTAAATGTTCAATTAAATATTACTAGTCTGAATCATTATCAATACTTACCAGAACCTATAGAAGCTGGCTTATAAGTCATACATATACTGGTATCCGTAAAGTATTCTATTCAGTAAATCAGGACATCTTTGTTTCTAAGTTGAATTCAGCTGGAATCTCCGGTAATCTCTTAAGTTGATTCAGGTCTTATTTAACAAACCGTTATCAACAAGTAAACGGTTAATGGCCATTTTTCTTCTACGTATCCTATGACCTCAGGTGTGCCTCAAGGAGGTCATCTACTACCCCATTGGTTATTTTTATTATAAACTAGTAAACGGTATTATTTCCTGCCCACCACTACTTGAACATATTTCATTCCATGTACCACAGTATTACCGCACTAATTATAGTCAATATAATCCACTAAATCGGCTCCTTACTGAAGATATTTTACCTAACTTAGATTTTTTCTTCTATAGTCTATCAGACCTAAAGCGTCAATACACTAATTTTTGATATCGTTTATTATTTCATATTGCTTTTATTTATTTTATCACACATCTTTCTAATTTATGTTAAAGAACTTATTATGTATTTACGTACTTGAGCCTACCAGGCGTTAATTCAATAAAATAAGTATATAAAATTAAAATAAGTACTAATATTTTAGAATATTTTGCCAACTGAAACCAAAATACATTTGAAACGTAACGGTATTTTGTTGTTGACAAAACTAAGTAGCTTTTTCATTTGGGACAAATGTTGTTTTGATTAATTATTTCCTTTGTGCTTACAATCAATGACATTCTGTGGGCTGCGCCCTTTAGAATATTAAAATGTCGATAATGTTAAGTCCGAAAGGTATTGAGTTTAGTTGCTCACCAGTCACCGCGGGTAATACCTATATAGGTTCGTTTTAGGTTGTTTGTTCTACATTTCAATAATCGAAATAAAACGAAAAACGTATACAAGTATAATAACGGTTGAAATAAAATAAATATTAGAAGAAGAAAAAAGCTGACTGATACGTCATAATCAATACATTTATAAAATTATGTTTTGTATATATTATAATATTATAACCTAACAACCTATAAGAATAAATAGTGACTTAGTTCTCCAATTTTTGCTTGGCAACAAATATTTCTTCAAACGTTTTCTATGTAAAAAATAACTGATATTTTAAACTGTTAATATTATTTTATTTTAGAACATCAATTTTGTGTTATGCCTATTGCGGTATAACTTTCTATATATACAGTAATAAAATAAAATATTTTTAATAATTATTTTTTCCCATATAACTCATTAACGTACAACTTTCGTTTCAAAATAAATAGTATTTACAGAAAAAACATAATAGCACAATGGGAGATGCCGAGGACAGCATTGCAGTATGGTAGACATGAAATATTTGAAAGTGATAAATTACTTGCATTAGAAAACGCTATGGTGTGTAACAGTGGTTAATATTTAAATATTAACTTATTCTCGTTGAAAAAAATATTTCTTTACTATGGCTTAAGCTCTAAGACAACTATTATGTTACGAAGAAAATGTAGTCTTTTCAATTGTCTAAAGATTCTAACACGTTGTTGGACAAGCACATATTTATCGTTGTTTCGGCTGATTTTCTGCAACGATTAACATTACAGGGGCGCCGTTTAGGGGTTGGCCATAGGGGCCATGCACCCCCCCCCCCTAGACATTTTACTTTTTGATTTTTGACAATACGCGTGTCGCCATTCAGTTAGTTTGAAGTTAAATAAGATAAATAAATAAATTCAGCGCAGTGGTAATTAATGTTTTTTTTTTCTGTAAAAATAAATATAAGTGAAAACTTATATAAGTACACATTTATGCATATCAAAAAATATTGGCCCCTCCCCCCTGGGCAAAGAACCAAAGCCGCCACTGTAACATTACGTCCAAGGATACCCAAACTAATCAACGTGAGTCAAACTGACGACTTTAAAACGGCAAACAAAGAAAGCAAATGTCAGCACTATTTAATAAAGAGAAAATTGGGTAACGGCGTAGTGTCAAATAGGAAATCAATAAAACGCCCAATTCTGATGTCACTTTTTGTTTTCCTTATATGTTTATGTTTTATGTTCAAATTAAATCTCCTTTCATTATGATTTTACCCTTTGGGTAAAAAACGCATGATCAAAAGAAAACATGTAGGTACCTGAAACGTACTCTTTTTCCGGGTAAAAAGGTTTTCCTTTTGATACTAATTGTATTTCACAGAATCATACAGAGCTGTGAAAATTATGTTTTCAGCAAATTATTTTTAATTGAAAAAGTTAATAAAATATAATATGTTACCGTTTATGTTTCAAATGTTGATAGCGCTCTGGAAGTAGATAACAATTTGAACATTTTCTAGTATTGTAAAATATCATAAATTAAAATTTTAAAATTTTAGTTTATCTTTTTCCGTTAAAAAAACGGAAAAAGATAAACTATAAAAATGCAATTCAAATTATTTAACGTCGAATTTTGTGTTGTGCTCTGTTATACTTCTGAGGTGTAATATAGGTAAAACACGTTATAATAACAATGTTAAGAAAAAATATAGGGTTAGTATAATATGCACAGCGCAGCAGCATATTACGTGTCTATTACAATATTGTTAGAACAATATAATATATTATGTATGTGTAAATTTATGGTTAGTAATCATATAGAAAATGTTAAATTCATGAGGATTTTTTGCCGTCGAATCGTTTTTTTTTCGAATTACTTCCGTACAGTGACACGTTTTGTGGCCGGCAAAGTGGCAATTTTCGACACACCCATTTGCCTACCGCCAAAACATTATGTTGTCTTGTTGTGGAGCGCGGCTGTTCAGTATTCAACGGTGTTGCAAATAAAGTGTTAACAATTCATAATATTTTGTCGAGGGGCAAAATAAAAATACTAGAACCGCTGAAAAACCAAATCGTTAAGCACACTTTACACGAGTAGGCCGTATATCACAGTTAAGCATTACGGTGTTGTCGACCGCGAAAGTATCTAATACATTATTATCACTTTGCGTTAAACACATATAAAATAAACCGGCCACCGTAGTTACACGTTGCACACAATAAACTACATTTTATTAACAATTCAATTTATTTGGTGGTTTTTTTTTTGCTCTAGTCTTGTTTCCGTGGCGAAATCATCGAGGTAAAACTTTTACATGCATACTATTTTAAAAAACTAGTATCACGTTTTGTCAGAAAGTGAGACCGACCAGTCAAATCCTCCCTTTCTACAAATCGCATGTTTCCTATTCGCAGCTATAGCTCTAAAATATTTCATTAATTTCCTCCTTATTTCAACATATCCAAATCACTTGGTTATATTCTTTTTCATTTTTTTCTGCTTTCAATGCAAATACCGAGTTCTTTCTTTCGTGTGTTCATTATACTTTATAATTCTGTTAATATTTATACGCATTTCATTTTTGCTACAAACTACAATCATTTCCCCCATTCATCTCTTTTATCCAGCACTGAACATTCATTTTCATAGACATGTATGATTATTGCTAGTATATCTACGAGGTCTACAAGTCAAAAATGAATAAAAAAAAATAAAAATAATTTTGCCGAGTCATATAATATTATCCCCTGGTTCGACTGTGTCTCAGCAAGTGTGTTTTTTTTTTATTAATGTTAAATTAAGTAGTAATATTAATTATCTACTGTATATTTTTTAAATTTTGCAGTCTTATTGCACTTCTATAATAATTTATTAATAACATCAAAAGAAGATTAGTGCGCTTTTCCAATCGGTAGGCACAAACGGAACCTGCGTCCCAAACTTAATTGAATACCATCTCGTCTAACGTTTATAAAATAAATTACAACGCAATAAGGTCTCTGCGGTATTCAGCATTTCCTTCGCGTTCCAATACGATAGCAATAATAATAATTACAATTATTAATCTACTTACCGTCGCCATTATGAGTGTAGGTATTAATACCTAATGGACCTCCTATTCCCTATTGCCGCCGATGGGTGTATAACATTATAATAGCATGGATATCGTTATAATAATTTTACGATGATGATGATGATTCCCCCGTAACCGTGATCGTTAGAAAACATTAAATTTCGATTAATCACATTCAACGGTCGCTTCGTCCTCGAAAACAATTTTATTGCGCGCAAACGAATAAAGTCTTATCTGTTATAAATAATGTCAGTAATATACATTGTCATATTATTATCATATTATATAGTATTTATAATTTTAATAAAACCGCGTTATTGTAACAAGTCGTTGCACTCTTTGCAGAGTAGGTACCTACCTACCTAAAATTGTTATTTCACGTTAAGAAAAATGACGAGCGTTTCAAATTTTACGGTCCGATGAAACTCTCGGATTTTATCTTTAAATAAAAGAATATTCTATGTATTATTTATGATACAAAACGACAAAAATAAATAAACTCAAACACATTGTTCCCGTGTCATACATGTGCGTCATAAAAGGTAACAGTTTTGTAAGTTCTATTAATATTAAATCTGCGAGGTAGGTTTATTTTTTTCTGTAGTCGTGAATTTTCCTTCTTTTTTTTGACTTGTGTATTTTCTACGCATTTCAATTCGCCGCCTACGGTAATTGTGCACGTGTGTTGAGTAGTGACATCGAAATTAATTGATTTGCCGGATAGAAAAGGTTAGACAAATGTCTAAAATCAATTGACGTTTTTCGTTATATTTATTGTCGATAAAAATAAGAAGTAGTCAAGAACCGGACGGACATTTTACGAGTATTATACATTTTCAATAGTCTTTTAGACGTGAAATTTAACAATTATTTTGATGGACGACTATAATTGGGTTTATGTTTTAGTCACCACCCACTATTTCTCATATTGGAAAAAGTTATAGTCTACTTTAAGCCCAACAGCTAAAATTATAAAACATGGAACATGCTTTAGTCTGCTGGCTAGTGATTATTTCTGATCTACAATCTCCTTGCGATTTATGATAATACTAATAGTATAGTCTTAATTATATTTGCTGGTTAAAATGTATGCATGACGACGACGATTCGTCCAATATTATACGTTTAAAGTAGACGTGATACTTTCGTGACGATATTTTGTGTCGTTTTCGAGCTGGGACGCCAAGGCTATAGCGTGTTCCATTCTAAAAAGTCCTGATTTTATAATCGAATAGTTGGCAACTCTGGATGTCTATCGTCTGTATTGTGATCATTGATATTAATGTTATAATTTAATATAATATTGTACACCTAAAAATTAACTCTGTACTATAGTGATGAAATTGTAAAATGCAATATTAAATCATAATAGCGTGCTGAAACGTTTATTTTCCAAGCAATTGACCAAAGACAATTTTAACGAATTTTTTTTCTTAAAAAACTTAAATTATATAACACAAATAATAAGTATATGCACAATAAACTATAATGCTCGAAGTGGATGGTTGCCAACATTAATTAGGTTTAGTATGCCTTACATTTATGTTCGCTATAGGCCACTAAATCAAACACATTATACAAACGGTCAAAATGGATAAAGGAAAGTCAGTATTATGTTTGGAAGCTGCCTTAGCAGAACAATGTAAACAATTTAATATCTCTTTTTAAGAATTTAATTTGTTGTGTAGCCAACCAAGTCAATAACGACCCGAACTGTTTGTAATTAATTTTGCTTTCTCAAAGAGGAACCCACGGTTTCCTGGAAAATTTTTTTTTTTAATTTAAGAATGGGAGTAAGACTATAATAATATGTATCTTTATCGAAAATAACAACTTGGCATTCTGTCCATTGATGGTGCTCATGTGGATTCGAACATTTTACCAGTTTGGTTGATAAGTTTTCTAGATGAAATGATTAAAATTTGGTTGAAATCGGGTGAACGGGAAATTATTGAATTTTGAATGGACTTTTTCATTTGTTTTTCGAGATTTATTGAAGCTAAACGCTTGTTAATGCGGCTGACTAATTTCGATATGTGATACAAATTTGGACTCTGAAGCTCAATAATTGTAAAGTGGTATATGCTATTATCAATATACTGTGGGTGTAACTCATGACTTATGTCTAGTTATAAATAAAAATTAAAAATCGTTGAACATGTAATTTTAAATAAGAACTCGCTTCTGAATAATATAGCCATGAATTACGTGTATTTGTGTACTGAACAGATAATGGTTTGAATATTGATTTAAATCATAATACACACATTTTAACAAATTTGACTTCACCATGATAATGGTTCTACGTTGTTTGTTGTATTGGACCCAATGGTCGTTTTATACTTACAGATTCACTTCAGACAGAATCGCAGTTTAATGACAACAATAAACGTCGTACATTACCTACTTATAGAAAATCTTTTTTCGTTATAGTTAGAAAAAAAACCGCACTAGAGGAGTGAAAAAATGTATTTTATTTTTTTCCATCCCAACTGGAATTTCGCTGACCAAAAGTTCATTAAATATATCGCGACAAAATCAAGAACGCTTTGGCCCCGTCCACTCGTTAACCAACGCTCTTGTGCGAGTTTTTTTTCCTCCCAACGAGGACTACAATAATGTGTTTTGTGTGTGTGTGTGTGTTAAATCTGAAACATAGTCCGCGATCCGTGTGTCGGTGTAGTCCAAAGGGAAAACACTGTACAAAGCGCAAACGTTAGTTTGGCCGAGTCGGTTGATCTGTTGCCAAGACTATTAAAAACGTAGCCGTGTGCGCTGTTGTAACGAGTTTTGAGTTCACCTCGTCATAAGGTTCAAGAGTTCGGGGTATAAAAAGACTGGCGAGAGTATATATTGTTATGAAAAAACAAAATCCGAGAAGAAAACAAATGGAAAAAATATAATAACTTAATTAAAAAAAATAAAAAAGGCGAAACATTTGTACGGAATTACATTTTCGTTTTTTTGTTTTGTAGTTTCGTGCATTTCAATTACACGCGAGAGAAGACATTTGCAAGAACTCGATCCGCATGTCGACAAAATGCAGCTATCTGCTGTAATAATAATAATAAGCATAGTAAAGATGATGATGATGATAATAATAAGCATAATAAAGATAATAATAACAATGGCAGTAATTTATCGGCTGGTCACCCGTGCTACGGAAACTTTATGAGTTTACGCCCAACTACATTAAATCATAAGTCATAACTTCTTCAGTCTTTTGCCATCCCGTCGTCTGTCTGTCGGCGACAAGAGACACGTAAAACAAATCATACGCGTCTCTCTCTAAAGACATGACATAAAACATAATAAAAAAAAAAAAAAAATGGTTAATTTTATTATAATATAAAAGCGATAAATTCCATGTCCGCGTTAATCGATAAACGGATTTCCTATTGGTTTTGCTCAAAGTATGGCTAAACAATTTTTTTTTTTAGATACAGAACAAAAGAATATTTTCTTCGTAAAATCATAAATGAATTCTATTGTTGTAGAATCGGCTAGCATTGTCAAATACATTGTTAGATAACTTATGACTTTCAAGGCAAATGCACAGAGATCAAAATTGGATTTTATAAATCTGATTCGCTTCTCTGTTGTATATAGTAATTTGACGAGTATATGTTTTTTTCCGGGCAATTGACACAATACTTTTTACTGTATATTTATAAAATTTGAAAAAAAAGTTACCGTGTTAGCCACAAAAAAAAAGCAACACAAAATTCTAAATTCAATTGGCAATACCATAGCTATAGCAATAACATTGATTTCTCCTCTCTACAATTATTATGCTTAAAATAATACACCAATTATTTTTAAGCTACTACCTATACCAATAATATTTGATTTTAATAATAATTTAATTTTAAATAAATCATTTTTATGTATATTAATAACAATAATAATTTACTTCCATTAACTAATTAATTAGCCTTTATCGATTATTGTGAAATCATTTTATTACTATCACAAAAATACATTATTAAATAGTAAATACTCAGACTACACTATTATAAAAGCGTTCCGATTTTAACAGAATATCTTAGTATACTTCCATATTATGAAAACAAAATTCTTTATCCATGTACTTTGCACTTTTACTTGTGTCTTGCCTTATCATTTTGTAATAACACTTTTTCAAGTATACCAAGGTTTTGAAAGAAATAAACAGCACATACAATAATTCATTGACCTTTTTTTATTTTAATCAAAGAGACGCCATCTGTACCATAATATGACGGTCAATAATGGTGATAAATTTAAATATCACATTCACCAATAAGTAAATAGTATTATACACTAGAATGAAGTATGTGTAAAATAAATCAAACCTTAAAAAGCTTTATTATACATTTTATAAATCTTAACGATTAATGTGTTAGGCGTTGACAAAAATGTTCGACAAAATAGGTTATGTTTAAAAAAAAGACAATCATAAATTATTCCCTTTGTAAAAATTTGATGCCTAGCCTGATCAATAAATTTACTGAGCGATAATATTTATTTATGCAACTGAATTTACAATTTTAGTTTAGTGTACCCCAGGGGTTGGCCAGGGGTTGTGACGCAAACAGCAGGATTAAGGTCAGTCAGCCTAGATATCAATGATAACAGTATCTAGAAAAAAAATGTTAAGATAGGGAACAAAAACATACTTTATCATATTGAATACCAATCGTTTAACATTGAGGACTTTTTGTCTTTTGTGTGGCCTGCTGGTTTAAGCTCTTCTGTTTACTTCACTATGGCATACAATCTAATGTATGTTAGTTCATACTTTATCTCTATAAAACTCTCTATAACTAAAGTATATCTCATAGTCTATCTCCAATTATTTAAATTTATAAGAATTAATGAAGATTTGAAATTAGCGTCAATAATTTCCTCAATGATATTCTCTATTAAAACTGTAAAAAACGAAGTTTACAACCATAATACTTTGTCAAAAAATGTTTTATCTGATTCTATAAAATGTGTTTTATGTATATACTAAACACATATTTGATATATCAAACCGTAAGTATAGGAATTTTTTATAAATTAGTTTCAACAAATTCACTAAATCCTGTATACTGTAGTATACCGGTAGTAGGTAGTAAAAAGGTAAAAAAATAGTTTGAGAATTAAAAAAATTATTTTGAAAAGAACCCATTTATAATATTATGGCCTTAACGACAATTTACCAATGCTAAGTCAGAACTCTGACTACAGCAATATTCTCGACTAGAAGTTAGAACAAGTTTAAAGTTACCAAGGGCCAAAATTATCATTATCCACGAGGTTAGTTTTGTAAGCTGTCAAATTAATTATAAACTTTTAGCCTACCAACCTCACTTTTTAAATTTAATATTCTAGTTATACAGGCTCAAATGCCATTTAAGAAAAATAATCGTTTTTTTAAACAAAACGCATACAGCAAATATTATACATGTACTATGTATATTGTATACATATTATATGTATAAATATACACTTTTTTTTTTTGAAGAGTAGGTATGATATATTATATTTTTGTTTTTTTAATAGGTAAAGATAAAATATTACCTTTTTTCTTAGCAAATATTTTATTATATTATGGCCATATTGTAGAGAGATCAATATCATTATTGTAATTGAACCACTCTATGGGCGTGGGTTCGAATCCCACTTCTGATAACCAACTTTTTGCATTTTTATTAATATGTTTTTACAATTTCTTGCTGTTTACTTAATATATAAACATTTATATCTTATATTTTCCTTTTTCTTGTTTATTAGTCTTAGAATAGTGGCGTACATCGTTTTAATAATATATTTATTTTTTATTAATATTATTTGAAAATATGTGAACAATATACATAAAAAATAACTAATAAATACAATTTTCATGATTTATCTATCTTCTGTAAGCTTAAGCTTGTGTACACTACTGTGTAATATACTTACCAAAATAAAATGATTCAATTACAATAGTGATATTGATGTTTCTTTAGTATGATAGTGTAATAAAATGTTGACTAAATTAAAAATAAATCTTCCATGTATATGATTTTTTTTTTTTATAATTTTATTTTGATAAGTATATTATTAGAATGATGTATGTCAATATTTTAAGACTGACAAACAAAAATAGGTAGATGTAAAATCTAAATGGTAAAAGCAAAAAATTATTGTAAAAACATATTAATAAAAAAATGCAAAAAGTAGAATGTCAGAAGTGGGATTCGAACCCACGCCCACAGAGTGGACTGCGACCTGAACGCAGCGCCTTAGACCACTCGGCCATCCTGACGATGTCTAAAATTTGCTAACTATGCATTATATAAGTACTTTTTCTGTAAATGTTCATCGATTTTTAAACATATACCTATGTAGTTATAAAATAATTAATGCTATTGTATACCTACTCGTCATTGTTTCGATATGTATGTCAACTAATGTTGGTAATGAATTAGTAGGTAATTGAGTAGTTAAGCTAAAGAAATGTATAGTTGGTTTAAGTTAACATTTAGTTAGCCAAACTATTTATCTAGTCTAACTATATAATATGTTTTGTGTTCGTATAAAATATTATTAACCATGGTTACAGTTGATCCAAAATATTATATTATTATATTTTTGACGGACTCAACAGTCTAAAACAAAAAATAAAAAAACACTTTCTCAAAATAATTATGTAAGTAGTCACATAAACCAAGATGGCCCAGCCGAACCGACCCAGCCAAACCTAGTTGTGGGTTTAATTTCAGGTTATTTTAAAACTTAGGTTCATTAATCAATACTTGGGTACCTAACTTTGTTTAATGGATAGGGCCATACAAATTTAATACATTTTCACCAAACCCGTTATTTTTACCTTATATTTGTAATCTTACAAAATAATATACTCATTTTAAAATTGAAAACATTTACTTAAGCTAAAGTTCAAACATTTCGAATTCTGCATTCAGCGTTTTTTTTAACAATTTTTCCGCGTAAAATACTTATATTTAGAATAAGTAGATATTACATTTTTTAAGACTAAAAAACGAATCAGAAGAAGAACTGAGTAAACTCAGTTAAGAGTATCCACACTACATGCAAATTAATCAATACATGGATATGTCCTCATATCTACATGAAGTGTGAATACTCTTAACCAAGTTTAGTCAGTTTCTTGAAACAGTTCTTTAAACGACAGCAACGTTAAAATACGACTTAAAGGGCCAGCTTTATCAGCATGGGGTTAATTTTACTTTTTAGATTTCATTAAAATGTTTAATGTTGCTAAATTACAACTCTACGTTTTCGATAATCTTAAAACAAATTTTTAATTAGCCCATCTAATTAAAACACCATCACAGTTCCTCCTATCTGTTATTAAAATCAAACTACATCTAATATTTTAATAATATAAGAGTATTTCATGTAAAGCTATGACAGTTCTTTTTTTTTTTGTAAATGATAACATCTCTTTCAAGAAAATCCTTCAATGTGATTTGTTTTGTGAGGTTTTACATACAAAAAAAAAACATTTCTTTCATGATTTATTAATAACTTGATTATTTAATTTTATATTATTTGATATAATTAAATTAAATTATTATTATTATGCTTCGTTAATAATAGTATTACGTACTATTAAAAGCTTCCAGAGGTTGTTTATTGGATGCTATACTTCTCTATATGCCAACAAGCAGTACTTCAAAATATTAAATGAGATTTTTTAGTTATCATAAAATACTAAGGTAATATTATAATACAACCAATGAAGGTGTTTATAAAACAAAATATACACAGGCTCCTAAAACTATTCTTATAATTATTTCTGTAAACAACATCGAGGACTTAAATTATAATTACTTATAATCAAGCTATATATATATATATATATATATAGCATATAGCAGTATTCAATTTTGATCAAGTAAGTTTAGTACTTTATGTTTCGTTACTTTTTGAGAAAAAGTGATTTTAAAAGTTTTTGGCGTAATACACTCATTGCCGAAATTGGCGAACAAACCATTCTCCCTCGTTATTCTCGTTAACAAGGCCCTTATAATAGCTACATGCTTCCGGTCATATACCTATACATCGTATAAGGAGAGATTTCTAGGATTTTCCCATTTCGTACTTGTGCCACTATTAAACAGCTCGTTTAAACTGGCTGATGTCCTTTTATACACGTACGTTTCTTTTTGATATAAATAAATCCTTTTGATTACCGAAGATGGGTGGAATCTAAACTTTTTTTTTCGTTTTCACAGCATCTTCCTTTGAGTCCCATGCATATGAATAGTGTCTATTCAACTAGATTATTATACGCATAATATGTATTTATGTCACCACACAACTGCCACGAGCCAAGGGAAAGTGACTATATTTCAATTATATTAAAAGTATACTCTTTATTCTGTTAGATTATGCGATTTTGATATCCGTAACTGTTTTAATTAAAATCAGTCGTGTTGATTATTTTTAAATAGTATAAAATATATCTTGCCCGCGTTCCATTTTATTTATATTAAACTAGGTATACTATTTTTGACATGGATGTATCTTATGGCTCGGGCTTAGTAAAAATGTTAGAAGATTTTTAGGTGACATAGTTACAGTCTTAAACTGATTCAATATAAATAACATATTATTGGAATATCATTGAGCACCAAAGCGAGGTTAGCTATAAATTTGTAAATACCATCAAAGACCTAAGGCAATTATTATCCACGATTTAATGTTTTTCCCATTAAGGAAGAATAATATTAATGTGTAATATAAAAAAATGTGTTTTATATTTCAACATAACATCACAAGTTATTTTAATTTACTACTAAGTCTTAGGTATATTAAGCTATATATATATATAATATAACAAACTACTTTTACAAGTCTAAATGGCTCGCCATAGCTACCTACTCATATTATATGAAAGCTCGTAGAGTTCTGTCCTTAGATAATCGAACTAGGTACAATCATTGAACTATTCTAAAGTTTTGGTGTTAGGACTTAAGGTTAAACCGAGAATTATAAAATATTCAAAAGCTACGGTACTGAGACAAAGTTTCTCCATTTGCATACAACACATTATAGTTATATTGTTGTCAAATTATACGAAGCAACACTACTACAGCTTAATATACAGTAGACATTTTATTTTTATAAGATAATGGTTTTATCTTTGATTTAGTGTCTTTAAATATTATGTCTGCGGAATGTGAACAAATGATAAAATCATTATACTTTTATTATTTAAAAGACACTTTACCGGATAATATTAAATTGTATCCATGTAGCGAGTTACCGGTGCTACTTCTTGTTTTTTCTATGGCATTTGTCCTTGTGATGGCTGCAGCTAAAATTTAAATCACAACCGACATTGTTACAGTTAAGTGTGCGCTCTGTATGTATTTCACGATACAATTAGTATCATAATATCGTTGGTGTGTTCTCTCAGTCTTATATGTGCCTGGTGCAGGATACAGGACTTTCAAATGCTCAAAAGTTTCGAATACTTGCAACTCGAGATATTTAGCTGATTTACCTACTTAGTTTATACGCACGGGTAAACAAGATGAATGTGAAAGGTAATCAAAAAACTCTTGTGTTGTTTTAGACTAGTCTAAACTTCACAAAGGTTTGAACTCAAGTCCAAACATATTTATTTAGTTATTCTATCATCACGTTTTTTAACAATTCATTTTTAATTTGACTTCATACATTTATTAACATTTAGTACGTACCTACCTATATTTTATTAGTTGCGATAAATCATGAATTGTTGATAATTTGTCATGAGTATGTTTTGTTAAAATTTATTTATTTACATAAAAATTAAGGTAGTTTAAAATAACCTCTGAAGGACATCATTGAATATTTGACCAACTTTATTCATTGATATGGTACTATTAAAATATAATCATTATAAATAACACAAGGTGAAAATAAATCTATTGCATTTCAATATATTATTATTTATTATGTTGGTGTATCGTATTGTATGTCTTAGAATGACTACGCTATATACAATCTTTAATTTTCTATTGTTTGCATGCAGTTAATTGCTAACCGTTTTGAACGGCTATTATTTATATAAGATCCTATCAAAATATTTTTTAAAATGTATCTATTATCGAAATATCTAAAAGTTCATAACTTAAACCAATAATTTATTCAAACTACGGACACTACAATAGTCGTTCTGGAAAATTCTGCGTATACGGTATACCCATTACATGAAAACGCAATAAAATCAGTTAACCGTAAAAATGTAAACATAGTATTTGGTTATAAATTATAACACATAAAAAATACTTTCCAGTAGATACATTGCATTTGTATTTTCCATTTTTATGGACCATATAATAATATATGATAGCGTCGACATAAAACACTTGAGTAATGTATGAATCATTTGTTACTTATTCAAAATTTGTTGTTTATTTGTAAGCTTTTAGACTGGAAAAAAAATGTACTAATAATTGACTTCGTTTTGTAAAGTTAAATATAGTTATGTTAATTGAGTTACACAAGCTGAAGTTAAATTTTAATTTTTAGTCAGGGGCCTCTACACTAGCATTTATTAGGGCACTAAAACTTAACATTAAGCTACAATTTTTAAACATATACATTACTACAGAAAAGATAGTTCTATTCTGTTATTTAATTTTTTTTTTCAAATTTTTAAAACGCGTGTAGGATTTATTTTTGTACAAAAACATATGTTTCTACTTCAAACGTAGGTACTGTTCCTAGAAATACTTCAATTTAAGTTTTGAAAACATATTTGAATTTTTAAAAATATTTTTCAAGTATCGATCGTGGCCCAATTTTAAATTTAATTTTAGTTAATTAATTGTTTCAATGTAAACAACTGAAATTTTAAACTTTTTTTAATTAAAACTATTAATTAACAAAAAATAATTTTAAAACTAGGCTTATATATATTATATATACACGCTAACTTATATACATTTTGGTTGAATTGATAGAAATTAAATTAAAAAAATAACTAACAGGTATATTATACTCATTTTATATAATATTATTTATATCATAGGTATACTCCTAAAACAACAAAATAAATCCTTAAAGTTAAAATTCTTAAAATTTAGTTCTTGTGTCGCATGGGCATTACAACAGTCATGGCTCAAATATACTATACCAGGTTGATGCATTGCTTCTCCAACACATTATAGCCATACAAATTACTTTATTGTATATTATGTAAATATTTTTTTAAAAATCGTTGATAGCAATTTCAAAAGAGAAGTGGAAGCAAAACAATAACCTGGTACGTTTAAACTATGTGATAACGGCAATGCTTTAGGTGATCATGTTTACTATATCAGTTAGCAATATTATTGCGTTATGTGTTTTCATATAAAGCTCTCGGAAGGGCTCCGGAACCTTCATTCGATATGTCTAGAGGCAACCGGCACAACGTTCGGGTTTATAGAACTAAACTTTTGTACCGACACAGGTCGTGGATAGTAGAATTTATGTGTGTGGATCGAAAAAGTTTTAATAACATGTGGAAAACGACTTTGACACGGGAAGAACACCATTGTAAAGATTTCCTTTTTGTTCGGGTTGGAAACTACAGTTAACACACGCTTGGAATAAACTCGCATTCTTGTGTTTTCCTTTTGAAGCGCCTCCAAGCCGTTTAGTTTTGTGACTGAGCGATTTTAATTTGGATTTGAAGCTACAAAGGCGAACCCATAGAAATTTTCCACTTATATAAACGCCATTGAAGCACCGTAAAAACATATTATTATGTGATATTTTTTTGTTGACAAAGAATTTGTCGATTTGATTATTGTTCTTTTCGCTGCTTTCTCGATTAATTAATCTTTTTTTTTAATAGGCAACCTATATTGATACTTTGTTTTAACTTTTAATCAGTTTTTACGTAAAAAAAAAAAAAAAAAATCGGTAGGATATATTGTAGGTTTGTTAAAAAAAAATAGCATTAGGTTTAGATCAAACTGGTGCACAGTAAATATAGCTCAGCTTGTAAGATGTTTACTCACCGAGAGACAAGAACTTAATATGTGACAATATAACAACCATGAAGGCTTCATTACCTTGAAACTTAACTCTTTAGGACTCAATATAACATATAAAATACATTATTTATACTATACAAACTTATTTTTAATTGCTGTTAACTTATAGTTTTGTTTATTTTAAAATGTAGGTACAGGCCAGATTAATAGTTAGTTTAATACAGGCTTAATAGTTGGGACTTAAGTTCGGATTTTGGTGAACATAAAATATTAATTTGTAGATCGTGAAGGAAGGTTAGAAGTGATTTTGGTTTATGTCTACGAAAGGCTAATTTATTTTTGTATATTTGCTCATTACTCAAGAATCTACTTATTCAAAACAATTATCGACCTGTCATTATTTTCATTACACTGTCTGGATTTTAATCAGGCAATCTGTAAAGTATATTAGCAAGTATTTTACAGTCATGTTTGATTTTTAAAACCAAACATAACATAACATTTTTAATTTGTCTAAACTAGGTACCATTTAAAAATATTAATTTTTATCAAAAATACTTAAAAACATTTAGGTAAATTATTAATAATTATACATTTTAAATGTACCAAGAAGTATTTCATTATGTATTAATATATTACCGGTTGAAAGTAAAATTAGTGTATAATTTTTTATTAAATATACAGTAATTTTTATAATTGAGCCCTACGGGGATACCTACATTCATTGTGAGAGTAATTAAAAATTATATTATAGTACTCTTATATTTTACTGTATGACTCAATTGAATGAATGAAATAAACTAAGATTAGCTACAGTTTATCCCCACGCGTTATCTTTTTACTGAGCATTTGGCTGATTTTCCATAATATTGGAAATTATTTTTCATCAGTACGAAAAGTTGGAATTTTTTGAAAATAATAATTACTGGTTTATAACAGAATTTTGAATGCTACGCGAAGTGATTACACTAGTGATTGTATTTTTCTTAACAATGGCGGCAGACGTCACGTGGGTACCTATCTATGGTTGGCCAGTTTTGTGTATTAAAGAGTAGTTTTCTGGAGGTGCTGTATTTTCTGTAATTCAGTTTGCTATGCGGTTCGAATCGACGGCAGCAGCTGATAACAATGCGCGAATACCAACAATGGTCGGAGTTTGGTTGGACCCATTCTCTGATGTGCATTCCGTTATCTGTGTACAGTGGAACGGTCTAGAACGACTCTATATATGATATTATTATAACGGAGGCTAAAACTAATTTAACGGGCGGCATCGCGATCATCACAATTACGGATAACATTGTCAACAAACGTTCTGTGAGTAAATCATTACCATGAGAGCGGCCTTGGCGTGCTATAGACTACAGTAACCGTTTAGAAATATTTTCGAATAATAACGTGTGATGACATCCCCTGTAAAACGTCCAAGCGTAGGGAAATATTGTATAATGTATGTGCCATATTATATTGTTATTGTGTTTGACATCAGTTGCCCGATGTTTACTGCAATGCCATATGTAAATTCGGAACAAAGCACTCAGATACTATACAAAGACGGCCATCAGCCCGACGAAATGAATCTATTAGTGATAATCTATATTTTAATACATATTATTATGACTTTGATGTACACATTCCTAAAAAAAAAACGACCGTATATATTATTGGAAAAACTCAGAATCGATAATCGGTCGAACAGATTTTGATTTGTTATTTTGAGGGCAGAGGACTTGTAGCTCTAAAAAAAACACTTAATATGCAAGCACTTATGCACTTAAAAAAACCCTAAAATATGCACTATTTGCATGCTTTACAAACTTTTTTTAGCGATTTAATTAAACAAATTGATTACTTAAAAAAATTAAAAACAATTACTGACTAAATTAAATTATATTTATATGCTATACTATGAGTCCACGACCAATAAATGAATAAAAACTTTGGCTTAAAGAAACTTTTACTATCTATTGACTTAATTATACTGTAATTAATGTATAATTTATTAAAGATAGGTATATTGAAAAATTGATTTTTTTATTTTAATAATTTGATATTCATTCTCTAAAAAAAAAAAATATATTACCAATATTTTAGAAATTTTTTACTGATTATTGTTTAGATAAATTATTTTTAAAGAAAATGTTCAAAAAAATCCCCCTAAAAAGCATATATAACTTAAAAATGTCTCAAAAAGCAAAAACGACCTAAATATGCAAAAATATGCAACATAAAATTACAGATTTGGCTTTGTCATAACATAAAACAAATTTCTTTATGGTTGGCCTCTTTTTATGGCTGTGCAAAACAAATATGCAAATGCTAGAAGTCTTCTGCCCTAGACTCACTTATTTCTATAGTATATTACCTATATGATGTCGCAAGGAATCTAAACTGTAGGGTATCTAGGTGGTAAGTGACCGTGATGAGGTTTAGGGTAAAATTAGTGCACGATTTATAACGAGTTGTGCCATGGTAGTAAAGGGTTTAAGTCAACTTACACGGACCCCCGTCAACGGCGAATCACGCGGTATCCTGTATAATTTCCAATCTCATAAATTTGAGCAGATGTCATATAGAAAATAGATAAATTATAGTATTATGTAGTATGAAAGGGTAAAAAAAGTGTTTTCTATATCATTTTTCTAAGAAATCAAACATTATGTGGCCTATTCGTCTAAAAAATACTAGAGCAGGTATCTATACTGTAATATTATTTTTCATCATATTGTATAAAAGTATAGTATAATTTATTTTCAAAAATAGCTGCTTGGAAAATCACCCGTGACTATTTGTACGACATACTCGGTCTATCATAAAATAATATAGTTACGGTCTGACCCGAAGTCTTGAAATCGTTGGCCCACCACTAGAGATAAAGGGCGACGGTAAAATGAGTGCTGTCAAAAGAACGTGGCGTCTAAAAAACAATCCAAATTAAATTAACAGAAAATCACAATGTTGTGTTGTCTTTAAAACTTTGCGCGTTTGAAGCTTTATAAAGGAAAACTATTTTTGATCAAACCAATTAATGTCAACAACTTCACTCTGGTCGATAAATGCCAGCATTTCACTTTGCCATTTAATAAAATAAATTCCATGGAAGTTGTTATGTTATATCATGAAACTGATTCATGTTAATACAGGATGTTTAATGTTTTATGACGTATGACCTAAATTTCGGGTATTGCTTCTTGAGACTAATGCTATAATCAAAAATGTATCCACCATTTTTTTCGATTTTCGAATTTTAAAAACAAATGTCCTAAACTATTATTAAAAATGTTATTTTTCATTATTACTATTATGAAAGTGATATTTTGTAAAGGTCGACGTACGTAATTTTGTCTCGGCAGTATTCTATCGAGATTCTAGAAAATCAATCAACTGGGTTTAGTCAAGTGTGATAGCGCATACCATCTAGATAATTTAATTATCCATTCATATGTTATGTTGAATGAAAAGTAATTATTATTCGGCTGACTCCGGTCCACGACGAGTTAGAAATTTGCAACTACTCAAATAAGACTGCACTAATTATAAACAATAAGTAACAAACGCGGTGTAATTTAGTTTCGGACAGGGTCTAAATAGGAGACCAAGTCGGCTAAATAGATGTAGTTGTATTGAGACGTTTGATTAGGAAAGACATTTTAGTTTATAATTCATCAATGGGTTGGTTCCATATGAAGGAAAATATTCAATCTGGTTGTTTACTTTTGAGTTTTGACTCGGTATACTTTTTTTAGCCATAACGTAATAGGACTTCGTTGTATATTATTATACTTAAGATACCATTATTAAGAATAACTTGGTAATATCGGTTTTCCTAGTTATACCTATTTAGAATCGCATGTTTTGTTACAATAAACTAATGTCATTTTAAAAATTACACATTAACTATTTTAACAATTTAATCAATACATTGTAATTAATCAACTAAAACCTTTTTTTTGTCTTTAGAAAATACAACCGACCACAGTGGTAACACGGTTATCACTGATACGGAAGAGGAACCCGACAAGATAAGTCCGTTTTGGTCGTTCAACGACTCAACAGTAGATCTCTCCAAATACGAACAGTTTGATCATCAGCGTTTTATTGGTAAGAATTTTGCGGAAACCCTTATGGGATGTACAGTAGGTATGTTAAATGCCAGCCAATATGGTCACTGTAGGAAAGTTAACAATGTTGATGAGAATTCATTTGGCTCACAAGTCACAACGATGACTTAATTTTAAATTAATCAAAACTGGTCAAACATACATTAAAATTCTAATTTCTACGCTATCCTACAATGTAATACGAGCAATAATTGTATTCATCTATCTATTGTTCAAAAATTAATTTTATTTATTTTCGTCTCCATAACGAAAAATGGATACATCTCAGTAAAAAAAAGTTATGCGTAATTGAAAAAAAAACAGAGTTTATCTTGTGGTTTATATAAATGGAAAATGAAAAATCCCTTTGTGACTAGCCAAAATAAAAATAAATCTTCGGGCCAAAAAAATATATATATATATATATTGAAGTTTCAAGTTTAGGGCAGGGGGAAAGGGGGAGTGTAGTATTATTTTTATCTGCACGCATTTCGCAACCGCACTTCCCTTCTCATCCTAATTTTTTAATTCTTATAACTTTAAAAACATTTTTCCAAAACTGGTTATCAACCAATCAAACTTTTAAGTAAAATATTCTTAATTCAAAAAGTTAAAAAAATATATACGTTACCATTTAAGTTTCAAAAATACTAGTTTCGGAAGGGGATAATAATTTGTTGAAAATTGAGATCACGAATGATCCCTACGCTGTAATAAAGAATTACTTCTATATTAGAAAATTGGCATACTTTTTCGAATAATATTTGAGGAAATTTCAATATCGTGAATTATTTCAGTAGAAAAGTTAAAAGCTAGGTATTAGTATAAAAGTTAAACTTGGCGAACTCTAGTTATTCGAGACAGAAACTGGATAAACGCCAAAAGTATTAGCGGGTGGGGTGTAAAATTCCATTAGACATTACATCACTGCATTTTAAAAATCGCCTTCAAAACTATAATATTTTTTTTTATAAATTTTGTTTTAATATCATAAGAATATTTTTTAGAAATCTTTAAGGAAACACGTAAAAGTAGGATAACCTAACTTAAAATTTACATTTAAAAAAAATAGCGATTATTAATCATTAAAAAAACGAATAGACATCAACTATAGGAATTTTCAAAGTTACAAAAACGAATTAATGTAAAAATCAAAAAACTAAAATGTTCACTGTATAGAAGCGATTTTAATGTTTATCACTTTTCCCAGAACTTTTCAAATTCAATTCTGATCAACTCTCAAGTTTTTTTTGTAAAAAGTATCTTTTTGGTATTATTCATTGCATCTATGTGTATATTTATAATAAAACGGACTCTGTTTTCATGTTACTAACTGCCCCAAAACTTATTGGGATCTATGGAATTTTTGTACCATACTGAACATAATATAATACTCGTATAAGTGTCATAAAGATACACCTTCATTATTACTTGAAAAACACATCTATTCATTTATTCGCGTATACAACAATTATGATGGTTGTGTTTAAACTATATAAAGCGCAGTTCTTTTCTCCAAATTAATTATCTTAAATAAATGCTCGAAAACCAAATTCTCTTGTTTTAAGGGACTATGAGAAAGATGTATTTTTATAAAGAGTTTTTACAAACATTTTACGGTGAACAAATTAACGAACAAAATGTTTAAAAATTACATAAAACACCACTTTTTGAGCATATGATAATTTGTGAGTATAATTTTCTTACTATCTATTCACTAGTCGCCTATATTATTGTATTCTGCGTTGAATTATGGACGGACATAGTGCAATTTACTAAAAATCTGATTACTGTGTAAATTACGAAAATGAGAAAGATTACAATATTTATGTAAATTATTGAGGAAATTTTTATAGACAACTGGAAAAACAATGATTCAAGGTAAACATTTTATAAGCAGAACAAACATACGCCACGGTTATCAGATCATTGAACACAATATTTGGAATTCTATGTGTAGGGATTTTTGAAAAGTTTTTTTAGATAAAAGTAGGTATTCAATTTATACTGTAGACATAGTCATTTAAAAAAAAAAAGTTTTTCTTTATCGAAAGAGTTGTTATAATTACAAAAAATGTAAAAAATATTAAATAATGTACCCGACTATATTATATTATTTAACTTGGATCTAATCCAATGCTCATACGATACACTATTTTATTATGTAGATATACAGTAATATTTTTTCTGTTACACCGATTTTTTTCATTAATATAATTACTAGTAATATTACAGTAAATATCCTTTAAGGTAATAAACAAATTTCAAGTTTTAATTTTAAATTTTTTTAAAAATAAATGGTCAGACTGAATCAGCGACTTTGTTTTTAGACATTCTTTAAGAGGGCGTCGCACCGGTGATTTTCAGTGGTAAAACATGTTTAAGCAGACTGAAAATAACTCGCTTAATTTTGGTTTTAGAGTAAAAGCACCAATAAAAAAATTAAAAGAGCAATATTTCGGAGGGCAAGACGGTTCATTTTTTGAAAAGTTACAGTCATTTAAAAATGTTAAAATAGTCGTTATTTCTAAACTATGTATTGAGCGTTATACTTAGAATAATGAAAAATACGCACCGTTTTGCCCTCCGGAATATTGTTCTCTTTTAATTTTATAATGAGTGCTTTTACTCTAAAACCAAAATTAAGCGAGTTATTTTCAGTCTGCTTAAACATGTAGAGATGAAAAAACATTTTTAAATAGCTTTCAAGGATGCTGTGATAGTCCAAAAAATAAATTAATTACCAAAATAAAGTCCTAGTTATTGAACTAATAATTACACATTACAGTTTAACCTTTAAGTTAAGATTTTGTAAAAAATTGCCTATACTTTACTCCTTAAAAATGACGGTGCGACGCCCTCTTAAGACTTCTAGTTATATCAGTGTTTACCTGTTATCTGTAACTAGATGTTGCAGTTTTCACATTAATCAGCTTTATTTTAAATATTATCATTAACGATATTGACCATTTTGTAGTAGAATCCCAGAAAAAATGTATTTTGTTCGTTATCCGGTTAAATTAAATTCGACTAAATAAATAATTAAAATTAATGATCGGCTTTAGTTCGTTTAAGTGTAGACGATAATAAATAATTTTACAGTGAACATTTCAAAAGTACTTGTGTAAGTAGTTTAAATCGATATAAATTTTCAGCAGAATTTCTCAGTAGTTATATATATATATATAATTGGAATGTATTTTTCCGTAATAACTGCATGAATAATACATCAGACAAGTAGAGTGTATTTAAGGACCTAGTTAAGTAGCTTAGTCGTCGTGAGCACTAGATATATTTATGTGTATACACAAACGGTTTTGGAAGCTATCCTCGACGTACTTAAAACGAGCACTTTCCGACGAAGAATTGTTAACAAATGCGCACTGTTCGGGAAATACCATAGACATGAAAATCAAATGGCACTATATGCTGCTGCGGCAAGATGCTGGCGGTGGCCCGGTAGTCGGCGGCTCATGAGATTATACCGGTCAAGTCCTTATTATAATAATACACCCGCGAATCCATGAAGGTTCGATCCCTTTGCTAATGGAATCGGCACCAGCCGTATATTGAACGTCAGTCGGTCCGTGATGTGATGATACCTACTCTATAACCGTTATAAGACATCGGTGCAGTGCGTAGGGTGTGCAGTACAGTACATTGGGAGAGAAGAATTTTTTTTATTGAAAAACCACTCAAAACACAGTTTTCGGATTTATATCACACTTGTTGCACTCGTCTGTGGGGATTTTTTTTTTATGGTATACTAAAAGTTTGGTATAAATAAATAACGAAAATACTCGCAAACGCAAACATAGAGAAACGCTATCGAGTGTGTTTGTATATGTGTGTATTTATTGAAAACACTCTGGGCAACGGCGTTGAGTGTTTGCATAATGTAAGTATCCATTGTTGAAATACCAATGTTGTGTATTATTGCCAGGGCGAACCAAAATTTCTGCACTCGGCTTTCGCGTTTTGCCCGAATAAAATGGTTATACCTAGACCTCAGCCGTTTCCATCACGCCATTGTGTCTTGTACCCGACCGGATCATAATAATAATATTATTATTAAACCAACATATACGTACCTCAATGCGGATAGCTGCACACGCCGTTTGTGTACACATTATCCTAAACGAAAATAAATAATAAAGCGTACAGCTAAAAACGGATTTTCATAGTTTCGCTTTTAATTTCCACCTCTGATCGTATCTGCCGGCCACTTACGACCGAGGAGACGTTAAATAAGTTTGATACTACAATTATAAATAGTTATAATATTATGCGATTGAAAACTAGAACACAATATTGTAAATATTAGAACACTGTAAGTGATCATAGACAAACATTATTAAATCAGTATGAATTACTCGACTCTTTACCGATACAAATAATTGCAAATAATCACACGACAATTCTCTGAGTTATTATTAAAAAATAAATGTTGGGAAATTTTCTTTTTATAATAAAATCGTTTATTTCCCAAAAGAAAAACTCGCTTCAGTTCGAGTTCCACTAAAAAAACTCATTCCTCTTTTCGGTCGTTAACTTTATTAAACTAAGTCATTTAGAAAATTTCAAATTATCAGTAAAAACTTAAAAACTTTTCATTATTAATGTTAAGTATATACTATATAACATTGCTTACAAAAGGTCACTGATGATAAGTATTAAACAATATGTTTTTACTAACAACTTTTTTAACTTGAAACTAAATCCTAAATGCGTTAAAAATTATGTTTGTATAGATTTGCAGGTTTTCCGTTTTTGTATAGATTTAGTTTGTTCTTTAGAAATAAAGTTTTTAAATTTTCGTGTAGGAACTTACTACTTTTAAATCATATTTAAAAAATAAATAAATAATATACATTACTTATTATTACGATATCTTATTTTTTTTCTTATAAATTATAAATATAATATATAGGTATATACATAAAATATTTTATTTTAAATTATTGTTACTATAAGAATATAAAAGAATATTTTAAAAACCCTTAACCATAAAATAATACACTTTCTGCTTATACGTATTTCGGTGACAATGTTGCCATCTTCAGCGCTAACGACAGACTGTGACCGATTAAGGTGAACACCTCCTTATATCCATACAGGATGTTCCACAATGATTCGATTTTAGAACTTTTGTTCTACTGAATATTTTTAAGATTTTTTTTTTTTATTAATTTATATTCATTTGCGCTATAAGCACCACCTTTTTTATTCTACTTAAGTATTTGACATTTAAAAATTTTTTTTTTGTTACATTTTTATTAAAAAGTTCAAGATAGCCACTTTATTGAGAATAATTTGCTGAAAATTTTGACTGGTCGATAACCAGATTTGGATAAGTATTTTTCCCGCTATTTTAAAAGAAGCCGTCGATATTCATTGTTAAGAATAATTAGTGTCGACCACTGGCTAAATTAAGAAGTAGGTACGTATGTGTATTATACTATGTAGATATATTATAGTCTATTAAAATAATAATATCTAAATAACATAATATCATACGAGTTACACTTAAGCAATAGTATTTTAACTCGCGTTTCAGACTGTAAAAATAATTATCAGTCCAAGGATAAAGTGGCCATTGCTTTTATTCGTTAAAAGAAATTCAGGCTTAATGGTCAACGGAGTAGATGTTTTATTGACTTTCGATTATCATGAATTGCTTAAGTGCTATTATAAGACCTGAGTACGTCATAACCGTTTCGAATCTCAAAACGATCATCGAAGGATATCCAAACAGAATTTCAAAACGAAACAAACGTTTCGATAGTGATCGATACTTCCAATACTATTACCATAGCAAAAAAAAGATTCGGGTTTCATGCACTTAGCTTTAAAGGTAATTGTAAATTACACATTAAAGATAGTCGTACAGAACTAAAATCGTTTAAATAAATCTAAATAGATGTCGTTTTCGTAATAGATTTTAATTTTTATGATCGTACAATTTTTTTGCACTACGGCCTGTCGTTGGTTGGTTTTTTTGACATTGAAGAAAAAAGGCAATACAAGAAATAATAAATAAGGTCAGATATTATTATGTTTTTTTTTATAATAATATTTTATGGTATTTCACATACAGAACGTATCTACTATCTGACGTTCCATTTGTGAGATTACACTGTGTGTAATGAAGAAATAAATTGCTGGAATTATTTTAAAAATTATAAATAATGATTTCTATTTAATATCATGTCAAGCATAATCTCTTGGATCGGATTATTATAATTATGTTAGGTTTGTACTTTTACAGCTTGTACCCTTTAACGTGTATTTCTCTTATTTTACATAATTATTTATTATTATTATTTTTTTTTTGTAACTTGTATTTTAAATCTTATTTCTATTGTGCTCCGAATCAGTTCTGGCGTACTTCTCGTACATCCCTTTATACGAGTGAAAATAAACGAGTGTTCAATTAATCGTTGGATTAATTGTTATAATAATTACCGAGATAATTGTTGGAAACCGAATTTTCCGGCCGGTTAGTTATTGAAAGCTGATTGAGCGACACTGGCCTTTATAGCAAAATGGTCTTATTATAGCGGATTGAAATAAGACGTAAAATGGTCTTTACCGGTTCTGCGATTTCAAGCGGATAATCACAGACGTATTCGTTGAACTAAGCGTTTCGGTAATCGTGGTTTCGCAGATCATTTAAAACAAGGATCGATTTTAATTTTGGCCGGCAGCCTAATGTCGACGACAGTAAATTTCTTATCCGATAAACCGTAACGGCGAAACGTCAAATGGACTTACCGGCCGCTATCGCCATAATATATCAAGACCATTTTGTCCATAACCGTATGCACGTATCACATTTGTTATACCTAGCTAGCTGAAACTGATGTAGTCAACTATCATATTTTTTATTTTATTTTACAATACGGGCGTTAGCCCAAAACACAAAAATTTATCAGATTAACATTTAACAAAAAACTTAAGTATTATTTATGTTTACAAAAAATATATATAAATAGCATGCAATAATATTTCACAAAATAAAGATTAAAAATAAGTACATAATTGATATCTGAATAGAAAAATAATTTATTAGATTGGCTAAATGACAACATATTTACATAATTTACAAGGATAGTAAGAAATCAGGATAACTATTTGCAATGCGCATTAAACGAATCAGGGGGGAATGAAGAGAATAGTTAGTAGAAGTGGAAGGAATGAAAAAAGGAGCGTATCGAGTATGCCGATACAGAAAGTGAATACGGAAAGTTAACTTTGAGAGTAAGACAGGGGAATCTATCTCTCCAGATATAATTTTTAAAAGGAAACGTTTATTTGCTTCATGTCTTCGGTCAGATAAGGAGGAGAGTTGTAAAAGATCTTGAATGGGAGTTAAGTCGTAAATACATATTGTATTACTGTGCTGTGTTAGGGATTTTACATGTATATAATATTTAAAAATGAACAAAAACGAAATATGTAAACAAGTGACACAATGAAAATTAACTAACCGAAAAATACTTTTAAAAAATGGTTTAAATTCTATTATAATATGAACTTTTACAAATACGTTTTCTAAGAACATGTCTGGGACGTGTGATAAGGCGGAGGTAAAGTTGAGCCCGTCGAATCGGAAAAATGCTAATGAGCATTATCCGCAACAACATATACTCTACTAGTAATATCTTCTCTGCTTCTTCTTCTCTACTAAAGGCCTTGCCTTGTCGTTGCAAATCTGGTTCTCTGATGTTTAACCTTCATTACTTGATATTTGGGAAAATTAATGCAGTGGTTTCCCATTGCCTTCAGCATCGCAATGGCATCTCTTATTACTAAGGGATGTTATTCAAGTATAGATAAATCTATATTTGATACTAACAATGTTGCTGCCCATTGCTAGGTCCATTTTGGTCACCTTTTACGACGGGCATGGATTGCCGTGAGTGTATTCTGGTCCCCACCCACAGGGGATCTAGTAATATTAAAAATAAATAATGCGACTAATAATAAGATTAGTCGGTATAATTATTTAGTTGACATTTTTAATATAAAGTCTCTAGTTTGGAATTTAATCACTTTTGATGATTTAGTTTTTATTGAAGTTAGTTTATATTTTAAAAAGTAAAGTAGACAGTAGTCCTGTGAACTTTTTTTACTTTTGGTTCAAACTGGCTTCGAATGTCTATAAGCAGATAATTAATGGATATTTATGCGAAAATCGTTTTAATTTAAAACCGTTCTCTTTATATTTAAATGATTATCATGGGCTCACGATTTTCATTATGCCTAATGTCCGTATATTTTATTTAGTTTTTTACTTTTACAAGTTAATAATAATAAAATCTAAGTTTTTTTTAATATATATATATAAAGCGATAATTATTATAATACTAGTGTATTTCATCCACGAGCTTTATTTCTGTATTTTTCATCAGCATATTTATGAAATAATTAAGTAACTTATATTATATCTATGCAGATAATTATTTATGAAAATGTATATTACATAACAAAATAGAATGCAGAATAGAATTGTTTGTCGTTTTTTAGGTTTAAGATCGTAATTTTCCAAATTGTAGGTTTAACGTACAAAATTTGATTTTTTTTAATGTTTCCTATTTAAGAATTTATATTGACCGATACGCCCATTTTGTTCTGATTGTTCATTGTCTAATCTTGCCGGTGTTAAGAATTTGTCATATTATCTGCGTTTATGGTCGTAAGAATAATGTGTTATCAAAAGTTGGTAAACGGGCACTTGTAATAATTACACAAGTGTTTTAAGCTGGGTGTTAACTTTTAGTCATTTGCTTAATACGTATAAGAAACGATTTAAAGCTTATGGAAATAGTTTTCATTAATTGTGATGTGAAATAAAAATGAGTACTAAAAATTAAGGGAAACGTATAATATTTCTTATGGAAGTAACAAAAAATAAAAAATAAATAATAAAACCAACAAGCTTGGTTTTTCTCTAGGGATTCAGCATAATATTTAATTCGTTTTCAATATTATATAAGATGATAACGATTAATTTCAGCCATTTAATATTTATACATAAATTAAATTTCCACATCACCTTTTCTCTTCGGTGAAACAACTGTCCACCAGTCAAACTTTTACAGCACTCTTTTCCAACAATCTAACCAAGTAAAATACGTCTTAGGTCTCATTTTTGACAAACGCCTTACTTGGAAAGATTCAAATAATCCGCCAAGAAGATTAAAAAGGAAATGGTGCAGAGACCTCCTATAAATAAATAAACTAACATTAAAAAATCAAAGTAGGTAGCTCCATTGGGTGCCACCTACTTCATGTTATACTATCCACTTTTTACTCTTTACTAATTTACTGTTGTGCATATTAATTGTAAAGATGTAAATATTCAAAACAATAAAAAAAAAAATTGAATTTTTTGAACAGCCAAAAAAGGCAACTTATAAGATTACAAATAATGCCCCATATGTTTACTACAAATGTAATAATGTGTTATTTAATAATGAATAACTCAAACGTCTTCATAAAAGTAATTTTATTTTATCTCTTTAGACTTCAAAACGCGGAAGAATAAAACTATTTGACTGTAAATTGGTTAAAGTTTGTACTGAGTTGTTTAAATTATTTACAGGATTTTCGGTTACATAATATTAATAATAATTTTTCATATTCCGTCTTGAGGACTGTGTTGTGTGCTAGGTTCGATGTTTCTTGTTTCATTGCTGGCTTTATACTCATCATTCGACTCAAAATAATATGTTGTAATTTTGTAAGTTTTCTTCGATTTTCTAGTTTTTTTAAAAATATTTTCCACAAGACATTCCTTAACGAGGGATAATATTATCTGAGGTTATATTCCACTAACAGGTCTAAATAATAGAGTTCTGTTTTTATAACTTCATTAAAATACGTATTTTTGTTCTTCTGGATAAAACCCAATCATTTTCTCTGTGTCTTTCAACTTTCTTTTATTTTCAAGCATCCGTGTACTCACTAAATCTTCAAGGGTAGAATATTTTTCGCTAACTAGTGACGGCTATTGGTAGTTGTATAACATAAGACATTTTATTTTTATTGGTATACTATGAATTTTAGATATATTTTTTATTTAAAAGATTAACGTTATACTTTCATACATATGCTCTCAGATTTTTAAAAATAAACCATAGTATATTCTCATACAGGAGATTTCATCAAATTTCATACATAAGCAATTTCCTTCTTTTATTTGTTCGTGTACATGTTTTTCTACTAACGAGGTTGTTAAAACAAAATAAAATATTTTGTTATATATTTTTAGATGTCCTACGGTTAAAATGTTATTACAACAAAATTATAGTGCATAAAATGGTGTACAAGATAAATAAATAACTATCGTTTTATACTTTAGGCATTTTATAATACAAATATTTTTAACCATTAGTGCCTTGCGCACGAGTTTATATTAAAGATTTAAGGAATCAATAGACATTTAATGGTCCTTTAAAATGCTTGGGTCATCAGATTTTAGTGATCCATCAAAATTATCATTTTTTGTGTGGCATAGGTGATGCAAATTATAACACGCATTTTAAACTATAATAGATTTAATATGTACACAGTATACATTTATTTTTATTTTTCTAGAAACTGTTTTGGACCCAGAGTTGTTACAACCGACATCAGCAACCTTGCCAAAAACTAAAATACCTTCAAATACAAAGCGGAAAAATTCTACTAAAGTATTGAAGGTCGTGTCACCTCCAGTGTTTGAAGGGCCGCCAATCACCAATGTTACAGCAAGATTGGGTGAAAGTGCATTCCTTCATTGCACTGTGCGAAATCTTCAACAGAGACCAGTAAGTAATTAAAAATCATAATACCCCAATAAAACAGTCAAACAATAATTTGAATCGGTCGTTTTACCGTGGAATCGGAGAAGCTGGTGAAAAGTGAAGTTTATTTATGAAGTCGATCTTGAAAAAAAAAAAAATAGTTGTTTGAGCTTTAAGAAAGTATCGTTTTCAATCTCATAATAAAACAAATTGAAATTGTAACACAGAATATTACTTTTTTAATTTCGCGGTAGTATAAAATATAGTATGATAATATAAAAAATACAGAAGTTATAAGTTATACAACTGTTATAGTACAGTTCAACTCAATGTTTTATCTCTTTTAAGATATGATAGTGGTGCTTAATTTATTAAGATTTCTTTAGTTTCATTCTTACATCTTTTTTTAAACATCCATCCACTTTTTAAACTGCTGGGGGGAACCTCGGACCTATATATAAATAATTTTGTTTGTATACCTTTATCACTCAAGAAAAAAAAAGTGGAAAGGATATTATTATAAAATATACTTTAACTGTTGTTAAATTTGATATTTAATAAAATTGTTTTTCATTTTAAGTGCAAAAAATAATTGTGAACAGTAATAGTATGTATTATTATAGCTTTATTATCATTCTTTAAACGTTATGTTAGATTCGTATGATGTTGACTATTTATTCAACAACAAGTATAACTCTACAAAACATATTCTATGACGACATCTTAAGTGCAGCTGTAATATATTTTACTTTGAACATATGACTATAGACTGTTTTTACTAGATTATAGGATTAATTATTTTGTCAGGTATTTTTTCTTTTATGATAAGCCATGTTATCATATAGAAATGTATTGAACAAATAACAGTACAATATAGCCTCTGTTAATTGTAATCTAAGTTCAAATAATTATTGTGTTTAACATTTCCAACTGTATTGCTGACTGCTGAAGTAGATGCATTTTTATATAGTATCTTGACTGATAAATACAGAAGCTTTAAGTAAGGAGCATTTTTTTTTTAGTAATTAGATAAAATTAAAACAGGAAAATGATTTTAGTTTCAAAACTATTTACCCGCTTCGATTGGTGATGAACAATTCGACTACTAACTTCAAGTTTGATCTCTATATTGTTCATGTATAATGACGTTACATGTTACATAATATGTAACAGTAGACGTGAAGCAGGTGAATGTTGTCATTAACAACTCCTCTGTATTTGTTCCTCGGGTAAACTGAGTTCCCGTGCCGAAATTGAACAAAATCGGTGCAGCGGTGTAGCTTTAAAGAAAGAGCATACATACTTACATATAGACATGTTAAACATATAACCCAGCCTCATATATCATTGAAATTATATACAAAAATAAAATAAATACGGACTAGTGACAACGCGCGTTTGCGCAAAAAGGTTAAAAAAAGTGACATAAAAAAGGGACGTTGATTGCACTCCTTTTATGAGATTTGAGAGCTGAACTTCTCGAGACTTGCATTTAGGTAGATGTTTCCTAAGTATAAAAGAAAATTCTGTCACTACTCCAAACTTTCATTCGGTCAGGGCATTATTAATAGCTACTGCTTTTTACTTGGTTGCTAGGTAAGAACCCTGTTTGATCGAAACGCGTGAATGAATATTAGTGTTTCTATTTACTTTATTTGATAATAAATCATTATTGCCGCCATTTTAAAATATTTAAACTAATATTAATACAATGTACTCAGCACAAATATTTGAATTATGCTATTGTTTAGCGTTGTATTACCGAACGACAATGCTATCCAACGTGCATCATACCGATACATTTACAGTCTAATACAATGTGCGTACCACTCGCGTTGACCCTTGACCGACCTTAATATTAAAAAAACCTACACATTGTACTTACTCTTTACCCAAATACCGTTAAAAACAAATTACATTTTTTAAACAGTTTTAATTTATTCACGACTTCACTATATTTTGTCATCACATAATGTTGACGTTTCCATCGCGTTAGGATATATTTAATTGTAATATATATATAAAGTTTTTAAAGATCAAAAAAGTGATTTATATATTTAAAATAATAACCTATAAATAAATAAAAATAGCATTATGAAATCAAAGATAATATCTATTATAATAAGGTTTATGTTTTGACAAAAAATTATGTCTAATTCAGTATTCTAGAGTTAATGAAAATGAAGAGCTATCTCTTATTTTCACTATTCTCTTAATTCTCTGTAATTGATCATCGAAAATAAGTAGTTAATTTCATGTAATATTTGCATAAATTAATTTAGTAAGCTACACTTATGCAAATGCACTTTTTTTATGTGTATAATACTAATTATAACTAATTAATACTATGTGTATTATTACTAATTATAATAGATAAGGTAAAACTTTTAATAATATAATCTTCGAACAATTTATATACAATTCAGAAAAAGTGAATAAATATTATTGAATTTGATTTTATAATATGGAATATGACACAATTTAAGAGTCTTCATATTATAGGTTTTAATGAGTAGGTATATAAACAGTATATTATAGTGCGGCTGTGTAATGATATAAAGTAGTGCCATTAATTTTTTTTCCATGCCTCGTTCATGCCATCATGAAAATAACTGTTAAGAGAGTGAAATAATTTCGTCGTAATTTATAATTTATACTTAATAATGAGAAAAATCTGCTTTCAAGCACGATCTTGAAAAAGTGCAATTAAAAATAATTGCACTCATTACATTTCAACTTCGACGATAATCGATGTGAAGAATACAAGGAGTTTACAATTTTTTTTTACTGAATTTAAAATCGTTTCAAAAGAGATTTTGATTTAAAATTTTTATTTTTTCTTGCAATTCATCGATATGAGTTTTAAGTTGAATTGCCAGTATACATTTATTTTTAGCACATCCATTTTTATTTGATTGCATGTGTAATAAATAAACTACAATAATAGTTATAACAATTATGAGTTAGTATGATGATTAGCGGTTAAGCATCAAAAAGCTAAGCACTAAAAGCGGATGGTAAGACTACGTTGCCAATCTAGCGCTTCCTGATCGCCCTCTCATGTAAACCTGCTGTTCCTCGGCTAAACATTGTTTCTGGGCACTCCTCAACAATATGCCTCATAGTTTGGACCTGACTACAGTTGCAGAGAGGTGAGCCCACCATTCCCCATTTATGCATTAAATAATTACACCTACCCTGTCCGGTTCTTATGCAGTTAAGCGCAGTCCGTATGGCACGTGGGTATTCGAAACCTGGGACTTATTGGGTTGGATCACTTAAGTTGATTCGTTATTAAGTACCATTCCATCCCTCCAATGTGTTATCCATAAGTGTTTTATTGTGTTTGTATTTTATACTATTTTTTAACATCCATATAAGATGTCTGGATTTAAGAATCAACGAATTCATATAACCACAAAATTTTAAATCATAGTCTATAGGATAATAAATATTGCGATAAGTTTATATGACATATATTATGCAATCATAAAATATTAATTAAAAATAGGGTAGATATATTAATATAAATTACTTAAAATATTTTTTTAAGGTCTGGTCAACAAAACCCTAGCGGTCGCTTCTGCGATATACTGTATTGGCGTTTAATCTTGTAAAAATGCTTGACAAAAATATTACTATATATTAAATAAAAATGCACGAGGAAAAGTACTGGCGTAATATAATAAAAAGTTAACTGTGTGTAATTGTTTAATTAAACGCGAGAGTAAAATAAAAATGTGTATTGTTTAATAAAAAAAATACTTTCATCTGTTTTTTATATTAAAATTTGTATTTTAACATTTATATCACGTTTAGCATTTGATGAGCCTTTTTTTTAACTCATCATGTTGCAATGTGCATAATATAGTACACTTTTTTCTCGTTAGTTAGGTATTATATAATTTAAAAGCAAATGTGATTTTTGTTATCTACATACATGTCATTATAATAATATTATGTATTGTACATATTATGTTTGCTGGGTGGTTTATCCAGAATCTATGTCTGGTCTAAGGGATCGTGTGAAATCCATTTAGCATTGAACAATTTACTTAATTGAACTTGAATTATTCTAAACGTAAATAGGCTTTTATATTTTTAAGATATTAACTATTGTGTAGATATCTTTTGGTATTTTACAAAAATTGAAATTTGTAATAATGTATTCCAATTTTTTTTAAATAGTAATATTTATTACATATGTATAATATGCCTGGTCACAATCATGCATTCGTTTTCAACTGTTTTATACAAATTTTAAATAAAATTAGGAATACAAGTATTAGTTACCTATGTGTGTGTACTTTATTCTTTCTATTACCATTAGGCAAATATGTGTTAGTATAAATCAATCGACTAATTTGCTATAAATGAACGGTATTACTGTTGGATGCTTTTTAGCAATTAAAGGGAATGTAATAAAATATAATTATTCACGTGTTTTTATTAAACATGCACTTTGTTATACATTTATATACGCACAACACACTACAAATTGTTAGTCGAATAATTCTCGCTTACGCTAAAAAAACAGCAATTATTAGGTACAACAGGTATTTTTCATAATTAAAAAAAAAATTTTTTAAAGCATATTATACATATTAGCATATTACATGGTAATATGTTTATACATTTATTAAAAAGTTCGAAAGGAATTGTTTATTTGTAAATTGTTATATGTATTATAAATAACAACAAGATTTTAAACAAAATAATAACAACAATGTACTTTAATATTCAATAAAAGTTAAATACTATTATTATCATTTATTCGGTGGCAAGGCCAATGAAAACTCGATGGTTCCTAGTTAATAAGTATTTAACATAAAGTAAATAACATTACGTACAGCAATCCTAGTGAGTAATAAATTACTCTTCAAACAAATACTTCAACGTATTAAAATGTATTTCAGCTTATACTGTACATCTTGCGGTACACATTTTGAAAAACGTTCTTGTACATGGTACATTTTCTGTCAATAAATAAATCACTTCAATGTGTATACTCTTCGGGAAAACATTCAACCCTGGAACATCAAATATATCCCATTGTCGACGCAATAAAATATTTATTTAATTTGACCCTACTAGATTTTTAAAATACCTTGTAGTCACCAAGTTACGCAGAATTCTTAATCAATTTCAAATTAATGGACGTTTACAACGGAAAAGGAATATAACAACACAATTAGGATGATCTATACTACCAATTATTGACCATGTTATCTTCTCCTGTTTCGTAATCTTGTCTTCCTGACTCAGACTTGCAAATTTTCTTTTTTAATTTTTAAGAAAAAAATAATCACTTAACCGGATTTTTTCAATTTTTAGAAGAATTTTATTTATTATCATTACCTCCTCCAGAAGTGTATCCATTGTACATTATAATTCTATGTACTTTAATACTATGTGTAGGTACATAAATATATTGAAATTATATTAATTGTGTTATTTTATTTATATCAATCATATATTTTGAATTTGTTACGAATTACTAACTTTGACCTAACCTAAATTCCTTTTAGTTACTAAATCAAAACGGGTTTAATGAAAAATGTCAAAATTCCAATCCACTGGAAGGCGAGATACTGAAATAAAATTACAGTTCACAGATGTAGTTTTTAATACTTGGAAATTAATCTTAAATTAAAAAACTAATCACATCATCGTTGTACATTATACAATTTTCAGGTTGTAAATTTTAATTTCTTTATCGCTGTTTTAATAATTAACACTATCATTTTTTGAAACTTTCTTTTTTGACAAATGCAGAGTAGTAGTTTAATAAAACATCAATGTTGTACCTGTGCATTATAATGTGTCATATAAAACAGCAATAAGTATAACTGATGCTATCAAAAAATGTTTGGAATCGAGTTTCAAATTACGATGCGCAAGTTCTTATTACAAAGATCAAACGTTGAGTTGAATGTGCTATTATATTAAATGAAAAGTTAAATTTTATTTTTTAACTTCTATTATTTAATAATAAAATACATTATTTTATTATGCCTTGAAAATACTTTCCAATTTAATATATTTACCCAGATTTGATTTGATTTTCTGAGATCTTATCAAACATAATATATTATTTATATTATTACTCGAGAGATCTCAGACGCTATTTTACTTTTAATGTGTTGTATTTTATTTATTACCTTATAGGTATCTTGGGTCCGTCGACGAGATTGGCACATACTGAGTTCCAACGTTTTTATGTACACAAATGACGATCGATTTCATGTGCTACATGCAGACAACGCAGATAATTGGGACCTGCAAATTAAATATGTACAAAAAAGGGACGCTGGGTCATACGAATGTCAGGTATAATTACGTTAAAATCGAATATTTAATATTTATTCTGTAGCGTCAAAATTTTAATTTATTTGTATATTACAAGAGCCATTGCGCAATAAATTAAAAAACGATTTCGTATCATCAAGTACAATACAAAACAAATCGAAAACCAATCAATGTGATAGACATATTTTAGATAAGGAAAACCGACTCGTTATTTTGTATTATTATGTTCAATAATAAAAAAAATAATAAGTAAAAGTACATTAATTGTACACTCGTAAACATTTGCAAACCATTCGAAACAAATGCTAATAAATCCTGCGTTCTCGTACTTTGTTTAAAAAAAAACATCAATTGTTAATGTAGGTAACAAAAATTGAAACAAAATGATGAATTGTATTAGATAATCGTTTACATTTACTGTCCACTCTTAATCATATTTTGTCTCTGTTGGCTTTCCTAAAAACGATTCAAGCGCGTTAATGTTACGGATTTATATAACTAACAATTTAAAGATAAGCACACGTGTTACTTTAATATTGTAAATCATTGTTTTGATAAAATTCACTTAAGTTCGAGAAGTGTAAACGGGAAACTTTATGACCTTGCCGCTAACTTAGGTTTAGAACAGCACCGTTGTAATTTATAAATACAAATATTACACACAACCATATGTTACCCATAACAATAATTGAACAATAACATAAGACTTTATAACAATATTACTGTTAATGCAACACATTATAAATTATGCTTAAAAATTATATTGGATCTATTATTCTTTTAAAATGATTTTTGAATAATTTTGACCATTAACGTTAAACTAGTTTATTTAGATTTAGACTGCTTAAAAATTACACATAGATATAAAAATTACACAATACAAATTACACACTTTAAAACATAAGTTTGCTTTTATGTATAATTTTGATTAACTATCATACTTGTTAATCGAAATTATGATAAAAATATCTATCAAAGATATTATTATCTAAATAGCAAGAACTTCAACATAAAATCATTAAAATATTAAAATATGGAATATATCATAGGGAGACGTACGCATAGTAAATTTGTTATTTTATCTTTGAGATGAATTTTATTTTATTTTCTCCCAACACAGCTATAGTTAAACACTTTAAAATGTAACATTTAAAGTTTAATTTATGGGTATTTTGATATTAGGTGGCGTTGGGAACAGGCATCGCCTCACATTATTTTAATCTAGAAGTAATTGTACCAACTGCTCGAATATTGGGAAGAGAAGAGTACCACGTGGGTAAAGGAAGCACAATAAATCTTATTTGTGTTATAAAAAATGTAAGTATTTTAAATGATATATTTGTTTAATAGTTTAAATTAAGAAAACAGTAGATAGAGTTTTCGTTACTCCTTATATCACTACTTAGGTGATATAAGATTATATAATGTGACATTATATAATCGTTTTATTTTTTACCTCGCTCTGTTCTATTCTGTTAATAATTTTAATAATTAAAAGAAGGTAAATTTTAAAGTATACAAGCTAGTTTTGCCTTATAATCACTTTCTATATTGTCATTATTTTCTTTTAGTCGCATGAGTTGTACAATAAATATTAAACTTTAGATTTTAAATCAGTTCTTAACAGTATAAAAACTGTTCAACTTTTACGATGAAACGGTTATATTAGACCAATCAAATTGTATTTTTTAACGAACGCTTCAGAACTACCTGGTAAAATAATATCTACAGCAATCGTTATTTTCACACAGTAGTAGTCCTATTGAACAACAATTAAATGTTAGTATTGTAAGGGCACATTCTGATCTCTCAAGTTTTTCTATTTTGTTATGACAGATTGAAATGAAAAAAAATAAACAAATCAATTTCCCCATAAAACAAAAAATATATATAAATATAATATTATATACAAATTTCAATCCAGTTATTATAAATACTTGTATTCATCTCAAAGTTTTTTTTATTCTAAGTGGGTAAAATTTATTTTAAAATGTGTTTTAATTTTTTCGTTCTATTTAAAATTATCCGAAGAAAAATGTTATTCATTAATCACTAAAATGGGCAACTATATAGTAAACTATGTCTTTTTTGGCCAGAACTATGAATAAATATGATCAGCTGTCAAACTGTTCATAAGTCAGCTGATTAACTGCCAGCTGTGATATTTGCGCACGTAGCGCCATTTATTGGAAGAAACATTCACTAACATTTTAAATTTTCCAATTTTTCTTTCCGCTAAAATCTAATTTGGACTATGATGAAAATTAAAAAAAAAATGAGCCAAATCGGTCTAGCCGTTCTTAAGTAATGGCGTGTTCACTTTTCCCACGTACAGCATTTCATTTTTATTTATATAGATACTGCTCTCAAATTAACAATAGTTGTATAGTAATTATTTTAATTAAATAAAAAATTAATTAATTAAAATTATGGCGAATATTTTATTTATAGTTAAACTATCATAAAAATCAATTTGAATTCAAATTATGTTTTTTTTATAATATTATAGCCACTCCTCAATTCGTTCAAATAAAAAAATCACTAAATACATTGAGGGTGTGTCAATATTGATATGACTAGTAATGCGATTTAATTTTGTGCTGTTAAGGGTAAAAAAACTAACAATAGAGATAATAATCATAAAATATGCGCTGTTATCGAAAAAATATTGATTTGATTGCTTATTAGTGCTACGATTTCCTTTATATTGTACATATTCTTCAAATAAAAAATTAAAAAAAAAAACAATTCTTAGCCGTAAGTGGTTTTTTAAATAAATGTCATATTTTGTAAACGTTTGTGTAAAAGTTTTGATGAAGGTATTATTAAATCGGTCGTGCAGAGAGCTATTCATATTAAATTCTTTATCAATATATTTCCAAATGCGTTGGCAACAGAATAAACCCTCATAAAAACTATTGCATGTGTCGTTTATCTTAAATCAATTGCATCAATCATAATATTTTGTTTTCTCAGCATGGTATAAATTAGCCGAATAACAGTAAAATTAATTGAGTTCCATAAATACTATTTGAAAATGATTGAACTTTTCATACATGTCAAAATCATAACATTTAGGTACATTAAAAAACAAATAGGGAGAGAATAATGTATAGAACCCCATTAATAAATTCATAATAATCGGTTTCGAATTATTGTGGTAATACTCAGTTTAGCGGTTTCATATATTTTAATATATTACACCCAATAACAATTAAGTAAATCGTTTTTCATACCCGATGACACGCGTAAAGAAGTCATGACAGTTTTATATTTAGCCCAGAATTATCTGTAATGGTATTTCAACAGTTGACGAGAATCTATAAAAGTTTCTAAACTAACATAAACGGATCCCAGATTTGGGCCAACGACTTCTTTTTTTTGGGTTAGCGTTAAATTCATACTTAAACTTTATAGACACATTTTTGTCAGACCATTAAAGGCTCATAACGATGAACTGATCAAAACCAGCGCGTGTGTAATCCCAGCGCATGCACAACTTTGCACCCGTTCGGTTAGCTGTTAACCCCATATAAATTGAATTTAACGGAAGAACTTGCCCACATAAATGGTATGTAAAAAAAAAAAAAAATGACACATAGAAATGAGCTCTCGCTCGACATTGCTAGTACTGAATTCACCGAATCTATCAGTTGTTCAGCATGAACGATGACAATATAAAGTGTTGCTCGGTGACAGACATTGTATCTACTTGAATTTATCTTTGTTCAGCTGTGTGGATTTTGTTTTATTGTTAACCAATATATAGAAAAATTTCAATATCTTATACATGATCTTTGCTATGAATTCTATGAATTTTTACTTGATAAATTTAATTTAAAAAAAGTAAATGTATTTCATAATAGTTTTAAATAAGCGGTTAACTCATGTTTCCGTGTACTCTAACCTATTCGAGAAGAACTGTAATTGTATTGCAATATTATGTAATGAAATTGAATTTTTTTGATTTATTAAGTGTAAACCGTTTTCAATATTCGTTTTATTTGATTGATTAATGTGGCATTTTTCCTGAACTTTACATTTGTTCTACAGATAAATTATAAATATCTCAAAAGTCAAGTATAACGTTATTCTTCTTGACAGTGAATTGTCTATTTATTATATGATTTCCTATCGAATGTCTCATTGTTATGCTTTCAAAATATTTATGTTAGTTCACGTTTCAATAACTTATTATAATACCTAATACCTATAAAATAAGGGATCGTTTTTAATTTTTGCTATAAATCATTGCAGTCTCTATTCTCCCTAGTGATAAATCGTTATATTTCGTATACTTATTATTGGATGCATCAAACTACTATTTATTTTTAAAAAAATAAGCTTTTTAATAAGAATATTAAAAAAAAGCCTTATCAGTTTGTATTTTAGTAGTTAATAATTATTAGTTTATTCATGACATGGAACAAATATTTGTTAAATTAATTGGCGTTATTAATATCATATTAATGTATGCGATATTATTGTCTTTATAATTACAAAGCTAAATTGTTGTGAACCATAATAGTTATAGCAATACGATATCAATAGTTTTCTATTGTGCAATCATATTACCACATTAAAAGTAGAAATTTATGGTATGAATTCTACAATTGGATCACGTATAAATATAAATTATTAGTTAACAAAAATGTATTTTATTTTTCTTGCGCAGGAGTGGTTGCCAGATTTATAGCTTACGTATCATTGAAGTTTTATTACATACCTACCTATCTTGGTTGTTGAAAATTATTATGAAAAACTTACAAAATACGCAAATGTGAAATGTAAAATTAAAAAAATGCTTAAAAATCACTTTATAAACTAAATAATTTAATTTTTAAATTTTATTTATGTAGGAAACATGATAAAATAATAGTACATAATACATAAATTGTTGTAACACATTTTATGGTATCTTATGCCAACTGTTACTTGTTGGGTAGAGTTTATTTTAAAATAAAGCGAATTCAAGAAATGAACTTAATATTTACATAAAACAATGTGTGTCTATATCTTCACGTTGTTTTTTTGTTTAACACATACAAGAAAGTTCAAAAGTATTACTCGCACGTAAACTTTAAAAGTAGTATTTCGATTTTCTGATTCGTTCCTGAGGTGTGGGAATTAGGATTACGTTTTTCATTTTAAAATAATTTTATGAAATAACAGTTTTATTTAATTTTATTATTCAGAAAATTCGCATTATTCCCACGCAAATTCCGTACACAAAACTCCAACACACCAAACAGTATGTCGCCAAACGTTATATCACAGCTGTTGTTAAATAAATAAGGTAGTTTCAGATATCGCTCAGATAAGAACTGAATAAACTGATGTAACCGTTTTATAAATTCGTTTTCAATCAATGCGTGTTTTGAGAATATAAATGTATGTATAAGATTTTTAGAATATCATGGTACAAAACCATATAGTTATTTCATTTGCAAAAACAAATATTGTAAATTATATAGACATAGTATTCGATGGAAACTACTGTAATCACTTTTATTGAATTTTACAAATCACACGTAACATTATGAAAGGTAAAGCAGTTGTTTATGTGGACTAGTGAATCAATAGATGTTTAACGGTTCGTTAAACATAATTAAAGCAGACATTCGCGGTCTCGGTTTGGTCACGGTCAAGGATTATGACGTATTATTCACAAACAATCAAATCTAGACAGTCCATTGTGAAAAATTGATGACACCGACCAAGACTAGCGCGTTGATTGATTCACACTAGGCAGTCTCGATCAAAAAGCTCGTGATCGCCCGTCGACCGATCGAGACCTGACCTGACCTGACCGTGATCGGACCGAACCGAGACCGCGAATGTGAATTGTGCTTTAGTGGCTCATGTTCGGTCCATTTATTTTTAATAAACCATTACATTTTTTTGTGCAACCGCCAACCTAGTGTAAATATTGCTAACATTTAGAACTATCTGTTTTGCAATAAAGGAGTTTTAAAAAAATATTTTGTTCTATTGTTTAAATTTCATTATTTACTAGCTGTTGCCTGTTTACCTACTATATATATATACATATATTGTATTAATAATTACTTACTAGTTATTGCGAACATTGTCAGTATACCATACTCACATATAATATTTTGAAAACTACAAACACCAATAACTATATCTGTGGCTTGGAGCAAGAAGGGCCAATGTCACTTTTTGCAACTTTCGGAAAATGAGCTTTGAAGTTTTTATTTTCCATTAGGCTCTATGTTAATTCTTTTTATCAAACTATTCATGAGTAATTCATTTTTTGGCCTCAGAGTGTGATTTTTTCACAGTATATAAAGAGTTATTCAATTTTTGCAATTAGCGGACTAACTCGTTTATGCACAAAATTGACATTGGCCCTTCTTGCTCCAAGCCACAGATATATTAAAATGTTTTAATTTTTATTATAAAAACAATATAAACAATTTCATAGTATGATGTATAAATATTTATAATTTGAAAATTGAGTGGTACTAAAAATAGTATAATTCTATAAAAATTAGTAAAAAAAATCAGTTTTTAATCCGATATTTGATACATTAGGTAAGTTATTTACCTAATTAAAACAAAACCAAATTATACTAATAGACATTAAGTTTTCAATATACTTTGATTATTATGAGTCAGATTTTAATTATTTTGCAATGAATACACTATGAATTAGTTAAATAAAAATCGAACCCTCTCTGGAACACCTAATTTTCTTTGTCGCCCTTTTACTTTGCATAATATACTCTACACATTTATATAAAATTATTTATGATTGATAATTGATAAAAAAATTATCAAAATAAAAAAAAGGAGGCGCTTAATCATAATATTTGAATTATTTTCTGACATCTTACATAGACTTTTCAACCGAATTTTAATTCTAAAATGTATAATGTGTTTATTTACGATTTTAATTTATCGTTTGTGTGTTTCACAACCGTTAAACGTCAAAAAATTATTAACAAAACTGTCATCATTACACTGTAATGTGACGAAAATCAAAATGACAGCGTAAGATAGTCAGCGAAAATTATAATGGACTTTTTCGTTGCAAAGCTGTCGATACAAGAGGATAGCAAAAGAAATTATACTCCGATTATAGACGACATCCTGAGTGGTGGAGAAATGGGTTTGCCATGTTTGCAAAGTAATCCGTATTCAGTGATTTTACCATTATTTAAAGAAAACAAGCTATCAAAACAAGGCAAGCATACGAACCGTTTACCGCGTGTGGGTGTTATAATATCCAAATTTTACCTTAAAAATTTTTAATTAATTTTATCGGGTAAAATGCATTATAAAATTTCTTTTAAATATTAAAGTGCGTTTATTAGAACAAATATGATATTATTTAGTAACAAAATAAAAATTGAACAAGTTATTAAAGAAAGGGCACATAGGGCCTGTTATGCTTGGAGACCTTAATATAGAGTTGAGAAATATTTGTGGATATTTGGCATCAGTTTTGAAGAAAAGCGGCGGAATCTAAGGAAGTGGCATAAAATATAGTTGGATAAGGTGGAAAGAGGTAACATACTTGTTACAACTTATATATCATGCAAATTGTGATGTTTAGAATGAACAGGAATTCGTTTGAAACTGTAGTGAGCTTTTACCATTGGTGCGTAGGAAAAACTGTATATCATGGAATGAAAGAGAAATAATTAATTATTGAATACTAAGCAGTAATATCGTAAAACAAAAACGATGCAATTCTGTAAACAGCTACTGGCATACAATGCGTTTTATTCCAACCAATTCGTATAAATTAGGTTAGGTAAGGTTGGAAAATTTATATTTCTTTTATGAAAATTACTGAATATAGTAGGCGTGCAAGTCTATTTCATAAAATTGTAAGTCAACCAATGAATGACCGAGAATGTAACCAAAATATAATATAGCCTGTTAATCTTTGAAAACAAAAAATTTTTAATTGGCTACTGTGACAACTACGTTTGTTTTAATTATTCTATGTTTAATGGGCCTTAAGAACAGTTTATGGATTGTTCAATATTGTTTTTATGCACAGACTATAACCCCATGTATGTTTCTCTTTTATATATTTATTTTTATTATCGTGTAAGTTTATATGTTACTCCTACTACAATATATCATCAAATCGGTTAATGTCTTATCATATACACTATCGAATTTCAACATTATCAAGATAACATTGGTTATCTTTATTAATAAAATAAAACAAGATTATTTCTTACAACTTTTATGGACTAACTTATGAAGGCGAAAATAAAGCGTTGGCTATTGAGGCTCTCTACCGTATGGTATGAAATTCACATACTATGAATACAGCTTTTAATTCTAATTTTTTTTATCATTTTACATTTATGTGTACTTAGTACAATATAATATAATACACGATTTTTTATTAACAAATATTAAAGTATTTTAGTTTCTATCTATGTATAATGATACCAATTCGTACCCTAGTGGACTTTGGCTTCAAAAAAAGTTTCCCTGATTAATTTTTTTTCACCGCGAATTTTATAAGCTTTCCGAATAATCTACCTAAGATTTAGGCTAGTTAACTGACAGATTTGATTTGATGGTTATTATTAAAAAAACCAACAAAAAGTTGTGTACGAGCATGTTATGGAACTAAACCAGAACAACTTTTAATCTTATATTTAGAGTCTAAAAACTACGGCTAAAAAAAGAAATAATAAAAAAAGTTTCCACCCTTTTTTAAAAGAAAAATGTGTGTAATTTGATATTGAAAAATAAGTAAATTGTTTGGGTGTATCCTTGTCTTAGATGGGGAAGGGGTAAATTGTTTTTATTTTTGGCCTTATAAAGAAACTTTTGTAAACAATTTCCACATCGAAGCTAAAACAAATAAAAAAATTTTAAATTCGAATAACTATTATAGACTTCATGAGTACCTATACCAAAAAAATGTATAAATAATGTCAATTTTAGTTGAAAATTAAGGTATACAATTTTTTATTACTTTTTTTCAGCTAACAATTACTTATGTTTACGAATAAATTATATCTCTTTTTTATAGTTTAAATAGTTAATACTTTTAATAATACTAGCATTGATGGACTTTTAAAATTGGTTTCTACACAGTAAAGGCATAATTTACTATAAACTGTTCGGAGAAACTACACCGTTGTAAAAGGAACTGCAGTAAAACTCGTTTTATGAGATTGTGGCAAAGTTCTGTTCATAAAAAAGTGGCATTTAACTGACTGAACATTTTCGCGTATTGGGCAACAACAATATTTGTTTTGGAAACTTTTTTATTCTTAACGTAATATCAATAATATATTCGAGAAAGGTTTATTTGCCAACCAATATTTATACAGCAGTCTTTCTTTTTTTAATTTCTACATTCCTGGTATTTTTTATATTATGCACTATTTGGCTTGCACCGTTCGTTGTTTACAAAAAAAATACACTTTTTATTGTTTTAAATTTTATGAAACCTGTTTTTTCTGTTATTTTTTTTATCATAACGCAATTATATTCCAATAAAAATGTTTTCAAAATAGTTTATACTAGCTCACTGGTATAATGCAGTTATAAAGAATAAGGTAAAGAGTCGTTCTTTGATAAAAAATAGTATCATATTATTAAAGCGGGTGATTCTTTCAATTGACAACACCAATTTTCCCTTGAAAATTATTGCAATTTTATAATATTTCTTTTAGGAAATAATTTTGTTCACGCTATATTACAATGTTAGATAATATTCAATTTTTTCCTTTTTTTGGTATTTAAATAGATCAACAACTAAACATAAATGGCACCGTATACATTTAATACATTTTTAAATTAAGAATAATTTTATACCTACAAATTTAGAAGGGTTCTGTGCAGAGTTATTTTTATCTGCGCACATTACTCAACCCGCACTCTACCTCTCGTCCTACATTTTAAACTTAAGATCTTTATAAATAATTATTCAAAATGGGTCATCGACCAGTCAAACTTTTCAGTCATCATTGTTAATTTAAAATTCAATTAAATATAATATAAAATTTTAGTATTTATAAGTTTCAAAAAATGATAAAGCTCTAGAAAATACTAAAAAAGATACAAACTTAAATATTGTATTAGTGTAATATAAATTAAAAAAAAACATTTTAAAAAGAAAAACTACAAAAATTGCAATTATTATAAGTTTAAATTAGTATTGGGGCGTCAAAAGAATCACCCGATATGCCTCGAGATAAATTAAGACAGCTAAAAATTGGTCAATGTATGATATTGTTTAACAGTTAATTTAAATTAGTAAAAAAATAAATTGTGTTAAACGAATTTTCGTCTAAAATATTTTGTTTTGATACTTCAAATACATCAATTATAGTTTACTATTGTTTTTATTTTTGTTATAATTAATATAATTGTATTTCGAATAATTTATTCAAAGAAATTTGCCTCCAATCTGACCCAAACGTAGTTTTACAAATTTACACCGATAATAATTAAATTCTGAAGTTTTTATAATGGAATAAAAACTTAGTAGGATAAAAAAATTAGTCGATAGTTTGACAACTACTATTATTGCGGTTATTATATTATCACCGGTTATTGGACGTTATTTCTATTCTGTTATAAGGTTTTTTTATGCATCCATTAAACAAGAAAAATATTACACTTCGGTTATAACACGCGCTGTTAATGAAATTTAACATCATTACGGGGTTTTATATGTAAACTAATAATTATGATACTATGTTTTAAAATATTCTCTTGTTTTTTTCTCTTCGAGTAGTTCTATTATGTCCTTTTTACATTTTCCGTTATTATACGTTTGCGATTTTGAATGAGTCCTTTAATCAGGATCGATCATTCGCTACTTGTTAAATATTCTGAATATTATATTGCGTACGTAAAGTATATTGAGTTTTATAATGCCAAAAAAATGTAGTTCAAATTCCATCGAATCGTTTACTCAGAACTTCTTTTATCGTGAAATCCATAAAATATATAGTTTTACTCACAAGGTAGTTTAATTCAATTTTATTTTTTCTAATAGAGTCAGCAAGGTGAAAAATGTTGGGGGTTTTGTATTAATGACGTTCCAGTAGTGTTTGCTGATGACAGAACAATTTTACAGGGTTCGTTGTTGACCAGTAACGTGGTGTGGATCCACAATGGCCGGCCAATCGATAATTCGTCCAACAACAAAAACGATTACCGTGAGGTCAAAACCGAAATCTTACAGCCAGACAACACCGTGCAGAGTAGATTGTTCATCAGAGGAGCGTCTCCGTCAGCACTGGGCAACTATACGTGCTCGGCGCCTAACACCGAGTCCGACACTGTCAACGTGTACGTGAGCGAAGGTAAAGACATTTTTATATTATTATTATATTATATATACACCGTTAGCTCAGTTACACTTGTATTTTATTTCAATTTATCACCAAATCTCACAACTAAAGCGAACGGCATCATTGAACTAAAATAAAGTAATGACATGGGTATATTATTGTTATCGAATTATTAGGTATTAGCTGGTGCTGACAAAAAATAATATGTTATACTTAACAATCCGTTTGTTTGTTTGAGAAATAAGCGATACTTTTATAAAATATGAATTCATTTAAAACACGCAATACGTCTTGTAGTATTGATAAAATTATTGTTACTGTGGTATGCATAATGTTAGTTTAGTTCAAACATACTGATATGGGTACGAAAAAAAGAAAAAGAAATCTCTGCCTGTATGGACATTATAATAGACTGTAGGTGCTATATAATAATTTTTAGTGACATTATAATTATTACCTGTATGGCTTTATCCATATAAATTATAACACATTGCCAATCTTCTTCCGAAGCCAGGTATGCAAAAAACTAGAGTGATTTCGATTACTAAGTTATAAAGAAATTAATATAAATTGAATTTGTCTCTTTTAAAATAAAACAGATTTTTTCGTACTGAATATTCAGGCCGTAATATCTTAATGAGAGTAAAATATTTAACTAAACTATAGTGGTCCCATTAAATTAATAATAATTATTAATTCAAAAACCAATGACGGAATTGTAAAACGAGGGCAAACTCGTATTCATTTTATAAACATGGCATTTGTTCTATAAAGTAAACAAATGTTTTTAACCGAATCTCGTAGACCGATTTCTAATTGAAAGTAGAAGTTTAATAAATAGTATCTTTTTCTTTTATCATTTAAAATAAACTAAATATCTCATCGATATAAAGTAATGTTTAAGGTTATCCTTTTCCTATGGTAAATTATTTGGTAAGACAATACAAACACATAAACAAGTTTAATTATTATTACCATCATATCATAATGTAGCTTAACAGGCCATGAAGGCCCAACGCTGCCATCGTGAGATTATTGAAATTATTATTATATTATTAAAAATATTTATTTAACTTTATTGGATTTACTAAAAAAATATATAAAGTGGTACACTTTCCCGGTTCCATTTTCCCATTTGAGTTCGTGAAGACGGTTATTCGTTGTATCACTCGCTCGTTAACTTTAGTGTAAAACAATTAATTGATAGTTAGATGGGTAAAAAAAATAGTACCCATGTCAGGAAAAACGCCATGTTAATAGACGGGTCATGTTAAATCCGTATTCTGTTTCATGTATGGACGGACACAATGGTACATTTCAATTTAATTGAACTTCAAAAAAAAAAAAAGGAAATAATAATAATGGTTGTTTGTTACAAGAAACAGTTTTTAAAAAAGTTCCAGTTCTTCTACCGATATAAATAACATTAAAATTGATCACAAATCAAATACAATAAACAATCAACAATACTACTTTGTTTTTCAGTGTCACAAGCTGATGGATAAATCAGTACACTGATTTTTCACTTAGTAAATAAATAAAAAAAATAACGGAAAACATAAAATGCAATATTTCAAAATATAATAAAAAACGAATTCAACTACTCATACCGGATTAACATAGATGCGTCAAAAACACCCGATGCAACTATCGCTCATAAATTGTAAAATAAAAAAAAAATAAAGTCCCGCCCTTTTTTTTAGCAGATACGTTGTAGAAATCACGTTTTTTCTCGAAACAACATTTATCGTGCATCCCAACATAATGTCCTAATCCTCATGTTAGTAAGTGTCTCGATGCATCACGAGCTGAATTACATCAAATAAATTCACTGTGAAACGATCGAATTTAAGAGCACAATATTGTTCATCGATGTAAACAAAAACAAAGTCCTGTTTTTCTCGGACAACTGTGTATGGCTTAAAAAAAAAGTGTCATGCCCTATGTGTACATGGGTGCATACAACATGTATTATAGACACAATTGAATGGCGGATAGAATGTATTAAATATTTTGCAGTTGTTCTGACGCAATTATTGGTAAAATTATGTACGATTAAATTATTAGAGGAAAAGTGAATACGAGAGTGAGCAGTAGAATATTACAGTGGAAAGGTGTGCTACACGGGTGGAGGCGATAATGATTCATAATTCACTGACGCCAGCAGTCAGCAGGTTCGATCGCAAAAGGCAGAAGGGCTAATGCGCTGTGATAAATTTAATAACGAATGCAAAAGACCCTGTGATGATGTAAAATGGCTCTGTGGAATCCACTTTAATGTAGATTTTCGACGGTCGATTAAACCTAGTCTGGATTCCTGGGCATAATATAAGCGACGAGTTTCGTCACCAGATTCCTTTGTGTGCGATTAACAAACGGTACACTGCCACTGCTGTCTGCTATTTATATATATATATATATATATATATATATATATATATATATATATATATAAAATCGTTTACCACCGAATCAGGTCTATTGACCGTGACTTGATGAAAAAAAAACATATATACAACTCAGCCAATTGATCCATTTTTTAAATATTGAAAATGAGTACACGCACTGGGCTAAAAAGGTCAGTGCTACTTTGCAGTGGTAATGGGAATACAAAAATTAGGGTTATCACCAAAAAACCCAATTTTAGTAATTTAATTTTATAAAATATACAAAATATTATTACAGTTGTTGGTTACTTACAATTTTGTTGGTTCTAAAAGGTCCCAAGATATGCTTGACTCCGAGATAAAGACTAAAATCCGTTTAATGTTTTTTTTTTTTAAATCTAGGTATTGAACAACCACTTAAAGTAAAGAAACCGACTAACTGTATGGTATTGGAAGTATTCAAAATTATGAATGTTCAAAATTTACAAAACTTTATACATTTCTTGCGATAAATTGTTACTGTTTTATCCCACACGATAAAAGGATGATAATAGGTATGCCTATTGGTTATTTATTTATATTAGCAGTCAAAATGCAGCTCATTGACCAATATTGTTTGCAATCAATTCACCGCTATCCAATTCATTATTAACCAGCGGCATACGTTTAAAACAACGTGTGCTACAACATATAAGTATAAAATCGTAGAGGTAATATTAATTACAAATTTTTATAGTTAAAAATATCACACGAATATATTTTATACAAATTGATCCGGCTATCTATGAGAACCAGACGCGCGATAAAATAGTAACCAGCATAGTTTTGACGTTTAATACACACAGTGGTATTAATTAATGGTGTCGTTGGCTGGAAGTCTATTTCGACGACGCCCTGTATAGTACCACTAAATTTAAAAAGTTCACAATAATTCTGGTAATATTATATTGTTACAAGCGGTAAACAGTCTTCACTAGCAAATATCATATAGACGATCGATGTTGTATATGTATATAATATTTTATTATAATAACATTAATCTAACAGCTAACATTGCTGCCTAATTAATTAATTGATGGAACGTGGTTCGCGAAAATATGGATGTGAAACGCAGCAAATTTTGAATTATTCAGCTTTTATTAGAATGTAATTTGCGCCATAAGGTATAATGCTAAATTATATTACGGTATACAATCGATTCAGCAATTACTCAAATTATCAGTGTTTACTATGATGCGGTATGGTATATATAAAGCATACATCGTGGAAAATAAATTGGATAAAAGGACAACGTTCAATATCAAACCCGTGTATGTACTAGTTGAGTATACAATAAATGATGAGTCTAATGAAAAATAAAAAGGTGTCGTTATTGAAAGCAAAATGAAAACAAAAAGTGATACAAGATGAGAAATGGCATTCGTAGTATTGAGATTTTGTCTTCCCCACCTGACAATGTAATGCATGATTCGTTCGAGGGAAATTGTCAAAAACATTTTCATTTGATAAAAACATTATGTTCGTTAAGCTAGTTTTTTGACATCCATTTCTTCACCCTAATAAAACATATTGACTACTTTATTTTCAGAACTAATTATAGTAGAGCAATTTAAAACTCGAATAATGAAACATAAACCACTTTAACAGTAAAAAATTAGAAATTTTAAAAAATCAATAGGTAATACTACTAATTGTAAAGCTGAACCGTTATGTAGTTGCATTTTCATTTTGTAGAGTGATTTTGAGTTTGTGCTTTTCTTCAGGTATAATTCACAAAGAAAAATACATTTATTAATTTTTTCAAAATAACTTGAGTGAGTTATTACATGACAAATTATTAAAAACCTTTACTCAAAGAAAAAAAAAGAGTACTTGATTTGTAATCGTTTTATAGCTAGAATGTTGATTTTAAAAAAAAGTTCTAACAAACTTTTATGGTTATCATTTGTGAAAATCTATGTAAAAACAGATTAAAAAATAACTTGCATCAGTCATGAAAAAACTACTTTTACTACTTTATTGTGTTAATTTCAGAATATACAGTGCTCAGTAAATCTATAAAATACAAAACTTGTATACTTTTAAAATAAAAAGTATACAAGTTAAAAATAAAGTATGAAGACTAGCAAGTTGCACCTGTTTAGCGATTTTCAACGAGTATTTTATTTTTTATTTGTAAGCGTTTTTAAGGGCACAATGAGCAACTAAATGGTCTATAAATTATAAGGAAACGTTTAAAACTTTAAATGAAATTGAGCAAACATTGCGCTCTTTAATGCTTTAATAGTCTACTCTACAATAACCGAAAGCAAAGTAATTATCAAAAATGAAATTCTTAGTTGTCTGACTAACTTGCATATATTTCACAAAATATACTATAAAGTTTATGTAACACGAAGGGTAATTCGTTATAATGAAATGTCAGAAACTATATCATAGATAAACAAATTAAAAATAAAGAATAAAGCTTATCAGCGCACTTAAAGAGAACGGAAAACGCTATTTATTAAGGGGCAAATGATAGGCAATATTTGACAAAAATTGATCTAATAGTAATTTTTCATAATATGCCTACTAATTTCAAGGTGAACATAATTACAATTTTCTAATTAAAATACTTTTAAAGTTATTTTTCTCAGCATTATGACGAAAGTTTAATACAAAATCACTTTTGTAGAAGTCTGGCGTATCTATTGGACAGATTTCAAGTTTTTTTTTATGCGAAGCTTACTATTTTTTTTATGGGGGCTAAAAAGCCGATTTTCGATTTATCGATTAAAAAAGTAGTTAGATATATTAGAAAAAAACTATATGAAAGTAAAAATAAAAATGCTTATAAATATTTGTTGATAACAAAAATAAAAAATCTGCCTTTTAGCCCCCATAGAGAAGATGTTAAACTATAAAACAAACAAACACATTATTGAAATCGGTTCGGTGTATACTTTAGGAAGTGACTTCGCGTTTTAGTCTTTATTGGCAAGAAAATTGACGCTTTCCGTTCCCGTTAATGAAAATAATAAATAATTAATATGTATAAACACCAAGAAGAAACAATGTTTCATTAAAGAACGACATAATACCTGAGTATTACTACATTGTTGCACATCCATAGATATTCTTGAATAAACTGTATAAAAGCTGAATAGGTTTTAATGCGATTGTAAACTGGCAGCCTGTATTAACTTTCTTGTCGACTGCTAGTACATGTCATATAATACATTTATCAGAATTGTAAAAAACAAAATTCCATATAATATATAATATACATCATATGAACTTATTATTACTTGAGTGACTTAAACATATAAAACAAATATCTAAGAAAGGTTTTACAGAGTTTTTAATTATAACATTTACATTTAATATTTAATTTATCATACTATTGTAATGTTAATCATATTTCTTTTGAGTTTTTCGTAAATAACATTTGATAATAAATTAGTTTTATGGACTAATTTAAAAGGTCAAATACAAAAAGTGCTTTTCGGAGAAAAATTATCATAAGCTTATGTACAAGCTATTTAAATTTTCTGTTTGATTCATTAGCCATATTACTTCCTAAATAATTTATATCGTGCCCAAATGTTTAGAAATAAGTTATATGTACACATCTTATAGACAGAATCCTTAATATATTTATGCGAATTGACTAAAATCTCTTAAGTATGTACCTCGTTACTATTAGAATTTAAAATATAAAAACTTCAGTGTAAAATTATTGCATTCTCAATTAAACTTCACCATTTTGCTAGAAAATGAAGATCCGACTTTATTTTAAAACTGGTATTAAATTTTAAAATTTCTTAAGCTTTGTAATTTATAAAAATATATATTTTTAAAAGTTCTAATCGAGTTCTAACGAGGAGTTCTGTAGCGGTATATTATGGTTAGGTTATTATCAAGACATATTTTAACAAAAGAGTTGTTTACTTGAGTGTAATCAGTCATGATTTAAAAAAAAAACAATTTTAAGAGATTTTATTTTAGCTTTGCTATGTTTAGAATCGCCTTGTATTTTGCTTTACATTTTTATATGTTTAATGTATATAACTTCAACCTTTAACTTTAAAATGTAGGAACTTTGATGCAGTAGAGCAGAACACCTTTAATGATCAGTGTTTATAGCTATAATCGTTTTGGATGATATCTTATGCAAGTTGGATTCTCATAGTTTAAACAATGTAAAACGAGTATTATATTATACTATCATAATACTATTATATTATATTATCTTTTATGTGTATGACAAATAAAGATAAAATACAAAATAAACATCCACATTGGGAGTTCGAACCATAGTCAATTATGATTAACCATACTTAGGTAATAATTGACAAATTACCTTTGTATTAACTCTGTGGATAGGTAAAAGTTTTTGATTTCCAGTATAATGTTCTGTATTTCCAAACAACAATTAGGATTCTAAATAAGTCCCATATACATGATAATATATTCATCTACTCCATCATATCCTTCAAATGAGGTAGTTGTGAATACTAGTTTGAAGTTTTGATAAAATTAGCCTCGAACTCAGCAACATGGTATAAACTTGCAGCGTGATTCAACTGTGGTTTGTTTATAATTGAAACAGAGTGAGGCGTGTAAGTATTTGATTCTCTATGCTTACTATCATTACCATTATTTACTCAGCATTAAGATTTTATGTCACATACTCCAACTAAGTGTACACGTGCATTTGTTGCAATTAAACCTGTAAATTGTACGTGATTTGGTATGATCTTACCTGATTCGACATCATATACAAAGATAACGACTATTGTTGTTAGTACGTAGAAGAAAATGTTTGGCTTTTTAGCAGAAATATGATTAAGTTTGCCTAAGACATTTTAATAATGTATCTTTAAAACATTTATCAATATTAATCACAAAATATAAATAAACAAAGATGTATATTTTTCGATGAAGTTCCTATCAGTCTATTTATTTAACGTAGGGTCACAGTAAAATATAGTTAATAATAATTGCAAGTATTGCGTACTCAGAGTCGGATTAGCAGTTGTCATATTTATGCTCTAATTAGGGAAATGTATAATCCACAGAGATGAACAGTTTACAATACAGCAAAGAAAATTAATAACACTAAAAAGCTATACTGTTTCTTAACAGAAAAAACGTAAGAGAACTGGCGATTTAATTTTTTTTATGTTAATCAAATCTTAGGGAACGAAAAAACTAAAAAAATTATTTTTTAATGGTAATAATTATTCAGTATAAATAAGAGAGAAATCTCTACCGAAGTATTTTAGAATATGTTTACCCACCAATCTGGTGAATCCCGATGAATAATAAATAAACTAATATTACTCCCCTGATAATATAATTGTTTCAATAAGATATGTATTAATAATAATAATTTACCTAGCCATACACGCGAGAACTGATTCGTGTATGAAAATAGACTCTTTGATTAAACTTTATTAAGTTCTATGTGTGTAATATAATCGGATAGCAATTACACCGTAAGGGACGTACAAATGGAATAGATTGTTATTTATCGGCTTACCTAATACTAATTTTACCTAAACCTTTGATCAGTGAAAATAAGCGGCGTATTTAATCGACGGTGCGCGATGGTATAAATCACACAAATCCTGAGCATGGTTTACATTTACCAATGTTTGCTTCTGAAAGTTCAAAACCAGCAGTACTAACAGCCATTCTTAACGTTTATATGCGAGATAACCTTTACGCTGTTCTCGGTAGAACTTGTTTGATTCCGTATTATTACTATTCTTATTATAATATTTTAAGATTCCACGTTTTACGATAACATCCAATGGCCTTATGGGTTTCCGATATAGGTATTAGTATAAACCTCATGTTCATTGGGCGTGTAATTGTCGCAGGTCATTTGAATTTCTGGTCGTAAAATCGTCGTCAGGATATTTTTTTACGAGCTGATAGTCTGACTATTATAATATTTGGCACGCTCGAAATCCCGACCAGGCGCCACGACAACAGCCGGACATTACAACCGTAAATAATCAATTACATCCTCTTAAAGTACCGGAATTCCTGTGCTGTGGCTCCGCCGTGTTATTTTAGTCCAACTTTAATATTTTACGGGCTACAAAATCAATATCTATACGGATTAGTAAGTCTTGTTTCTCCATCATATCCAAAAAATTTTTACTACAAATCGATAATGATGATAATCCTTAAGTTGAATAACAATAAGCTCACATCTCACTTTCTGCTAAATCTAAGAATACGGTATCCTTATATTATAGCCAATGAAATTCAGTTATAATGCTTATAAGACAACAACCCCCCTTGGATAGTGAAAACATAATAAGATACATGAGGGTGTCAACACTATAGTGGTATAAGTCAATTTAATCTTAATTAGAGAAAAACAAGGTTTGATAAAAACGTTTGTATAATAAGCTTGTATTGTACTACCATTTACTGGTAGAGGTTTATGGCTTAGTTCACTTTACCTTTCGATAAATTGACTTCTTGAAATATGCTTACAATACTTAACTCAACTTTTACAAAAATGTGATTTACACCTCTATGGCCTTAACTCCCCTCAAATGTACAACAAATTTGGCATATAACCTGCTATAGATACACTGTAGGTAGCATCCGGCATTCAGTAGATATGACTACAAAACTTTAAAAAATAAACAAAACTTGAAAATATTTATCAAGACTTGGTTATTAAGTTCATAATACAAATTTAATGGGATGAAAATAATAATAGTTGAAAATTCAGTATTACTCAGATAAGATATTAAGCCTAAATCAAGTAACGTTTTACTGGTTTTCTAGGTGAATAACCTAAATTCTAAAATATAAACTACAATTTATGTGTACAATTTTTGGTTTTAAGTTGCTTAAAACTTTTAGACAATTTTCAAAATTAACATATTGTTGGAAAGGTTGTAAAGGGACCCGGCCGAACCTTTAAAATCAATAACTATGGTCGTAGAGCGAAGGGATGGAGAGTTATTTTAACATATTATTATATTATGATAGATTTACAATTTATATCATCGGCAATTTAAATAATATCTACTATAGGATAATATATTATAATACTCACATTGTTCCCGCCACAAAGCGGGAAGACAAAAATAACCAACAAATAAATTACGGTGTAGTTTTCCGTTGTTGTGGTTCTTTCTGCGGTGCGACCGTTTTTGGTGTGTATTATAATAAAACTGCGGCCGACCAATGAGAAGCGAGCAGCGTTACCACCGCCAATAGCAACAGTGCCAAGTTATTTTATGTAGGTAGATTAGGTAAAACGGAATGGCACAGCTTGTATTATAGGTTCAAATATCAGAATTTATTGTACTTCGTAATTTAGATATTATTATTGTCTTGCCTTTCCTGTGTATAACGATGGAAATAATTTTTATCACTAACTACCTTTTTTTAGGCCTTCAAAATAGAAAAATTATTTTAATGACCTTGATGATAAACTATTAGTATATGTGTTAAACAATTGTTGGAATTGATTGATTTTGAACTAGAATACATCGATGACCGGAATCATCCATTAACTCCAATCCAACAACTTTTAATTACATTAAGATTTTACAATCTTATCTGTTATCAGATATCTTGATAACCAATGAGAACGTTGGAATCGAGGTAACCGCTTTGGTAACGTTTTGTTATAGAATTTAACAATAATAATGTTATGGTGAAACTTATTTCACTTAACCAGATGTTAAATTTAAATTAATTGTTAACTAACATTGTGTAAAGAGTGTATTTAACAATAGTTTGTGAAACCGGCTGATTATCTTTTAATTATAACTTTACTGATCATTAGTGCCTACGCCTACAGGCAATATCAAAATATAAACTTGTATATTTTGTCGGTTTAGGAATTATGTAGTTGTAATATTGTCTGGGCCACATAGAAATGTCAAAACATATTAGAACCAACAACCTTAAATGACTCTTATAAACGAACAATGATTATTTAGTCAATTCCATTCGAGTAAATCACTTGATCAAATTTGACAATCGTGTAACTATCACACACTGCGTATTTGCTGTACAAAATGTAATAATGAAAATTTGATATACATAAAACTATTTGGGTGGTAGATATTTAATTTTCTAATAGTTATAAAAACAGACTTGGTGTTTTTCTATAAGAAAATTAAATGTTTTGGTGTCGTAGATTGGGTTATTAATTAGCACGTACCTACATATGTGCGTTTTTAATGTATTTACAAAACGTTGCGGTTTTGGTTTAAAACAAACAAATATTTATTATAAATGAATTAATGGACAGTGTTCGGAAAGGTTATAGAACCTTCGGCCAACCGTAATTATTATTACCTACGTTATATTTATAAGCAGTATGCGAGCTTAAGTGCGTGCATACGTTAACGTGGAATATTAATTATGCGGCTATGTACATCGATTAATATTTGGTTTCCAAGTTCAGACCGGTAACGGCTAAAGGTTCAAACAATAGCGATTTACAATATTCTCTCTAATTAATCTTGGGTTTTGTATACCTACTAATCGATTACAATGATTTAATAGGAAAATAAAATGTTGTGTAGGCACTATAAATATTTGGATAAGTAAGAGCTTGTAATGCACCGAAATTTACAAAAAAAAAGTATACTTTCAGTGGTATTACTGAATTACAGTGATTGTATACTAAACTATTAGTTCTTAATTCTTATATTTGATATTATAATATTATAACATATGTACTAACTAGTTAGCTTGAGTTTGATAGCGCGAGTCGCGGTTTCTTTTAGATATAAAATTATTAATTCTTTGACAAAAGTTCAGTGCATAACTATAGTGTTAGATAGTGACGGGCTAAATTGTATTTACGATCCTTCCAGATTATTGTTACTTAAGTTATGTACTTCTTTTGTTCTATTTACAATAGTTAGCCACAATTCAAAAGAAGTAAAATATATTGTATTTTATGTTGTGAGAAATATAAAGGGAAAATAAAATATCACTTAAAATCTAAAGGTTATTAAATTGTAGCACACACAATTCGTTATTTCACTGGTTTTATAGACAAGTATTTTTTGTTAGTTTCTATTTCTACACTTAGAAGTTTAGTGATATCGTTGAAACGCGGTGTTCGCGTACTAAACATAATGTATTCTGGATGGAGCAATTTTATGAATTGGTATATAAATATTCCACATGGATAGTGGCAGGTTTCAGTTAAAGCCAAAAGAGCTTTTAGAAAACTTACTGTGGAAATAAATCCGCATCTCATACGGTTCAGCAGAGTGTTAGATTGTATTCATAAAGGCCAAAGGGGCCAGACGTCACATGTTATGGTTTTCATCTCTCCAGCACCTCAAAATGTAATATATATACAAGCCTTTTTCTTTGGACTTCTTAGCGCCTTGAGTCTTATTGATAGAAAAAAAGCATACGATTTATTCGGGTTATATATGCTGTGTATAGTGTACAATGGTTCATCTATATTATCTAGAGTTTCTTTTATTTGTTTTCAATATTGTAAATGAAAAAAGAAAATTTTAATAAAGTTACATTTATTTTTATTTTTGCAGAAGGTGATAATATAGCAGCGATTCAAAGGCACGGTACGTCGTCCAGTCCATCGTTGATACTGATGGCCAATTTACTATTGGCGACTCCTTTAACTTTACACAGGCTATCAGAATTCTTTTGAATCGATAGCTATTTGTGTAATAAAACGGATTCCAGTAAGTAAAATAAATTATACATTTTTTTTAATAATTTACTATGTTTTTTTAATATCTAAAAGTTCTGTAAAATATTTAATTTAAATATTTGAGTATGAAAATAACACATCATTATAAAATTACTATCTCTCAGCTTGATATTGAAGCTAAATAAAATAAATTTTAATAGAATCAGTAGTTGAACACCATAAAAACTAGTAAAATTTAACTGTACTATACAAGTATTGAAAATGACCATTTCATTTTATTGTTCGATTGTTAAAAAAATGATATTTAATCTAGTTAAGACTATAAGTTACAATTTATTATTTTACCAATTAAAATTACTTTTTTAAAAACCCGATTGATTAAATTTGCATAAAATAGGTGAACTTGATAAATCAATTAATAGAAGTTGAAAGAAGTATGAGGAAGAATTGTTTAATTAGTATAGAATATCCCGTCATGTTAAAACTTAAGAAATTAACAAAATAAAGTTAAATGATTTTTCAGTCGAGGTGTGAAGAAGTTTACTTCTACATTATACTTCTTAGTTGTATTACACCAGAGTTAGAAATTATGTGTTAGTAGCATTTACTCTACAAGTTTTTTTTTGACGCTGAAAGTGGATCTTTGTTTTGATGTCTATTAGTTGTAAATATTTGGAAAAACTATATCAACAAGACAATGATTTGATGGTGGGATTTTTGTAGACTAGAAATTATGATAGGTACTTAGGTATCATGTCGTCCTTATCGTGTGTCATAACACTTCCAAACTTTCGATAGTATTTGACGAATATTTGGAATCTAACACAACCAACATACTCCAATGTTTTGTTTTCTTTCAAACAGTATGTTTAATGATTATTATTATGAACAAAGATTCCAATTTAATAATAACTATATACGTGTAAAAATGTGCTCTAAAAACCTAGAGAAACATTGCTTATAGTGCAGAATATCAAAACTAAAAGCAGCCATCAGCTTTATTTTTAGAGATATTTAATTTCTTTTTGTGCATTTTCTAATTATTTTTTATATGTTTAGTAATTTTTATCACTAGGAGAAATTAGCTTTACAGTACTATCATATTTCTTATAAATTAGGTACCGGCGAGAAGTATCCATAAAGATCCAAGTGTAAAGAAAATATATTTATAATATGATATTATAATATAATTTTATAATTATGTTATAATGGTGTTTTTTAATCTAATTTAAAGTTTATAAATATGTGCAGTCACTACTGAGTCAATGAGTACGTTTTCTGATATCAGCTCTATAATCATAATATAGTACCTTAACTATGTTTTAGTCAATCAAAAATGACCATTTTCTATAAGAAAATAATAAAGATAACTTTTAGTTTCATATCAAATAACATTTTTTTTTATATAGTTCAAAGACCTTAACAAAAACGTTAACGATAAAACTTGTAATTTTGTGGAAAATGTGTGTTATTATAATAAGGCATAATAAAAACTCAAATTTAGTTTCCCGTTTTGATTAATAACGCGTTTACTGTAGAGCTTTACGCATTTCGTTTTCTAGAAGTTTATAATGTATAAAAGAAAACCTCAAAAACTTTAATTAAAAAACTCATTATATTGGACTCTTTTGATTAAACCAGACAGTTCTCAGTTATTACAATTTTAGTAGAAAACTGTGTAGTATACATTAATTGTATTCGGTTTTCCTTTTATAAATTTTGAATTACCTAGTTTAAAAAACAAATTAAAATACACCGTTTCGATATAAAGTAACACGAACTCAAATAACATTATAGTGACAATCACAATAATTTGTAACGGACATATAACTGGAATAATGTCCGTAGCAAATTCAATGGTATTACTTGTGAATACATTTTAAATAACTTACACACTGTACAAAAATACTAGGTAGATTTGTTAAACCGAAATTCTATGGTAAAAAGATAAACGGTTGTGTGGTTACTCTACTATGTAATGTTATTATTAACATATTAGGCAATGCAATAAAACAACAGCTGAATATATTTATTTAAATGTATTTTAATAGAAAATATGTTTCAGTAGATTTGAGCATTATTCATTTGACAACAAATTTATAAATAACTTGTAACGTCAACACAATTTATTGTTTGCGTTTATTATTTTATTTTTAAATAAAAAACAGCTTAATCAAAAAAAAATATTAAATTTTGTTTTACTTATTACACTGAATATTTTAGAATAATAAATAAAATTCAAAACCAAACTGACTTAACCATATATAAAGTTTATCCGCTCAATGGCTGAACTTTACTTTTTTGTACATGTATTAAAATAATGGTATTTAAAAATGTATAAGAAGCAACGGGTTAAGCTGCTCTAAACATTGTGAGCCCTAGTTTATAAAAAATTGTCTTGGAAACATTTAAAAATATTATCTAAGATGTTTTTTTATGCACTTCAACATAAAGAGAAAAAAATTATTTATCAGGTTTTATTAAGTAACAAATAATATTTTTCTCGAGCTAAAAATTATTCATTATTCGTTAATAGTTACATTATTCGTCAAACCATTTATTATATCTATTATCTTACTTAAATTTTGCTTATGGCTGGGTAAACCATTTTGTTATCAACAAAATATACCATTTGAGTTTATTTTAATAATTCTTTTCAATTAAGTTAATAACATTGTTTTGAATGGACCAAAAAATAATGCACAATTCATTTATTATATTTGCCACAAAACCGCATGCACACTATTTACAACGGTTGTTTTTTGTATGCTATAATTTATTGGAAAGAATTAAGAATAAAATAAACACTAACTACATCGTGTTTGATATAATATGTCGATACTGAAATAATAACAAGACAAAACTTTAACGTAAAAACAATTCCGAAGGATAATATTTTATACATGTTTAGAGAGATAAAAGTTCTTACTTTTTATGATAATATGGGAATAAATGGATTGAATAAAGACAGATTTGTGGAGAGAGGTTTTTCTGACCGACCCTTATGTATGGGAGAAGGTGAAAAAAAACCGGTAATGTTTGAATTTCCCTGACAAATGGTCGTCAAGGTACTATGATTTCACTTGCATACCTACACAATGCGGCGTTTAGATGAACTTTTAAGTGATAAATATAATACAGACCCAAAAAACGTCCACTGAAAGGTTACCATATATCATAACTATATTATATTACTTGACATTTACCTAATAATTGTCATATCGAAATAATACTTTGGTTTTCTTAGTTATATATTACTCTCGCATGCTTATTATTACGGAAAATTATATGATATATTTATTACATCTTTCCACGCTTTTTTTATATAAACGCCAGGTATTTATTTAGATTGGAATCTCATTCTTCTACTTGGAAAACTGGAAATTGTTTATAAATGTTTTTCATAACCACTCGAATACATCCAAAGCGTGAATTCATATTTTATTTGTATACATAATGGTTGTAAATGGTCATCGCCACTTTTGCTCTTCTCTATATGAAGAATTGTGTTTACTAACATATTGGCAACCGCTACTCTCAATCATGATTGATAATATTAATTACTTTTTGAATGAAAATTGATACAATATATAAAAGCGAGTTTATTTATTAATACGTGTACCTTTACAAAAAGTTAATAATCATCTTATTTTACGACGTTTCAAACTTAAATATTATGTATGTAGTTTCTTTTATAAACAATAATGATGATTTACGATATATTAAAGCGATAAAACCGTCAATACATAGTCTCAAATGATATAATATCAGTGTGGATCTACTTAAAAAAAAACTGCAATTTTATTATAAAAGTACCGCATGATTTTACGATCGTTAAAATGATTTATACTAATATTTTTATTCGACGGTCGTAAAAGAATATTGTTGTAATCGAAATCGTTTTTCACAAGCCAAAATGAGTTTTTATTAAATGTCTAATATCAAAAAAACTAATAAATTTATAATAATTACCATAATGTACATTGACAGAAATTGAATTTTTCGGTATATAAACTAACATTACTTTTTTGAAAAGAATGTTATTTTTAGATAGTCAAATATGAAAAAAAAACTATATATATATATTTAATATTTCCAGTTAAACGAGTAGGGCCATCTTGATAAAGAGTTAAACGCATTCTACTTGGTTTGCTAATATTTGAACCCGAATAAGTTTATAAAAATCCGAACCGTGCCAAATATATTATGTATTTATATAGGTAGTATAACGCAGTTCTATGATACTGCAGTAAAATCTGTTTAATTTATGTTCTACTTTCGTTACTGGGTTAATAATAGGATTAAATTTTTGTGAAATAATTTTACCAATTAAAAATCAAAATTTTGTTGAATACATGTTAATTATGTTAGCAAGCAAATACTTTAGTTGCAAAACAATTATTTCAACAACATTTTGTTTTTTTAGAATTCTTCACCATACTACAAATATCCAATAGTTTGTAGATAGCTAGGACAAAAGCAATAATTTTATTTAACTATAAATACATAACCATTAATATAATTTTTCAAACTCATTCCTTCACATAATTAAAATAAAATATACCCGTTAATAATAATAATAATAATAATATATATATATATATATTAACATTTAAACAATTAAGATTTTTTTCTTTTGAACTATATTGTACGTTGTTGACTGCTGGAAATTATAACGACGAAAGTAGATAGTTAAGACATACACTTACTTATGACTATACTGAATTTGTTCAGTAATTTTTGCGAAATTTCATAATATTAAAATTTTAATTAAGCAATTTATAAAAAAAAATCAGCATATTGGACATGCCATGTTTTGATAAAAAATACATTTTGCACTTTAAATGCTTGTTATGCACAGCTCGTGTGTCAACGAATAGAACAAGTTTTCGGAATAATAAAAAATCGATAAAGGGTAACTTTGAATAATTCAAATAAATTTGATTTGAGCACGTAAAAGTGTCAACTCAACAAGCAAAAATGAGAAACAAAATGTATGTAAATATCAAAAGATTAACGTAAATGTATATATGTTTAAAAATATGAATGGGTGTTTTAACCTTTTGGCCTAGCACAACAAATAGGACGAGGTTTTTGACCTACGGAAAAAGGTTTGCTACTATAGATTTTGTTTGTAATTAATTAACAAAGAGGTCATACATTTTCCTCTAAACAATTGTCTAGCCAAATATCAACCTAAGATCGTGATACGTGATAGTATTCTTAATAATTATGACCCAACTTCTAATTATTTAAAGTGACGCTACCAGGCGGCTTACACACACGATGAGCTTCAAGAAAATACAATATCTAATATCAAAGCCATAAACAATATGATACAAAAACTGACCACCTCAACCTGGGGTGTACCAATTCCAACAGAACCAATTCATGAGGATTATATTGGGCACAATACAATTGACACAGTGACTAGCACAAGAGACAGCCGGTTGTAGAGATTGGTAAAAAATCATCGAAAATAAATTTCTCCAAATTCACCAAGACATAAATTACAGTGGTGGTCTAAGACTTAAATCGAGAAATCGAGCTCATATATATATGTTGAACTTATCGAGAACCGTTATATGAGAATCATAACATCTATCATCTACAGCGCCTAGAATGTGTTTTGCGAAATCGAATAAGCTCTGGTCGCTCCACAAATATTAAATGATGACAGTACAATCTGTGACTACGGTCAACCTTCTCACCTTGTCACATCCCCATATAAAAAAAAAAAAAAAAAACGGGACCTACATGACGTTACCAATGCAACATAATATATTTCGACAAAAGAACTTGACTATTCAATTATTAAGAAGGCAGAACTCGATATTTTTTTGCTAATCAATTGCATTTACCAACAAAATTATTATCGTTGTATTTTTAATTTTTAATTTGTTTTCTTTTTGTGTAATCTAGTAATTAATTTATGTTCAATTATTTACTTGCAAATGTATTTTATATCATACGATAATAATAGTAGTAATAAAGATGGTCATCATTTAGCTGCATTAAAACTCAATGAAAGCTAATATTTTAAATAGTTTATTAGTGTTTGCAATTTAGGGTGGATTCCGTAATTTTACAACGTTTTTAAGTCCTGTACACATTTATTAAATATTTTATAAACTGAAATAGAAAAAAAGGAAAGGTCGTTCACCAACGTAAGCATCTATTATACTTATATGAAAAGATAAACTATAGTAAAAATGTAGTACCTTTGGGTATTACTCTTACGTTACTTAAAAAACAAATTATGGCTGTCCTTATAAAAAATACAATATACAGTAATAAATGAATAATACTGTTCACATATTTTGTCCATCATTATTATTTTACTATTACTTAAAAAGTAATGATAAATTAAAAATCTATAGCAAAATATAAAATTTTTTACATTTAACTATTTTTCGTTGTTTCAAGTATTGTAAAATTATGAGTTAACAAAAAGCCATCTACATCTTTAAATGACGAAGAGACCAATGTTATTTGATTGGAATCCGATTTTAAAAATAATACCAAAAAGTGAGCATTGCGCTTACAAAAAATATTACAATATTCGTTTGCACATAAGATAGAAAATATTTTTACACAGATCTCGATCGACAATAAAAATAAATTATGTCTTAGTAAATTCTTTTTTTTATTGTCTTTTATAATATATTGATTTGATTTTCAATAAAAATGTGTTTTCTATAGTTCTTTCTCTCCAGAGTCTTTACAGGTCGTCGAAGCAAATCGAAAACGAGTTTTCTCGGAATAGCCAACCCAAAAAACTTTGTTGGAAAATTTGTATTCATGTCATGATGTATTGTAAAACAAAATATGTAACAATGGCCACGCTATACGTTGATTGTTAATGCTTTTGATTTATGTGTAAGCCGGCTGCCGGCAGTAACATGTATACAGCTTGTGGTTTTACCTACAATTTGCTGGTGTATAGCTGTTGGTCTATATTTTGTACGAGCTAAAAGTTTGAATGAATATCGAATAGTTTTTAACATTTTAATCAAACCGTCTCTTTTTCATCATCCATAGAAAAAGTGTCCGAACCCTTAACGTTATGTTTACACACAATAGCATACATTTATGATGAGTAATAGGTACAGTACTGCAAGAATCTGTTAAATGCGGTATTGTTTATTACAATGTTAATGTTCGTTAAATCATTATAACAATGACAGTTCCATCAACTTTGAGTATATTTTCTTAAGAATTGTGTAAAAGTACATTAGAAATGCTATATTAACATATTTATTGTGACAAAGCAGTTACGGATTTTTAATTACGTCTTGTTTATATTTTAAACTCATTCCAATAATAAAAAAGTTATTTTTTTTAATTCTATCGTTTGTCTTGTTTTCCTAATGTCCCCAATCTTATTTTTCTGAATTATTGAGATATTAAGTTATCAAGTGGTGCGTTAATCGCAGTTTTCCGGTGGATCGGACGGCACAGAACAAACCACAATACAACCGTAATGAACTGTTCATTACTTAACTACTAAATCGTTTGCTCTGGAAATAATTGTTTAATTCGGTTAAGTCAGTTTCAGACTTTACTTTTTGCTATTGACCGAATTCCTAAAGTTTCATAAGTACTTAGCTGAAGATTGTTCAACAAACAGTTGAAAAATAAATATCCAAAGGTATTGTTTTTCGTTTGATCGATACAGTAAAACTCTATGCACTATATTATTTTATTTATTATTTACTTAATTGTTCAGTCTGGAGTATTCCAAAATGATACAGATTTGAATAAAGACAATCACTTTTTAAAATTGATTTAGTCATTTACACTCACTATAATAATATTTAACCTATACATTGTTCGCTTATCTTTCTTTACTTCAAATTAAGCTACTAACAGTCAATTTATTTTACTAGAGTTGTCTCAGAACAGTGTAGAAGTTCATATGAAATTAAGTTGGATTATAAAATAGAAAATATAAGATAAAAATGTTATTAGTTTAAAAGGTCATTGTCCTCTTTCCCACTATCTCGTTAGTTGTTCAACATCTTGAATATGCCCAAATAATTCAATTTTAGGTCAAACAATAGTTTTGTGCAGAGATTTATTTCCCCATTTTTTTTTTAGTCTAGCATAGAAATTTTCCTTTCTTATATCTTAGTTATATTTTATATCGTGTTCTGTCTTATTATCCAAAATAATATTTTATGAATAAATAAAATTACTAAATAGTAGCAGTTGTATGATATTAAAATGTTCTATAATATTTTAATTAAAATAAAATAAAATTGTATCTATCTTGAGTGATTTATTAAACTTGCATTGTTGTTCTGTTTCAGGAATTCTGAAGATGAGAATTTATGAGGACGGTGTTTTTTGGATTTTGAATTAATTTAAACACGGCGCTATATTGTTTGATGGTTATTAACAAACTTAGGCAGATATATTATACTAAATGATTCGTAAATTGTTCTTATAATTTATGACAGTTATCACATTTATACAGATTTTAATAAAAATATGTTATACAGGGGAATAATGTACATATTAAATAAGATTTTCAAAGAAAACAACACAATGTTTGTAAAATATTGTTTTAATAAACCCAAAATCATTGATTACATTGCTTATCAGAATCAATTACTATATTTTACTGTTTTTTTTAATAATTCAAAAATATATGCATTTATAAAAGCAAATATAAATTTCCATAATAGAATAGATTCAGTTTTGTTTAATGTTTAAAAATATATTTTCTATATCAATAATATTGTGTAGATTTAAAGATATTTGATTGTTAATCAGGCGAATGTAAGAATTTTTTTTTTTTACTAATCTGTTTAGAGCTATGTTACCAGTCATACCATCAAGTATTATCAAATGTGGATTATTGAAATATTCAATTACATAAAAAAAAAAATTATAATAATATAACGTTGTTACAATACAAATATGTTAAGGTAAAAACACGGTCAAGCAGGGGACTATTTGGTAGTGATATGATGGCATTATCTGAACAAGTAAATCAATTCAAACATTGCGTCTGCCAAGTTTGATAATAAAAAAAAAAGACGTGTTCTTAAAAACTATTGTATCATATATTTCAATGTGAATTTTGTTTTAGAATATAATGTAGTTATAAACTAAAAATCTACTTATGTTTATTTAATAATTTAAGTGGTAGGTTAAATATTACTGTTTATAAATATTGTCAGATATAATATGAGAATATTATGCCGATTTATAAAAATAATATGTTAATATTATAAAATTAAAACTCGAACAGTTCTACTTGACTTACTATATAAATCGTATGTAAATAATAGTACTATGTTGTTTTGCTATAAGAATATGTTAAAGATAAATGTAACATTCAAGTTATACGAGTTGTTATTTGTATCCTGTTCGATTCTTGATTTAGGATGATCAGAGAAATTTTATTATTTGACATGCTACAGAGTTCTGGGACACATTGTGCTATGACTATAAACTAAAACTAAAATTTTACGCCCACTATCAGAAAATCTATGGTAAAAGTTATAATATAACTGTTTCGCAAGATTACGGCACACTTGATAATTTGTTTGTTTTCGTGTAGCTTTTGCTCTACTTGGTAGAAGAATGGTAGTTTTTTTTCTCTAGCCGAAAGTCGAATCGATGACAGCGAGTGGTATGCCTACACAGTACGGTCTCAGACACTCATCCTATACTTAAAATATAATATTGTATTATGTTCATCGTAAAACTGAAGTGTGCATTACGTTAAATGTAAATACACATTAAATGCTGAGAAGTTTGGTGATGGCGATATTATATTATTAAAATTTTTACAATATATTAATAATTTTATGAGATTTTAATAATACTGTAAAGCTACAGTACCAATGTAGCCGTGCATTATGTTACAGAGAGAATAGATAGTTTATAGTATAAGATAAATGCGGATGATTTAAAAACATCTAGGAAGAACAGTTAAAAACACTTCTGTACAACGGTTTTAGCACTTTAAGATTTCTTAATAATCCTAATAACGTATTGTTTTTTTTTTTAAATTTATATCTAGATTCTATTTTAGTTATCAACACTTAATTATTATTATGGAGTACACATACATTTCCTAAGTGTACTTAGACCATTTAAAAATTCACCATATCGATTTTGTCTTTTTAATTATATTTAATGGATTTAGTTTCAATTTATGGATTACAGATTTAAGCTCATGTAATTAATTTAACTGACGACTTGTCCAACTGAGAGCATTACTAAACATAACGAAACAGTAGGTTTGGTCCCGGACTGTATAAAATGAAATGATGAATATAAAATCGATTAGATGTCTTATATTAATTCGTGGAAGATGCTTTTATTATATTTACAATTCGATGGTTATTTGTCTATGGTAGTTGAAATGTATACACGTGATTAATAATTGTTCAGCTCGTGTGTGTTAATGTATGTTTTAGGGTTAAGTTTATCCCACATATTCGCTTTATGGTGCTCTTAAGTTTACTGATCCTTTTAAGTTTGTTAATTGATATTTGTGAAATTGTAAATAATAATTAGAGAATGTCTAAGTACAAAAGAAGAGATTTCACATAAAATCGTTGGTTTATTTGAATGCGATAATTAATCTTTCCCTTTAGTTTTAAAATAAAATTAACGTTAAGTTTTTACATTATATAATATAATATAGAACGTAATAGTATGTTATACGACTTTTGTATGGCAAATATTTGGTTTTAAATACAAGTATTGATAAAAAATACTTCAAGTCATTACTTAAAATCAGTTAATTCAATTTATTTATCGTGGTAAAAAAAAAGTCTGTCTGATTGAAAAATATGAACAGATTTATAAATATAAGGGACTGATTACAGTAAGTACTATAAGTAGGATCGCATTAATTCTTAGAAATCAGTACAATAAAATTAGGTTCCTATTTCATTATTGTTTAGCATTAAAAGCACAAAATTAATGTCTTTAGGGTCTCATCATCTTATTCATTAAAGCATTTGTAGCTAAAGCTGTTATGCTAAAATATTTTCTTTATATTGTGTATAATGTCTTTAAAATACTTTTTCCAAAAATATCATTAATTAAAAAATATTTTGTAAAGTTTACCTAGTAAATCTTTTATAATTAATTTCGACATTAGAGAAGTACTAAGAGTATCCTAACACAGTACAATTTTTAAGCACTAGCTTAAATAGCTTTGATCTCAAATTGGTTAAATTTATTTATAAAAATACTTAAAAAAAAAAGTATAACCAAAAAATCAGCGCCTTTTAGGCCTGTTAGATTTTCCAAAAAAAAAAACGTGAAAAACATACCTAATATATCTAATATATAAGGTATTTAAATTCAGGAAAAATATGCTTTTCTGACTGTAGAGTTGGAGCAACGCTATTCTATTGTTGTATAAAATAATTTCACCAATTTTTTGAAAGAGAGTACTAATATTGAAAACATTGTTTTACGCTTTTAATTCATAGTAAGTTTTGTATATAGTTATTTTCACTTTACCAAAATAACCGGTTAAAACCAAAATAAATGTAATATCATATTATATTATACTGTAATCTGTGAGCCAATACATTTTAGCTCTGTTTTGGACAATAGTGAACAGACACGGATGAACTAACACTGTGGTCGGAAACAATAAAAAATATAGCTTTAACTCATTATAGAAGTACGTGAGTACCATTGAAATAAAAATCACAGTCACGCTTAAAATGTCAGTCGACGGTCAACAAAATATTTTCACTTCGATAAACAATGGCGATTAAAAATTTTCTCTTAAGATTCAATTTGACATTATATTATCTCTAATGTCTAATATCGGTTCAATAACTTGGAAAATTTGTATTCGTTGATGTGATTTCCTTGGTACTTTTAGAATACAAATTGACCACTTCAATATTGATAAAAAAGTAATTATTATTACATAATACAAGACTCCATAAAGGTTTGGCACTTTGCTGATGCTTAAGATGTTGGTAATATGTTATGCAGAATTGCATTGTAATCCGTTAATATTGCTCATACTGTTGTGCCTCTCTGAGAAAAAAAAAATAAAATACACACCTTGGTGTGTCCAAAGGATGAAAACATTAAATATTTAATAAATTACTTAATGATTTTAATTCGTGAATAAGTTATCACAAAGTTTTAAAACTGCTTTTGAAAAGTTTACAGGACTTTAGTACAACTGTATGTTGTTGATTATGTTGGTTTAGCCTTCTATTCGAAGTTGGCAAGTCATTATGGTTTTACAATAGCATGTATATTTTTATTTTTTTTTTGTGATTGTCCTCACGTCATCGTTTGAATCACTGGTATGCAATCGTTTTATTATTACAAGCTATTCAGAAATGTTGTTTTTTCTTGTAAAGTAATAATTGTTGTGTCGAACACTTAAAACGTCAACAAAAGATTGGTCACAGCTGACAAAGAAACTTTAGCTTTGCATTTGAACAACGTTCAAACGACAATTGAGGTTTTTCAAAGTTGGTAGTCGATTTTCAATAGTCAAAGACGTTTAATCGGACGGCAAACGATTTGTTTTTGGATGAGAATTTTGTGTATTTTAAACTATAAGGATTATCATGGTCGGACGACAGGCATGATAAACAAGCGTCTTCATCTTAATGTTGTTCGTGGTCATACGTCAAAAATGACAAACTACTCCGATGCTGGTAAATGAAATGATCGATGGTAAAAAAAAAAAAAACTTTTAACCAATAACTTTTTATTTCCGTTCATTATGCAAAAAAATGTTTGTTGATATTTAGTCGAAAAGTTGCGATGAGAAAATATTATGTAATGTATAAAAACCATGCAATAAGTGTAGTCAAATAAAAATAAACGCTAAACTATCATCTTGTACGGATTCGAATAACGCGGTAAAACGTTTGTATCCTTGTTGTAGTGTTGTTATAACTATTTAGTAAAAAATCTTTCAAGGTTTACAAGATTAAAAATGTGGTTTTCACGGAATTTTACCGTCCGACTTGTAAACAACATAATATGATATACCGCAAAGTTTACTTTTCATCCCTTATTTTAAGTACCTCGTGTGAAGTCTTGAAACATGACACGATTGTAAACATGCAAGTATAATACCTGGAAACTTGGGGTTCTTTGTTTCAATCATAATCGTGGGTGCGCGTGAAAAAGGGGTTAAGTCAATATTTTGCGCGGAATGAGTTATATACACCGAAAAATTCAGAAAAAAAAACTCTATGATTTGTGCTTTATAGTTTAAGTCTAAGTGTAGTATTCAATGAATTTATTAGAATAAGTGTTTGTTGAGTTAAGTCACTATTTTTCTCATTTTAGTGTATTTTGTGATAAGTCGCCTTAAATCTTTTTGTATTTACAATTTAATAGTGTAACAAGAGTTATACAGACTTTGTTATACTGACTTAAATCTTTTTGAACCACTAGTTTAGTGATAAAAGGGTTATGTCTGTTTTCCCTCCATATTAAATTATGATATCAAGAGTGTTGTAATCACAACACATTAATCAATATCATTAAAATACGTATCCAGTTACGGTTGAAGATGATGTCGAAATAATATTATTATTATTAAAATTACTTAACCCTTTTATTAAAAAAAAAAAAATGAATGAATTCAACTCGATAAGATTTAAATCAATTTTTTTTTTAAACTTATAACAGATTTTTTGTTATACATTTTTATAAATTCTAATTTATACAGGAAAGTACAAAACAAGTTGTTTTATTATCCTATTCAAAAAATATTTATTTTATTCTAATACCTGATCTTACATATTCTTCTAAGCCTTATTTTCCATATCCTGAAAAGTTCATAGTGGTTGACTTAACCCCTTTTTCACGCGCACCCACGCATTATAATAAACTTCTCCTCTATATAACATTGTTTGAACTTAAGTAAGAAAAAAAAATTAACTAGTCATATGACTAAGAACGTTTGACTTAACAAAAATAATACGAGTCGGGTGCCAATAATTGAGTTCTTTTTTTTTTGCGTTATATTCATTTTCATATTTAAAATTCATACCAAGTCCAAACATACAAAATAATACATGTTTAGTGCCTACTACTATAATATATAATGTAAATCGTTGTATTTTGTGTCAGTCGCCTGGTGCTCTGTCAAGCATTGTACAATTTAATTATTGAACAGTGTATAAATTATTATAAAAAAGTAATGATGATGTATTCGTTTCGACCTTTTAAACATTTTTTTTTACATATATAGTACATGCCCAAACGTTGTCAAATTAGTATTTAACATATAGGTACCTATCTTAATTAGACTATTTGCGTGCGTGTCGCGTTATGCGAACATTATTTCACACTCCATTTATATTTTAACAGTCTTGTTTTTTTTAATTTTTCCTTCTATGCCCATTTGTAATAAAATATTAAAACAAGTCTGACTTGCTGTAAAAGTGTTTAACAAAATCAAAATCAGTTTTTTATAATAAAAAGGCTTTCGAGATTTTCATGGAAGTTTATTCTAGAAAACTAACAGGATGAAGGTTTCTGAGGTTTTGACTGCCATTCGTGCGTAAAAGACGTGTTGACTATAGATAGATGTTAAAAATTCAGCGATGACATCGTAGACAGTTAACTGTAAACTTATAAACTTATTGAAAGTAATTGACTAGTAAAAAAAAACCTTTGTTTATTCATTAAGCTCACGTGTCCGGTATCCAGGTTACTTACTTTAAACAATTTATGTTTTCGATTTTTAGAAATATAGAACCACAGGTCACTCCAATAATACGACCAATTTATAATATTACTAGACATCTTAGGTGCGATTTTTCTTTTAATTTTAGGGCTGTTCAATAGCCACTATATTATGAACAGACTTTTTCATATCGAACACATACATTTTTAACAGTATACGCAGTATTGTAGAATAAATGGATATTACCAAAAAATATTGGGATTATAATGTTATGTTGTAAGAAGAAAGTAAGAGAAGTACAGGGAAAGTAAGAGAAGTACAGGATAGTATAGCAAATAGCTATGTGTACATAATTCTTGCCATAACCCAAAGAAGTTTATGTTGGAACAAATTTTAAAGCGCCATAAAACTAACTAGGTATGGCATTTGAAATGTGCACATTTTTTACTTGGTATTAGTTTTAGCGAAATTTAGGAAATGCCAGCAGTGTTTTTGAATATTATGCTCGAACAAACATTATGGTAAATGATAAATAGTAGAAGTGTGTCTTTTCACTTGTGACTTTTGTCCAACTCTAGTTTCTTATCGAACATTTACTTCTTTATTTATTCAACGTATTTGTTTTTGCTTCGTTAAACGACATTTTTTTTAGAATTTTTTTCTAAACTTCTTTTCTTTTCAAAAGTGACTGACTAACTATCACAGTTAAATTACTTCTATCTGTCACCAATATCAAAATATCTTTGCCGCTTTTACTCGGCTCGCAGATACTATATTTTCTTTATTGTGATTTGGTCACGTCGATACTGCTACTCTATTAACATGAACTCTTCTGATATTTTTTTCTCGCTATTGTTAAACGAAACCTATACAGTGCTTTTTTGTACTGCTAATAAAAATTGAATCCAAAATTGGTTGGTCTAATCATAGTTTATGTTATATAGTTATGTCGTGATAATTGTGTTGTGATAATTTATCTATTAGTCAATATTTCATCGATAGTGTAATTGTATGCCGGTAGAAGAGAAGAAAATTTAGTAAAAAAAGTAAAATAATGTGTACTTTCCTTGTTACTTTCTATGATAAAATCCAGTTTAAAATCAAATTCTGCAAAACAATTTTTTTTTTAAATAATTGACTGCGAAATGTTCATACTAACTATTTGAGGTTTATAAAAGTAGCACAAAAATTTGTTTTTTTCTTTCTAAATTGTAACATTTTTTTCCGAAAACTTTGTTTACAAACTTGAGATCTTTTTATACAATTTTATATATTGGCAATAATTAAGTTACTGTGTATAGTAATGATTGGTTTTGTTAATATAGCATTTAATATAGTATTTAATTCGATTATTCGTTGGAACACATTTCAGCATGAAATCTTTTAGAACAACAATATATCATTTTTATATTTTGAAAACAATTCATTGGCGATAATGTGCCTGTTTGAACAATAAACCATTTCGAGACAACGAAAAACGCCTATAAAAAGTGCATCTAATCGTAAAAGTCGTCATCTCAATAAAACGTTTTCCACGTAAAACCACCTTATAAAATATATGAATTGGTATATATGTAGTGAGAAAAAATCGCCAACTTTTTTCCCCTTATCTATCTAAGCCATGATTCGTCTTTACTATACATATATTTATATATATATGGCATAATAATACGTCTGAACCAAATCATTGGGAAATGCTTTTTGCCACCGGGTATTATGTAAATTCAATAGCGCTGTCCCACAGGAATTTACGGTCACGGTAACGGCAAACACAAACCGCTTCAGGTAAATATCGAAAAGGGTAATCTAAATGTTCACCGGTTATTGTCATCGAGTATAGATTTGCACATGAATTATTGTAAACGGTCTCTAATTAACGCGATTGTGTTGCATTTTGTTGTCCGGTCAACACACTCATATGTGAACATCAGCTCTCAGTTCATTCGTTTAACGTCACGATAACAATAATTATTTTATCACGGTATTATAAAATAAACAGCTAAACTTAGCAAAAAAACATCCCCAACATATAGAACAGAAAAGCTATTGGATCTCGAAAGACATTCGCTCTAGTATCGGTATGTAAATAGTTTGTATATTTTTATTATTCCTACTTTTAAGGTTAAAGCACAATGGGGTAACTGTGTACCACCTTCAAAAGCTCACCATAAAATGGACAAGCATTGTTTAAATTAATCGCATAGGATATTAGCTCAGTAGCATCCAGATGAACTTTGGTTCTGATGGAGTACTGCAAACAATGAAATCACTGTCAAACGTTTCTAATCTGTGGACAACCGACTTCTCACTCTTCCAGCTTTGTATTGTGATTGATTTACACTAATGTATTGGATTTAGACTGTGCTAGATTCCTATAATCGTTCAAAAATATTCATAAAATTATCTTTTAAATATTTTTCCATTTTTCTAATATATCGTGAGACATTTTTTTGACGTTTAAGAGCTATTATTAAATATTTCACGTTCATTAAGTGTATAGATTGTATTTGTTACTACATGAAAATTTATAATTTTGTTAAAATACCTAAATGTATACATATTTGCAGGCATAAAATATTTTCATGAACTAAAAATGTATAACATGTTAACGTATTTTCAATTACAAGTGTCTATAAAGTAATTGATAGTCTATAGCTTCAACAGTCGAATTTAATATTTCAATGACATTTTAGTTTTAAGAAAGCTGTCACAAGAAAAATAACTTCTTCGTAGAACAACAAAAAAAATATAGATGTATCGAATACAATATCTTATTTCGTTCCGTTGCGTCTTTGGATGGCAGTACGAAAATCCTTATTATACTTATTGGCTTTTAGATTCGATGAAACTTACATTGAAGAATGTTAGAAGATTGTGCAGTCAATGTAACAAGATTTGATTCTAGGTTCCAAAATAAGAGATATTATCTGCAATGGTAGGAATGTTAATACAAAACAAATATACTTAATTAAAAATAAAATAAAAAAATTACTGGATAATATTTTAGTCACGCTCCTATTAATACCAAATGACTACGGACACTAGCGTCAATAGTGTTTTTATGTCGTTAAAAAGTTTGATGTGTTTTTTCCACGAGCTTATTAAAATGTAGTTGGGTTATAGAAAAGTTTTTCATTGTAAAAAATAGAAAGACAATATTGAGTTTGCTGTTTATGTATTAAAACATCTATTTCGGATTATCCGTGTTCCTTTTTTAATGAACAAGGAAACTTTTTTAATAATCTAAGTATATCTATACAACTGGACCTGAGTCATTTAATTTTTAATAGGTCTTTGGAACTCATATTTATCAGTTTTAAAAAACGTTTTAATTAATATTGGGAATTCATTACTTATAAGAGAGTAATAGGGTCACAGACAAGCTAATATTTAAAAAAAAAAGTTTTTTTAAACCTCAATAAGTAAATGAAACCTTACCAAATTACCTAAGTGTAAACTATTGTACCTAAATCGCGCAAGATAAAACTTATATGGTAGTGAAAAATAATTATCACTACTAATACTTATGAACCATATAATTGACATAGCTCTTATAGCGTTATTATTCAATTAAATATTGTTTGATAAAAAAATGTTTTTAATATTTTTTCCATGAGAACCAAAGACAGTCCTAAGTAAGTTTTGAGACAAAAAAAAAATTTGTAATAAAAAACTCCCCTAAATTAGGTTTATTTATGCTCAGTACCACGGGGCTCACGATTTTTTGTTAAAATCTTGTTAAAAAACAACTTGTTAAAATCGTATGTCATATTATGCTGTAGATAGTAAACAATTTTAGGAAAAACTTTAGTCAATAAAAAAACCAATAACGACAATATCGATGTTAGAACTTAGAGCATCATAATATGAGCAATAGAAAAGACGACGAGTCAAAATGAAACAGATGCTTTTGAGTTCAAAGTAATATTTTATACTTATGCCTTATGGTGCATAAAAAATATCATAGAAGCTCACCACATTACGTTAACATTGGTCATTGCTCTTATAATAATTGCAACGCGCTCTAACGGTTTAGCCAAGAGTCCGACTTTATGTTTACTTAGAAATCCTTTTTGAATATTATTCGAATTTGTATCAAATAAAAAAAAAACATAAAAATAATTATTAAATAGCATTCATACCATCATTACAAATAAACAATAAAAACATAGTTATCCGAAACTGGTTATCGACCAGTCAACATTTTTAGTACATTATTCTCAATTTTTAAAAAGTTAATAAAATATAATATGCACGTTACTATTTAACTTTCAAAAGTTGCTATCAAAAAAACTAAGTTGGGAGGGGGGTAGAAACAAAAAAAAAATGGGAAAAATTAAGATCATATTGTATAAAAACAATATGAAAAAAAAAATGTAATTTCTCATTAAACCCTGTGAGATATTAAATGGTTCATGATAAAAAAATCACCCGGTATAAACTACATTATACCTTGCTTGTATAGAAACATTAAGCTATTTGTTTAAGATAGTAAAACTCAAGTCGATTGGCGATGCCTAAAAGGAATCGCTCCACTCCAGTTCAAAAATTTAGTTTAAAAATAATACTTTTACTTAATAAATTGTGGTTTTTAATATTAATATTTTATTATTATTAATAAATACAATTTTAAGAATTACAAACACCTTCACATTAAATAATACCCATGGGTTATGTATAAAAAACACATTAAAATCAAAAAATTTGACTACCTTAATTTATTGTGTAATCACATGCCTCGAAATAAAAAAAAATATTATTCAAAATAAACGTATAATATTTTTAGTAAGCATAATATAAGCGACACCTAGCCATAATTAGAGAAAGCGGTGAGTTGGCCAATAGATGGCAGTTGTGTATTCCTTTTTTTCTTTTATGTACCCAATCGATATTAATTTTCAAGACGAAGAATAAAGTCGACACTAGATTGCTCTGTACTTACTAAATATTTTATCTTTAATTCTAATGATTCGATAAGTTTGAAATTAATTCGTATTGTAGGATGAGCCATTTAATATTATTGTTTTATTCGATACCAATTGGACAATTTCTGAAGAGAGCCTTGATTAAATTCATAAGAAATATTTTGAGAATTCAGGCACTTGGAGAAAGATGAAGCTATTTATAAAATAGTTTAAATACTTTTTTTTTTAATTTTTACGTTAGAATTTGTAAATTATAACTCTGTTTATACAATATACATACTACTCGACGAGTAATAATTATTCTGCACGTTTTATTTATTTGTAATTTTCATAGTAATTTCGTTTATAAACGAACTGTAAAACAAAATAAGTAAATTTATTAGAATTAAAATAAAAATGTACAACAGAGTAAACCTCATACATATTCTACTTAACGCATTATCTGTTTTTATGTTTTCCATATCATGTTTGTATGTTAAGACTCTACAAGCATGATTTAAAATTACATAACACTGTATTTTATTTCTATAACCATTTTTTTTTGTATTTAAATTGTTATAGGTACTATTGTATACTTTTAAATAAATTCATCGCCGAATAATAAAGAATACATAATAAGGACATGTATACGTTTATCATTATTATATTAGAGGTAATGATAAAATAATACAAAGTCTATTCTTGAAAATTTTCTACTACTATTTCGTATACAAAATACTTTCTATTAGTTTTTTTTAAATCGTATTCTTGAAATTGCGTTTTCCATTACTCTTAATTACATGCCATGTAACGGTTTAGCAAAAGGATGCCCTTATAAATTTCACAGTCATAAGAGTCATTCTGAACTAATGCGAGGAAAATTTACTTCCTTTTTTAAGGTTAACTTCACCAGGATTAAGATCATTCTTTAATCACCCTCAAAACTACCTTGACTTTTTAAAATTATAGTTATATATAATATTCAAATTCAACAAGCTATGATTTTTAAAAACATAATTCAAATTAATTTTTTTATTATTTAACTACAGCTTTAACTTTTTTTATTTAAAATGGACAAGTCATTTTTATAAGATTTATAAATTATACTGACAGTATTAATGGATTTAAAATAATTATTATTCTTTTTTTTGATTATGAATTGATAATATTAATTTTAAATGTTTAATTGTAAGCATAGGCAAACTTGAATGGCTACAGTTCTTTTAATATAACTTCTGTAATATTTAGTTTTACTTTTATTATAATAACTATTTAAGTTCTGTGTTCAAAACAAAAAATGTTTTTACATTTTGTAATTAATATATGTATATTTAACTTCAATAAACATTAATTGAGGACACTAAGAACCAAAGGATAAAAGACATTTGTTTTATAATCTGTTGGAGGCTTTACACATAACTATGGTTAAATTTTTTCAAAAAATGATCCCTTATATCCCTTGGTTCCTAGGGATACATACAAACTATAATGCAATTCATTTTCTAACAAATATATATTTTTTAAAAAGAGTTATAAAGTACCTCAAATATTTATGAAATTAATAATAAATACTTTTTTACAAAAAACTTTATCTTAAAACCCCGTTTAATCAAATAATAATATTAAATGTGTTTAAGACATGGCAGGATTTAAAATCAAAAACAAAAAAAAAACGGAGGGTAAGGCTAGTATGACATAAGCTGGTGGCGGAGTCTCATTACCTGAGACAACTCATGTGGAAGATAGGATATTGTTCACTATCTGTGTGATAGTGTGTGACCTATATTCTACAGAATCTAAAGCTACTTTTGATTTTTTATCAACGCAACCAACATCATCTGTAGAAACATTCTCTTCATTATCGTTTGAAAAGTCACCTCAAGGTTCTGTGAGCATTACTAATAGTAGGTAAGTATAATTGATTGACAATGACATTTTTTACAATTTTAAATATTAGGTGCTATATTCTAATATGAGAGATAACACAAAACATAAAATTAATAACAAAATGGAGTTTATTACAAAACTTCAAAATTAAAATAAATTATTAAATTAAAATATTTAATTATTGTGCTTGATTCTTTCTAGACATAAGACAACAACTGTCAACTGCTGTTATTAATATAGCTGAACCTTCAAAATCAGCTTGTAGTGGATTAGATGAGGGAAATATATTTAAAATCCCATTTAAAGAAAAACTGTATGAAAAATATTTAATCATATGTATTAAGCAAACTAACGTAAGAATTGCTCATCTAAAATTTATAATACACATTCCTAATATTTTTTTTGTAGACCTAAACATTTTAGTTGGGTTTTCAAAAAAACTTAGATTGGAAAACACAACTTGCTTCTCAACAACTATCAACAGTAAGCGACAACTACAATAAAATAATGGAGACATATTATACAATTAAAATAGAGTTGTTAAATAGGCAAACAATGTTAAATGAACGGTCTACAAGGGCAATTACTCTTTGTACTATCAATATTGTTAATGTTATTGAATTATTATCACTCATCTTTGAACACATGCTCGTCGTATAATTTATACAATATATTGTGTGCGTGATGCGTCAACTGAACGAGTAATTATTAGTTAATATATACAACAAATATAATTCATACAGTAAAGTAATGAGACCGGCTCGGTAAAAATCAAATTTACTAATGACTAGCAACAACATACAGTAGCTGGAATTTGTGATTTAATTAATTTTACAAGCAGCAGCACGTGTCGCAAAAGCAAATACTATGAATAAGACAGCAGGTGACGAAAGTTCCGTCACATTTGTGAGTTTAATAATATTTTGTGTTGTTATATCCTGCCCAAAGAGATTGTTACACTTGAGACTGAATTTAGTATTTACCAATTAAACTCACAACCATAGAAGTGTTATCTCGGAATTGAATACTTTAAGAGGATTTAATAAAATGTACTTTATTATCTGCCGCTTTATAATCAGTCGATAAAATAGCTGTTAACAAAAAAATATACAACACAAAAACTGCGTTTTTTAAAAGAAATAGGTATTTCTCTAACCTAGAACAACTTGTTTAAAAAAAAAAGTCTATCCTTGTGTATTTTATGGCGTAGAATAATATGGTGTAATTCGATTTCACTCACCGTAATTCGTTTTTTAACTATTGATAACAAACCCAGCTAACTTACCAGTAAAATAAATTTTGTAGTGTAGCGTTTTTTTATAATTTAAAATACCTAATAAATATTGTTGGTCAATAGTTAATGATAATTGATTATAGTTTAATATAACGATATAAAACTATTAATAAGTAGTAGTCACTTTTTAGCATAGAAATTAATACAAAGAGATCCTTGAATTAAGTATAAAACATAATACCTTAACATTTCTCCATAGCCCAGGTGCTTTTCATCATGCCAGGTGGCTTAGGCTATTTATTGTCTCAAAATATTATTTATATTTGAGACCAATTAAAGCTTTTAGTAAAAAACAACAGGAATTGAGTGATATTTGTTTGTTTTGACTGAAGTATGGTTAAAAGCACCTTTGCATTAAAAAAAAAACTGTAAAATGATCAACTAATAGACGTTACAATATCACGAGTAGCGTTATTCAATTTTTTTAACAAGTTATGGTGTTTAAATCCAAAAAACCACGGAATTAGCATTTTTTGATGGAAAAGTAAATATATGTAAATGTTAAGAAAACGATGGTAGTTCAACTTAATTTAAAAAAAAATGAAGTGAAAAAAAAAAAAATTTTAATTACATCAATCTGATATTGTGAACTTTATAAAAAATACGAAATTCAATACCAGGTGATTTAATTAACGTCGTATACCAGTTTTCTCTTAAAATAATATTAATATTTAGTTTTTCTTTATGGAAAAATTGTTGTTTAATATGTTATATCACAGTTAGACAATAGTATTCAAATTTTTATGATTTTTAGTATTTTCTAGTGTCTTATCAACTTGATATTTTAACATTATATTTCAATTCAATTTTAAATTAAGTATAATTTTCTAAAACATTGACTATAGTGAGTTATTAAAGTTTATAATTTAGGACTTGAGAATGGGTGGAGTTTAGAGTTACTTTTAGCTGTACATTTACTCAACCCTCCTTCACTTTTCGTCCTAAATTTTTTACTTGAATAACTTTAAAACTATTTATTCAAAATCGGTAATCGACCAGTTAAGTATTTAAAATAAAAGAAAGTTATTTCATTTTTTTCAAGTTTTAAACAGTTTCTTATTAATAACGATTTAACTATCTCATAATAATAAAGCACTCTTTTTTAATCTTCTTAAAATATTCTCTTCAGAAATTACATTTCTATACTTATTGAGGATTGACCAACGAAAAAGTTATAGCAAAAGTTCAGCTTTTTATTTTTGAAAAAGAAAACTCAACTTTAAATTGCACGGGTTAAAATCGACGAAACTGTTCCGAGTTTGGAATAACTCATTTTTTGAGTATTAGAACCAATTTAGGCAGTGCAATAATACAAATAAAAAATAAATAGATTTTAGGTTACCCTAATCTAGTAATAATATAATTCAATTTCTACTAATTATGTATACGTCTTATTCGCATTATTATCTTAATAATAAAATAACTCCTAATAAGTCAAAGTATATAAAAAAAGTATAAAAACTTGTTGCATTCTTCCATTACGAATTTAGATGTTTTATGAATTTAGCACATTTAAGTAAGTAACTAATACTACACATACTAAAGATATTTGTTAATAATTTTACAACTTAAATACGTTTAGCGAATTTCTCATCTACATAATATTACCTTGAAATCGGATACGATTCCTTATGAAACCTAACTTTTCTTAGTAAAATGCTGTTTAACTATGACATCATAAGCAGATGAAGCCTCGCAATAAGCTATTGTCTTTCAACATCTCAAAGTATTAACTTACCAACATTTACAAAGGAATTGAAGACTCTTCATCAAACAAAGAGATGATAACCGAAATAATACAACAGCTATACGGTGATATTTTTTTCAAAAACAAATTTCTAATAAAATAATATTTAAGAAAGAACCTATCACTTTCTATCTTTTTTTTATTTTATAGTGTTGCATTTATTATAAACTAAAATATATTGAAGACAACTAATGAATAAATACCAAAGAATAATAATTAAAATATATATATAATTTTACTCTCTTGTAAAATTATTTAAAAGTTACTTATACTCTATTTTGGTTTTCACTATTTTCAATGAAATATGATATTGCAATCTTATTCCTTCCTAGTTAAAATAAGGGTATACTCATTTTACTCTTTCTAAAAATATTTCATTATCAACCCAAAACTACTAATTTCGGATTTTTGACTTTTTTATGGAGGTGAGGGAGGTAATGGGGATGAGGGTGGTAATGGGGTCGAGGTTGAGGATGTGGATGAGGTTGAGGTAGGGATGGGGATGTTAAATTTTTTAAATTATGTGTTGTTTTCACAACGAACAAACTTAAATGAATAGTTAATGAATTGATTCAAAATAACTAGCCAAGTGAACGTTTTCCCAATAAATCGCTTAAGGCCAATTATTAAAAAATTACTAAAAAACTTTTGGCCAAAACATAAAAGTAATCATCACCTACCATTCGAGTGCCGTGGTTACCATTGTCACAAACCAAGTGAAAGCAACGAAAAATATTTCAAATGGTATCAAGTTTTCGGAATCGAGGCGAAAAAAAGGAGCGGACAGTGCTCCGTGGAACAAGACATAAAAATGTATTATAAAATGTAATAACTTTCTTAGAAAGATAACTTTAAGCCAAGACGTCTTTTAAATGCAAAATTTCTGGTTTTAACAACGAAAATTAAAACATTTTCGATCAGTTTATAACATTATTATTATTATTTATAATTTTATTCAACTGATGCTAATATTTTCGGTATTTTTCAAAAATAAAAATCATACTGTTAACTTTTTTTTTTAATTTCTCAACATAAATGTTGTTTTAAATTAGCAGTTAATGAATTTTTAGAGTTCAAACATCAAAACGAAGAACGCGTTTATAAGGGTATCAAAAATTGAATCGATTTAAATATTAGCCTTAAAGGCTCTTTCGGATATTATAATATTTTAGTTGTTAAAAACTTGAGACCAAAATCATGGTAAATAAATTCAAGAACTATGCAGAAGAAAAATATATTTTGTTAGCTTACCAATCAAATATTACTTTGACGTTTTTGGTATAACATGATACTGTCTTAACATCTATACATCACAATAAAATATATTTACAACGATGCTTTGATAATTCGTCACTTCGTTCATATTAGTAATAATGCATGTGTTTGTAATTTTTTGTCGGAAGTTGCGATGATCAAATTGTTTTGTATGTATTTATATTTTATTCGCAAGTGAAGTATGGTATGTACCTACTGAGCACCGAATTCGATAAACAACATTGTCGATAACCTTCGCAAAAGTGCTTACATGCAGAACCAATTAAGTTTCCCTAACGCAATTGAACAACCTGTCGCCTCAGGTAATACTTAGCAATACATTCTTATCACATATATTGATAACTATTTGTATATGGGTGTATATTAACATCCACGTTTTGAATTTATTTTTGCTGTTGGTCTCGAGATTGTAAATCGATTGTGTATTATTCATTAAGACAGATTTGAGCTTATTTCCGGAAAGCTACCTAATGTAATATTCCAGTAAACGTCACGAATGACGCATAAGCTTAGGCTCAGCCAAGGACAACATAATGCCATTATAACCACTGAGAGGACGCAGAGATTTGAAGGTAATTCTATCATTCCAAAGCGTCTATTAAGAACAACAACAAGTCACAGTTACAAAAATATATCATGGTTTGCCACCTCTGATTAAATTGATTTGAAGTGGAATTGGTAGTTATATTCGCCCCTAATAGCATGTCCATCAGGAATTGATGACCGACAACCGAAGCTAGTAGTTTCTATAGAGTCATTACGACAACTACACACAGGTCACGCCCAAAATGGTCTTGAAAAGTAAAAACAGTAGTACACAACATTTCTATATTATTTAACCTAGTAGATAGTGTTTCCCTAGCTTTTAGTCGTTAATATTTTCAACGTAGTTTATATTTTCTATCCAGCAAGGTCCATGTGATGATCGTCAATGTCTCAATGGTTAGGTACTTCCCAAGATCATTGGTTTCCATTAACAGAGTATGAATGGGACAAAATATAAGAAGCTCGCAGCCAAATCAATGTGCTTCCTGTCGTCAAGTTCCTATTATGAGTGTCAGCTGGATACATAGTAGGAGATACCCAGAGGGGTTTGTGCTCTTAGGGTTATGTTGACATTATACTAGTCATATCAATAAACAGAATCTTTTATTTTATTTCTGAGAAATACATATGAACAATAGATTATTGTCTTTTTAAATGAACATTTTAGTGGTTTGAATTAAATTGTGTTGGAATGGTCGATGATTATTTTTTTAATCGTTTTTAATTCATAATTTAAATTACAATCGCTTATACTCAACAACAGTAATATTTGTGTATTATATTATACTTCCATTACAGAAAACTTTTGTGATCTAAGCATAATGCACCACCGTAACAGTCAAACATGATTAAAATATACAGGTTATTGCATATGGTTTCGAATTGTTTTCTTCAGAAACAAAATGACAGCGTAAAGGAATAATAATTTTTTTATATACTTTACTATTGCTGTTTTTTTAAACTATTATTAAAATATATCTTTATTTGAACATAGTAATAAAATAATAAATATTTTTTACAAAATGGGAGCTAGAAAATTGGTAAACTAAAAATCTAAAGAAAGCATGAAGCATATTATCTATTATTGGATAATTTAAACAATCAAGCGTGTATACTCTTGAAACGAATTAAACTACAATAGTATGCAAAACATTAGTGCTTCTTTTAAAAAAATGTGTTATACGAAATAAATCTTGAGACAATGGACTGCATAAAAATATAACACTTAATCTGAATCCAACAAATAATATCCACATAAATAAATTATATTATATCCATGTTACTTACATGAGAAGTGTTTCGATAGTAATAATACTATAAATCATGTTCAGGAAAATTATAACTCGTTGCAGTCGATATTGCTTTCCTTTTTAATAATACAGCTGTGTATAAATAGCGCACTATGGTAGTAAAATGATTGATGAAAATATAGTCTGTTGTCAAGTCGATTTAACATCTCTAGTAGAGAAAACAAAAGATTGGCATATAAATTCAAGTAAAAACTACAATCGAGTATACAATACCAACCTTTTTGTACAAGACCTCAATGACATATACACGACGTGTACCATAACTATAAAAGTATTTGTTAATTTCAAATTTTCAATCAATACATAATTTATTGTTGAATGATTATAGTTTAAATTAATTTGGCAATGACAACGTCATGCTGAATTAATCAACTTTGCTACATGTATTATTTACATTTTTATTCTCGATTTACAGGTTCTTTGAAGTGGCCAACCAGAAAAGAAAATACGAGTAGCAATTTCAGTTAACTGCGGGCTTAATGCACATGTAGCAAAGTTGATTAATTTAGCAATAAGACAGACCTATATAATAAATTAGTTTTAGCCTACTAACTTGTATTGATGCCAAATTAGTTCAGTTCTAAAAAAACCGAGCTATGGTAACCTAAAAATCGAAGACTTTCTTTTTATTTTGGCCAAATTTTTGTTTTACCGATATGAACAAATAATATTAATTTTAACCGATTGATTATTTTAATGCCCTCACCAGTTTTCTCTTAAAATAGTTGATATTATAATAGTTTTTTTTTATGAAAAAAAATGTGTTAATGCTATATTAAAATATTTGACAGTATTTAAAATTGTATAATAAATAGTATTTTTTAAAGCTTTTGAAACTTTTGAAACTTAAATACTAACATAAATATTTAATTGAATTTTTAAATTAAAAATAATTGGCTATACATGTTGACTGGTCAATAACAGCTAGTTTTGAACAAATAGTTTTAAAGTTATTATTAAGTATATAATTTAGGACGGGAAGTGAACGTGGGTTAAGTAATGCGCAAGGGTAATAGAGTATTTTACATAATATATTAACTCAAAAGTTGATAATGTTCTAAAAAATACCAAAAAAGGTAAAAAATTTAATATAATCTATGAATGTAATATTATAATTTATAACATAAACAAAAATGATTTAACAAAGAATAACTACAAAATTTCAATTATTTTAAGCGAAAAATAGTGTAGGGAATTAAACGAATTAACGGTATATATATTTTTATACACAAATTCTATGTATATTAACTAAAATAGTTCACCGAGAAATAATTTCATACAAATGTAAATGAAAAATGTATAAATCTTGCATTGGTGTATAGAATATATATATATAATACTTTTAGTAGGTCCATGCATAATTTTTTAAAAATAATAAATAGTAACAGAATTTACATGGTAAAAAATTGTATGCTATTTATAAATATTTATAGCATATTAAAGTATTTTATAATAAAAATACTATAAAATATTTACGTATTTCAAAAAAAAAAAAAATATGTAAAAATACTAATGTACTGTGTAAGATGATTTGACATGGAAATATAGAATATAAACCCACTGACAAAGGAGCACTGACTACCAGACAACGTTTAAATTATATGAAAATTACAAACGCACTTTTAAGGTACTGTAACGTAATTATTACGAATATATAATGAGTTCAAACTAAGGTACCAACCCTAAAGCCATTGTTAGACATATAAATACATTATATTATTATACATTTATAACATACAACCCGTATCTCACGTACCAAAACCGCACGAGCGTTATGCGTTATTGCTACAAAGCGGTGTAATCATTATACTTTAATACAGCGCAACTGATGACAAATTATTTTTATTTTATTATTATATTTATTTCAAGTACATATTTTTTTCTTTTTTTTGGACCGTGAAAATATGAACATGACCCGGTTTTGTGACTTATGTCACGTACCGGCCACGGTATTATTATAAATTCCCCCACGGTGAGATCATTAATGTCCAGATGTCCCCTGACTTTTTTTTAGACATCCCTCGTGCACAAAGCTGAATAGCTTTATGACATGAAATGCATGGATGGAGTACATGTTGCCTAGGTAACGGTTTTGTTGGACTCGACGGCAATACCCGGTCAATCGGCTGTTAACAACACAAGGAATACATTATAATTATCAAAAATCTTACACCACAAAAATACACAAGCAAGTAAAATATGAAAACAAAAAAACTTGTGAAATGTGAACAAACGTTTCCCCTTTGATATTACTGATATTATTGCACTTTTAAGTGGTAAGTGTATCATCTAAAATTGTATCGACTGGTTAAAAAAAGATCTTGCTTATGGCTTTAGCCATATTAAGGGACCACTGCTGATTGCTAATCCTATTTTTCCAATACAATATATGATTCTTTTTCTTGAATGTGGATATAGCTATACTGTTTATAGTCTTTTTAGATAGGTACCCAAAAGAATTGCTAACTTTTCCGTGCATGTTCAAAATCATATTCTCGGTTAGTTTACCTAAATCGTAAACGGTTATCCTTTTTAAAAAATTGTACCCGCATATGATACCGCATCAACTTTATTTTTTTAGTTGGTTCGATGACTTGTAAAAAAAAGCTTCTATTTTGTTCTTCACTTGGTATTTCAACAAAAAATTATTCTAGAATATATGAATAAAACTATTTAGTAATCTAGGCATTTAATCAATCAATCTAATATAAAACTATATGTGCATCATATGGAAGAAGTAAAAAAACAAACCTGAGTGATAATTCGAAATGATAAGGAATAATTTTTCATTTCAAGGGATTAACAATCTGTTCTAGGAAGACAACTATACCTATAGATATGTAGATGTATTGAAATAGAAGACATATTATTATTTTAATGTTAACGTTTATAATCCTAAGAACACAGCGAGTGAAGACAATTTAAAGGGTAACACATATTTTTCCCCAGTCTCCGGCAATATATGTATGTCGTATAAAGTCATAACCCGCATTTACAAATGCGATAGAGTCTAGGCTAACGAAGTTTGTAATTAAAAAAGTTACTCTCTCTACACTGGGGCTCTTTTATGGAACAAGCTTCTCATTTGTTATTGAAGTACGTTCAAAACAACGTGAATAGTTCTGTATTTCTTTATAATGATTTGCAATACTTTGTCGGCCTTGTGTTTTCGACATCTATGTATTTTCTTACCATAAAATATTTAAAAATATATTTTACACTTCATGAGTGGGATTAGGCACTTAATTCGCCATTTATATCTATGATGTAGTTTTCTTTACTCTGCTATATAAAGTTTTTATATTAATCACAATAATTATTGTCCGTTTTTATTCATTTACATGTTTAATACTAACTTTAGTATCCGTTCTCAGCGATCCTGCAATTTTAACCTTTTTTGAAATTATACATACCATTAAATCTCGATACCTGTTGTTGCCGGTCTTGCTTTTGTTTCCTTTTTGTAATATCCAACCGATCAATCATTATAATATTAAAAAGGCTTTTATGTTTCTACTTAATTTACTTTGGACTCGAAACAATTATTCTCGACTCATAATGGCATTACAATGTATTTCCACTCATAATTCGTTCCGTCTCATTGCGTTATCTTTAAGTATCATGCGAAGTTAATGAATGTAATATAAATAAACAATTATATCGATTAGTGGTTAGGTTAGATTAGGTTGCAAAGTACACAATTATTGGTAACCATTAAAATTATATAAAAAACGTATTTAATAAAAGTTGAAATTATATCTAATAGTTTTTACTCTTAAGTGGATAAAAGCGGTATAATAAGAGGTATATAAGAAAGATAAGCGGTGCACAACATCTGGTGGATGAAAACTTTGAAAAGGACACGGTCACAATAGTATAGAATATAGGGATGGATGGATGGATGGATGGTAACTTTAACCAAAAGAGTCATAGAAGGAGAATAGTTTTCAAAGAACAGGTGTCTTGGTCACTTCACGACTATCTGCAAGTGTGGTGGAGTTGTTAAAATATTAAAGAATAAATAGCAAATCAAAGAAAAAGTTTCAGCACTCTCCCAAGCTGACCAAGCTCTGACTGTGTTGAGATTCTGTAAAATGTTCCCACGAAACAAACCTGTTCTCAATAATAGATTTAGCTATAAAGCAGTACAAAACCTTTGAAGTTAAAATAGAGTGTATTCTACTTAAATACTTCTTACTAACTGATAGTTAGCTTGTGCAACTCTTTTGATTCGGTAAACGGAATTAATAGGATTAGGGCTACGGTCGAAGGTTGGTCTTACACTTGGAGGTATTAAAAGTGTAGTCCTAGATCACACGCCCGATTAATTAAGATATTTAACTTACTACAAAATACACCAAAGATTTATGTTGGGAGTTAATCACAGAATAAATACCAACTTCAGTATCAGTTTAAATGTTACAAAACAAAACTCTGCCCGTTAGGTTAGGTTAAAAAACCTAGTCGTTACGAATGCAGCCAAAGTCCAGCGATAATATTTTTTTCGTACATCATCAGTATACAGCGTTTTTTGAATTTTTTTAAACACCAGATACGTTTTGTTGAAAACATTAGATTTTTATCCTAAATATAAATATATATCAGCCATTTTATTTGCATTTTTTTTTTTAATTTAACTATATATCATTAAACGGGTGACCGACGAAATTTTTACTGTGAACCGTTTTTTAGGCACTAGCGAAATAATTTGTTGCGAAAAAAAGGTCGTTTACTCGACCCAAACTGAATAATTTATAATACTGCATACAACAATACTACAAATCTTTTTATATGGATATATATATTTTATAAATGGCTGATATTACATCCATCCGCCCGGTATTGTTTTATGTCATATGAAGCATGTTAAGACGCACAGTAATCTGAACATTATTATGTATATAATTATTAGTTATATATACATATATATATATATAAATGAGTTAGCAATTCTATAAATACAGTTATATGTAGTTTAAATTCACACCTACGGATACTTTTGAAATGTGCTGACGTCGCAATAATAACTTGAGAGTTCTCTTCTCTAAGCTTATCAAGGGATTTAAAAAAAAAAATTTTCAGAAACTTTACAATTAGACCTTTTGTATACATTTATTATTCCAGTAACAAGAAGTCTGTATAAATAGTTTTTTTATTATACTACCATAAGATCTATTTTACAACGTTTCCCTTTGTTTTTCTTTATTATAATAATTTGTCAGTTATTTGTTTACAATCCATTCTATTTTTCTCGTACTAAAATGGGTATATTAATATAATGGTAACGGTTTCAACATCGAATCTGACCGGTATTTAATTTGATATTTACCGTTCCGATCTCCTAACTTGGTTTATCTATACAAACAGCGAGCGAAATCGTTTGATGACAGCGGCAGGCGGATAAGTCGTCGACTACGGCGAATTTCAATCAAATCTATTTGGGCAGAAAATATTCCCTCAGCACTATACAAAATAATTTGCTCAGAACCCCGAGTTACCCGTAATACCGCAAAACGATGGCGGTGGTCTAATGTTTGCCGAACGATACATGTAATAATATATTCCGAACCGCCATAATATTAATCATAACGTTACTCGCATAAGACGGAGACGGGATTAAGTAACAATATTATAATAGGTTTTAACGCATTTTTCGGCTTGATTTGATCACCAGACTGACAACCGTTGCGATTATTATTATTATTATACCGCTGCTGTTGCCTCGGATAAACTCATATTCGTGACGGCTCGGCACCGCCTCCGGGACTCTCGTGTTGTCATTTTTTTTTTGACGTGATTTTTTTGTATTATAATTTTTTTTTCTTTTTGGCGCTTACTACAATACTTATATATTTATACATAATAATACATCGTTTATAGCGGTGCGTACGCGAAATAAAACGTAAAATGAATGTGAAAAAAAATTGGAAGAATACATAAAAAGCCAGTACAGTGGGGCCGGGGCATAGTGGGGACGGAGAGGTCACAGGTCTACAGATTTTATTATAACTGAAAGTGATAAAATCACTTTTAAATAAACACTTCGATGCGAATCTGTGGATAGTATGTTCAAACCAGTTATAGCGGCTTAGAAGATATCGTGGGACCAGCAATACTTAAAATTTAATATTTAGTCTTGTGCAGGGTGGATGCGATAAGGGTTGATCGTCTATCTATAAAAATGTACTGTCATTGTTACCCATATATCGTAATTAACAATATAATTAAAATATTTTCATTACCTGTTGACTGTTGATTCACACACACATAGCAACCTAGAAACTGACTACGGTCAAAGTGTAAATTTACCCTTTTTTGGGGTTTTACCGTAATAAAAAAAAAAAATTTGACTACAGATTTTTGAGAAAATTGTATATGTTATAGTTCCGTTTTAGATCTACCTTTGGTCTAATTTTCAGATTTAAACCTCTAAAACTTGGATTGAAAAAGTGAAATAAAGAAAAAAATTCTATCTCGTCTAAGGGAAAGGGTTTATGATATTTTTTTGGTTTGTTAACGTTTATCCATAGTACTATAAATTTGGAACATTTTCGACTATTTTTAAAAAAGTTTTAGAGCATCGTAATTTAAAGTTGAAAAATTTGTACATTTTTTTGGGTTTTTTTCTCGATTTTGATGGGGAAGGGGTGACTATTTTTAATTTTTGGCCAAATAAAGTACCTTACAGGTATGATTTCTGATTTATACAGTTGCTACACGAAGAAATCGGTTCAGCGGTTTACGAGATATCGTGGGTCCAGACACGAAAATAAATAAAAACACATCATTGTAAAAACAATACCTTCTCAGCTTCGCGCCGAAGCTAAAAAATAATAATAGTACGAAAAATAAACGGAATGCGTTGGAAATTAATAAGTGTGCGAGACAAGTAGAAAAAACAAAAAATCGAGTGAAACGAAAAAGAGAGAAAAGGGATAATATAAAATGGCGAAAAACCGCGGAAACGTCCAAGTCCGTAAGCGACTGGTGCGCCGCCGCCCGTGCTGCCGTCACGCCGGGACCTCTCCCCGTCGCACGCTCCAAAAAAAAAAAAAAGCCCACGAGATCGGAGGCGCTTTTGGTCGGCTACCGGAGTGCCGCCAACGTAGCCAGCCAGCCTCAGACTACGGCGCGGTAACCCGTTGCGAACGGTCCGTCCAACGTGCATTGCGGCGTGGTGTTTTACAGCATAACGCGAGCTATATATGTATATACGCGCGTGTGTGTGTGTGTATAACAGTGCGAGTATATATTATATACACACACATAGTGTATAAGCATAACACGCGTATGTATGTGTGTATAACTTGATTTACGAACGGTGTTTAGAGTGTATTCGCGGTAAACCTGTACATTGTATACATATATATACACCTACGTGGTTTTTATTTCTTGACCGTAGATAACTTGTAGACACTCTTTAGAGAAGTCATTAATAATATAATATTGTACTATTCGCGTACGCCACGTCTCTAACTACTCTGAAACGTCGAAAAAAAAACACACACAAATTGTCGTGGTGGTCTTGAGATTTTTTTCATTCGCGCCCAGATAAACCGGATTCGATTTGGCCGACAATATGAAGACTTCGTTGAATATTTTGTCTAAACGCTTGTTCAACAGAGCCCTGTACTTGGTACTAGTCTTTGGTGAGTCATTTTTTTTTTTTTTTAGTTAAATCAAATATCAAAAAAAAGTTATCCTACATGGAAAGCGGTATTGTCAAAACATTACTCAACCAATAACTTAGTTTCAAACGTTTAACTGACGCGGTTCGAAAAATAAATATCAAGCCATTTAGTTAAAAAAAAAAAAAAACGTTTTACTCCGACTTGCATTACAAGAAATCGTATACAATATACCTAGTAGTGTAAAATGTATTATTACGCTTAGTTATTATAATATATCATACCGTTAAAAATGATGATAAGCAATTTCAAGTTCTAAGTATATTAAATAACAACCAGGTTATTTTCAGCGACAAATATAAACAAAACGCAACTAATTTGTTTTTTTAAATAGACTTAAAAAAGTGATTATTTACTTAAGCTGCGTTTAGGTAGTAAGCCTATAGGAAAAAATATATCACATTAACATAACCACATAATGTATTTCTTGGATATAATATACATTCCCAAATGAACACTCAATGTGATGTCTGTGATGACTATTTCGACTTCAGTTAATCATGCTAAAACTTCCTCGTAAATGGTCATCAAAGACAAACTTATACTACGAGGCCCTTAAAGATTATAAATAAAGTACACTTTGAATCGATTTCGGATATTATTATAATAATAATTCATATTATCGTACGAATAAATTCTTATTTCCGCACTGTAAAACTAAAATAATTTCTGTTAGCTGTTGTGAATCTGATCAAATCATGCATTTTGAGTTGACGTTTCATCGTCTGAGAAATACTTCAGTTTGTGGACAATTTTACTGATTTTATACTATGTAAACAACAGGCATTTCACTTAAAATAACATTTTTTTTTTTAAATAATGTAAACATGTTGATTTACATATAAAGTGATGCATTCTTCTAACAAAAGGCGTTTACACAAAATCCTTATAAATGTTCAGTTATAAATCTGAAAACGGTATATTTTAAATTTTCCTATCTTAAAAACTGTAGCGTTAATCTTTTTTTCGTAATCGTATATTTTAACCGTACCTAGTATTTTTTTTTTATATGGCTTTAAATGTTAAACTTGTACATATCGTTTAATATCTTTGAAAATATAACAGTAAAACAATTGTAATTTGTATAAATGACATCTAATACAATTAATTAGTGACGGTAAAATTGACTAACAAACATAATAAGTATATATAACAAAATCGACGAAACGACTGGTTTGAATATTATAAATATCCGACCTAATATTATATGTATAATACATATTACGGTGGGTTTACACAAACACCGTAGTTAATGTCATTAGTTATTATTATAAACGTTATTTTTATCTCTCACGCTTGAACCATCGCTACATGACCGGGTTAATGCTACATTAATCTATTTGATACCAAAATATCGAGACTCGGATGTGTACTGTATATGCATACAGTGCACAGGATAAAACGACCGTCATACATGATGTAACGTGGGTACTTCACTGCACTGCGTACAGTTAACGTTTACATCATACAATGTAAACACAATATAGATAATAGATATTGTATCTAGCTGTTAGTGTTAATTTAAAATTTCATTAATGACATCATTTCACAATTTTCAAAGAATTTCCGTTGAAAATATACGTTCCTAACAACGCTCTTGCCTATATTATAATATGCTATAATAAATGTATTGTCAAATCGTTTTTACACGCACTGAAGTACAATGTGAGTTTTATTAAATATTAAAACTAATTTTCGGAACAAAATGCGCTATCGTAAACACAGGCGAGAGGAAAACAAAGTGAATCCCGTGTTTACTAAACTGTTTTTATACTTTAGACGTCCACCAGGAAAAAATAAAAAACGTTACCCGCTGCCTAAGTAAAAATATTCGCCGGGTCGGTCCATCATAATAATATAGCCTGTTCACCCCGGCCGACTCATATACTTAACACTTGACACGGTATAACTTTACTTGTTCACCGTTATCTCATTAATTTTGCACGCTTTATTACGCCCATATTTATCGGTTAACAGCTTGCTTTTTAGTTTGCCGTTATGTATACACAGTAACGCGCATTACATTAGTGTATCGTTGCACTTACATATTATAAATTATGGTCCGTAAAAGTATTTCAATTTTGTATCGTGTAATTTACTATACCTAGTCAGTTACCCTATACCGTTAATAAAATATAATAATAGCCTTAGCTATCATACACTCAAGCATATTACTCCATAGAAATTAATTTACATTAAAATGTTAAACTATAATTATTTTTGTAAAATGTAACAATGATTTATAAGAACAAGCATGTTTTTGATCTATAACGTTTCGAGCCACACATAAACCAAAATAAATACTGATAATTAAGTTTTATCAATATCTTATAATGTATTATATTCGAATGAAAAATACATATTAGAGCTGTTGAAGTAATGTCAATTTTATAGCCAAAGTTTAATAACGAATACATACATCTTATCTCTAAATTAATGATAACATGTTTACAAATCCAAAAACAATGATATTATATTTTTCAAATCAAACGAGTTTGGTATTAAATATGTTATACTATATTCTTTTATTGTGTATAAAAAAAAAGTATGTTTTTTATTTTCTACGAAGTCTGTTCAGCGTCCGGTCTAAACGACAAACACGATAAAATATAACTTAAGATTTAATAAACTGATGAATTTCTGCTTAAGATATCGGGCGACAAAATTGTGTAGGAGAATAAAAACGAGGAACACATATAATAATACCCCACAGTTTGGGTCGAAGCTAAAACAAACAGTGTGTTAAAGTAATAACATTTTATTGTTTAGAGAAACGCTATTTTTATAGTATTGAAAATTCCTGCTTTTATAACTCTGTACGTACATTAACATCGCTGGCGGTTAAAAGGTACTGCTTTTTAAAAATTAGCGTAGCTAAAAGAAATTAAAACAAAAAAAAATAGTGCAAATATATATCATATGTATTTTTAATAGTCTAGTAGACAATATTTTTTCAACCCTTACATATCACAACATGACAAGTTTTATATAGAATGAAAATTTTATATGAAAGTCCTTACAAATACATACAAATATATGTAATATATACGAATAATCGATTTTAATTACATTCTATAACGTTGTCAACAGTTCAATAGTTAATAAAATTAAAACTACATATTGAACCTCGTTTTAGTTTTGAAAACTACGTTTTAGGTGTTCAGAAATTCATCATTATTATTTTATGGTCAAGATATCATTTTCAAATCACTTTCAACTATTATATTTTTTGATACCTATCCAGAAGTTTTAACGTAGTGAACTAGATAACCTAAATTAACTAGCAAACGGTAGGCTGAAAGTATGGGCTCACCGTTAATGACGATTATTAGCGTACACCGTATACAAATATCTATTGAACACAATTATATTATCAGACTAAAATACAGATTATATATTAACAGGTAAGTGTAAAAAAAAATTAATTTCAAATATAAATTCGTTATTATTTTAACTATCATCTCATATTATTACGAGCAAATTATTAAAAACCACCAAGAATATTTTGGTTTTTGCAAGTTCCACTGTAACTTTTTAAAAACTATTATTTTTATAAAATTTAAAAACGTGAATCAAATATTGATATTGAACGTATACTTTATTAAAACCTAGAAAATATGAGTAGATAATATCATTAAAAAAAAAAACTTGTAACGGGGCTTTGTATAGGCAAAATTGATACATTAATGTACAGTTGACCTTATAATAGTATACAAATTTATTTCAGTACCATAATTTGTACATTTCATAATATCGTTTTGTAATAAATACCTGATAGTTTATAATATTTTAGTAAACCTCTTATAATTATTTACTTGCTTTTTGAAACGTAGAGCTATATAAATCTATTAAAAGACGAAAGGAAAAAAAAAACGAAATTCAATAACTAATTTCTTTTCTTTTCATTATTTACTTTTAGCTTCAAAGCGTAGCTGAGAAAATATTGTATTTTCCTTATAAGTTTTAACTTTAAAATAAAATATTAATTAGAAACGTTATAGTTATGAAAAAGTTTAGTGAAGTAAGATTCCATACATTTATAGCTGTTTGTCTAAACACACTTGTAAAACTGTACATTTATCTAACTAGTAAAAATGAAAAGCAAATTATAAATGATTAATGTATTTCATTATTGACAATGTAAAAGCATTTCACAGTAAAATGTCTTTGTCTGTTAGACTCGTAAAATACAAAGACAACGTACCCAGTTGTATAACCCGCTTGACGCTTGTTAAATGTTCAGATGATATTATCTACCATAGTAATTAAAGACAATAACTTCATTTAATATCATAATAATAATAATAAGTTACGGTTTTAATACATTCTGATTTATAGGTGTCTTGAACTGGTGTTGTATTCATTTAACTTTTATTAAGTGTATAACATCTTAAATCTTAATTTTCTTTGATAGTTAAACAGTGTTGAATTTTTATAACATGCGAAATAAAAATAGTAATAGTTATATTAATAGTAGTATGTAATAATAGTTTTAAAAAATCTATCATATAATATATTTATATGATATATATAAATATATTATATAATTACATTTTCAAAACAATTACGTAGAATAAAATGTTAAGAAAGTCTAAAATTTTATTTAATTTAATGTTAAAAAGACAAAAATAAAAATTGTCTCAACGTCAAACTCATTTATTAATTTTAAAAAATGTGTTAAATATTAGTGTTGGATCAAAAAAATTAATAAAACATTATTGTCTATGATAAGGTTAAAAATAATATTTTTTGATGTTATTGATTCATTAAGTATAAATTACTCCTAACATTAAAAAAAAAAAAGTCTTATGAGTTAAAAAGTGAGCAGTAATAATATCCCAGCTTATTAATTAATTCGCTTCTGAAGTAAATACAAAAAAACAATGCAATGTTGGCAAAAACTTAAAAATAATGTATATAGCGCCCAAAAACTACGGTAAGGTCTTATAACGTCGTAAAGGAAAAGAGAATTATTTATAATTTTAAAATATAGCAAACATGTTTTAAAAGTACAACTCTTTTTTTTTTGTAGTATAGGATTTAGTAGTACTCGTGGTGTTCATAATTTACACATTTTGAAATCAATCATTTTTCAATAATGTCTTGTACGCCAAGACGAAGGAAGTTTAATACAAAATATTTTGCATGTTTTTGTTACTACTTGTCGTACAAAAATAGTAGAATTTTTGCAGCGCCTATGCTTATATATATATATATTATAATATAGTGAATATGTCTCGCAGGAAATAATATGCTGAGAAATGTGACAGATAGCTTTTGTCATCACTATCGAGTCATAGGAGAAAAAAAGAGATGGAAATGATAAAAAAAAAACTTGAGACGTTTCGAAGCAATGACAAGACAACGGAATGCCACTGTATGGCTGATATCACTTCAAGGGTTAGGAAAATTAAAGTAAAATATTAAGCGTTCGTTGTTTGTTTTCATTTTTATTCACAAAACAGCCGCCGAACATCAATCTAGTAATGTTGTTTCCGTGACAAGTGTCAGCAGTCGACGCAGTCATTAAAAAACTATAACTTATACAATATGTAGAAATGTTGGTTTATATTTTACATCAAACGCTCCAGCGCATTTGTCTTTTACATTATCCCAGAAAGCAATTACATATCAGATAAAAATACCACCATGTAGGGTCAAATTGTAATTGTAGTTATGCAAACATTTTTATTTTTCGATGATTTTGAAATTGTTATATATTATAAAAAATATACAATACACCTATAATAGCAACACAAATAATAATAATAATAATATAATAACAATACAAATACACATTAAATAACGTTGCAGCTTTATTAAAATCAAATAAAAATGGTAGGCGTATACAATATTTTTGGTAAACAACAGATAATATTACACTGTGCGTTTTTAGCGAATTTCGATGATTTGAAGTTTATACTATAATAATATGTATTATTTATATTGTAAGCCCTTCGGAAATATAATATTTATAAAAGCAAAAATATAATATATGAACGTCCCTAGATGTTTTTTTTTTTTTTTGTTTATGCAAGTATACATAGTACAATATATTATCAACAAAAAAACTCTTTGTTATACATTCGAATGTCATGCCAGTGTAATGTTATTATTATAGCCGTCACTATCTAATAAATGACAGCACGTACAAAATGCATACATAAAAGAAGAATATAGCACTACGCGAAATCGTTATGGGGTTCCGGATTATATACCCAAAATCCAAAAATAATAATATATGTAGTGCCCGAAACAATACAGTCAAAGATCGGATTACGTAAACGCCATTTTGTTTTTAATTGATTTTCCGACAGGCGACATTGCTAAATCACGGTCGAAAACAGAGAGGAACGGTGGACATGATAATGATATTATAGTTCAAGTACAAATTACTACACTGTGCAACGCATCCAAAAATAAGAGCGCAGCTTACTAAATTTTGTAGTGTTCGCGGTATATATTATACGCGTTTAATTGTCTTTATTAGCAGTTTTAATTAAATAAAACTCGGTGTAAACAGGTACTCTGCAGCTTTTGAGTAAATACGAATTTAAATGTATTCTTACTTGAAAACTTGTCGGCCGTGAGCGGTCCTCTAGCACTAGGTAGTTGTTGACGTACAGCAGCAGCAGCAGTAGTAGTACACGGGCAACTTTAACAATGAAGAGTTATTCCACCTTCTTGAGTAATGAATTCCGAATTAGTGTTTTATGTATACTGCGGTATTTTGAATGTAGATTGTGTCTAGAGTAATTATAATTGGCCTTCACTCTTTGTCTCCTGTAACTACCGTGTTCCAGTTGGTCACTCGAATTCCAAAGCACAGTACACCGAATCTTCGATTCGAAATATAAAACATTTTTAAAACTATAACTTGTAAGACATTCAGGGTGGAATATTATCGTTGACTGAAACTTTTCTTAAATCTTTATTGGACAAGATAATAATAATGTTGTGGAATTTTGTCAAAAAACCAAGGGCGCAGCGTATAATGCACGCCGGAGTTGTCCACAATTGTAAAAAAATAATTTAGGCTTAACTGGCATATTCATACTCTGTTTAACGTTTGAATATAAATATATTTTATATTTTTATACATTTGAACCGGTTGCTTCAAAAACGATACTAGCCATAAGAAATTAATTTGTCTAAAATTTAACTTCTTTTGCTTTATCGCCTATTTTTAAATTTGTTTTAAGGATCTGTAATTGATAATTCATAGTTTCAAAAAGACTACCAGTTAAATCAATAAAAAACATACATGACTAACAATTATCTTAAAAATAAAACAAGTGAAAAAAAATGATTGACAAAAAATCGTTTTTTTAATAACAGCCACTATGTTGTTTTTGACGTGATCGATTCATTTATAATCCGCAATTTTTTAACAGCAAAATACTAATAATGTTTTATATACACAAAATAATCTTGATTAACATTCTGTTGCTAATTATGGTTGAACTTAATGACGAAATTTATATTGTCATAAGCTCTCAGGTACACAACACAAACAAACATAAACACATGCTTAATTTATGTGTCTATGTATTGTGCACATCAACTATCAAGTATGCTTGATGATTACATTTTTTTCTTTTGATATTTTTATTTAGTGATATTTCTAATAATATGTTTTTTTTATTAAATTTTTTTCTCTTCCTTTATTTTGTCTGCTACCCTACGCTGCTCGCCTTAATACAATCCAGAACACCGGGAAAATTAATTTTACTAATTTACTTTATTAAAAAATACAATAGGTGTGTAATAAAATATATTAAATGTATGAGTATAAAAATATATAACTGTAAATCATTTCATTATAATAGTAAGAAGTTATGAAAGATATGAACACTATTTTATTTGTACATAATATAGCACGGCCTACGAGCTTTTCACTTTAGTTCATCATGTGATGGCTATTGGGCATACAAATAAAATGCAGTATTCGATATTACTTCACGTACCAGACTTCAAATGTCGTTTCGAATAATACTTACTGTAACACATTGCAATCTAAAAAGAGTATTATGAAAATGTTTTTCGAAAATTACACCGGCTTTAGTGTAAAAAAAACTTATTGTCGTTCATACAACGCTCAAAATATTTTTCTTTTTTCTTCTTTTATGGAATGGTTTTTGAAAAATGTCCAGTAGTAATAATTAGTAATACCTACAATTTTTATTATGCGATGTATCCGTGTTATGCATTTAATTGGTATGCTACAAAAATTATAATTGTCCCGTACGTTTTTATTTATATAAAAAAAAAGACCATGTCTATCAAATTACTAAGCCCCTTGAAATCGTGCAGTTACACCACACGGTGAATTTTATAATATGCGAGCACGCTCACAGGGTTTCAGTGATTACATTACAAAGAAAACAATCTCGTAAGAGGCGATACTATGAAGAACAAAGAAAATAATGAATTAGAAACGTTACTGCGAATGTGAGATTTCTCAGTTGCATTAGAGCAATATTGACCGCACATCTACCACTTTAATTATTGTATAGTTTACAATGTTAACCATACACGGAAAGAACGAACAAAAAATAGTTTAAAGGTTCATTTCTTTTATGGATATCACGATATCTAAGCACGTTAGAAACATTTTTAATTTTGAATTAATTAACATATACATTTTTTTTGTAAATTTTACACGAACAAAAATAGTCATAGTTACACGTAATGCAATAAACTATAATATTTAGGTTTACTAAAAATAGCACAGAATAATAATATTCATATATTGTTTGAATGCCGTTAACATATTGTTTGCTAAAATATTGTTGAGCCATTATTTATATACACTAAGTATTTACTGCCAAAAAACATTGTTATACCGGTACTATTTAGGTTTACCGTTTATAAGGGTCTATCACAAAACAACATTACTATTATGATTACTTTTTAAAAACGCAGCTAAATTATTATAACATAATATTTTGTCTAATTATTTCACTAAAATAATAATAATAAAGTTATTATAATTAACTAATAGGTATAATAAACTATTAAAAAAACAAACTAATGTATGTCAATACCACTGACATACCCACATATTAAAAATATCATATCTTAGAGTAGTTTTTACAAGCTTTTAATTATTGAAAAAATATTACCATAAAATCACAATTGGCAGACAAATTTCTAATTATTTAAATAGTTTTATACTGTTAAGAATGTTTATAATAAAATATTTGTGTACATTAAATTTGATTTCCGGCTAAAATACTAATCCTACTTACTTAACGAGCCATTAAAACCCAACTGTGCCTCCTCTGTACAGGGAAAAATGTTTAATTAAATTTAGTTTAAAAATATTTAATTTTCATTGCACGGCGCATTGTATAGGCGAAAATAATACACCCATGCTTAGCAATCTTAGTTAAAGGGTAAATTTATTGTTCTAGTAGTATATTTTAAATATATAAACATATTCTTACTCGGTAAGTAATTTTATGTGTAATATATTCGTAAAAGTATGTTACCTGTGTACATACTTTGTATATGCACTTGCCTTATATACATAATAGCTAGTATTGTTGTCGTATAAATTTATTTACACATTGTTTACAACAAAAACATAATACCATTGGATAAAGTTAATGCGTTAATGTAATAAGTGCGCGTTCCATCAAAATGCGTTACTTTTAAAAATAACACATATGTTAAATCAATAGGCCCTTTTTAAACAAACTCTATTTTCAGGTTATTTTTGAAATTACACAAAGTCGATTCTCTAATTTTTCAATTATTTTTGTTTTTTACTCGGTCGTTTATTATTTAAACATGATAATTCATAACTACATATTCTACATAGAGACGATAAACGAAAATGTCTCCTAATAAAATCTCCATGCATGAGTTATTTTAATATAATTTATACGTTGAAAAAGTTTGGTGTAAATATATTATAATACAATATCTTAATTTTAACTACAAATTATTAGGACTATGAATGACTTTTTTAATTATTATTATAAACCATCAATAATTTTAAAATAATATAGGATAATTGTATCTGTAATGATTACTTTAGAATAAGTTTAAATTGATAACAAAGTGCAAACAAACATATTTTGTATAAAAAATGTATTGATCCACTGCATTAGAATATTACATTATTAATTCAAAATGTATTTGTTGTTCAGCAAAAAACAGCTGATAAGTTATAAAATGAAGCTAGCTAGCTTACAATACATCGTATGTTTATTCTGTATATTTACCCGTTGAACCTTTTCAGTGTGATAAGCTCTCATGGTTTATTCGTTATCAGCTGTCGACGTATTATATTTTAATAATAAAAAAAAATACTCTACGCAGAATCTAAAACAATGTGTCCGTCAAATCCTAATAAAACATAATAATTTATTATACAAAACTGAAACACTATTTTATCTTTACATGAAACCCGATCTGGTAGAAATTGTTACTATAATTCATTGTTCTCTAATATAATTTTGTCTTACGGTAGCATTATCATGCTTATAAAATATAATAACAGCTATGATAATGACCGGCTTCGAGTTATTATGTAACATATAAAGGTATGTGTTGTACAAAAATATATTTTTATATGTTACCTTGTACTTCTCTTTTGATCTTTATCTATACATATCAATACACACAACTATATTAAAACAATATTTAAACATTTGCTTAACATCATTTGAAATTAATTTAAATGTTTTTATATTAACAACATTTTATAAATAAATAAATTTCAAATGTATATTTTACTAGTTTTATTCAAAACAAGAAGATCATCCTTAAAAATTAGAGATTGTCAAATTTTGTTTTAATAAGTTTAATGTTCTAAGAATTCATCTTGTCATTATGTCTCATATGTAAAACTTAACGCATAAGTGTGATACAGCTGATGTAAAATTGCTGGTGCCGACAGCTGTGCACTTTTAATTACTTTTTTCTTCGAAAAACATGTTTTTCGGAACGTTGGAACTGAAAATCTTATAAAACGATACTTAGTGACAACGGTTATATGATGATCCTGTATAGAGATTAACATACAGAACGGTTTTCTTCGGTAAAATAAATTACTCCGTCGGCTCAATATTGGGTTGACATAAATGCTAACAAATTAAGAATCACGTACTATTTTTTCAATCCTGTCACGTATTTATTTCGGTAGGTAAAAAGATATTAACTTTGATATTATAGCGTGAGGGTGGCAGGAAACGTGTAGCGCCTAATTTATTTTAATTTGTTCAATATGCGGCATTAATTAAATTTGTTTGAAATTTGCTTCATAAAAAAAACAGAAAAAGCCAACAAAGAAATTCGCCCGGATAATTTTAACACTATTAATGGAAATTAGTTTTTATTAATCATTATATTATAAAAATCACTTGATTTTTATACGATAAAACTAATGTAACGCATTGCCACGTAGACTTAACCCGTGCCTTGGTACCAATGCTAATAGCTGATATTATCTCCTTGGACCATACATGATACATACTATATGGTAAATATACGAAAAGACAGAGTGATTATTAAAATAAACTACATATAGTTAGAAAAAAAACATAACAATTAACAACATTGTTACTCCTTATAAAACATTAAACGTGTTACAGAATAATATGTTTATCAGTAAATTTCATATTTATTAATAGTTAACATAAGAAGATTATATTTTAAAAGACATTTTTAGCTTTTTTTTAAATGTTGTACTTTTACAATAGAGTGAGAAATGTAGGTAGGATATCTTGATAGTCAGGATGCATATAACATATGATAATTTAAAATTATACGAGCTGAAATATTTTCAAAACAAAAACTGGAAATGTTTAATATTGATTTTACCGTTAATAAAAATAAAGACATTTTTTTTAGAACCCTGTACCACTAAGCGTGTATAAAAACTTTGAATCTCGTTATACAATCCATTGTGTTTATTTAATACTTCTATATGTTAAAGTAAATAGCCTTAGACTATCCGGTTACATTGAACAGAGTAACAAAAAAAAGGTTATATATAATTTAGACGGAAAATAATAAGAAAACTAAAGTAATACACCAATGGCATTACTTAAACTCAACCAAAACTGTCATGCCACGCCAAAGAAGCAATAAGGCGCCGTGGGTTTTTTTTTTGTTATGGGGGTCATACAAAGGGTTAGCAGTTCAAATATGTTTAGCCTTAGAAAATCGTGAGTTTTATAAAGGGGTTTGAATTAACATTTTGGCAAAATATATTCAAATAACTTATTTTTTAAATTCTTGCGAAATATTTTCATTATTTGTTTAATTTGATAGTATAATATTATTTTTTTTTAAATAGATCAACCTTGTGGTATTGGCGATCTCCGATTTTGAGTTGTAATAATTTATATCAAGATCGGGTTTTAACCCAGGGGATAACTTATATTTTCTTAGAAATATTTCATCTGCCTAAAGAAAAATATGCCATTGACCGATAGTCAACACGCTGTCACATTATGCCAGCCCTACATCGGGTTTCTTAAGTAAAATAAAATATACATCAGCAAAAGCAATCACATTAAAAACTAAATCATGTTGTAAAATTAAGCATCCTAAGGAAAGTATAATAAGCCAATTTATATTGTAGTTTATCTAGCAAATAGGCCATAATATTGGTACTGCGAAGGAAAGTATAGATATAGTTTAGGTATGGAGTTTGCCACTTTTAAGTGTGTCATCGACTACTTGTATACTTACAATATGCATAAGTTAGCAGCAGGCATACATTTATTGCGAATATTTAGCATAACACACTGCATGGGATTATTTATAATGATTTTGTATAAAATCAAGTTTAATACTTATAGTTAATATTGCAAAAGATAATGTATGTAAAACGGGAAGTAAGAATCGAATTAATTTCTACATAGATTATATAATATTGTGCAAATAGCATAATAAAACAAGTGAGTTGTTACATGAGTATTATCTTGTTAGCTTATGTATTGTATTTTAATATATGCAGTATGATATATTATTTAAAGTATGCCATTCGTGATAATGTAGAAAACATGCATTGAAGTCGGAAATAATTGTATAAAATATAAAATAAAATAACATACATGATTTTCTATTATTATTTTACTTCTAATACATTGACCTTTAATACAATATGTAATGATAAAAAAGTATTATTTTCGGTATAATTATGGTAGGTATTATCTTATAAGTATCCTTTAGCGAGATACAATATAGAGATTCTGTACTGAATTCAGTAACAAATTTCATACTGTTAATTAATTAGTACAGAAATAAATTGTATTTTTATAACATATATTATGATGTATAACCTCTACAATTGAATAAAGTATGTCAAAAATATATTTAGTAAGACGTTATAAAAGAAAAATTACAATAAATATTAAGGTTTTTGAATAATAAGAATAAATATTAAAATCTAACCTCATAACCATTATAAGGTCAAAGTTTAATTAACTCATATAACGTGTGACCTAATATAACACTAATGAGGTCGAACCCATATGAACACAAGCATTAATTTAAATACTGTTTTATATGGGGTTTTCTTGGAGTGAAGAATACCTCATTAGGTTTTCATTATTACCTTTTTTAAGTGGAATTGTATTTTTGAAAATGTTCTCTAAAAAAATCTATAGATACGCATACTATCGTTACAATTAGAAATAATTAATAATTTTCACATTTTGATTACTACCTAGTAGTAGTATATCAAATTATTATCTCATAATTTATTCACGGAACCGATAAAATAATTTGTCACGCCTTTGGACTAGTGGCCAATAAATTTAACGCTTATTGTACGCAAAAGCAATATCGACTGAAAGACTAATAGAAACTAATTTATTGGACTGTGAATTCCGGATAAGCTGAATTACATTTTCACCTAAGCATATTGCTTATAAGACCCGTCGACGAAATCAATTAATGTATACCGTTGTCTAAAGTTGTCAATTTTAAGTTTTACAATTTGTACTTAAACGTTGAAAAGCCAACACTAGTTTTGTAACATTCCGCCGCTTGTCTTACGACTATATATGTATAATAGTACTTTCTGAAAGTTTACTGTGACACTCGGTAAGGGACAATAATATTTTTTTTTTATATTTAACGCACAAACGAGTATTGCATCTCCTGTGATATAAATTCAAATGTTTTTTTTTCCAAGTGTCGAGGGAATTTCTTTTGAGGACAAAATCGCAGTCCCTAACAGAATATGTATGGCTTGTGTATATTTGAAGTTTACTATATAGTGAATGTTATTTTAATGAGTATCAGAATAAAATTGCATCAAATAATTTAATAACTAATGATGGGTAACTTTTTTAGTTTTTTTAAAATCAGTTGATATTTTATACAAACTCAGATGAATTGGTTTTCTGAAAAGAGATTCTGGAGATAATATTTTTTTCTGGAAACATTTTACTTTCTTTAGTAATTAATTAATTTATATTACATTTTATAGTCATTAACTAAATGTATTTTTTTATATATATAAGCACTAATTTGCATTATGTTTTGAATGCTTAAATAAGAAAATAACATCACTGGTTTGCTTAAAAACATTTTTTTGTTACCGGAAAAACAAACTTACGCTTCATTATTTATGTAAATGACGTCATTTTGAGTTTCAGGATACATAATGATTACAAAACAAATTTAGGTAGGTTACATTACTATTAATATTATTTTTATAATAATATTAATTTATCTGTCTTACGAATTATATTCAAACGTTTCATTCGTTTTAATTAACTTTTATATAACTCCTTGATGCAAATCAACGCACACATAGCGTATGTATACTACTAATTGATTCTATTAAGTGTAAAATGTTGACATTATTTTAATGCTGAGTATAATTTCGTATAGTATGCTATTCCAGTATCAACACCAGCTTTTAATTATATTTAAGCACCGACGTTTCATAATTATAAATCAGCGACGTTCATGATATAGTTTACAAATTCGGTCTAATTAACAATATAATATAATATTATGTATAAAATAAAATATTTAATTATTTAATAAATATTATAAAATTAGGAGTTTTGTCAATTTATTTGACATTTTATCATTAAGTTGAAGAATGTTAATTACATTTAATGTGCACGTTCTATCGCGATATTCAGTGTATTATTGGATTAATCAAGTTTAAAAAAACTAAAAATAAAATAAATAAAAAAAAACTGCTGACCAACTAAGCATAAACGGTTATTTACTTTAAGAATTTACACTTTTACTAAATGCCCATACATTATGTTTCAGGTATAGTATAATTTTTGCTAAGTCATTAGTTTAATTTTGGTTGTTTGTTATAATGTATAAAAATTGTATATAGCCGCTTTACTTTATAACCTGCTTACAAATATTTTGTTTACTAAGCAATTCAAAAATAAAGAGTTATTATTTAATAAGTACAAACAACAAATTACATTACCGAACCTAACATGACCTATTCCACCTTTCTTGGTGGAAATTTTCTTGAGTAGGTTTGAAATATATATTTAAAGTAGTAACATTAATTTTTAGAAAATCGAGTTTAGTTATATAGATGACATTTTAGTTAGTGGATAATGATTTTAAAAATAATTTTTCTCCTCAAGATATAAATTTTTATTTTCCAGTTTTAGATAAAATAGTTCTTCTTGAGTTATTTGCGGGAGGAGAGGTAGACTGTAATATTATTTTGGACCGTTAAGCTTAAACGTTAGTGGTATAATATGATTGTAATACATTTTAATTTAATACTGTTATATTGGTTATAACCAATAACTAATATATTAGCGAAATTGCATTTGTGTATGATTTTTTAATTAAATAAATACTACGTTTCCATAATGAAAAAAAAGAAAATTGTAAAGTTACCTAAAACTGTTGTCACAGGCATTGTTTTAATGTATTTTATGAAGAATGAATTTTAAGTACATGTACCATATTTAAATGGAATAACAATTTCTCAGCGTTTAATTCCTTAGCACTTTCAGTTAAATAAACGATCTGGAAATGGGTTGCAGATTAATTACAGAACGCGCAGTCATGCGTTATGGTTTACCGTCTTGGGCCGTTTTAGAGAAACAGATCAAGGAGGGATAATTTTCTAATTTACTATACTCGTTTTTAATTAAGATCTGTTAAGTACCTAACCATGTTAATAAACAGGGCACCAGCCATCAACTTTCTGATATACTATAGTATACAGCTGTATATTTATTTTATATATGTTTTGGTGTCGACTTTCTGAGAAAAACTATTCTATTAAGGCGATCGATGACAGCCGTTATTACTTTCAAGAAAACAAATTATGAAAAAGCAGCGTGACACGTTCTATTACAGTGTAATTAGTTTAGTTATTACTCAATACAAGATACCACAAAACTTTATGTATTAATTATATTATTTTTAATATTTGCAACAGTTAATATTATTATAGTATAATTAATTTCTCGTGATAGCGTAGACTATAGCATGTGGAAACTCTAAATTTAAAAAAAATATATATATTAATTAATATTAATATTATATATTAATTACAGTACGCAGCTAAGACAGGTAAGGTATTTGTTACAACCAATGTGTTTCTAATATTTGACTACATAGTACATAATGGTAGTCAATACAATATTTTGGACCGAAACATAGATGTTTACACACTCAAATTATGTATTTGTAACAGTATGTAACATTAGGAAAATAAAATGGTAAAACTGGTATGAGACATAAACCCCTAAATTTGTACACGAATCCTCTTAGTAATTTTACCATTCTATTTTCCTTCCGTCTTTATACATACTAAAGTCTAAATTCTCCCTACCGTTTTTTGATATTAGCGCAACTTCCAAACTTCCTCTTACGACAATTCATATTTCAGCTACGTTTTTTAATTTTTATTTCATCTCTATATTATTACTTCGCATTAAAGCTAACCAAAAATATAGCGTTGTTAAAACACTATCTACAATTCTCGAAATTAAGCTTTTGATGTATTAAAATATGTTCAACAATGCAATGTCAAAATGTCACAATAATATGAATAGGTTTTTCAGTCGCATGGCACATTTTGACCAAAAAATATATGTCATATTTTTATTAATATAAATGTAATTATGAAATAATGATTCATTAAACGTAAGAAAAGAACATCTAGAAAAAACGATTTTGACCTTCTAAATCGTATAAATTGGTTAAAGTTTGTAAAGAATGTGTTGTTTAAAATATTTGCAGGCTTTTCAATTACATCGTTATTTAAAAATTACAGACCAAGCCAATATACTTCTTAATGTTTGTTGAAAAGACGTTTTAAATTATATTGTGTTTCAAAAAAAAAAATCTTTTTCAGCTGATATCTTAAAGGTCAAATATTTTTTTATAAAATTAGAAAACTTTTTTCTTATTTAGTTTTATATAAGATATAGCTTATACAAAACAATGATAACCATCAAATGGATTACGGTAAAATGCACTATCAGAATATTATACAGTTAGTGTGCTCTGATAGATACGTAAAATTATTTATTTATGACAATTATTAACCAAATCACTTAGTGCGATCGCACCCGTAGAGTGTTCTGGGTCTGGATAATTTACTAAAATTAAAAAATAGTTTTCCAACAAAATATAATTTGAACTGATCGCCGACAAAGGTAAGTTTTACAAGAGTGTAGCGAGCACGACTATGTTGTATATGGTTCGGAGTGTTAAGTGGTATACAGGAAAATAGAACAGTGAATGAGTAGGAGAGATCAGTATACATAGGCGTGGCATCAATAGCGGACAACGTGATGAAAAATAGACTGAGATTCTTTGGACTCGTTAGAATGGCAATGAAAATAAACTTAAGAGGAATAGGGGGAAAGATGAAGAACAAAAAAAAGGTGGTTGAATGTGAATGAGAACGGTGAAGGAGATGATGTCGAGTGGAGGTTTAGGATAAGGGCGGCTGTTACGACTAAATATTTGGGGTTGAAGGCGAAGGAGAAAAATAAAAAGAATTGGTCGTTACTATAATTTTATAATATAGTTGTTATAAAATTAAATAGTTATCGTTATAAGTTATTTATTTGGTTGATAACATTAAAAAAATAATATTAAATGCGAATACAGCTAAATGTTATTAACGGAGGACACTGTTTGTCAAATCTTGGAATTCATCTTTGCCATTATTCATACATTGCTAGTTTTTACTTGAACATATTTCTTTGCTGGTGTTTTTCAGTTACAATTTAATGATTACACTTATCGTGGTCAATATTTGGTAAACGGCCACAATTCAATTACAACAAATACAGGTACCGACGTTTATGATGAATATAGTAACACTCCACGTTTCTGCTATAATATATATGTTGTATGGGTATAAATAATAATATAGTTCATTATACACTACATAAGTCAAAAGTCATAGGTAACGTGTATGATTCCATAAGGCATGTAACATATTATATAATATGGGTACGCTAAAGGCATCTGACGTAACACCAATTTGTTTTATGGCTCCAAATTTGTTTTCCCCATACATAGTGTGCATAATACAAGTGTGCGCCTTTTCGTAGTAAGTACACACTCGCAAAGCCTTCTTAATATTGTTTTCAACGATGCGCGCTGAATCGCTGTTATTTGTTCGCATTTATGTGCCACAGAGATTATTCAGTTCACCGAGCACAAAACTCAAATTCATATTATAGCGCTGAAACAATTTTGCGCCTGTCACCAGCAAACCGAGATCCAAAGGTGTATAATATTATAATAATAATAATATTGAACCATAAAAAATACGATCAACAGGGGTGACGTTGCCACGCTTTTAATCGTAAGGTTATTACAGAAAGATTATTTATTATTGAAGAGTAGGATGAGAGAGCAATAATGAAACAACGTGTACTACAGTTTAACGTGGACTAAAGAACCAGTTATTGTGAACAATGCAATGGTCATACAAAGTTTAGCATGGTAACAGTGTTACTTGTTACCATGATAATAAATACGCACAAATTACATTTCGACCTTAAGTGACCTAAGTATTTATTACCGTTTCGATATTATACAATTATACCATATAATAACAATAGTGCATATACACACACATAATTAATTTAATTATTCGTTTATTTGTATGTTAGAAATTCTCTTATTAGTATAAAATGTATATTTTTAAAGAAAAAGGAACGGAATTTGGTAGTAAAATAATAATATATTTTTTTTTAAATAAATATTTGTTTAGTTACTTTCTCCTTATTTGTTAAAAAAATATATACACTTATCAAGAGAACTCGGAAAAAACTTAAGTATATAGTATTTATAATATACACTGTATATATAACATATTTTATATATATATACAGGGTGTCCCACAATGATTCAAAAAATAACTTTTGTTCTAGTGAATATTTTTAAGACTTTTTTTCAAATCAATTTATACTCATTCGCGCTATAAGCACCGCGTTTTTTATTGCTCTTACTTGTTTTACTTTTTTGAATACATTTTTTTCAAGTGTTTTTTTTTCAAGATAGCCAATTTGTTTAGAATAGTTTTTAAAAAATAACTGGTAAAACAATTTGTATTTTTATTCATACATTAAAAAGTTTTACTCATTTGAAATTGATGAAAATTTGAAAATATCTCTCCGCGTTTAATGTGTCGGCCATTTAAGCAAGTGATTAAATCACAATTATTCATCTTGACATTTTACCAATGCTTTTTTTTCGCCAATTACACAGATACCTACAACATAAAATATTATTGTGATTAGACTAACCACTGAAGTAACAAACGTACTTAGTGAAAGTATTACTTCAATGAGCTCTGAACAAGAGGAGCAACAAACATGCAAGCTCCTCTAGGCTCTGGCTGTGTACGAGCAAAATCGTTTACCGGATAACGCCAAAGCGGAATACAATTTGGTGAATTTTCGTTTCTGCGGGTTAATGCCGAAACGAAAACGAGAATATATAGAGATAAAGGAGGATTCTCGTTGTCCGCATGAAAAAGCTTCCGTTAACGTTTTTCGATTAGAGTTGACATCAAGTGAATGAACAAAGGGCGATGATAACGGATTGGCCGGGTTACCGTTAAGCCCGCGAGGGGAACGGTGTGGCAAATGTGCGACTCGAGAGCGTTATTTTTTTTTTCTCACGGGTGACTTTCGGCGTGTAGTCGTGCAATTTGAGATTTTCTTCAGGCCGCTATTAACAACGGGTCTGTCCAGAATAAATGACTCAATCTACCGGTGACGCGACGCCATTCGGGGCGACCAAGAGGTACCACACCGGCACTATACGGTTGTTTACAAGGGCCAGTCGGCGCCTACGAACACCAGAATAATAGATATATTAAACAAATGTCGCAATCAAAATGAAAATTTTCCCCAAAAAACCCGTCGTGTTAGCCATTAGAATTACTATAGATGCTAGACTAATATACTTACAATAATATCATATCACAGATACCTATGTATCCAAGTAAAAAGTTTTTGTTGAAAGTTTTATGAAAAAATATCAAACCGAAAAGAAAATTATACTTAGGTTCGTAGCTTAAACATAACTAGTGTTAATAAGAACGAAAAAATTAATTCCAAGAAACTATAATATTGTTTTAATAGTATAATATGTATAATATTTTAAAAACGATGTTTTCGAGAAAATCCATTATCTTCTCCGAGAATTTTCCTAAAAGCACTATAATAAATAATCTTAGTTGTACCACTGTTATGGACTAAGACACAAAATATATGAATTATAAATTAACGTTGATATCATTATCAATATGTTGGGGCTGTTAAGTTATTGCACTGAAGGCCTCATATTAAAGTTAAGTAAAATCATACTTCGAAAACTTTCTTTATATATTTTATTTAGCGCACAAAGTAGATATAAACTCTATGACTTACACCTAATATGTTAAACTGTGTTTTACAAATCCACATATTAGATAGTATTTGTTTTATCTTCTACAATAATAATTATGTTTTTGAAAAATTGTTGTTAGCTGTTTTTTTGTAATGAAATGTTATTCATAGGCAAGTTATATGTTATGTGTGTTTATACGTTCTGCGTACATTCAAATAATACCTATGTTTAAGTTGTAAAGTTAAAAGTAATTGTATGATTTGTTGGTGGCATAATGTAATATTGAGACAAAAGTAGATAAATTCACTAATTTATATATGATTAAATTTATATTATAATAAAATATGATCAATTTCGTTATTTTTCTTTATTAAATCAAAAACTGTCTTTTATTGTAAAAATAAAACGCCATGATCAAATGTTTTTGAATTTTCTTTTAAGTTTCTAACTTAAAGATAAAATGTCTCAAGTAAAATTACATTAAAAAAACACTTTTGTTTACCGCATGATACCGCATATTATATTATTATTTTATTTTACGCTGATACCTTTGTCGTGTTATTACTTTAACAAAATGTCAAAGATCAAAGGCTCGTTGTTAAAACCTTAAAACACATACTCTTAGCGCGCGACCGTTTGTGTGTGTGTGTATGTGTGTGCAATATTGTTTATAAGTTTTCAAGAATAACACTTTTAACGAAATTGTTAAGCAAGTTGCAGCGTGCATGCCCGCCGAGCGGATAAATAGTAATTATCTTTTCCAAGCACAATTTTCTAAAACGCCCGGAGCGTACTCAAAACAACTGCTTTGTGAGAACCCCCCTCGTGTATCGCCGACGACGTTTTAACCCAATATTCCACTCGTCCTTCCTGCGGGCACCTCACCTCCCCACAAGGGCAACCGTACGTGGCATGCTCTTGGGAATACTTAGCGCAAAAAGTCATAATAAATAACGCACGCAGTTTAAACAATTGCGGACAATTAAGAACAGTGAATAAAATGCAAAAAGAAGAAGAACTTTTAGGTGTCCTATACATATGTACGACGAGATATATTGGCTGACTGCAGTATGGAAATCCAATCAGATGGGTATTCTAATTTACGTCGCTGCACACCCAAGCGCTCTGATTTGCATCGCATTTACATTTATTTATCTATAGCTATAAACGAAGAAGGTATACACGCACCACACTATCGTATATATTATAATTAATAACCGAGATTTCCGGCACCTCGTATAATATATATATATATAAGCTAAATAATTAACGATACTATGTCTGCATGTGTATATATATATACACATTATTCCATAATTAAATAACTCTGAGCATTCAAACAAATGTCTTGTTTACATAAAGAAAAGAAGTCTTTATAATCCACTAATTTGGCGAAATGAAATTAAAACACTTTAACATTCCACTTTAAGCTCAAAAGTTAATTATATAATTACTATAATGTACCCTGTATACAGAATGTTCAATACGTTTGGAAACTTATTAAAATCATATACCCCAAACTAATTAAAACCCTAATCGTATGATAATGCATTTATCTATCATACTATCATAATATGTTTATATTGATATGGCTGTATTTTTAGACTCAACAATTTTCTTTTATAACATAGTAGTACACACCATCTATAGTTGCATTCGTCAGATAAAGTATATGACACAATCTTATCCTATCACATGCTTTTGGTTTAGGTCTAAGCTACTCTCTTTAATATATTCCACAGTTAAAATATGTCGTACATAAATATATTATCTTCTAGCCACATGTACTATTAAGGTATTGTTCTGAACTTATACTAAAAAGATCACTTGTCACTGATATTAGCTAAAGCGTCTTTAAACGTTAAATATACTCAATTCTTGAGATGATTCAACTGATGTGTAGGAAGTATTCAGTATAAAAGCTCAAATATTTTAAACAATTATTCACGTTTTATCTTTTTTTAATGAAACCGTCTATTACAAATTATAACTTTCTTTTACAAAGTTAATAATAAGTGTGTATTAATGAAAATGTAATAAAGAAAAATCCATATAAAATAAGCGAATAACTTGTAAAGATTATTATTTGAGTTGTATAAATTACGCAATTGTATTTTATTTAGTAGAGTATAAATTTTAAATTAAACATTTTTTTAAACAGTTTTTTCGAAAAACGTTTCTTAACATAAATTAGTACAGAAGAAAATGCTTATGTATAGCTTACATAAATAATTTTTTTTTGTAGCCTAGTAACGTTTTGAAAAGCCGTTTTATCACATTATGGCATTGTCATTAAAATATTTCACGCATTATGCTAATTCGTGTAACACGTCATATATGTAACATTGAGCTTGAAAATCATGTATATGCGAGTTGCTCTACGAAAACAGCTCATTTTTCATTGTAATCGTTAGCCTTCTTCAGTGCAAAAAAAAGGTAACGTCGAAAATGTGAGCAACGAGGGTGAAAATGGTTATATTATTATTTTTTCGTTGCGACAAAAGCCATAAAAAATATTCATTATACTTTGTACTTCTGAATACACATCAATAATATTATTATGAGCACTACATTTGAGTTCAACAATATATACGTACAGTAATAATTTAAAATTTAACGGTAGCCTTTAAACGCTTACAAAAAAGTACAAAACATTATCGTCGCTTTTGACATTTACTATTGCCGGATAAGCAATTTGTCAGGTAACCACTTATGAAAATGCGGTTTAACTAATAAGGTTATAAGAGTCGGTAAGAGTAGGTAAAGATTTTTTTTTAATTATCGATTTTTGTCAAGAGTACGTTACATCAATTATTTAAAATTTTAATTTAAACTTTAAACTATGTTTTTACTACTGAAAATTACCGGCACGAAGATTTTTTTACTAAGTACAATTAATATTTTATTTTATGATAATCCTCTTAAAAAAAGTTAGTATAACTTTTAAACAACGACGTCTTTATAAAAAAAAATGTTTTATAAGACCGTATTGATTAATGTTATGGCTGAACAATTAATTAATGCAATATATTATTAAACTATAATATTTTAAGTATTTAAAGTCATAACCCACTTAAAATATATATAATTAAATACAAAAAAATATATATTTATTTATGTACTAATTAAATAATAAGTACTAGTCTTAGTTACAAAGAAATATCAATGGAAGAAAACATTATATTCTGAACTCAAGTTAGAATTTATAATGCTCCTAAATCGCGTTTCGTCTCTACTGTGTTCTCATTTTTAATTTGTTATTTGGAAGACTAATAACAGTCGTACTGAGTTTGTTGTGCGTTTGCTTAAAATAATAATTAAAAAGAAATCAAACAAGAACGGATACCAAAGAACTTCATTAAAAAAATTAAACAAACGCTTCAGTTTCAACTAATGAATTATCGCTGTACGGTATAAGGTTTTTTTTTTTTTTTAATTGGCATAACCGTGTAAAACGATTTTACTACCGTTGTTTATTAGATATTATGCTTCGAGGTCGTGTTTTGAGGCATTATAATAAATTACATATATATTTATATATTTCTTTTTTTCGATTGTTTGAACACTGAATAAATTACAATGATTTTTCACGGTCGAAGCCGTTGACAGAGATTTATACGTCAGGCCGAATGTGTTCTGAAGATAGATTTTTAGGCAAGATTATTAACCAATGGATTTACCGAGTTCGCCCGTCAAGATCAAGATGTGGCGGCGGTCGTAACGGATTGGCAGAGGACCCTGTCAACGTAACTACCCAAGGACCGACCACACCCAATCGACCAACGACAAATTAATACGTATTCCACGGACATAAGTATCTATTGTATAAAAATTAATTATTTTCCGGTAAAACGATTTTTTGCTCGGTTATTCGATTTTCATTTTGTTAGCTCTCGAAAACATAATTTTACGAACGAAGGGATATAGTTTTAGTTTTATACTTATAAAAAATAAAAATAAACTATAAGAAGGGGGTTGTCTAGAATAAAATCATATCATAAGGTATATTTAGTTGTAAAATAAATTTAAATTACTACTCTTATAATTTACAAATGATAACAGTACATGAAGGAACATAATAAATTAAAATTATTTTTATAAATTCAATAAGAATAAGAAAAGCTATTAGGTTTTAGAAAATACACTAATATAAATTGTTTTTATAATGTCTATTGATTAGAAACTATGTTTTCCAATAGTGCCTTTGAGAGGTAAACATGGGTAGAAGCTTATCATCTAAGAACAAAAGTGTTAACAATATTTTACCTATCCTAACCGATGTACTTACCATTTCATACGATATATTGCTAGCAAAGAAAAAAGCGTAAGACGTTAATAATCGAATGCATTATTACAAAATATATTATGTAATATATATAAGAAAAAAACATATGCACTTATCCAAATATTTGCATCAGAGTACAGAGTCTTATTATTCAAATAATTTAACCTTTTATAAAATATACACTATATTAATTTTATATTTATAAGATATTTTATAATATATTTGTATTTGAGTATATTGCATCATGCTTACTAAGAAGTATTAAGAAGAATTATTAGTAAGAACTAAGCTGACTTCTTGATATTTTTTTTATTTAAAAAATAACACCGATCGATATTTTAATACCTAGTAAAAAAGAGAATAGTATTACACATTCCTTTGTCAGCTACAACTGTTCAATTTGCAAGTTTTTTTTACGAGCACAAAGCTTTAGACTGGCTTATCGTGGAATAAACTAAGGGTTTAATATTATGCTCAAGTACCTACCTCCTGAGATTTTGTTATACAACAGTTCATACGATTCCCCCGTGATCTCTGTCGTCATAACCTTACCGCATTCACTCTGCTGAACGAGTACAACAGTAAGCTTGTTAGTGGAAAATCGTATTAAAAGAGAACCGAAACGACAAAATGCTTTCAAAGGTATTGTCTTACAATATAATTGAAAAATCATTTTATTAAATAATAAAAGAGCACAATGCAAATTAGTTTCGCTTTGTTTAGGTATATTAATAAATGTTCATTTACATTTTTACAAATATTAATTTGTTTTTATTAAAAACCAGTTAATTTTTTTCGAAATAGATTGTCACGTTTATAACAATTTTATTTGTGTAATTCAATTTGTAATGCCTTCATTGTAGTCGACAAATCTAAAATATTATAATAGCTAGTTTAAAATTGTGCACCTTATTATTATTTATAATACAATAAACCTCATTTTACTGAGCCACGCTGAATTTCTCATCTTGTTTGAGTGTTTAAGTTGTATATAAAACATAATAACTAAAATATATATTGACATTTATAATAATTAATATTCTACTGGAAATTATTTATGTATTTTAATTAATATGAAAACTGATAAATATAAAATTTAATTTGTTCGGTGGCCACTGCGCGTAAAACCACAAAAACTTAATGTGTGTAGAAAGTTTATTGTATTTGCTCTTGGATTATTGCCAAATTATTTATTGATGTTTTAAACTATAACTTCTTAACTAAATATTAATTAAAACGTTGAGTATCCATGAAAATTTAAAAAAGCTGTCCTGGGGAATCTAGGTTCTTTTAAAAAATGAATTCATCAAACTTGACTCACTCAATGCTAATTTTACAGATTTGTAGAAGTTTCCTATAGAGTTGAACTGCATACAAACGTTATAATCTTATCTACCATAAAACAAGCAGCATTAGGTCTTACCATTTCTTTTACAAACAGCGATTCTGTTCTACTTTTACTTATCTTCTGTAATAGTCACTTTTAAATGCTGACAATTTCAAAATTAAACAAAGGAACACAAACAGTTTAATATTATTTAAATATATTTTGTATTTGTCACAAATAAAAATTAAATTAAATACATGCTAACGCAACATTTTCTATACAATTTAAAACTAAATAATATGGATTTCGTAAAAACCATTTTCCTCTGACAAATTCAATATTATTTTCTAGTTGTAATAACTGTGGTAACTGTTTTTGTAGATTATTGACTATGCTAATGTTTTAACAGATGCTACAGTTATATTATAAATTGTACTGTATAATATTAACTATTATTTGAACCAGTACCACTTTATTTTATACGATAAAATCGAACATTTATATAACAAACATTAAATATGAGATCAAAGTTAAATAAATCATTATAAATAACCTGATTGCTTTAATCTTTGAAGTTCAAATCAATAGTTGAAAAACGAAACAAAACTTTTCAATCAAAATGTATGTGGCGGTTCACTCGATTAAAATGTTTTTACAAAGCGCGTGCAACCGCCTAATACGTTATATTATTATCGTAAAGTTTACACTGGAATTTAAAGCTTTCAGGTAAGGCCAAGTAAATATAGAACTGCTGTACACACTCGTCGGTGAAAGATTTAAAAACAAGTATCGTTCAAAAAAACTTTACACATTAAAAGTTTGACTAAAAATTCGTAATCCAATAAGCACTCAGTTTAAGGTACAAGACAAAATGAATAGAAGTGATTATAAACCATGTAGAATTCAGAAAATCCTTTTTCCTACGTGTTGAAAACTTTTCATAATCCCTAAATTTTGTCGATCGCCCGCAAGTCTAACTTTTCTTACTTGTATATCAAATTATATTCTAAGCTACCTATATTGTATAACAACTCAAAAGACACATGACATTTATAGGTTGTAAGAATAAATAAACATTTGATATACTTTCCTTTTTTTTAATGATCCGGATAATTTTAAGTACTATCTAAACGATTCAAAATATTGAAGAAACATGCATGACTTTGCTAAATTAAAGAAACTAGAGTTATTATAAAAAAAATACATTTTAAATATTACTTGTCTTAGAAAATAACTTTTGATACTATATATTATGTACGATCCGTGCATATTTTGTTAGTGAAAAATTTCTTGTTTAAATCTAGTATACAATGGAGTTTCAACATTTTAGCATATTAGATATTCTGTAGTTGGTCGATGCTTCAGCCTAAAAAGTGTATATTTTTTGTAAATTTATCATAATTTGCTTTATTACTTGTTTTTTGTTATTATAAACTTTTGGTTTTGACTAAGCCATTAATGTGTTAAAGTTAAAAATAACAAATTAATTATTAGTAGCTTCTTGTAATAGTAATATAACGTTATAAAAAAATATTGTCTTTATACATAGTTATACCAACAACATATTAAGTAAGTAAAAATACTGAAAAATATTGATTGTTTTTTTTGTGTATTGCTATCCGTAATGATGCATCAATGCTTGGTAAAAAATTGCAAATAATTCCTCTTCATAGCGGAACAAAAAATTACCAACAATTCTGAATCAAATTTTGTACGCTTCCGATAAAAAAAAGTTAATAATTTATTCATGCATGAAATGTAAAAAATTGAAAATTATTGATTTATGCACGATATTTTGGTACATGTATGTAGGCAGGCTGCATAGTGTACTGTATGAATATTGAATATATAATCGCACTGTACTTGTTTTTATAACTATATGGGTCGTGTAATTGATATGCGAGGTTTTTCGTTTTATAACCAAGCGATATAGCTTGGTTATAAAACTTGTTTTTGAAAACATTTTCATTTTTATCGCTTTATTCTCAACTCTTATCAATTAAAAGCAAAACAAAATGACTTAGTTTTATTTGTCAACTATAGTTTGGAAATAAAATAATCAATGCATATGTCATTTTCAATAGGTAATTTTACATTATTTTCTCTACACACTTCATTCACCATTACCATTTCACTACCTATAATCTCCACACGTCTCCATGTCTTTGTATTGATCACATCTACCTCTAATTCCCTCTGCTCCTTGGTTTACTACCTTGTTCAACCTTATCTATAATCTTGCTGACTTTTTTTACCATAGTATTCTATTTCTATATTTGCCTAATAAAATTAATATTAAGTAAATTGTAATAAAACAACATCTTAGTAGAGTAAGATCTGGGCTTTAGGTAAACCCCTTCTGAAAAATAGTTTAAAAATGTATATTGAGTAGATTTTCAAATAAACCTTTTAAATGAAAGTGTTTTATGCTAGCAAATATAATGATATCGAATTATTCGGAGAAAACAAATAATGAAAAATCAATGTGGTGAGTAATTCAATGTAATCGAAACCTGATACAAATAAGATTTTTATGAAAACCGGCTTAACGAGTTTCTCGTGATAAATTATTAAAGTGATTATATACCTCGGGCATTGCCAGTTTCTTGATGAGTCCAACGCAATTCAAATCATTTCAAATAAAATCAATTAATCATCCTTTGGATGAAAAATAACGGGAAATTAAGAATAGATGTTATAAAATAAATATAATACAGGGTGGTCAACTTATCGTGAACCACTCAATATCTCACTAGGTTTAATGAATAATTAAACTTTTTTTCCAAAACATTTGTATACAGTGTGATCTTAATTTCTTTAAAAAAATGTTTGTTTTTACCCCCTCCCAACTTATTTTTTTTTTTTATAACTTTTGAAACTTAAATGGTAACGCATACATTTTACTAACTTAATAAATTGATAATAATGTACTAAAAATGTTGACTGACAGTTTTTGGATAACAGTTTTTAAAGTTACAAGAGTTTAAAAGTTAGGATGGAAGGGGAAGTGCGGTTAGAAAATTCACGAAGATAAAAAAAATACTACACTCCACCTTTCCTACTGCCCAACTTGAAACTTCAATAACTTCAAAAATAGTTATCCGAAACTGGTTATCGTTACCATTTAAAATTTTAAAAGTTGTTATCATAAAAACTAAGTTGGGAGGAGGGTAAAAACCCAAAAAGTTATTATCCAAAACTGGTTATCGACCAGTCAACATTTTTAGTACATTATTCTCAATTTAAAAATTTAATGAAATGTATACGTTATTATTTAAGTCTCAAAAGTTGTTATCAAAAAAACTAAGATGAGAGGGGGGGTAAAAACAAAACAAAATTGTGAGAAATTGAGATCACATTACATAAAAACATTATGTAAAGAAAAAATGTAATTTCTTATTAAATCCAGTGAGATATTGAGTGGTTCCCGATAAGTTGATCACCCTGTATATAAGAAATAATGTATAATAAATGTATATACCTAATTGTATTCCAATTTAATCCTGTATTCAAATAATTTTGTGATAAATGACAAATGTGAAATGGAATGCGGTTGTATAGCAAAATAACCCGAATAAAAGACCGCCGGGAGTTCAAAGTTCGTTTTGTCCCCACAAAAACGTTGGTCGCAAAAATGTAGAAAAAGGAAAATGGCAAATGCCTTGCGCATTTGTTATACTTTGTATGAAAATTATTCACCGAGTACCGTCATTATTTTTACACGCTAATATGATATTTTTAAACGGCACATATTTTGTATTAAGCAGTTTGCCCACTCACGGTCTTAGGTTTTTTATGAGCTCAAATCTAGATACAACGTTATCGATTTTACAATTTGAAAATCATTTCCAGTCGTATAATATGTTTATAAGGATTTTCTCCAGGCATCCATTTTGGTTTCTGGTCTGGTTTTGTAATTATATCCGTTCGGCACAAAGAGGTCATTTAGTTGTAATTTGTAATTTTATTCTTTCTCAGAGACTACGAAAACTACCCGAAATTTGCATATAAAACACTATACCCGCTAATTTATTATACAACCAAATGGAAAATGGTCTAATCACTTTTCTTTGTTCATTCATTTATTTTTTTGTATTTTCATGCACGGGTCGGCATACAATTATTCATATGACTTGTAGTTCAACTATTACTCCGGAGTCTGGTGGACGATAAAATATAATAATGCATTTAGTAGAAAATATGGGAACTTATTTCTTTCAGTAGAGAAAAAAAAGTAGGTGCTCTGAGCGTTACACTGCCCTTGTTAGATAAGTTTATGTAAAATATATCCAATTGCGATCAGAGTCAGCGAGATTACAACAGCGTTTGTACGACCATGAGTATAAATTATCTTATTTTTTTTACCTAACCTAACCTTTTATTCATACACATCCATTGATTCGTCCTTATTACTATATTTACACTACATACAAATTGCTTTCTCTCTTCACATCATGCTTATAGGCTATAAACCAACTTTACCAGTTTTTACTCATTCTCTCTACATCTTAAAATACTCATTCCTTATATCGCATGTCTCTTTTGTCTAACCACATGTTATTCAATTTAATGTTTATTTTAGTTTATAACATACTTTGCTGTTTGGTGTATATTATACTTTTAATATAAAAAAATATATATATTATACGTTTTGTTTTCTATAATACCATTGTTTATCATAATAATATACAAAAGTAGCGAGCTAACTTATAGTTAAGAACCGTATGGCTTTCATACTCTTAACTCAACCAGCCATAATCTTCCTACATTAACCCGTTCAAATGCATGGTATCTCTACTATTTTTAACAAAAGGTTGACGTCTGTGTATTATGAACTAAACTAGAGATACTATACATTATATTATGGCATATACATTTTGTTAGAGATATCTCCCCATAAATTGTCTTTGTTGTGCCAATAATCTCTTTCTACGCTGTGAAAATCATTGTGAGCCGTCGAATTTTGTTCGAATTTAGTTAGGATTTTCATATTAATTTATACTTTTATTTCTTCCACACGTTGCCGCGGTTTTATCCCATTTCGTTTGGAGTTTTCATTTTTATTTCTACTGGCATTTCCATCAAGTTCAGTATAAACGTAGACCGACCATCTACAAATCTCAACAATGTTTACTCTGACAAAACGTATTTAATGCATAAGTTTCCGCCGCGAACCGAAAGGAGTTCTCGGTTATCCACCGGCGTTAAGTTGTACGGCGATGAAATCCGGCGTTATCCAGATCTACCGTGCAATTTGCATACTCAACAAGCCGGAAATATTATGCTAAGCCGTCCATTTGAATGGACGATGAGAAATTCGGCACGCCATGCCGTAATAATAATATTCATTTTACACTATTTGAACAAACATCCCATCGCGTTAGATCAAAATAAATTCCACAGCTACCGTCACTAGTTCGTCCCCTGCCGTGGTCACCACCAGTCGTGTGTTCAGCCTGCCTCCCTTGACGTGTATACACAATATACAATGTATAGATAATATTATGACGGACCCCAAAAGCTGATGCCAGACTAATATTTGATAAATCTTCCCACTCGCTCCAGCCGACCGTACCACCACGAGGACTTGTCAATATTTAACCCGTGTCAAAATATATATTTTTTTTTTTTTTTACACTAGGACTACACACGCATAATAATATAATATTTAACACTAATACTGTGGTAAACGTTTTCGACGATAAATCGGTATAATTAGGTATAATAAGGAAACTTGTACTAAGAGCGATTACTTACTTTTGCGATTTTATTACTTTGACGCGTTGCACGAAATGTAACAGAAGCCGATTTTACTGTCGTGGTTGTGTGTATGTATACAGTTCAATTCCTTTGCAGCTACACATTTTGGAACTATTCAATTTATTTTCTAAATAAATCCACTTTAAACACTGAAGAAGGTGAAACTAAATTAACTTAAAAATAATAACATCTTATTAAGCGACAAGAAATGAGATTTTTTTATATTTAAACATGTTACAACCTAAAAGGAACAAAAGTGAATAATGATTTTATTTTCCATGAAATTCGGTATTCATCGACTGTTGTGGAAGGAGTTATTGTATTTTCCCAAGCGGTAATTTTGTTAAATCTACGTTAGTAATTATACAAGTTCTTCGCGCTCTTTTAACTATGAAAGCTGGTACTGTATTTGCATTATGCTTTATATTTCAAACAAGACTGTGTTTAGTTTTGAAAGTCAAGTAGCCTATTCGACAGCAGATTAAAGAAAAACTTTTTTAATTTCTAAATCAAATTTGATATTTTGTCTTCTCGCTTGTTTCAAGAATACATAGGTTCCAAGAATTTTACATATTTATTAAATATACAGTGAAACCATTTATTTAGTAATATTTCTTATCATAAACAGACATATTGATTTATTTTTTATACTTATTTTTTTTATTTTCAGCTAGAAAAATGAACTCATATCATATAATGATACATTTTATCGAGAAATTATTCTGTATGGATTTGATTGTATTAATTTTACAACTAAATTGAATGTTTTATCGAAAACATCCAAATAATTTACCTAATTAAAATATTTAAACTATAAAATAACCTTTTTTCATCTGCGCCAAACGTACTAGCACACAAAAAGTTAAGTAATAGATTACAGATTACTGCTAACTAAATGAGTTTTAACACCAAATAAAAAAATGTATTATTTCATTCTTTTAACTATTTATCTAAGCGTATATCCCTTTAAAGAATGAAGCTGGTCACTAATAATGCCAGTGTAGTTTTGTAATTTGTAATTCTATAATTATATATATAGATTATAGACGATCAACTTTTTATGAAAATGTATTTTTATTTTCATTTAAAAAATGATTTACAAAACTAAGGGTAAGTAACCTTAAATAGAGTTTGTAACAGTTCTTAAAAATTAGTTGAAATAAGTATTGGTAAGTATTTCCACCACTTCCGGTTTCAGAAACTATTACTACATTGCTTTCTCATAAATTAAAATTAATGATGCGTTCCATTATTGTGGCTCGTTTATTACCTGTAAGTAAAATATCGCTCAATAAGAAAAACAAATGAAAACCATTTTTATAACAGTATTAAATAAATACATACATTTGACTTAGTTATAAATTATAAGTTATATATATAATTTGATAACATTTGTTTCATGCTACACTGTTACACTTACCTTCACCAAATTGTGTAGTTGTGATTACCAAATCAATCCCAATGCTGTTTCTTAAAACAGTAAATTAAATATATATACATAGGGTAAGTCGTTAAATTGCAATTGTTGAAATAGAACATGTGAAATATCACATTTAATATGATACGAGTGAAGGTAACGAAAGAGATAACAATTAGAGGAGACATAATAAGTGTACGAAGGGAGGAGGTTTTGATCCGAGCGAAGTTGAAACTTTGTAAATAATTGTTTTGATAAAAGAAGAATGGGAAACTAAGGAAGATGTTAATGTAGACCCACGATTGTTCCATTGTCGAGAGAATGAGTATTCAATAGTGGTAGACCGTCAGATTTAGGAATTTTAACAGATAAAGGAAACAAGAAATTACAATCGGTAGTAAGATAACCAGTTAAATTCATCCCATTTGATCCGAACGTGACTAAGGAATCAGAAGTTAATTGAAGTTCTAAATCTTCTGTGAATAAATAGATATATACTGTTTAAGTGAAATATATTTAAATGATAGGGGACATACTAGATGATAAAGAAAATCATATATGTCCAAATCCATGGCAATAAGTAATTTGTGGGTGTGAAATGTTTTTATAAGATTTGGTGAAATCATTATTGAGGAATAACCACATTAGCTTATTCTTTGACTTAATGAGCGAAGTGTAAAAGAGTTAGTATAAAATTATTAAAAGAGGGGGACAATTTAGAAATTATAAGCAAGATAATAATGTGGGGATGTTTACATAGCAAAAAACACTTCTTGATTTCCTTTTAATGCTTTCTTATAGTTTCAACTAATGAAGATTACTTTTCTGGTTCTAGCACAAAACTCTCCCATCAATAATTGATGCATGTTCCCCAAATCTTATTCCAATTTCTCTTGATCATACCCATCATCTTTCGAATTAATTTTTTATTAAAATAACTATGTTTTAGATTAGTTCCATATCTTCTTCTGTTTCTGGACCATACAATACTTTTAACCTTTACTTTTCAAATTTCTTCTAGTCCAAGTCTTGATCGATCCTATTAATCATTCAAAATAATTTTTGGACCAAATGACTTATTCCATAAACCTACTAAGTTGTTAATGTTTTCCTATTTTTTAACCCAACAATAATAATTTACATCTTATTTTACACACTTCCTTACTTTGTAAAATGGTGGAATGTTTTCTCAAAAACCGACTGCACTGGTGGTTATAAAACAAACGAATCGGTTGGTTTGCCGTATATTAAAATTGGTAAATCGGTGATATTTATTAGACATTAATTAATCGGGTTCTCGGCAATAATTTAATTCGTATGTAATAATACTTCTACTACAATAGTTTCATTAACGCATTGAGACAAAACTAACCCTAAAAACTTTCTCAACAAAGATGGAAATACTTTAAACTGGGACATTTGCCCCAATATGCCACCATAGTTATTATGTATTTTGGATAAAGTAACCACAACGTCCTTTACATCAACAGCGTGTTTTCTAATAAAAAAAAAAAGGATTGTCAATGTTCGCCACCGAACCCATTGGCATTGCTGACAGTTTACGAACAGAGTGAGTTTTATTAAAACTTGGTAAAACTATTCCGACTGGTAGAGTGTTAACGGTTTGACAAAAATGTATGTTGTTTGCATTGTGAAAGAGGTGGATGCTCGAAGGGAAAAATATTGTTGGTACCAAATTCCGGTGCACGTTATAAATAAGACGAGTTGTCGTTATGCGGAAAACAAAAAGCGTTTAAATTTGCATGTGATTTATAGCGACCACAAAATGAATTTTCAAAATGAAAAATGCTGTTTGAGAACTAGTAGCAAGCAAAGCCACATTTACTTTCACCGCAACAGCTGTTTTCCGATGCTAATCTCCGCCGATGTGTTTCACCTGGGGCTGTGGCCCGGCACTTTAATATGTTTTCCTTCTACGAAGTACAGTCAGTCTTCGCCGAAGGAACGTTGGCGTTTAAGTGGAATCGCTGTCGAGTAGGTGTATATAATATTATGATGTCCACGAGTCGCGGGACATGCCGTATACAGTTTCGAGGGCAAATAAAATAGAAGAATAGATACTGAAGGGAAACGAGGTCATTTCACTGGGAAAATAGATGTTTTTTCATTATTGTTCGGCTGAATGTACTTTGAATTCATGGGGGAACGAAGACATGGGAGAGACTTTCGGTTCCGCCGGAGCCTGGCCTTACGTGACCAGCATGTCGGATTCCATCCGCAACGGGCTGAACTTTGCAGACGCCCGCAAAATTTCTTGTTGGCTATACTCTCCCTTTCATACTCCAGCTACACCGTTTTCCCATCGACTCCTCTCCCGAGGCGATATTAATGTTTGGCCACCGAAGTGAACTTAATCGCCGTAATTAAAACGGGACACTTTGGTATTTTGCCATGGTGGCCAATATTGACCTAAGCGCCGGGGTAACAAAAAAACTGCGAAACAAAAACCGACGGGAACGACCCGCTCAATAAGCTACTATTCGTATCTGCTTGCCATTTCCATTGCCATTATATTATTATATCGAATTTATTGGTAAAATATTGTTAGTCTGTATTGTTTTTAAAATATTTTCCAGTGAATTCAATGAATTATATACATGAAAAAAAAAACAATTATTTATTATTTAACATTTTTAGCAAGTTAAGAAAATACTTCATTTGTTTATGATAAATTTTTATTTAAAACTGTTTATCTTTGGTTTGCATTTGACGTTAATATTTCCAGTATTATTTTAACTCCGTTGTCTGATCGACCGTGTTAGGTATGGGATAAGGTGTTCAAGGAAAAGAATAGTTCTAAAATCTCATTATTATTGGTTATTTCTATTTGTTTGCGGTCTAAAGAAATATATAGTACCGTCTTTAATAGTAACACCTCAGGAAATGATATTATCGCTAGAAACCATGATAATTTCAAAAAGTATTTTTATTGTAATACTTTTCAATGCACGGGATATCAGGTTAGGTCACTTACGGCATACTTATGATGTGTACATAATATTATTATAACCCAACAATTAATTACTACATACAAAACCTTATAATATGATGTAAAAGTAGCGAAAGTAAAACACTGGTCAAAATCCATTGTGATGATTATTTGTTCGAATAAAATTAGTTTTATCCATTAATGTTATGATAGGTTATGTATAATCAAGCAAGTTTAATTTTGTATAGATATTATTTTATTTTATTCGTTTAAAACGGTTACGGTCATGTACCAAGTATAGGCCCACTATAAATAAATAATTAATAATATTAATGCAATTTTACAATTATTTTAACAGGAACAGTTAATACATATTTCTTGAAATTTATATTTTTATATTTTCATCTAGATATTATCAACTTAAAAGCCTGTGTACAATGTACATAATAGAAAACATAGTCTAGTTAAAATAGTCAATTTTATTTATGTATTATCTATAAAAGTACATAATATTTTACTGGTATTTGGACGCTAATCGCGTTGTTGATTATTTGTTTTAATGCTTTGCGTACACAGTCAATTAAGTTGGTGGACTTGGTAAACATTACACGGTCCATATCGTTAAGCCAGGAGTAATTCGAAATACGTGAACGCTAACTTTTGGGGAAAAACGTGTTTTCCTGGAAAAAGGGTTGATCGACCATGGTTTTTGTTTAGTATTCTTTTGATCCGTTTCTTGAAGGGTGTGCGAATATGTTTTGCCCTCCGAAACGATGCCGGTCGTCAACGTCATAGGCGTGCAAAATATTATCACCATCAAAATCCACTTCGACTCCCGGTCGACCATTTCTTATATCGATTAAAACACTTAAAACGGCCCTAACGCAAAATTGAACACTTAATACCCTGCACGTAGGTACACTTAATTCCGCGGACCGATCGATGAATTTGGAAACGTGTTTAAACTCTCATATGACAGAACGTGAGTCTCGACGGGTACATACTATAATACATACTGTTAAAATACACTTAACCCAGCTTATTCGACGGCAAACATAATATTTTTTTCCCATAGAAATAATATTATACGTTCTTCTTGTTGTTTTAGCACAAATGCAAAATGCCAACGGCGGCAACAATGTTTTTTCTTCTAATAACGTGTATTGCAGACGTGACATGCGCGTACAAAAAGCAATTCAATCAATTTAATGATGTCTATTGCATAATCGTTTTTTGTTTATTTTTTGCAAGCAATCGTGTAGCGTTAATGGTTAATTATGAAAAGTACGTACTTAGTTTATTCAGTACCATCTGCTACACCATCGTGGCGAGCCTGTAATAAAGTTTTTTTTTACGCTGACGCTGTAATAGATAGCCGGTAGGGTTTTAATTTAAAAAAAAAAAAAACATTAATAGACCAACAAGAAAATTTAAGCAAAAAGTTGTAAATGTAATTTATGTAGAAATTATAATTTTGAAACCCGCGTGAACCGAAACTGTATACTACATATTTTTAAGGATACAGTTAACGCGTTAACCTACTTTTTTTCCATTTTTAATTATACTTAATAAAACATAGATATATATACTACGCATAATTATACATTTTTTTGATAAGAGAAATCGTTTTCAACAGTATTTTCCAAAATATCTGTTGCAATATTTATAAAAACAGCTCAAATATCTGGTAAGGATGAAAGTTTTGAAATAAAATAATAAAAGTTTTTTTAACAATTATTTAATATTCAAAACTCATTTTGAAGTTTTCAATTTTATCTTAATCCAACATTGTAGTGTTAACAGTGCAATAGCCAATAATTCGTAGTATATATTTATATATACATCACTATAAGTTATACGAATGAAGAAACTTAGCTAATAGTTAGATCTAAAAAAAAACCTTAATCTTTTTGACATAATATGTATTTTTCTTTCCTAACTGTAGGATTTCTTATAACATTTAATGAAATAAAAAAACATGTTATACTGGTATACCGTATAAAACAAGTACTATGATAAATAAATATATAATTTTGATTTACTTTAGTTTAATTAATTAATATTAAGATTTTCTTTTAATACATTCCTTCAATTTCAGATGTGTAACATCTGGTTTATATAATTAAACATGAGAGTGCTAAAATTGTTAAAATCGTAAATTTTGTTAGAATAAGCCAATAATCGCTCGATGCGGTTTTAAATCAGTACAATATAATTATTTGTAATTTTTGTTTTATTTATGATACAAATATTTATAAAACGTTGTAAAATTGTACGTATATAAAGTATCATGTGAGAAATAACGTATTCGGTTTTAAAGGTCCTTTGAGAAAAAAACATTTTGTTCCGTTTTATAAATATAGTTAAGTCTATGCGTATAAACAAGTTTGATGTGTCTCATTGACAATAATGGCTAGTGCTATTATACTCAATGTCGCATTTATAGTGTATGTTTATGAGGAAACTTTTAATTTGAAAACTACTGAATAGCCAATTCAAAGTGATTATCTTTTACACAACGTGGCTGTCCATAACGATTATGAATATTGTTTCCCTATACCGATGCTGATATGCATTTGAAGATTGTGAAGTTTTAATGGCGCCTGTCTGAAATAAATTAGGATTATTTGTTTAAATTACTGTTATGAAGTATAAATATGTTCATGGCGTGTTTTTTAACAACCTGTAATATTGTATCAGCAACTAAATTATAGACATAATTATTATTGTTTGACGATATTTGAACAATAAAGATTTATAACATAAATCTTTCATATATATGTCTATATATAATATTTCATATTGTATTTTTTTACAATTATTTTATGTTCAATGTGCGTTATTCTTATGGTATGCCTATGCATTTAGAAGATATGAATCGTTTATCGTTCAACTATCATTTTTTGGGAACACTTTTATTTTGTATACCTTACGAATTTAACTTTACAGTTTTTATTTATCGACGTGTGGGTCTTATAGGATTTTGTACCTAACTAATAATTTGTTCAGTTACTCGTCAGTGAATTCAACTGCGCATTACTAATGAAATTTGATAATTTATAAATGCATATTATATAATATATACATTATAGCTATCTAATAAAATATTTGTTTGAATTAAATAGCATATTCGTTAAACGGTAATAGTAAAAACAAATGACCCATAACTTGTTCCAGAATATTATGTTATGTCTGTTATCACTTCATAAAAATTATTGTTAACACAATAATATTATTTATATTATACTTATTGAATGTTTCTCGCTTAAACCGCCCATTCGTCGAATGACTGTTTTATCTTGAAATTGCAATTGTAAAAGGTTTTTTATATCTTAGTAAACAATGTGCACTTCATTTATTATCGTTTATCCGAGATTTTTTTCGTAGTTTCCTCGCAGGAAGATGTTATGGGAAGTATTCGATTTATATATTATCATGATTTATGATTTGGAAAACTTTTGTCTCATCCCACCGTCTCTTTTCTTTAACATTTTTACAGTTGGTTTTTTTTTACTTTTTTCGATGAAAAGTTGTTGTCATATTTGATTTATGATTTTTTTATCTTATATATTTTTCGACATTTCTTTCTTTCTCAGGTTTAACCTTATTGACTGCCAAATAATAACAACAATTTTAAATGTATTACTTAACCGTTATATCTAACTATATTGTTAATTAGTATGTCTAATAACATTTTAGAATTTATCAAAAAAATTACTAAAAAAGTAATTGTTTACTATCATACCACTATTTTACATAAACATTTTTTTTTCGATTTTTGAATCATCTTGTTTAATATATAAATATTTTATTTTCTATGAAGTAGTGTTACAAAAGTCATCCAGCTTTTTAAAATGTTTATTATATTTCAACAAAGTATAACAATATTAATGTTTTTATTTAGTGCTAAAAGCATTTCGAATATTATACTTGAGTAAAACCTAGATAAACCTATTTAAACTGCCCTCATAGTACAGTCAGCTTAAACTTTGGAGCATCCACGATGGAGGGTAAAAATATAATCGTAAGCGCTACGCAATATTTAATGGTTTTTGTCATTTTAAATTGAAAAAAAACATTATATATATATATATATATATATATATATATATATATATATATATACCTACCCACCTATATGTTGATATAAATTTAAAACGAAATGTTTGAATATAAATCCTGTGGCAATTACAGTGAAGGTGCGTGACGTGTGTATGCTATATGGGACGTACTACCGGGTTAGTTGTATCACTGTACGTTGTAAAAATAAAAACTCCCATTTTTTTTTCAGCTTACGCTATCAATCTTTGGATGCTGTTGACAGATAGGGTTGACCAAACTCTCTGTTTGTTGATATATATATACATATATGACCTTTTCGATTTCAAATACTCGATAGAGCGGTGGAAGAAGTGTATACACAAAATAAAACGTATAATAATATGTTTCATTCATACGCGCTATTTTTTGCATACAAATTAATCATTTAAACTTTTATACATTTTTACCAGCAACACTTTATAGTAACGAAATTACGGATTAATTTTTTTGACAAAAAAATAAATAAAAAATTATGCTCTTTGTTAACAAATCAACCTGATTTATTGCGAAAAACGCGTGATTTTGATATTCACCGCAGTTATAATAGCCGTATTCACTTTTATACTTATACTTTATTGTATAATAAAAAAAAGTAATAATAATAATGATAATTCTGCTTTGTCATTATTTGACAAAAAATAATAAGCCATGGTCCACGGTTACAATACAGAGATGACGTTTTTAGTTTAACCTAAACTACTAATTACCGCTGGCATATAATACAAAATTAATAAACCTAACATAACATTGTTAAACTTTATGAACACGGTACATAATAACAAGTCCCTTTAATCACTCAAGGTAGGTCGTTCAATATAATGACAAGACAACAAGGATTACAGGTCATGTGGCTTAGGTGGGGGTTAAGATCAACTACAATAACATGTGCATACACTCGTACATTTTGCTGGTCTTCGAACCGTGACTGAATTCCGTTCAACATGAATATGCATGACGTCATTGAATATTTATGATGTGTGTGTGTGTGATGAGGCCAATATATCCAAAACACTACCGTACAATCGTACCTATATTTATTATATGAGATGTTTCTCTTATTTTTCCACTCAATCGCATTGCACATTGTGCTCAACCGACCTTTTAAAGACATTTTTGTTCTCGAGAAAATGCACTGCCGTTTAAACAAACACCAAAGTTTGCCCTCCCAGTCCAATTATTTGAACTGTCTCGTGTAATTGACATATTAATACCAAACTCGACGGTAGACCCTATGCTAAGTTGGTAATATAATATCAAGAGACGTTGAACAATAAACATCTCGTTTAATAATATTATTATATTATGTATTATGTATATTGTAATCATGGTCTCTTGTTTTTGTGCTAACATAGATGCCATACGACTTTTACCCTACCATCATAGCAATGTGTACACACAAGTGGGGATAAAGTGATTTTTACGCTACCTTAGTAGCGGTACTCGTTTAACGACCCTTCATATCGTCTGGAGATACGAAAATCCCGCAGGCAAGGTTATTTTATAATTTAATAATGCACTACGCGTTTTGTAAACAGCATACTTCGCGATAAACCTGTCAACGCATTCATATTTCACTATTCTTGTGAATTTTCATTGTCACAGTCTGACTGGTTGATATGAAAATAGTAAATTTAATTATGCCGTAAAAGCGTTAAACTCAAGTACTCACGGCTAAAACATATTGTAATAATTTTAATGCTATTAATTTTTACATATACTAAAGCATCATATTCAAATTTTAAATAAGGTCAGCTGTGTTAACGTTACATAGAACATAATATGTATTAATACCACTTTTAAGCAAATGTATCGTAAATTTGTTTTCCTTAAAAAAAAAATTGCTATTTAAAGTGATGGTTTATGTGTATTATGAGATGTACATATTTTATCAAATTATTATCAGTTGATTTTGATTGTAAATCATGCAAAAATAACTATTGATATTGAAATTTTTAAGGGTTGTAAATAGTTTAGTTTAACCATTCGGTTTAATCAATTTTGTAATTTATACAAAAAAAATACACGATCGTATCTGCGGCAACCGATTTTCCTATCAGCCATAAATGTTTAGTAAATACATTGTATCGGCTATAAATGGAAAGTTCGCGCTGTATATTGGAGAAGTTTTGCACAGAGTCATACTGTGTACAATGGGATTCTTCGGTTTAAGTAATGCTGTACTCAATGGCTCGGCGGTCAGATTCGACATTCTACGACAATGCCCCCATTTCCTTATTAAAAATATTTCACCTTCGGAATTACATCCGGAACAACTATAAGGGCAAAAACATGTTTTCAGGCGGTGCCAGATGTGACGTTATATATTAAAATAAAATCGCCGTTCCTGCATGGAATATTAAACCGATTACCGGGTACACTTTTCCGTGGCCTTTTGTGGCAGTTGAATTGCATCATTTTTTATGTCCTACTCGAGGTTCCTTCCTCGTAAAAACTTTAAATCCAACAATCCGCCGCCTTCAAAAGTACCACCTTTAGCGATAAAATAAAAACTAGTTCAACATATTTTGACCTTAGATATTTTATTTTATTTTTAACGTTCTATTTTATTATAATCAGACGACAAAATATATATGACGTTTCTGTATTCTGATGTTGACACAAGCTTGCAAATGTGATTTGTACATTTGACTATTTGCATTTACTTTTATGTATTCACGTGGTATTAGATGCAGTAAATTAATAATTTAAAGAATTTTGTTTATAAAGTAGAAGGTCGTACCCGCTAGATTCTGTAATATATTTAGCCTGGATTTTATTTTCCCAATTGTAATTATTGAGGTGTTCCTTGTACGAGAACGCCCTATCTAACGTAACGCCCAAGTAGTTGAGATTTTTGTTCGTGTTGTAGAGTTTGTTTATTAGAACTGACAATTTTACCTGATTCTTCACTGCTTCTCTGTTCTGCCAACCCAATGTTGTGGTGAACAACTTAAGTTTTAATTTTTTCGGATAAGATCTTCTCATTCTTTGAAGTACTGCTTTAAATGTCAAAGATCAATGTCAGTGTATTTTCGTAATTATCTACATACTCGGGCTGACAAACAAGTACTATTTGGTCAGCATATGTGAATTTCTTGAATCTAGTCTCAGGAATGTCACTTATATACAAGCTAAACGAGATGGGAGCCAATGTTAAATCCCCAAAGTAACCCATTATTTTGGAGATCTACATTGTTGGCTAAAGAGGTCTCCGATATTAACAGTGGGAAAACCTTTTACTAACCATGTTGTTAAGTGTAACAGATTGAGTATAGACTAGCACATAGTTTTGTGGTGTTTAGGAAAAAGGGAATAGGTAAGTGGAAATTACTATTTTAAATTAAAACAAAAAGGATCATATTTTTACTAAGACAACTTAGTGAATTCACGATTTCAATGTGTATTCCAAATAGGCAATTTAGCTGCAATTAATCTGTGTCATAAAACACTTATTGTGCATAAGTGATAAATCGAGTTCACGCTCATGAAATATGCAAAAAAAAAATGTATATTAAAAAACTCTTTATTTCAATATATTAAACAATTTTAATACGTGTTGTTTGATATTGTATTTTAATAAAAATATTTATGGCTTGACAAAGTTATTGAAAATTAATTTCAGTCGAGCACGTTCTTTTATGCATAGTTTTCAAATAATAATTATTATATTAATGGTGTTATTATACAGACTTTGCTGCTAAACTATTATGCAAAATATAGATATCATAATACACTCTTGACGGTGTAGGGCGGTTCGTTAAATGAAATTGCAATGATTTAAAAGGGGTTTAACTGCGTTTAGTGTAACTTGACTATTACTTTTAATATCCACGTAAAAACTTTCTAAAGTTAATCGGAAAGTTTATGGATAAATTATAAAGATGTTAATGTTAATTCTAAAAAAAAGAAAAAAGTAACTTGCTGTTTTTATTTAGCAAAACGTTATTATGTTTACAATGAATGCCGTTCGTTCAGTAGTTTATTTTGAACCCCACTTAAATGTAGAAGTAGGAACTTTTAATTCGAATAAATAATTAATTACCATTTTTCGAGTTAATAATTTTTTTAGCAAAGTACGTAATAGTTACAATTTACTAACACAATTTTACTGCAACTCTAAGTCAAAATTTTAATTTCCTTTAATATTAATTACTATAATAATCATTAGATTCTGTTAAAAATTAGCTACCTACCATGCAAAAGTTTTTCTTAACAAATAAGGAACTTCGTTCCAAAAAATCATATTTATGTACTTTTTTTTATACATTTTAGACACTTTGTGGAACATAAATCCTTAACTTATATTATATAATTTGTAACATTTCTATGGCGTATAAAAATAGCGTATTTATCTGCCATATCGGTAGATGATGTTAAGACATCGCTCGGGACTCATAAACTAAATCCGAATGACGGTTTTATTGCCAGGTATGACCCGATTTAAGTTTGGGCAGATCTCCAACAGTATAATATTGTTATTACTTGATTATGGCCCTGTGGTCAACGTGATTGCAATGGATATTTTGTCTTTCCTACTTCTAATCTAGTCCCTCGGGCATAAGTGTTTAAACGAAATTAACGGTTATTATTATTATTTGGTATCTTAACTAGTCGAATAGCACAAAACTACATTTGGGTTTTAATTGTAGACACCAAAGGCCAAGTCGATTATTATCACTACCGGTTATTGCCCAATAGACTATTGAACCTATCTCCGAAAGCCTAACCCTATTGTTAAACCAAACCGTTTAGATAGACAATACAAATACTTAAAACCCGATAAATACTTGCATGTATTAATAATACAGATCATTTAAAAATTGCAGGTAAATACGTTTAAATAGGTTTTTTTTTAATTTTACTTAAATTCGCCATTTTCATTTATTTGTACGGTTCTAAAAAAACTATTATTGGGTGAACGCACGTTCTGTTTTTATTAGGTATATATCATGGCCACCTACTGCATTGAAAGTTTATGTTATCCAACGCTTTGTTTGTGCTTTCCAATCACACGATGTGATTTAACAGGTCACGGATTTGATCTGTTTTTCGCAGAAACAAAAAAGTATATAGTTTGTAAAGATTTTTGTTGAATATATTAGTAAATAAAATATAATAACAACTAATATTACATTAAATTTAACTATTATTAAATTGAATAACTTTTTTCAATCGAATGGCTATAGTTGTTTAAAATACATATCAAGTACATAAACTGCGGAACCACATGGTTAGCAATAATACAATTATTTGTATTACTTATTAGTGTAGACAGATTAGTAAAATAATTGAAGAAGGCTTATAAATGTTCCGGTAATTTTATAGGTAATTCTTACCTTTGACATGGCGTACAGAAAATGTCAAATTATAATCAACTAACTGCTCAATTATTAATTTCCATTAAGCTTAGTCATAAATCTATTAGCTATAGAGTTTACAGAGTTTCAAAATGTTGTATACTCAACAGACATTTACTGACAAATGGAAACATATTGCAAATAAATAACATTATTAGTAATGTTAATATTAATTAAATAAACGTTAGAAGATGATAAGGGATGACATTCTAGAGTTGTCCAACAATGTCAGTAGTTGAAGAACTCTAGTTAGGTAAAATTGTCTACACAATTAACAGACTTGTACATATTTAATTTTACCCGTTGTAACTATAAAGAAAATAATTGTAAAAAAAAAATAATTTTCAAATGTTTTTACATCAGCTAATAAAACCGTTGTTCAGCCAGTAATTAAAATATTTTTGTTTCAGGTGAGTAATGTTCAAGTGAACCCATAATACAGAAAACATTAGCGAGTAAACAATAGTAAGAAAGATAAACTTTTTAAATAATAGCTAGTCGAACATTAGACAGGAAATTACTACTTCTTCGTCAAGTAATCATTTATATTGTTGATTTCTAGTAGACAAGTACTTAAATTTCGTGTGCATACTATAGATGCATAGTAAAAATGTATAATTAAAACATACTTGTGGGAATCAGAACTATGTATAGAACATGTTTTAATATATATCTGAACGGAGATAAAGAATATTGTCACCGACTTTTATTCCTTAAAAGAATAAAAAGTATGTTAGATGACACACAAGTATGCGTCTCTCGAATAGTAAATACGCTGTTATTTATTGGAATAGTGGTAATTTCTTTGTGGCGAATGAATCCTCGCCAGGATAAGAACGTATACCAACTGCAAGTCCGTATTATTATGAAACTGCCAATAACAAAACGCAACAATCGCATTCGGAGAAACGGTACAAAGGAAGGCTCTAAAAGAGAAAGACGTAGATATCGATGAAAATCATTGAAATGGCTCGATAAATCGGAATAACCCGGAAATGTTTAGATAGGCGAATGTGCTTTGTACAGAGTTCGGTATGACCTTTTTTTTGCTACTAAGCTCAACATCACACTCAGTATTCCCAGCCATATAACAATTTTCGGGATTTCTCGTCGTGTATTTTTATTTCTATAAATTCCCAAGACCACCGACAGATTCCACGTCGAGAAAACAAATAACTATAGGGTGACGCCCAATATTGCCAGATGTCGCGAAAGCCTGTGCTAAGATAAGCCCCGATTGTCGTGACGTTAATGAGAAAGTATGGTTTTCCTTTGGGAAATATAATTGAACTATTGCTATATATTTTGGCTTAAGCGCTTCATGACGTCATGATATAAATGCCTAGCTAGCTTTCGCAATATTTGAAATCGTTCATACCTATTTCAATGAATACATTTCCTTTTGAGTAACACCAATTATTATTATAACACTGAATACTCCAAACCTCGAGTTTATCAAAAGCACCTACGGTCAAAGACTAGTCTTTAAATAAGATAAAACAACACAGATCACGCCAGAGTAAAATTAAATACCGCCCAATACCGTTTAGGTATACTATTAGTCCACATTATGATCGAACCAGCAAACCTAACCGTTAAAATAAAAAACCACTTTTTTTTTATATATATATACTTTAATATACCGATGGACATAATGCAATCCAGAATAATTCGACTGCGAGAAGAATTTTTCTTTTATTTAAGTTACATTTGGAAAATTATTAGCGTTCTTAATACGATTAAAGTCAATTAAAATGACTTTTTGTAATTTACACATTTACGTCGGAACAATTTTTGGCTTATTTAAGTTTTTAAAGTTTCTCGAAAAGTTATATTTTTAGACAGGGCTGACGTTTTTTTGTTAAACTTAAATGACATACTTAAATAAGTAAAATTATTTAAAAAACGAATAAAATATTGAACGTTCGTTACTTGAAGGCACTCGGAGATCTAATAGTAGGTTTTTACAATTAAAACAAAATAATTTACAATAAATAATAAAACAGAGAGCAAGAAAAAAGTAAAAACGTTATTACGCGATACATGAATTTATGGTATCCAGTCGAAATAGAGAAACTTTTACCGCAACTGTAATTATTATTAAAGCGAAATCAAAACGGTGAAAACAATATTAGCGAATGTAGTTAACAGCGATTACAAATGTATTTCAATTATTATATTTCAAAAAAATAAATATCATGCTCAATGTCCAAAAAGTGTTAATGTTAAAAAATAAAATTTTAAATTATTATATTTTCGACAAATAAATTATTATGTTCAAAGTATACAATATAAATAAAGTACTATAAAATGTTAAGTGTATAAACTTAAACAGTCATTACTATCAAAAATATTTACCAAATTTTCAATTTTTTTACTGTATTTTTATGATATTTGTTTAAAATTTGAAATATTTGGTAATTTGATTTCGCGGTTAACTCGCTGTAAAAGTTTCGCTATATTGACCTAGAACCATGAATTACCATAATCAATGAATTGAATTTAAATTCCTATTGGGAAGTAGTGTTAATGGACGCTCCTTTATTTCACGACGTCTTGTCTAGTTTCTATTTCAGCTCTTTTACCTATTGTTTTATTGTATACAGATTGTAAATATTGTCTTTATTTTAATAAAAAAAAAAAAAAAATGAATTTGTTGAAATCATTCATTTGATATAAATAAATATGAGAGAAACCCGCATTACGACATTATTATCCTTACAGGATATTTTTAATTATTTGATGCAACTGTTTAAGCGAAAGATAAATAAAGCTCTGATTAAAAGTTTGTTGGTAGGCGTGAAAATGTGCAAGATCGTAATCTTCATGAATAGAAAAACTTTAAACTAAGTGAAAAAAGTCGTAAGTCCTGACATTTAAAAGTACGTTAAAGTTGAAGAAGAGTTCTGTAATATTAACGACAACGTGTTGTTGACTTTTGTACTTATCTGACCATTCCTTTTTTCTATCTAGTGACTTCAAAGTTCAAAAGAAGTGCAAATAGTTTTAAATTAATTGATTTTAAGTTAGTCATATGAACAACTACAAAAAAAGATAATAACATGTAAAATGTTATTATTATTAATACATTATACATAGTATTGAATTTGTATTTATATTATTCCAACAACACCACTTCGTTAAATGATCGTCGAGTAAAAAAAAACAGAAGCGTTAACACACATCTTAAAAGATTTGATGTAATATGAGAACCAAGACCTAAGTATATAATATAATAAAATCTAAATATAGTTGTGTTATTGATGCAACAAATAAATACTATGTACAAAATACAATGTATTGAATATATTGTATATTAACTAACAAATGTATTATACTTTAAAATAACTTAGTCATATGTATTAATTAAAATAATAATACTAAACAACATCTATAACATGAAAGTACACAATATAACTAAAATTTATATTGATTTTTGTAAAATGGGTTTCCAATATTTGGTCTTAAATCCCAATGAGGTTTAAAATGTAAATAATACATTTGTGATGATATAAAAAACATTGTGTTAACTGTTCTTTGTGAAAAATATAATTCATTTATTATAGATCACAATATCCTTAGGTTCAAAAAGATTTTAATAACTTTCAAACTTTCCATGCTATCTTACTGGACGGTTAAACTAAATCAAACTATTGATGTTTTAACAAATTATTGCCACCGAACAAATAATTTAATATCTACATATTTTATTAATAATGGATGTTCCATTCGTTAGCTTTTCCATTTGATCAATAGATGACCCGGGGTGTGACTACTGAGTAATGTTATACATTGTCTTTCAATTGATGTTTTCGGAAAGTTAACCACTCTTACAAATACTTTTCGAGGATACCATTCAATCATAAGTAGTTCATTAATTGGGCAGGTTTACAAAATTTATATCCTGTTATATCCAAGTGTGTGTTGGTCGTTCAGTATTGGTTGAACGCAATAATGATTTACCGGTGCGTGCCCAAGTACAAAGCAATAAATTACGGTATTATTAATAAAACATGCAACCCGATTTGTCGGTTCGACCCAAAAATACATTTTTCCAAACTAATTTCACCATAATGCGTATAGTGTATACCTAACCATTTAGTTGATGTGCTCTCTTCATTATATAATATACAGGGTGATTTTTTTTATAATGAGCCACTCAATATCTCATAGGGTTTAACAAGAAATTACATTTTTTTTTTCATATGTTTTTTATACAATGTGATCTCAATTTTCACAATTTATTTTGCTTTTACCCAACTTAGTTTTTTTGATAGCAACTTTTCAAACTTAAATGGTAACGTATATATTTTATTATCTTTTTAAATTGAGAATAATGTATTAACAATTTTGACTGGTCGATAACTAGTTTCGGATAACTATTTTTGAAGTTATTGAAGTTTCAAGTTTAGGGCAGGAGGAAAGGTGGAGTGTAGTATTATTTTTATCTGCGCGCATTTCCCAACCGCACTTCTCCTCCGATCCCAACTTTAAAAATAGTTATCCGAAACTGGTTATCGACCAGCCAAAATTGTTAGTACATTATTCTCAATTTAAAAAGTTAATAAAACATATTCGTTACCATTTAAATTTCAAAATTTGCAGTGAAAAAAACTAAGTTGGGAGGGGGGTAAATACAAAAAAAATGTGAAATATTAAGACCACATTGTATAAAAACAATATGTAATATGTAATTTCTTATTAAATCCTATGAAATATTGAGTGGTTTGTGATAAGTGGATCACCCTGTATATATGAGTAAGTATTGATTTTATAACCATATGTTTTTTTATGTCTGAAGTCACGATAAATTTTTTCCTATGGACTTTGTTGGGCCAAAAGTAAAGAAGTTCGCCCATTTCCCTTCAAAATAGAGAAAAACACCCTAGAAATTTACATATTTTAAAACATAAAATTACGGTACGCTCTAACTTTTAACAATAGTCGACTTATTTCCAAATTTGTATAGAATATTCTTCAGTTATAGTACAATCGAAAAACGTTAAAAACAAAAAAATCATAAATCCTTTCTTCTAGAAGGGGTGGAAACTTTTTCTCTACTTCGATATTTTAGATGTAGTTCTATGAATTAATGTCTGAAAATTAAACCTAAAGTAGAGTTACTGTGGGACTAAAACATATACGATTTTCTTAAATATCTACAGTACATTTTTTTTATTAAGGAAAATAAAAAAAGGGAAAATTACACTTTGACCGTAGTCAATTTCTAGGTTGCTATGTGTGAGTGAATCAACAGGTATTTGTACATATTTCATTGTATTGTTAATTACGATACATGGGTCCCAACGGCAATCAATTATTATAGACGGACGGTCAACCCTAATCGTGTCCACCCTAAAACCTACTAAAAATAAGTTTTTAAACACATTATCATTAGGTACAATGATTTAATTAATATTTCTATCTCTACCATTACATATTCGTAAGTTTGTTTAAAAGTGATTTTATTACTTTCAAGTGTAATAATTCATATATATACTTGTGTCATCCTCACCCCAATATGGTCCACCCCATTATGCTACAGGCTCACTGTACTGGCTTTTTTTTATTGATTTTGAACAATTTGACATTCTATCCGTAGTTATGTGTGTGTGTTAGTTGGTGCCATTTCTATGGCCTTCGATAGCGACTATGCGGATTCGGATATTTCTCTAAAATTTTGCCAGCATATTTTTTGTTTGGTTGTCTAGATGAACTAAATAAATTGGGTGTCCAGTGAGTATTAGGTAGTATTAGGTGATTTGTTGATGGGTTTCAATTTGATGAAAATTATTTTGTCGTGATATTATATTGAACGTAGACATCTGAAATTAACACACAGTTACGCTGTTGACTGAACTGGACATGTTTTTAAATGTCAGCTCTCTAGCTCCATAATTGTAAAAGTTATGACAATTATTGCTGTTATCAATCGAACTAACCTTGAACTTTTTGACCTTGATAAAAGATTTGTTTTGCTCATGTTACTCTAGGAATCTATTTTCTTTTGTTTTTTCGTGATTTTATTTCTATTACTAGTGCGTTGCCCGTCATTTTTCCTAAAGCAATTTTCCTAATCTATAGTTCCTAACATTTTATTCTCCTAACAAAATAATTCCCCTTATACATTTTTCCTAAGTTACATTTCCTATTATAGTTTTCCCAATGAATTTCATTCTAGATATATTCTTCTCTACTTTTCTTGTTCTATTTTATCGAATTTTATTTGCTATTTACATTCGAGTTGCGTTACCATGACAACTCATTAACTTCATAAATCCGTAGTAAATGTTAACACTCCAGACACTTTTCTAAATTAATCGCGTGACACCAATCCTTACTACTTTCTAAATTTCTAATTTTTCAAAGAAATTCTGCAAATTGTTTATTCTCTAAATCAGGCCGCTGATACCGGTAGAAAATATGTCGAAATATGAACTCAGTACCAATCGACTTTGAGTGGTGCACAGAGAACAAACAAATACTGTAGCGTGGGTTGGCATAAACGTTTTCATCTGTTAATGGGAAAAACTACCCGAATTTTAAAGCCTTAACCGAAAAAAATCAGGCAGACTACAAAACTATCGTCACAGAGTTATCTTTAGAAAAAGTATATTTCTTTACTCAAATTCATTTTCAAGGAAGTTGAAGTTCAGGGAAGTTATTTGCCAATAATTTTAGCAACAGTTTTTTATTTTTTACATTGAACAATGTAAATAAAAATAACTGAATATCTAATTATAAGATACAAAACATAACAAAACAATTTTCAATTAATAAATTTAAATATTTTATTATTAAATGTCTGTCATTTCTTTCATTTTTATAAATAATTATGACCTGTTTATACTATATTTTATAATAAGTATGTCTCTGCAGCTTATTTTTATTAAAAATATTTTTTAATCATTTTTAACCGGTACCTATCGAATATCATTAACGGTGATACTCGTTTCAAATTCTAAAAGGATTTCAAATGTTTGTATTGCTTTTTCTTTTGGATAAATTTATAAATAGAATTCAAAGATGCATAATTAATTCATGCAAAATGAATAATGGTGGTGGACGAACCTATGTCCGATGAGGAATGACGTTGATTGATTGCTTTCCTGTGGTGATACGTCAAGAGTTATTGATTTTACTATAGCTAATCCAATACTTTCTTTCACCACGTATTTTAAAAGAAAGCAAAACTTTGAATAAATCTAGCTTAAGCTTGGAGATTTCCAACGAAAGCACGTTTTACGGGGTTCATGATATCATTATGAACAGCAAAGTCAAAAATAATCAAACGGTCATTATTTAATATTCATATTCATAAAATGGGAGAGCATATCAGTTTCTCTTGTGGCAGGCTTAAGAAACTAGGAAAAATGTTGATATATAGTTAATGTATATTATGGTAGAATGTACAAATAACTCACAAATGTTTAATACCTCTAACCATGTATATATAAGCACGTGTCGCGTTACTCTACCGCACTCCACCTCCCATCCTACCCTTTAACCTTTAGTAACTTAAAAAGTAATTATCGACCAGTCAACATTTTTGCAAATTATTCTTAACAAAATGGCTTTCTTAAATTTTTTTAAAAAATGTAAAAAATAATTTAAAAAAGTAAAATAGTTAAGTGCGATAAAACCCATGGTGCTTAAAGCGCAAATGAGTATAAACTATTTAAAAAAAAAAAAAATCTTTAAAATATTCAGTAGAACAAAAGTTATTTAATTTTTCAAATTGTGGGCTACCCTGTATATATTACAGTTTTAAAATACCATTCCAAAAACACGGCGTTTTAACTATCTGTATACGAATTTCAAATGCTATATTTGTATGAACGTTTGAAAATATATAAATGAAAACCCTTTTAAAGCGTTCACTCATTATTCAATCATTGGCAACTTTAAGAAGAACCGATATTTTGTGATTAAAGTATAAAAAGTAAGTACACAAACCTAGTTTTTTAATTATTGAAATTGAAACGAAGTGTCAATTCCACTTTTTACTTAATTATACTAAGACATTAGTAACAAATATTTCTTAGTTTTAAAGTTTAAAACAACATTTTACAATATATACATATTTTATATTAATTTTATAAGTTTCAATTCGAAGACAAGAAGGCATACGTACAGTATAAAAGCTTTTATATTTATGTTTTGTATCAATACATTGGTTATCTCGAAGAACTGACGATTTTTTTTATTATCACCTCTATTGATCAAGTATATATGTAAAAGAGTTGCTACTCATGTAAATCAGTCCACAGGAAAAAAATTTATCGTGTTTATAGACACAAAAAAAAATGTAAATCCAATAAAATGAAGTGGCGTATGTAGAAGAACATTCATTCTTTCACAAAATCAGGTGAAAATAAAAAAAATCTCCTTTTTATATGTTTAAACTTGGCAAAAAAATTTAGATAGAGTAAGAATAAATATAATTTATTATATTAACAGTATTTACCTTTGTTAAATAAGAACTTAAAATATGAACTCTGACAAAAATCTAAACCCCTACAAGAAAAAATGTTTATCTGTTTGTATTAATATTTCTAGGCGACGTTTTAGAAGTTAAAGAAGAAAGTTACCACGAAGGTCTTTTTCTTTTTCTTTTTTGACAAAACTACAAATACTACATTATTACTATATATCTGTTACTGAAATATATTGTTACATATTATGATAAATAACTTTAAAAGTTTCTATTTTCCATAAGGACGCGTTGTATAATATTGTGTTATATTTTCGAGTAGGTATAAGCGTAGTGCAGTATTTGTGATAACTATTCTATAACATGTTCCGAATACAAAAGTGACAGAGGTTGCCTTTTCGCTTTTTACTTTATAGTTTATTAGTCAACTATTAAGTTTAAAAATCGAAGTAAAACAACGTAAAATATAATAAATAATAATTTTTGGGCACTTTTGATTTCGGACTAAGTACGTTTTTTTTAACGCAACTATGCAAGTACCTGCATTACCAGTGTACACGCAATAGGTATTTCTTTTTATATTTTAACTCGGTATGATAGTCTAGAACTATGTTATTGAAATTATAAACGTTAAGAAACATGATTTGCGGGCAAAGGTTGGCTTAATTACACGGACTAATACACATGTACGTATATACGAGTAGTGTACAAATAGGAACCTCTACTATGGTTATTGTGGTAGATTTATAGTGTTTTTGTTAAAATCCATTTAACAATAATACTAGTTTATTTTTAATGAAAAATAATTCTAATCAGAACTCATTTGTTGTATACTTCCCACATGCAGACAGGAAAGGTAACATCTCGTGTTGATATAAAATAAAATGTCGGTTTTTTTTTTTGCTATTGTTCCAACATTTTGCGCTGTGCGCATTAACAAGTTATTTTCATAAAAGAATAAGCTCGTTGAAATGGCGTGAATATTACTTTTTTGGATAAGTGCCGTTTTTATTAATTAAAATAATAGTGTCGGGGAATAACGTTATTTCTTTAAGCAATCATACAGGAATAATTAATGTTTTTATTTATAAAAACATTTAAAAAAATAAAACTACCATAATATCTCAACGGAAATGTATTACTGTCTTTCATAAATATCTAAAGATCAAAAAAGTCGTAGTTGGTTCTAAAAAGATCCCTGGCTTAGATGGAATAATACTTATCAGAAAGAGCTACTTTATCAGCTTATAAAAAAAGCTAATTAGTTATTGCTTGGAAATTATTAACGGCGTTCAATAAAAGTTTCACTCAATCTTTCTAATAGAAATTTATCTTATCTCCAACTGTTTTTTATTTAAATACGACTACCTAGAAACCCTTTTGCTATTAATTAAATTTTCTAATTATGTATTATGTAAGTTTATCCAGATATTTATTTTGATACAAAAATATGCTAAAACATCCTAAGTAACAATACGTCACGTTAAAATTTGTAAATGAAAATAACTACCCCAAAAAATTAATTTTTAATTTCATACATTTGTATTGTAAAACGTTAATTGTGTGCGCAAATAAAATAAATTATAATGTAAACATTTTTACCATTTATAAACTAGTGATTTAATATAAATATTATAATTTAGTAAGATTTTTGTGATACTAGATAATATGCTTAAAATATATTCTCTAGTGTATTATAAATGTCAACTTATTTGTAATAATGAATTTTAACCAAATAATAAAAAAAAACTGTTAACTGATATATTTTATTATTTGTAACACTGTTTTCCCTTCAGTATTTGCAATAGTAATTACAAGTGTTCGTAATTTCTTACATTTCTGTGGTCATTCTTCTAACAGCTAATTGTAGCTAATTGTATTAATTTATACAAATATTGAATATCGAAATTGGAAAATTATTTCTTATACGGGTTTGAATAGTTTACGTTTCAAGGAAAAACTTTTTGTACTATACCGATATCAATTGAAAAACTTGGCTTAATAAGGCCTGTTCAAAACAACAATTAATTAAATAACGATAAGAACTTTGCGAATTTTGACATAAAGCAATTATGTAGTCGACTTAGTACTTCACAACAGCTTTTTAGTCAAAATTAACGTACCGTACTTAGTTACATTACTAATTGTCGAATGACATTTTAATGATTGTTGTAATTTTTACATAAATCATTTCAAAGTTATCTGATATTTAAATAAAAATGTAGGCAGGTCAATTGTATATTTGCAATTGTTTCTCATGAAATTTAAAATAAAGTTTTTAAAGTACTATTACATCAAAGCGAGTTTCGAAAACACTTGAACGTTGCTGTTAAAGTAATGGATTTTGACCTTTAAAATGCAATTATATTTTAAACGAAGTAATTCGTAAAAATATGTACCCTGTAGCGGTTGTAATTTAAATTCAAACACAAAAACAGATACGGCCGCTATGAAAAACATGAACGCAAACTTGTGCGTTATTATTTTTTTATCTGTTCCAAAACGCATACTGTTTTTTAACGCTTCGGCTGTATATTATATTCCTTATACAACAGTAAGTTATACGAGACTGAGCTGCATTAACGAGGTTCTGTAGTGTTTGAGCTATTATTATATATTGTTCGTTTATTTTTATTTTGAGGCGTTATATAAAGGAATAAGGATATTGCCCCGCCCAACAGCGATTGTGTTAATAACACTCTAGCGTGACCCAATCCTGAATATTCCCGTCCGTTCATAATATTATTCATTTATAATACAGCCGCTCGAATTTTAGCGAATTTGGAAACATCTATTTTTTATTAAACCTTTTTTTTTATGTAATTTGTTATAATACTAACAAAAAAAAACAAGAACGGTAGTTTCCAGAAAATACAACACACCCACATTTGTTGTAATTTCTCGGGTTCGTCGAAGGTACCGATAATTTGTAATTGTGGCTAAGCTCGTGTATTTAGGGTGTTATTGCTTTTTATCGCTTGGTCGAGTCATAAATTAATTACAAATTGTATTTTCAGTGATAATTTAGTACTGACGTGAAATTCGCTAGTATCGAGAGTAACGTTACAAAAAAAATGTAAATCGATTAATAAGTCTTATGGTTTTGTATTTATTTATTTTTTTTTATATTTTACAATTGCGTTGCACAACCGTATTTGATAATAGTAATTTTCTCGTGACGTAATAATTTCTATGTAGGTATTGCATCCATTGTGTTGTTAGCGTAACAAGATGCCCATCGATATTTCACCCTTTAAACTACTCCTCTTACAAGCCATTAAATATACTATGAACCTTTTTTGCTTATATAAATTTGCCGTGTCATTAGTCATGATAACTCACGGGACGACAACGGGAACTTTATATTATCGAAACGTTTCCAATAGGATAACCGTAAAGCTACATTTCAATTCGATCTCGTTATACTGGATGTGTTTCTTTCATAAATTCTCAGTAAACCAATACTTATAAGTGATCGTGCGTATGGTCGATTCACCTATCTAAAAAACTAGCGGTTTTTATAATTTTTCGCTTTTTTATTAAGACGGTATGGTTATTGAGAATTATGTATTCATGTGTAGTTTATCCGTCCAACACCCATATCGATAACATTATATTAAAAATATGTAATAAACGCGCAAGAATAACAAAAACAGAAATGCGAGTCATTTAACGAGTCAATCCCATGTAGTTCCGTTTTTCTTAGTAGGGGTTTCAAAGAAAAAAAAGCAATAAACGCACACCAATTCATGAACTCGCTGTTTAATTGTGCGTTTGTTTATCAAGCGAATGGTTTGGTGGCGAAGTCGATTTGCTTTTTAAAATGCGCATAAAAAGAGAAGAAAATAATAATAATAAAAACAATAAAAATTATTGAAGTACCTACCTTAAATTCGCTAAAAGTTTAGTGCTGTACCTAAAAGGTTTGAGAGTTGAAAGTATTGCCTTTGGTATGCTAATGAAATTTCTCCTAAAGAAACAGTTCCCGAGTTAATTGTCTTGGCGACTTGTATTAATGTCGGCTACGGTTATGTCTCGGTGTATCTGTAGCAATTAGAAAAGGACGATCAAAAATAGTATCTAAAGTGCGCCTTACCTACACTTTTTCCTTACATCCCCTTAACAACAAACCATTACGTAAGAACTCTGTTTGAAATAATCTATAAATATAAATAAGTATATATTGTATTAACCTCTTAGCAATAACGATAGAAACGGATACGATTACAGAAATTATGTTAAAGGATAACATTGTGGACAATGTGCCGCCTAGTGAATTTAATGGTACTAATATTTCTACAAGGCCAAACTGAAATCTAATAAATACGAGTTACGCGTTTATGCAAATCCATACAGTAAAATGTGATAAATAATTTTTTTTTATCCACAAAATATACAATAATTAAAAAATATAAAACACTTTCTCGGTATCGCATCGAAGCCAAAAGAATACACTTACAAGTATATTTACATAACTATACAGTCGTATGGTTAAGTATAAAATGGCTACTGATATTAAAACGTTTTTTTTTAATTATTAGGCCAATGAAATTTACACTTCTACCATAATAATAATATGTAGTTATGAACATGATGTTTTATATTATACTCAAAAATAATTTATTTATGCTGTTTTATTTAGAATAAATGTAAGCAAAGATGTTTAGAGGGTAGATGGGTCTTTGCAAATAATAAAAGCTGAAATGTATATAGTTTGTGTTTTTAAATGGATCCAATAGCACGGAAAATAATAAATATTAACAATTTCTAAAAGAAAAGCAACAGTCTTTTTTGCGCGTCAAGAAAATGGTTTTCTTTTTTTTAAATTATAAATAAAAATAGCATAAACGCAAAATTGGATACTCAAGAAATGTATTTTCTTTTTTTATTACGTTCTATCTAAAATGAAATATACGCCTATTTATATGTATTAATAACTTACATATAGGTTAGATTGGTATACAAAGTTTTTCACTCTTCTGGTTTAAGTGTCTATATCAATTATTCTAAAAAGTAAAAAATATGATCAGGGGGAGGGGGAATTTTTGGTAATTGTAAGCAATTAGAAAAAATAAAAATGTGATGTTTTAAGTAAAATATTTTAAAAAATGTGATTGTAGAAGGAAGCTTTGAACTTATTATTCTATAGTACAAAAACCATTAGCATTTGACCAAATTGGGTACAGTTACCAATTTCTAAATAAAAAAAATTAAGGAAACAAGTATTATTATATAAAATTAAACAATGTCAATAAAATAAATGTACAGTCCTTTTTTGTGAACATTTAAACACTTTCATAAACTTGAATAAAAAGAGTTTTGACCTGTTTACATTACACCAAAATATGCCAAACAGATACATAAAACCGATTTATGTTAAGAAAATGAACCTTTTAACTGATTACATAATATTACATAATTCAAGAGCCTGATGAAAATATAGTAAATACTCTTTCAAAGTTTTTTTCATGTTCTACTCGCTTGTGAATTAATATGAACCTAAGTATAAAATTAATAAAAATTACATTGTATAATTAAGCATACATTAAGTATACATTACATTATAAGTATAAAAGGCATACGATAATTATGAGAAATTTGAATTTTATTTTAATCTGTATAATGTTTTTCAAAATTAACAATTCATTATAACGTTATTTAATTTTGTAATTATTGTACTTTATCTTATAATTAGTAAAATAACATAATTTTTATTTTAAACTTAACTCGTTGTAGAAAAAAAAATATAATAATTGTGACCTTAGTTAAGGTCACAAAAAATATATTTTTTAAAAACAATTTATAATTTTAATTTATTGAGTACACGCTATGTATTTATTTATTTTTCCGGGCTTGGGCTGCATTTCGTTTGTGAATGAATTCAACAATTTTTACGCTTGCTTTGAAGAATTATGTAAAAACGTCTTCGTTAAAAAACTTAGAATATTATCATTTCCATAATTGTGAATAATAAAGCAGTATAACAGAGCATTAAGCTTAGTTGAATGTCCAATACAGTGTAATATTATTAACTAACTTGATCAAAATCCCTTCAACGTCCCAAACCTGAAAACTTTATTAAGCCCTTAGGGTTTTAGTTAAATTGTTTGTAAAAGTTTTAGGAAATTTTCTGATTATGTTGAAAGAGTTGTGTGGATTTGTTATTATTAATCCTAAGACAGTCATTTGGAAACGCAATAATTATTATCTTATGAATTAAAATAATTTTTCTCGTAACGAACTGTTCACGTTATTAAATACATTTAAAAATAGGCAAAAACAGAAAAGTCTCATTTTGTTAATCTAAGAAAAACTTCATGTTTAAAAATCGGGTTCACCCGGTTTTGAGAGCAAAAAAATTGACTTTTTATCATTTTGATTCATCCGAGTACTACACGCGTATCATTTTGGATCTATAGACATGCTATTTATTTTGATATTAAAATAATATTTAAAAATAAGTTTTTGATAATAACTAACTTCTATAGTCTGCCAACTGTTATCACAAATAAATTCAGTTTTGTTTGCTGGACAGAGGATAGATAATGGGAAGTATCCACTGATGATATATTTGGATTTTTATATGTTGGATATTCATTTCAGTCCACATTAGCGCTGTGTAGGAATCGGCTGCAACTTTCGGGTCTTACCCTATTTATACCGGAAACAAATGCATATATACACCTAATATAGGCTTTCTATTTAAGAAACGTCTTCGTCTCGATAGTAACAGCTGAGCTAACTAACCGGGATAATTATTGCACAGGCGCTAACGACCATATCCGTCGTAAGTGGCAAGCAACGAAAAACCTATTAAACGGACAATCGTCAAATGAAACGTTTCCCCTCGAGTTTAGCCCTCCTAGTCATTCGCGCGCACGTCTTTGACTCCCGCAGTTATTTTATTCTTCGGGTGAAACAGAGTAAGGAAATTTAGTGCAGGTTATTTGTCGGTTGTCAGATCTGTAAACGCTCCACTATCTAAGAACGCATACACACTCACCGTTTTGGGTGGCTTGTGCGATAAATAGCCACCGCTTTTTTTCAATTTTTTTTTCCACCTATTTCGCATGCCGCTTGTACGTTTTCTTTAGTCTTCAACAAATTGGCCAATTTTACCGTGTATAAAACTATAAGACGTTCTAGTGGCGTCGCCGTTGGCTATTCCCGGTAGAGCCATATACTTCAGTACCAGACGGTTTTATTTTGCAATTGGATAAGTAAACCTGCCGAAAAAAACATCACTACTGTCCCGTTTCGTAACGTACAAACAAAACATCACTCTTATAATAAGTATAAATAAACATGATAATAACATACCACACTATACCTAATTATATAATAATAGAAATTGTCATAATATCGATGGCCGGCCAACTGAAGTCTTAGTCACCATTATGTATAAGCTTTAATAGTCTTACCACTTGCCTATGAACAACCGAATCATGAATATGATACTACTACTTATTCCCTAATAGTATACAGGGTGTTCCAAAATCGAACCATAGTAATACATGTATATGTATGAGTGGACATCAGTGTGGTGTACAAATAAGCCCCTCGCTGTCCATTTTGGTCTATCTCAGAAATCAAAGACTTGACCTCCTATGTCCAAAAATAATAAAATTAAAAAAAATTAAAGTGTACTTTCGTAATGGTCACGAAAATACACTTAACGTTTTTTGTAATGTAGTTTTTTTTAGTTTCAGTCTTAATAATAGTAAAAATCATACACATTTTTAAACATCATTCAAAATAATCTAAGGTCACGTTGTAGTATATTCAAATTTATCATTAACTTTCATCATGATCATAAAAACCCATTCGGTAACATTTTCATCATACTCGTATGTTAGCAATTTGGTAACATTTCTATATCTATATAGGAATCATTTATATCACTATGATACTTACCAAGCAACATAAGGGTTTACTATATAACTAATGAAAAAATGTCAAAACATAATATGTCTTTTGTAATATTGTCAGTGAATTGTCCAATACGTTTTAAGTAAAATATCAAAACCGTTTAACTTTAAAATGAAAATATAATTAAATTATTAATCAGTAAACCTTGTAATTGTGTAACTATTTTAACAGAATACGTTTATTTAAATTACAGTACAGAGTGAATATTAAATTACTGTAAAACAATCTCAATAAACGATCTTGTCTTATCGTATATTAAAATAATTATAATTCTGTAGTTTTGTTTTTGAAAGAAAATATTTATTTATGTTATTTTACAATGTAGTACGATTATTAAATACCTTTTATTTACCTTTTTAGCATTTTCTATAGTTCACCATATACGTCACTCAGCTAAATATACTTGATTTTGTGGTTCACTATGGCATTAAAATATATTATTTATTCCAAATAAAAATATAAGGTAACAATTATAAACGAAGAAGAAATAAAATAAAAATTTCTCACAAAAATAACACAGTTTAAGAAAATTTGGGTGATTCAAATCCTCAGAATTTCTCTAGGACTTCTAGTGCACGAAAAAAAAAATGTTCAAGTGCGAAAATCCTCAAAGACCTGAGATATTTATTTTTTTATAAATATATATTATTCATGAAATTTAATATCCCAAAAAAAAAAAAAACAGGTACTTTATTGATGTAAGATAAAAAATGTATTTGTGTAATGTATATTTTAATCAATGTCTCATAAATACATCATAGGGAAAAGATAAAAACATATTTTGAAATGTATTTATTGGAATTTCTATTTATTTATTTATTTTTATTTATGATTCAGTGAGAAAAAAAATATCTAATAGTGATTCACCCTTGGCATAAAAAATTTCCAAATTTTGTCGAACCGTGTAATAAAATGTGCTGGGGACTTTCATATTATGTGTGTTCACTGATGTGCATTGATAAGTTATAACTCGGAAGATAAAACAAAATACAAATATATACCTACGTATATGCTTTAAGATTTCTTTATCAGGGTTGTGTTGCCCTTCTTTTAATACTTCAAACGCAGCAAACGAAACGCATGATCGATTATGATGATATTATTTGAAATGATCTCGGCAACGGTGTCAAAACTATTGCAATCCAAAGCATAGAGCTACTGTGAAAGTTTGGAAGTTTCGTGTATTACAAACAGTTCAGCCACGAATCTTGTGTGTTCTCTCTCGCACACTGCCATGTCAGTTAGTGGAAATGTTTGTTTGTGTGAATGTTATTTTGTAAGTACGGGCTACGTTTATATGTACACATGAATATATATACACGTATGTACGATTGCGATGGTAAAAACTTTTTTTTTTTTTAACGAACAACGTACACAAACGCTCCCTGTAATTGCAACTTTTGCTGTTCTCTAAAAGCATAAATGTTTTTCTCAGCCATGTTTTGATTTATTATAATTAAATGACCGGGCTTTGCCTTTTTTATTATTATTACTTTTTGTATTTTTTGCATAACAACTTTACCCTACGTACAACGAAACACTCGCCAATATGGTTTTTATAAAGGGAGCAAGTTAAAAACAACATACGACTTGTATCGTATCATTCATGTATTAATTTTGTTTATTTTCCTTTTTTTTGTCCAACTGTTCGTTTGGTGCTTACTAACTTATTGAAGATAACCCCCACTTTGTCGTCTTACCACGGACTCACATAGAAAATGGCCTCGTAAAGAGAATGTACTATTAATGTTATTTTTTTTAATCAAAATGTTCAATAACAGCTAGTATTTATTATTTATGTAATTTATTATAATACACCCTCGAAGGGTAAAACCAGTCAATAGATGAGAAAAAATAATAATAACAGTAATAAAGTCCCACAGTAATAATAGAATCTAAACATTAATATATAAATCCAAAATAGCTTTCAAAATCCAAATTTTAATATTTTCCCTTTACATCAAGACTAAACATAAAATATAAATAGCAAAAAATAGTATTTTTTTAAATAAAATTTTTAGGAAATGAAGGTTATGTAGCCTTTGTAAAAAAAATCAACTTTTTCTTTTCCCAGTTATTATTATGTGATTTTATAATTTAACAACCTTAGGTCTATAATTTGGCTCTCTTCGAAATTTGACTGATCAATATCCAATTTTACGTAATCATGTAAAGTGGCTAAAAATAAACTAAATATTTTAACATTTCAAATGGGATATAGATTTAAAAAGTAAAATTAATTTAATTCAATATTCATTTAATACGGGTTTGTTTAATATGATAAAGTAAAAAAAAAATTTTATCTTTTATTTAAAAACGCCAATGTCACATTCAATATTGTTATTTTCTATAATTTATTTAAAAAGTTTTTTTTTTTAAACAAACATGTATTGCGTTGGCAAATATCATCTCACTAATTGTGATTGATTTCCCAAGCCCTCATGAAGTGATATTAGTAAAGTGGTGGATAAATTATTGATTACTCTCATTTATATCAGACATTCGATTAGCATTTTAATTTATTAATATGTATCAAATTCAATTTTGATTTAACATTTTTATTACTATGACTTAAATATCAAAAACAACATTTTCAGTATTTTATTGTAAAAACATAAATTCATTTATGTTGAAATAATTATTAAAAAATGCACATATATAAAGGGCACAGGGGAAGAAGGGTAGTAGTCTATTTTTTCAATTTCTAGATAATGACACCAATCTAATGAAAGAGAAGTTATATAGTGGGGCCAACTTGGCGCTTTAAAAACGGTTGAAATATAGATTTGTACGCACAAACTAACTTTATTTTTCCTCTCCTGAAAAATGTTCATAATTGGACTACTACCCTACTTCCCATGTGCCCTTCATATGATATATAATATCAGCGAAGTAAATAAAAAAAAATTAACTTGGAAGAAATAGATAGATATGTTACGTTATAGCCTCATACAAGGTCTATCTACTGTCTAATTTTCAGAACTCAAGTTCTAAAAGTTTAGTGAAAAACGAAATAAAGTCAAACTCGGAAAGTGTTTATGATATTTTTTTGGTTACGCTAACGTTTATCGATGGTATTATGCCTAAGGAATATTCCCTATAAATTTGGAACCAATTAGAACATTTTTTTTAAAAGTTATCAAGTGCCGTAGTTTTAAGTTAAAAAATATGTACATATTTGAGTGTTTCTCTCGATTTTGAAAAGAAAGGGTGAACTTTTTAAATGTTTTAGCCCAATAATCTGCCTTCCAGGTACGATTTCTGATTTATAGAGTTACTACACGAAAAAATCGGTTTAGAAGATATCGTGGGTCCAGACACAAAAATAAAAACACTTCGTTGTAAAATCAATACCTTTATAGCCCTACATCAAAGCAATAATAAAAAGCGAAAAAAATATGCCAAGTTATAAAATTTATATAAAATACCAACATATTGTTGTTTGATTCCAGAATCAGTGCCATGCAATTTCCTAATTAGATTCGTACTAGAAGTCGAGTTATTATTAGTATTGTGTACTTTAATTTTTTTATACGCTCCAAAATATATGTCAAGAATTGTACTTGTAAAAAAAAAAAAATAAAGCAATTGGCAGAAAAATAAAAAGTACTGTAATTTACGGAGAGCGCAATAAACGCACGGTATATATCGATAGATAAAAGATACCTACTCCTTTGAATTCCGGGCCCAAATACATTTCATCACAACGACAAACACAAACATGGCCATAAACGCCAAAAAAACCGGAAAATATCGCGTTCTTTATTCGCCGACATGTGTTATTAAAAGTAAATAATATCACAAAAAACGTGAGCAGAGACGGAAATGGGAAAAGAATAAAGTGAATCGGGAAAAGCAGCATATTGAGGAAAAAATAAACATAAATAAACAAGAAGTGTTAGGAAAAGACTCGAGACGTTAATGTGTCGTGCAGTTTTTTAGTCAAGGTAATATGCGGGAGCATGCGGCGCTAATGGAAGTCTCTCGCCATTGCTACACCACCGCCACGTTAATGGTTTAGTTTCCAACACCTTTAGTCGAAAAACATAAAAGTAATGGTGTTTCTCGGTGTGCGACTTGGCGCAAGCAACGCTATAGAGAGCATGCTAAAGTACTATCAAAAAAAATTAAGAGCCTTTGAAGCCCTTTGTTTTTGTGCCAGGTGCACCATGCGAACGTCCGGCGAGCTAAGTTTTCCTACTACCCTTTCTCTTCGTCTCTCTGCCATTTCGCCATATATTTATATATATGTGTAGATATATCATTCTTTTTTCTTCAAAGCCACACGATAACCTTATTATAAGCTCAAACGTTCTCCACGCAATTGCAATTCAGACTTCACACGAAGCGTTTAATATAATTTTTGCTTTTACTCGCCATTTGAAAACAATAAAACAGTACCTTGGAATACCCATGGGTAGTGAAAGGGTTAAAGAAACCGTTTCACTATTTTTCATAAAACATAACATTCGCATAAGCATTATGATCATAAAACTTAAGTAAATATATCTGATATGTATGTCTGATGGTAATCGTGGAATCTACACACAAGACTAGAGGAAAACCATAAATAATGTGCATGTTTTTATTTTTAACCTAAATTTAATTAAGTATTAAACTATATAAACTTATATTAACTCCTTTATTAAACTTGGAAAAACTTACAGTAGTCTATACAGACTACTATACTTAAGTTTGATCGATTCAAGTAAGGTTAGGTTGGAATATGTACTCGCTTAATGTATTATTATATTTTTTTAAAAGTTGTCTTATTAGTTATTTGCAATTTTGAATAAAACTATAAAATCAGTGTGTGTTAAGACGCATATACAAGATCGCATGAAGTTAACATTTTAAATTATGCTAATATATATGTTTCCTTCAGGATTATTTCACATATTTTTTTAAAAAGTATTAATGGTTTAATTGTATTTAAACTTTGTGTGCTGCCATTCGAATTAATAATATGCGTTTTCGTATTCTTGCGTATAATAATTTAATTAGAGAGTCTTTTGTCCGAAATTGTTCCAGTAGCGTTGGTACCGGGTGGATTTGCGCTCCATTGTTATATTTTTGTCATCAAAGATGCCGCGAGTTATTTCAACGGAGTACCCACACAACGTGCATCAGCAGCTGTAGAAGTTCAGCTTGCTTGTATAGCATAATATCTATTTAGTCAAGAGTTGTGTCGCTTGCCATCGCCAAGGAAATAAGAAAATAATCAATGCGTTTTTCTAATTCGTTTGTCTTGTACTTGGTCTAATTTATCTGATGATATTAAATTAATATAGACTATATATATTATAATTTAAAGTAATGTAACTAAAACCGGATTATCAATGGTAGATATGTTTTAAATTTAAATATTACTCAACTTTTTGTTAAAGCTAAAAATATAAACTTTATTCTAAAAAAGTTTTTGCCATTCAGCTTACCTTTACCCATGTTAAATTTTCGAAATTAACAATTCAAAGTCAATATACATATTGTATGCGAGCAAAATTGTTATAATAATTATGTCGTATTTACATTTGTTTGTTTGAAATATGATAATAAAATATAACATAACGACAAAAACTGAAAAAGGTCGAAATATTTATGTTGCCTCTTTATTCGGCGAGTTATAGTTATGGCGCATTTAAATATCGAATTGGTCTTCTCTTTAAAGTTTTTCTATTATTTACCGAAAACTAATTTAAAAGTTCTCGAGTCGCACTTAAGAGTAGCAATTTTTTAATATCAAACTACTGTCGATTTTTAGGTTCTATCAAGTAACGTTGTTTCGCAAAAGTTTCGACTCACTTGCGTACCACAAAAATACTACTTTCGGTTTAGTGCCAAGATTTTACGTTTTTAACAAGCTCTTAACAAATGGTTCCCGGTGAAATTCGTGTCATAAACTATGAAACGAATAGTGCTGTATATTTTAAAACGATGATCAATAACCTCTATTCACCAGCTTCTACAATAGTGTACTACCGACATGACAATGATATTTTATAGGAATAATATAATAGTACACGAGAAGTTAAATAAAATAGGAGCTGTATTTCAGACGTGGTGATTTTTCATAAGAGATTCTCGTCTCTCTCGTTATTCTACGTTGAAAGAAGTTATGGATGCGGTTCACCGCCAAACTAAACTGTGTATGAAATTCACTGGCATACAAATGTTACCGCGTGCACACGGGACTGCGGATGCTTATGAATAATGCATCGATTTCGGACGCCTCCGCAGCTAACTAACCGTTTGTCATGGTCGCTATTTTGAATATAGTGAGGGGGGGGGGGTAAATTTGAATTTGATTTAATTACTATTACAGTGGTCGATGTGGTTTGTAAAAAAACACAGATGGATAAGTACAGCATGACAAACCTTCTGTAATTTTGCTTAAACCTCATCAACTACTCTAAACAGTTAAAATTAAATCCAATTCAAATCTAACGCACGATCGATCGTTTGAAAACTTCATTCGCAGTCAGTCGTATAGATAACGCAAAACCTATTGAAAGAGAAGAATACAGACCTTTTTACATAATAAAACATACACAGTAACTTCCCTATAACATAGGCAATATAACTACAATAAATGTACTACCGACGCCCAAAAACGATGCATATGAATCGCTCGCATGCCGTTGCCAAGGTAATACATAAAATGTTATCCACGTTACCTCCAGAAAGCCTATCCGAAATGCCTTTGGCGATCCTTCATTTCTTATTCTAAGTTTAACGCCGAAAATACAGCATCCTCTTCCAGCACATCTAATTATGTAAAATCAGCTAACTCGAACAAAATGGTGCAAAAAATTCCACTAGGTAATAAAGTTTATTTCAATATACCTATGTACTGTGCACACTGGCTGAAATTGTCAATACCTGAGTTGGCATACTTTTTAGGTAAAAACCATTGAAAAAAACTTAAATATCAAAACTTTAAAGTAGAAAATATTTTATGAACGTACAAAAGAAGTGTTCTATACAACAGTATAACTGAAATTTGGTGTAGTTCTTTTAACCATGTAGATTATTATTATTAATTCCATATCAGTTCCAATTAATAGTCTACACCCAACTAACATAAAACGTTATACATTGTTTACTTTTAAACAACACAATTTATTCTTAGTAAATATATAGAATATATTATTAACTTAAAAAAAATCAAAAAGCTTGTAGGCAATATGAAAATAGTACTTGCTTGCATTTATCTCATTTATGAATAAATAATTGACGCCTACACTCAGTATAGTAATGCTAGTGATGTTTTTAATGGGAATACTACATTACCAAATTAAATTTATCATTGAATAGTTTTAACGATGTGGGTAATGGGTATCGACAACTACCTACTGTTCTCTTACAATTATTTAATTGTATCATCTTAAATTCGTTTATAATAATATATCTTTGATACTATAATAAGAACCATATTATGGTTTTCAATAACCAGCTTAGTTGTGTAGATAATATGTGTGTGAACATAATGACTAACGACCTGCGAAATCTTTATTAGAATAACATTGACGTGACAACCGTCGATAAATCTGACAGAGATGTAAAAAAATATATTTCATTATAACGGTTTTGATAGGAGATAGGTGCAGTTGTTAAATTCAATTCGCACAGCTGAATACGGGGTTATTAATTATTCGAATTATAAATAATAAATAACCGTTATTTACTAAAGTCGCATAAAGGGTAATACATATAACTTAGGAACTAGATTTTGTGCGGGAACCTTAGGTGTTTTGTCGAAGGGCCGTATATCACTTAGCTAAAGTTTCGCAACGCTTCAGTTTAGCACGTTAAAAGGCACACCTCCTCTATACACGGGTTCACAATACAATATCAAAGGTTGGAGCCCCATATATGCTGGCGGTCCTGTATAATGGGGCTATTCAGAATATAATACCACCTTGTTGATGTATATAGGTGAAGGGAAAGGATAATTATTATTACACCTAATGGCGTTCTCGCGTGTGAAATCGAAGACTGGCTTTCGGTAGTTTCAATGGGCCAGCATTGCTATTATTGCTTTCAATTACAATGACTTTTTGAACCAATGTTTGCCATTTTACTTGGATGACAAAAGGATACTGTAGTTCATTGATGTTACCACTCGTTCGAAGCTGGAAACCAGATATATCCTTGATCCTGTCCGTTTGACCGTCGAAAATAGAAAATAAAAGTTTTGAAAAAAAATACTGTTTCTCCCATGGCGCTTTTGAAAATTTATTTTCTCTTTCAATATTTCACATCCGCTAAAGTTAGGTAAAGTAAATAACGTTATATTGATAAAAATAATTATAATAATACGATTAAATTTTATGTATGTTGTATTGATAAAATTATTATTTCGGCTCCATTAATTTATCTCATGTTATAATTTAGCATCATATTTCAAGACTAATTGTAGTTATTTTTACTTAATCCCAAATGAACACTGAATGCATACTCTATCATAGTATCTTTTTTATTATAAAAGTTCCTCCTTACTTTTTTGTGGAAAGAATGATGGCGATCGCAGTGTATTCGTGGATGCAGGTGTGCATGAGCAACGCGCTATATCGGAATGTAATTGGAATGTCAAAAAGAGCGAATGCGTTTGTGCTATATGTACCTACTCGTTTTTATCTAAGCTTTAAAATATTAAAAAAACAATGTTTATATCATTTTGTTTTGTGATAAAAAAAATTATACCATAAAATATTTTTAATCATACATAATATTTTTATATACCTATTGAAATGTTTCAATAAAAATGACGATCTTAATTATATTAAATTAATATACAACTGCTTTATTTAAAAAAATGCCTACCATATTTTATTGCAATGGCTTTGATGGTTTTCATTCTACCTTTTAACTCTATTTGTTTCATAATATATATATATATATATATATACGTTTTTTCAAATTCAAAAGTGTACAAAGATACTTTATGTGTGTTTTTATTTATAAATAGAAGGATCAAACATACAAACAAATACTAGTGCATATCATGAAAATAGCAAGTAAACAAAATTAAAGTTCAGATGGTTAAAGAGATATGTTATATAAAAAAAAAACCTCAAAATACAGACGATAGTTTCTCTTGGAGTCATCGTTTTAAATTATTTAACTTTATCTGCACTTATTATACATTTACTGTTAAATAAACAAAGTCAAATATATAAACTGGTGATGGTTTTTATTTTTTTATACAACAATAAACTCGGTGAATTAATGTCGAATAACCATAAAATAATAATTAATTGGGGTTAGATAACGGTCTGTGTATAACTAATTATAAAATTAGTCGAAGTCAGCATTGGTCCCTTTATATACCTACATCGGAAGTTTTGATCTTTAAAAACAAATAAATGAGCACAACAAAACGATACAAGTGAACATTTCTTTTTTTTTTTTTAATTGTTTAACTAACTGTAACCATATATTGGTACAAAACGAAGGCGGAGAGCTATTTTTCTTTTTTCTAGGTGCTCGACACGTATTAGAGGTCATTTCTGTGACCGAGTAAACCGTATAAAACGGGCAGAGAAGGAGTGAAAAAGTTGCCGTCCGTTTTGCGCGTTTTACGTGTTCGGAATGTAGTTGTTGGGTTGATAAATAGAATTCGTTAGAAATTACATTTTGTCGACCAAAGCAACACTGATAAGTTTTGACGTGTAACTACTGGCCAGTGTTCGTTTAAATTATTATCCGCAGGGATGACCGAATATAAGAATGTAAGTACATCAAAACAGGAGCCGCGTGTGAAAGCAAGTTAAAATGGGTTTTTTTCTTAGTAGTGTGGTAGTCTTGTTATCGCCAAGCTTAATATTTTTAAGATATTCGATTTACTTATATCTTATTCTACTTTTTTAATTGTTTAATGAATCTCGATTTGGAGAAATAAACCACAAGTGTTTTTTTAGTTAGTAAAAGAATTTCTTAAAAATTATCCTCCATGTTAAAATACCAGAGAGATATTACGGCGGATTACAAACGCAGTCATTTGATATATATATATATATATATATATATATATATATTTAAGCAAACAACCACGAAGAAACAATACCCGCTTCATGAAAAAAATCCATTCTCCGCTCTACAACAAAGTTTATTTAGAAATTTTGATAAACACCAGTTATTTTTGTTGGTGTCTTTTACAAACATAAAATTCTTAGTATGAAAAGCAGAATCGCTACATGTTATCATAAAATACACGAGCATATGCAAATTCTTTTACCAACTTTAGATAGCTTTAAAACTGTATTGGAAAGTATACTTACGACTGTAAAAGTCGTAAGAAAATCATTCACGGTCGAAAACCCATTGTATTATTATACAATATTTGTTTACTATAATTGCGTAAACTAAAGACGCTATTGCATTTTTTAATGCTGTTCGCGTTAATATATTATATTATCTCTCAGTGTGGGCGAATAGTGTCCTCGAGCCTTTTACATAGTAGATATAGACGGATTGTAAAATAATATTTCTAAAAATTATAAGTAAGTGTTTATTTGGGCTATTATGAGACATCGCATACAATTTATAGCTATTAAAAAATATCACACTTCAAACCCTTTAATGGATCCAAAAACCCATAGGGTAGGTGCGTTTTAAGTGCTTATAAACTCTCATGGCTCGCCGTTCATGTGAAGTAGGGGAGTATCTGGAAAAATCCAAAATCGATTCCAGAAAAAACAAACAGTTTAAAACTGCGTAAAGAGGATGAAAGTTGTCTGAACGGTTAAAACGGGGTGTGTTCACCGCTGATTTTTCTACGTTTGCAACTTTCTACCTTCAGTTTTATTATAGATTATTGTATAAAAAATATATATTTAATTATACAAAATCTAGTTCATATTTAAAAAAAATACATTTCAACTCTTAACTAACTTAGTTCAAAGAGTAAAATATTTAAGTCTTAAATTTTTTTTTTAAATATAAACCAGAGTATTTCTAATAAAATGTATTTTTTTTTTAATAATTTAAACGGCTACGGTATCACGGGAAAATCGAACAATCGCGTTATACTCACGAATGGTGTTTTTTTAATTTAAAACGTCTGAAATAGTAATCTCAAATACAATGATTTATAAATATTAGAAAAAATAAGGTCATACAAATATTATAGTAAGCATAATAAATATTTAGGTGTAAACATGTCCATCATTCATAATTCATCCTTTTTTATATTTTAATATTTTTTTTTATAATTAAGATTTTTGTATTAATTTTATAAATATATATTTAAAACTGAATTCATAATGAAATTATATTTATAATAATTTTATAAATGATAAAGTATAATATATTAAGTCTGATAGTGTTTTTATTTTTTTGTATAAATGTATAGAGACAAATTATTTTACTTATATGAACCAGCAGAACCTATCAATAACAAAGTTTACAGAGTCACGTGTTATTTGTAAAAAAAAAACATCATCACTACTCCTTAACAGAAAACTGGGATGACATAGTTTAAGCTTCTGTTAGGCAATTATACATATAAAAAAAACTACAAAAGTTTTAAATTGTTTAATGATAGATAGAAAGGATTACCAGGACTTTTCATACACTCCAAAATACGTTGATTTAAATCAATGTTATTGTCAAAATTGATTTAACCCGGTTAAATGTTACAATCAAATAATATTAAATATGTCACTGAAGAAATCTACTAAAGACCGACTGAACTTACATACCACAATTACATATTATAATATATAAACATGGCGTAAGTAAAATCCAATCACAAAGCAGCCTCATAGGGTCATGTAGTTCGATTTTCATTTTTCCTTTCTTATTCTCTTAAAGTGTCTACACTCTACTCCATTAGAATAAAAAGGCCTTATCCACACTATACTTACGATCTCATTTTTTTTACAGCACATAAATAATAATTCAAACATAAAGAAGCTGAACGATCGTTATTACAAAGGTGTAGTAAACGACTGAACAGTGAACACTATAACTTCAAACGTTCATGTTTTCTATTCTATACGGGTTGTGACTCAACAAACTATTTCCACATATTCATTTCAACATCACAGTACATCTCATATATTATGACCTTATACATAATAAACATGCATAATTTATTTTAAATGCAACTAATATCCAGAGAAATTGTATTAGCAAGATCAACTACTAGTCATATTCCGTTAATTTATTCGAGGGTTGTTTAATATTACGCACATTAATATTTATATTAAATGATAACTTAAACATTTCAAACTTGAAGCTCAAAGTTTTAGGAAGCACTTCCAGTAATATTTATAGAACATAGTGACAATTTTAGTGGAAACCTTTTAGAGCTAACTCGAAAACTCTTCTTTGTTATTTTGATGTAGTTTAGAATGAAGATTAGTTTTGTTGTAGCACACCACTAAAATTATTTTTTTTGTAATAATAAAAACATTATTGTACATATTACATCATATAAACTAGCTCTAATATGCTTATAATTTATAAACATTTTAACGTTGGAAATAAAATATAATAAATTATAAAACTATATTTTTTCGTTTAAAAAAAAAAAAGAGATTTTTTTTCAAATGTAAAAATTTCTGGTAGTCGTCGATAACTGAAAACAATATGAAATTTGACATACACTTAACATCAAAGCGGAAATTTTACAACGTTCACGAAAGTTACAAAGGAATAGTGTGTCACATACTCTAATAATCCAAGGGTCTTGCGAGTTAATGTATTCATCACATAATATAAAGTGTGTTATTCACGTAGTTAAATTTTCGACAGACACGTGGCCTTTGACGTCATTCAGCAGTTGTCTTTAGTAAAAACTTTTAGAATTATTTAGATCCATAGTGGAGTGAAGTTTTTCAAAAATAGAATCTTCAACATAACATGTCAATTCTTAATTCATAACTTGTTTTTTTTTTTTATCTGAAAACAAATTTTTATCTAGAGGCAGACAAATATTCCTAGCTTTCCTCGGAATGTAAGAACTAATATAAGATTGTCCCAACGCGAAATTAGTTGACACCCGCCTAAACCGTGTACCTACCATAATATACCAACAATAAATAGATAAAGGACAATTTTGTCGACTATGTTAGTATAGTTCAATCGATGGTATCACTTTTTCGTTCTAGTATTTTATAAAGCCTATAACAAAATAAAAATATGGGTTCAAATTTGATATAAAATAATATATGTATATCTTATAACATATCAATATATTCTTAAACGATGGTGATTCAATAAACTCATATACATCCATATTTTTTATACACTCTATAAAGATATTGCAATGTATATTTTATTTTACGATTTTTTTTTTATCTCGCGCTTACATAAGAAACTTGTATTTTATGATTGAATATTTTTAAATAGTTAACTATTTTTAGATTGAGTTCAGGCACATAAGTGAATGTAAATAACTCGTTTGTTTTAAAAGTGCTTCCTTAATTTTCTGCGTGTCAAATTGAAGGGGATATATGTTAATAGATAAAAATGGTTAATAAGTCGATCAACGAGTGTAGTGAAAATGTCTTAAAAAATATAATAAGCAAATATAAGTGTATTATAAAATGTTTTAACTAGAAAAAAAATTGTTTTTAACACTTTCTTTTTTAACTATAAACCATAATTTAACTATTATGTAAGGATACGACCTTTTAATACTCTGAAACTTAACTACATCATAAGAACTAACTTGATTAAACACTAACCTTTTTTTTTTGAGAGGACGTCAATACTGCCATTGCTTTGTTAACGTGAGATTACTCTTGTATTTGTGTCTGTTGTTATGATTTTAAGTGGCAATAACTAATAAGGGCGCCTGTTGGTAACGTCCGGCGCCCGGCAGTCGGGCTGATGTTTCATAAGGGTTTTTGCATGGCATTTCTTGTAAATTGTATTGATGCTTATTAATATGTTGAACTATTTTCATTTATTTCTTCACTTACTTGCTTATAAAGTTTTTTTTTATTTTACCATCCAAATTTATAGTTAAGCAAAAATTTTTTTTTTTTATAATATTGAATGAAAAAAAACTGCATTAACAGTCTGTCATTTAGCTGAATAAACAGTCCCATAATTTTATTTACTTACTAATTGGCAACTAATTGTTTCGATTAGCTGACTGGTTATGCGGACGTAGCGAGCTTGATATTAAAAATTCATACTCAATAAAAAATATAGTTTAAATAATCCCTTTGAAATTATTCTGGCGTTTATTGAAGCATTGATTCGTTCCAATCGGTGTGTTTAACATTTCATTTTTTTTAATTTTGAAACTTCCAAAGTTTTTAATTAAAACGAAAAGTTTTTCTGGTGTGCTTTGCGTTTTTGATTGAGACGTAATTATGTTCTGCCGCCTTTAATTTAAAATCAAAAATGCTCATTGACCGTTTTTCTCTAAAAACTTTCATTTTCTGTGCCATATAAAAGTTAATTTATGTATTCTGGACATAGAACATGAATGATAATGTCTTAATTCTAAAATAGCAATAAAAGACGTATCAAGTTTTTATAATAAATAGGTTAGTAAGACAGTAAATATTTACCGAACAAATATTTAGGGTTGAGTATGATGGTTGATGTTATTAAAATTAAAAAGTTGATGTGCCCTTTGCGAGTATAAAAAGAGTATAGAAATATTATAAAAGAGAAGTAAAATATTGAAAAAGCGATAAATTAAAACAGAATAAGTACTCGTATAAAAGGATATAATTTTAAATTGGTTTAAAAAATGTAATAATGTTGAATGTGATTATTGTTCAAAAAGAGTTAAATTAAGGGGAAAATGTATGGTCATGAGTCTTTTTTTTAAGATTTAACTATAAACTTCGATGCGGAGCTGAGAAGGTATTGTATTTACAATGATGTTTTTCTATTATATTTTTGTATCTGTACCCACGATAGTTTCTATGCCGCTGAACAACAGGTCAACAGGTAATACAAATATTTTAATTATATTGTTATTTACGACATATGGGAAACTATGGTAATACATTTTTATAGACAGACAAAATGGTTGTACGTATTTTCTAGATTAAATACATGTATTAGTAAATAGCATTTTTTTTTTTAAGTAAATAGCAAAATATAACAAATTATATCAATGATAAGAAAAATATGTAAAATATTATTATTTAAGTATACACAATTATTATGGATGAAATCCAAATTAAATTGTTTAAACAGTAAAAAAGAAATACGAGTAAGTGAAAGGAAATGAAAAGAATCAATAAAAGATCCAATGAAAAAATGGATATGATTAAATGTGATAGGAATGATAAGGCATAATATGGCATACATACAGCATATTTGCTTATGGCGGCGGTGTCATTGGCTTGTATGGTATGTATAAAAAAAAGCAGACGAGGTCTTAACTCCATTTATACAGTATGGGGTTGAATAAGTGAAGAGGGGTAGTAATCACATAAATATTAATGTGAACTTATTATATATTAAGCTCGTGGTTCGGAGAAACAGTATGCATAAGGTCGTGTGTGTGCATAATGTACAAACGTCATCGTTTTAAAATTCATCTCACATTTCCTTAATTCATAAAGGCATTTCCTATGCTATGAAATGCGTTAACTTTCAACAGTGTAAGTAGTATCGATTTGACGGCTTGTATTTAAATATCTTACAGCTGTGTATGCCTACCTTTGTTTCTATTTACGCATCACAGAACATTCGATATTATTTTAATAACATGTGTTCCGCGCACACCAGTAATTTGATGACCGAAACTTTTGAGTAAGGTCTCATAGTTGCTAACAATTATTACCAACAGCGTTATTGCCTAATATTATTAACAATAACAAATCCATTGATGTCGCGAGCTAAGGCGCAGAATTAAATTATGCCATCTGAGAAACTCGAACCAAAGAACCGCACTCTAAGCTTAAATCATAATAGATAACAGAAATTCTAGAATTGTGTATCCAGACAACATTTGCAAACAAATCCAATTTGAATCAGCTCAATAAGCTATTCGCTATATCCCATAATTTTGTTAAAATACCTATTCGGACTATTACTGCACAGTACAGGGGACAAATACTATATAGCAACAAAGAAAACAGAGCAATGAATTGATTTAAAACAATTACAAATATTTAGAATACAAATATCGGTATAAAAATAATATTTAACCTGCGATAAGAAATAGGTATCCCCGTCTGTTGTGTTTGTTTATCCATAAAAAAAGTTGTCAAGATTATCGAAACTTAACTGTTATTTTTTGTCTGATAAAGCATTTATTTGCATTTTTAAGTAAAACTGAATAGAAAATGAGATAGAGGATAAATGAAATATAATAAATGTGGTATAATGAGGAAGAGTAACGTAGAATATAAAAGAAAATAACGGATACAGTTATGGAAATTATATCCACATCATTCCTTATTTAATTTAGCTTACTCAGTATTTCTAGATTAAAAAATGTCGCGTTATTTATGCGCAATAAAAGATTTTCTTTAATAATAAGCACCATATAAATGAACGTATATTAGTCATCAGTTTGAACAAAAATCTTTGGCGGTTTTACTAAAAAATATTCACAAGCAACCAACAGTCATTGTGTACTGCAAGATAATTGGTACTGTTTTCTATACTCGCTTCTTACTTTAAACAGAGTACATAGTGTATTATGATTTAAAAATTACAATTATAATTTTTTCAATAAAACAAATTAACTCGAGAATAATTATAATGTTATATTAAATTTTAAATAATAAATGCAAGTACCTACAATAATTGTGTTATCTAACTCATTAATGATACAAAAAATATTTATTTTGTTTGCGTCCTAGGCACAGGAATAAATTAATAATAGCAAACTTTTTGCCAGCTCACGATAATGGAGTCGTGCATAATATAGTAACAGTAAGTAAAATCTAATTTAAACCAGAACAAAGAAACGGCAACAAAGAGTTTCAAACTCGAACGAATAATTATTATTGATTCGGGTGGCATAGAGAATATGCTTGTTGGTGAAATACTAATGAGTTTGAATGATCGAATGATACTATAAATTACCGTGGTCGATTATTTTATTAGAATATATAAATTAAACCGTCAAAATAACGTTATTATAAATTAACGATTTTAAATTATCCAATCACGATTAGCCGAGTATTATTAAATTTGTACCGACGAACACATACGGTTGGGAATGGGGTTAATCGCGTTATAAAGTCTCCGAACGGCGAAAGTCTATAATTTAGTGGTGCACTAGAATTTTTGATTGTATCACCATATTTTCTTACATATTATTTTCTTTGTGCGCGCGTTACCAAACTGGAGAAAGAAGGCCCTCCCTCGGGCACAGTTGAAGAAACGGTTGCAAAACTTGAGAGACACTACGTGTTTGCTATTAAAATGTTTACATTTAATATTTCACTGGGACGCCGCGGCTGTTTGGTTATCTAAGCGCAGTTCGCCATTGTTTTGCGTTTTACAAAAGCCCCAGGGAGAATATATAGGTCATTTTAGATAAGGCCGATATTGCGCGTCCAAGCTAATTCGGAAACTGCACGTTATCGTTGTAATTTCGAAGCTTAACGACGCCGGCCAAGTATAGGCGAACGACTAAAGATGGGTTTTGAGATGCAATTATTGCCGTTTCTCGATGCTGCCTGTTATTATTATATAATTGTACACTTCTCGGCGGGGCTCACGTCCTCCTCCCCCCCCCGTGTACGCGGCAAGAAGACCGAAGTGACAAAATACCGTCGTATTGAGTTGTCATAATAATATTGTTATTATTATATTATTCATCATCTATTGTAATCCGCGAGGCGAGGCGTAGGAAAATTATTTTTAAAAAAAATATCGCTTTCGTTCGAAAATCTGACAATGGCAGACGGCGCGGGGTCGAGTATAGGTAGGGTGGGGGTGAAAGGGGGCAAAATGAAAACCGTGATTGATATCGTTTTGCAAACATCGATTCGGTTGCTCGATGAGGTCGGACAAGAGAGCGGCGCGGCGGGCACGCGTGAAGGAAAGACAAGGCGGGCACAACACACCGGTTGATAGATTGTTCCGGTGGTATCCACTCCCCGGCCCATGGGCCGGCACGCAATATCCCCCGCTCTCTGATTTCTTGTTCCGACCCCGTGACGGTAATTCCGTGGGAAGCAAAAACGAAACAAAAGACAAAAATAATAATAAATAATAATACTTAATATTCATTATAACGTTCAACAGGAGATCACTGCCACCGCACCGTGGCGGCCGCCCACGCCGTCCGACAACCGCCGCATCGTCGATCTCGTCTCGGAAAGAACACACATTTTTTTTTTATGCCGAACAAAAGTAATCGAACGCGTTCGTTAGGAATCATTCGCCGGGTCATATATACTTGTATTATAAAAAAAAAAGGCTCAAAGTTATTTTTTCTAAGAAAGGTATTACGTATTATATTTTAACAGCTTGCGTACGAGTCCGCAACACCACGGGATACATTTTATGTATCTAAAGTGACTAGTAAACATATCAAGTTTCTGGCTAATATTTTAGTGTTTTCATAATATCTGGCCCAAACCAATTCATAGAGAATTTGGCCCCTTAAATTATTGAATTTATTATTCATTTATATTTTGAACGTTGTGAATACAACATAATATATGCCCCCAGTATATTAAAAAGCACAAACAAGCTAGTATATTAAAACATCAAATTTCTGGCTAATATTGTAGTGTTTATATCTGGCTTAAAACAATTCATAGAGAATTTGGGCCCCTAAACTCCCACCCCTATCTCCCATCCCTACCTCCTACCCCTATCTCCCACCCCTATCTCTCACTCCTAACTCTCACCCCCTAACTCTCACCTCTATCTCTCACCCCATATATCCTTCCCTTATCTCTCTTATCAGATAAATCAGCTGTTATTTTTCGTTATGATAAGCGGTGTCGGTGTCGATTTTCCGTGTGTGTGCCATAGCAAAGACATAAAAATGTCAAAAGTATTTAACAAATCGACAAGTCAAACAAATAAACAAACTTAATATAGATTTTAGCACAGCAAGTAGATACTAGTTACCAGTAAGCGGATGACATTTTAGACCGAAAATAATATTATTCGCTGTGATGGCCTGATAAATAATAATTAACCTTTGTACTATTAATATAGCTTTAAATGATATTAACACCTCTTTCACGGCGACGACGTCGTATTTCTTTACCCATTAATTTTTAATTACCAACGTTGTATTTAAAATATAAGATATAAAAAACCTTAGATTTATGTATTCAGGGTACGAAATAGAAAATACCATTTAGTACGTTGAATACGTATTTAATACACGGACCTAACAAAAATACCCATTTGATCCTGATCTGAGCAGAATACAAAAATCAGTTAATGCCAAAAGCATAAAACCTAAATACCGCATAACCGTCTTCTGATATTTTAACGGTCAAATTTGATAATACCGGAACAAAGCATGCATGAACGTTACGGGCAGTAAGTGGTTATACGTGACCAAACTCGAGTTAAACCGAAAGATAGAAATAATGATAGCCAAACTTCTCCAAAGCTCTGGTATAATTATGTAAACATAATTGGTCCGCAGAATAATAATACTTTTTTTTTGCTAATCCGTTTTGCTAAAAATTAAATTAAACATTTTTTTTAATGACGTGGGAAAGTTACATTTAAGAAAAATGTTGAACAAAATGTTTTAATTTTCATTACAAAGCCGCTCAAATTTTTAGGCAAAAATATTAATACATTTTTTTTACGCTTGAAACGACTTCATTTCCGAATAATAAAATTATATATTTATAGTTTGACAATGTGTACATCTAAAATACATTTTTATTTGTTTACTTTTACTTACTAAATAACACACTGTTGATTTTAAATTCAACAAAAATATATTATTAACTGTTTTAGTAGTCGATACATGTAGAATAATATTTTATTTTAAATACGTTTTATCATTGAATGTATTATATACTCAATGGTTTTATATACCATCCCTATACCTATCTTATATCACTTATATAATATATATTACACTCAATATAAATTTTAAAATATATTTTTTTGGCCAATCCCAAGCCAGTTTAATTTTTATAGTATCAAGCTATTCTAAAAATAAAATCAATTATAGTTAATGAATAAAACTAAAATAGGAAATGTACTTCTTTTAGCTTTATAACTAATCTCTAAAAAAATAAGAAGTATTAAAAAATTGATTTTTAGCCATTCCGGCAAGTAGCTGTAATTTTCAATACTTTTAGCTCAGAATAAAAAAACATTTATGTACGCGTGTTCTGATAATTGTATTCACTTATCTAAAATTGTGTTGGGTATAAATAGCTTAATATTACAGACGGACTGACATAAAAAACATCTACCGCCCTATAATAATTTTGATTAAATATACTACTTTAAGTATGCGTAATTAAATGTACTTATTTTTTTTGTATCATTCCTTTGCTTTGAATTGAAACCTTTGAATATATTTATTTATTTATATTTTCGTTTCATTTTAGAAATGGCGTCTGGTTCTATTGATCACAAAGTACCGGATGAAACAATTTCGCCATTGATTGAAGCAACGTCCATACGAGGTCCTTACTTCGATAAGACGGCATCGAAAAACATTACTGCGCTCGTAGGTCATACGGCTTATTTGAACTGCAGAGTCAGAAACCTTGGAAATCGGACGGTAAGTACCTACTTTATAACATTTTATTAAAACAGCTGCGAACAGGGTAACGTTGGAAAACGTCTAAAGTAAATTTCCAATGTGTGAGACAATCGCGTTTCTTTTATCGAAAGTTGTTGGGGATTCGTGACTTTACCTTTTTTTTGTATTCGTTACATACTTTTTCCCCCATAAGGTGCTAAAGTAAATTTGTAAAAAGATATTTGGTTAATTAGGTAAAAAATGATAAATTAATCAATATGGAATATATTATTATAGCAAAACGATTTTTTTTTTATTTGAAACTTTGTCAATAAAAATTTGTTTCTACGATCAAGGAAAACAAAAAAAAATAAAGTAAGAAGTACATAAACAATTTAATATGAAAATATAACAGGATAAAATGATTAAAACAATAAACTATCGTATGAACAATGTACATACTAATATTTAAATATATACAGAAGATAAATTCGTTCGACGTGCATTTTTAAGAGAAGGACATTTTAAACGTCTTCTTCTTCTTTTTATTTTCGTGTTGGACTAAGTGACTGGTATCACATAAAGCTTCATTGCTGTGATAAAGGCGCAAAGGGGAATCATTCAGGGATAGTTTGTGGGTATGTGCCGGGAGACAATTATGACATAAACGCAGTCGAGAAACGGGAACAATCATTTTCCTACTAACGTTCAAGTGGTGGAACCATGGATTAAGAGTGGGATATTGAACAACCTTTCTGTACTTAGTGGCATAGGCGACCGGAAGATTATTCTAGCAAGACTACCAAGAATTTGATGGCAAATAATAATTTAAAAATATTGCAGTAATATGTTAAATTATTTATGCAATTGTGTTACATAATATATTGTATTTATTACATTATTATAGTAATATTATACTATGTTTTACAAGTCTGAACATTCATTTTCAAGGTTCACTTTAACACCTTGTTCAATGAAAACCACCTGAATACAGGCATGTAGAAATTATTGTGCACTATATTTTTTGAAAATTTTTAAGAAATATTTTAAAGTTGATTTAATGTTGATTTATATATACGATTTTCTCAAAAATCTCTAACCAAACTTTTTTTTATTAAGGGATCACCCTTCTTCCTCAAAAAAATGCTTTGTGAAAAATTACACTTTGATCGTAGTATACTTCTGAGTTGCTATGGCAGAGCGAATGAAAAATATAGTAACTGCAAAATAGTTTCATTATGTTGTTAATTACGGTTAATGGAAAACAACGGCAACAAACTATTGTACACAGACAATCGGCCATAATCGTATCCCTAATACTTAGAATATAATATCAAGCGCATTATAGCTTTCACAAAATGCTTTTATTGATTTTTGTATTTCTACAGTCTATAGATTCGCATAGAAGCGTTAATTACAAAATCATTTTATCACTGAGTTACAATAATTAATCCTGTAGACCTGTGCCCCCCCCCCCAACCCATATGCTCAGTCTTCACTAAACTGATTTTTTTTTTATTATACACAAATTATCAGAGTAAAAAATTGAACTATCGACAAATTGCAATTGCAAACACCCAATTATAGATATTAAAATACTTCTTCTTTGTTCTATAGTAAATTAATGAAAATTAAGTTCTCTTCTGGCATTCCGCAGTACAACAAATGCTGAGCCTAAAGGCATACGCAATAATTTGAAGGCCATATTTCACGTAGTGTCAAATATAGCAAAGATCGTTCATTAGATTAATTTACTAAAGACCGCAGCAACCCTTAGCTAAATGATCATTGTATTCTAATTATAGTCCAGTCAATTTAAAGGGTATTCCATCTAAAAGTCACCTTTGTACGAAGGACACAAAATTAGAATGTCTACCCTATGTATATTATACAATACCATATAACTATTTAATTTTCTTTAAAAGTTTTAACAAGTACAACTAAAACAAAATTAGTACAAATTTTGACTTTATATTATTTAAAAACAATTTGGTAAACTCCCAACATACACATACATCTTACACGATTAACTAATGGGTGCAATTAAAAACAAATGTTTTCTAATTAAACCAAACATTTTTCTCGTAAGTTATTTTCTAACTTTAAATTATTTTTCTCCTTTTATCTATCTAGTGGATACCTCTATTTTATAGTTCTATCACAGAATATATGAATTCCATTTGTTCTGTTGTGTTACAGCTGGAAATATAATAATAGGCTACTTGTTTTTATTTTTCTAATAACATGATACACACTGGCAATCTCTAAATCTAGTTTTGATATGGTCATAGCCACACAATATATTTTTTTACTAGTCCTAACACAGTAATAAAAAAGTCAAATAAAGTGCAAATAAAAATTAAAATAATGTATTTTTCATAAAGCAAAGTTTGACCGAACAAATTTTTTATACGCTTTAAATATATTATAGTGGATATCCCTTTGAATTTCTAATATTCTTGAAATAGCACAACGAATATGTTTTTTTTAATATTAAGACGAAGGATGGCCTTATTCAGGTTGGTCATTGTGTAAAAGTATTGTGGTCTATTGTTTCGTGTCCACGTTTGACGCTTTACCAAATTAAGTCTGACGTTGTTGCCTCAACTCTAATCACACGGTATTATAAAGGGTTGACGTCTACCGAGACACATGACCTCGGCGAGTGTATGCATAAAATTATTATTATTATTACATAAAATGAGTCGTGGAAGTGACATTTTAACGGAAATAATTATATTTATAACCGTAGTGGCACGAGCCATCGGAAGTCAACCGCTCGAATTTTACACGACAGGGGAATAGCCTGATATAGGTGGAGACAATAATCTAAATTCCCGAAGGACGGTTTTGAGGAAGGGTTACGAGGAATAAAGGTATTCATTGTTGTGTTCGTTATTGGAGAACACGATTAGAGTAAATGGACATCAAACCCAGGTGAACACGATCGGACTATATCCGGCTGTGTAATTAATCATAGGCCCGAATTTCCGGAGAACGAGACCCGGTTAGGTTATTTGTCTGCAAATTCAAAACAGCCCCGCTGGCCAAACCTCCCTCCTAAACCCCTTTTTCATAATAACCAACAATACCCGTACCCATGTCATCCGTGGCACCGTCGTCCAGCCAACTACGTTCAAGCGGGGAGTTGAGTTTATTTTTGTTTTTATAACGAAGGCAAAACGAAAATTGGGATTCCACGGGAATCTCTGTAAAGGGTTCCGCCCAACTCGAGTTGTAAGTACTCGAAACTCAAAACCGTCGTGTACAAAAAAGATGTCGCACTCAAAAAACAAACAAAAAATATTATACCCATTTAGTATCCTTTAAAATCAATATATTTCAACAACGATTTGCGTAGGTAGGTACCTGGAAAATAAATATAAGTACCCACATTGCTATAGATCCACGTTAAATTCAATAACATTCCATTGTAGTCGGGACTTCATATCGGATTCAGATTACAACATAATGTATAACGAATGAACACTAATACCAATTCAAATATGGTATTCTGCCAAAATAGTTGAGCCATAAATGTTATTAAAAACAAAAAAGTACTATGTATAAAACTAATTGTAAATACTATTAGGTTTTTTTTAATTAATGAGTGAAACTTCTTAAGTTTCTGTGTCGAAATTACATAGTTTTATAAAATTTAAAAAATAAAAAAGGGATTAATGTGTTTTGTAAGCAGACTCTTTAACATCACGTGCCATAGAAGTTTTAATTAGAATAAGACATAATGTCTTAACGATACATAGCGCTCCCTTGGAATCGTATATATATATATACAATTCTTTAAAAACAAAAGTTTATTAGGTAGTTGTTTTAAGAAATTACTGCTGTAAATAGTCATTATATAACACAATAGAGCACGTTTTTAAAATATTGTTTAATTTGATTTGGCCATTTTTCCAAATTGATTTTAGGCCTCTTTGATATTCAACGTCTATAAATATTAGTTATTACCAACCAGAGACGAACTTAAAACACCTAAACTAGAATGAGATCTACAAAGATATTCTACTTAAATAGAATGGTGTTCTATAATAATAAATATTTATGATAGCAAACCATGCACGATATCTCTGTACCTGTCGGGTCTGTTATCCGCTAAAGATAAATCTGATAATAATTTAATATTCCTATATAATTTAAGTCCTCCTAATATATTAGCTAGACCTTCGCCTATTATACATTATAAATTAAAATCAGTGTATTTAGGTATTAACACAATAATGGTAGGTATACCAGTTATTTATATATTTTTAAGATTTTGATCTTCATTTCAAGCACATAAAATATAAAGCAAACAGGTTTTATTTTTTCAAGAAAACCTGTAAAGTTTATAAACGCTTTACAGCGCTGCACACACCAATGTTTTTCGAAAATTCATATGTCTCCGAGTTTTAACACAATATACGTCGTCGAGGGAGTTTCGTCTTAAACAAAATTGATGCCAGGACTTAATGAACCATACTTGTTTCCTACGCTTTCAACGTTAATGTGCACTTAATTTTCTTTTATGCTATGCAGGGGAGCCGTTTATATTGTTTAAAAGCCAAAATACACCCTTAATATCACAAAATCCACCAATACACACATTTTATTAAAAAGCGACGTAGTGGTAAAAAAATAAAAATAATAACGATAATCATCATCATTGAAAATTGTAAAAGCCTTGTATAATATTTTATTTCACTTCAACGTCGAATGCAAATAATATTACTTTTGTATCCCTACTTATTTTTACTTGCTTATTAAAAATATACTACTTTTGTAAGGCATCGCATCCCAAAGACCATGCTCGAGTTGAGTTTTGTTTTTTATACTGTTGTCTGGTAAATTACATCCTTTATTGTATACAAACATAATTAAATTACAAAGCAAAAAAAGGAAATAATGCTGAATATTTAACCTTATTTTTAATGCTCCGGAGGTTGTTGGTTCAGAAGCAGTCTGTGTTTTTGTAAAGAATTTCTGTCGAACACTTACTACTACTACTACTTGGTCGCGTTGAAAATGTTTTCTTAGAAGTATACTACTTAATATTATGTTTTATTATTATACCTCGTTAGTCGAATTAAAATAACCAATATTAATAAACAACACAAACTATTTTGTTTAAATGAAATAAAAATATATAATTTAAAAAATTGTTTGCATAAGAAACTAGTTTCTATCCTTTAAATGATCACCTGATGCTTTAGGTACATTAATCTATTCTTTATTTTTTAATAATATATTAAAATTCCAATGAGAATTCAACAAATATTAATGATTTAAAAAACTGATAATATTATTTTACTTAATGCCAATCAGTCAGTATTTTAATACTTAATTTTGAAACGTTTAAATATTACTTTAAAGTTCTAGTACCATTCTTGTATGTCAGTTTAAATTGTGTGTCTACAAAGACTGAAAATGGGTATTAGTAAAATCATTCCAACGAATGAAACAATAGCGAAGGGATTTACAAAGTACAAACTATAGTAGGGCACCGGAAGTCGTTTAGCCTTTGGTCGAAGGTTTTGTGCTGGTTTCATGGAAATTTCTAATCCTCCAACGATGCCGCTTAAGTGTTTCTCTTTTGTTTGGCCCACGCACATTTTTTCGGGCAAACATATAACGAAAAAAACAAGTTAAGTTACTGTTTAGTGCACTTCACTCGGGATAGTTGTAGTGCCCATTAAGTTCATTTTCAGCTCTTAAATGACGGTTGCGTAATTCTTTAGATATACTATCTAACCGAGGTTTAATTTCTCATAGAAATAAAGCGTCCGGAATACCGTTTTAGGGCGAGTTCTAATTTTATTTTCTACTCGCCATTATAACCATTAAAATTGTAAAAACCCTATGCAGTTAAAAGTATTCTATTGTCTCTATAACCGTTAAACAATATTTTCATCATCTAATGTAGGTCGATTGCGATTTACAGAAAGTCCCACGTAAACCTAGTGATATTTTTTAGACACAGTTTGTATTAAATTATTGTTTGTAATAAAGCGCAAAAGGTAGATGGCGATAAACTGTACGGTTTGCATTTAGTATAAATAAGAAATTCTGATTAAGACTTTCCCAGAAGCCACATTCTTCACAAAGAAAACTGCGGCACAAAAAATAAAATAAATGTGTATGAAAAAATATAATGTTAATTTTTTTCATTGAATAACAAATTAATTAATTTAAATTTTAACAACAGAATAGTCCTATGTTAAAGTCGTTAAAATACACCAAAGTTTAATAATTCGTGGTTTTTTACCATCTATTAAACTTTTACAAGTGAGATTAAGTACATAAACTGCTGTGTTTACCTCCTTTTTAAGATTTTTTGTTATGTTCTTAGCATGAGACTTTACCTTAGCATGATTTTATTGTCCTCTCCGCCTTCACAATAATTTGTTCTTGGTTCCATCTAATCCTTTTGTTCTGGTGTATATGGTATTATCTTTTCATGTCGAATGACGCAATTATGTAATATACCTTTTGGCTTTTACATTATGGTTAATAAATTATAATCAATTTTCTTTTCTTAAGGTTATTGCCTTTATTCCTGAATCAGTATAAACACTTTTTATATATTAAAATATAGTTTATCTTTTACTTAATTTGTATGTTTTAAATAAAACACAGTTCTAAAATTAGATTAATTGTCCTTGAATAACAAGACATATTTTGAGTGGCCTAGTGACATAACTTGAATAGGTCTACTAATATACTAATCCTCCAAAATGTCAAAGTCAAATGACTTTCAAACAATCGCTTCGTTTGCTTTCCAATCATGCAATTGTCATTTGTTACGTACAAACTGATTTCCCTCATTCACAACATACAAATTATGTCTAAGTAAACAAGTTTTTGTTGCTTATTTACGCTGAAGATAAGGAAGATGAATGTTGGAAAGTACATAAAGCGAAGGGATTGAAGTTGTTTGGGAAGACATAATATAATAATAGGACGGTGAATGAAATCCCAAAACATAAAAATCAATGCTTAGTTGTATACAACATCTTTGCCTCACACATCACGCGACATAATCAAAAGGACTACAATAATAATGTAAAACCCGTTGACTAAAAGTTACACGGGACCAATGCTATACCTTTTACTGTATTTTCAGAACAAACTAGAATTAAAGTTTAAATATACAGGCGATGTACCTTTTCTTTTCTGAACTCAATTATTACAAATAAAAGGACAACTCGCAAAAGCAAGGCATAACAAAACACATATAATTTGGCGTTTCGTATAATATATATAGTTGCAATAAAATTTATATTAATTGTGTTGGCGACTGGCGTACACACACATAGTAGTTGAACCGTGTACTAACAAATCGAATTCCGGTTGAATGCGGTAATCGACATCCGGCTCGTGGATAACGCTGTTAATCACTAGACTGTGTTAAAAGTTTAAATTAGAATTCGACCATAGTAACTATTGGGTAACTAACGTACATTTTCTCCCATTTTATTGCAGGCAAAGTTAAAAACTACAATATATATCCAAACAAGCAAATTTTTTTTTATCATTATTACTAAACCTATTTCCCTAAATAGACATAATTTCTCTTTTAACTCTATGATCGATTAATACTTATAAAAAGAATATATAAAATCATTAAGGATAGTGGCATTGTATATTAGGTGAGTAGTTGTGAAGGTAGGCCAACAATTATATTTTGTATATATACTAGGCCTTTTTGAAATATACTTAAAAAGTGTTTTTAATTTGGGTCAAACTACTCATCCACACTCTTTCATTACTTCCTACAAAATGTTTTAGTGTAATACCGAAAAAGAAAATTTAGAATTTACTATCTTCTTGGATTGGTTAATTTTAACATTAACTATAATAACACTTAGGATTCATCTAAGAGTCTGTCTGGTCTAGTCGGTAACATACACACTTCGCATTCGTTTTTACTGCGTCTCTTACCATTTCGAAAAGTGTAAATAATATAACCTTAAGTTGAGTAAAACGTGAGATAGTCTGTATGTAAAAACTAAAAACATACAGGTGTACAAAAATAATTGTATTTTTTTGATAACTTACCTCTGTTTGAAAAATTAAAATGTTTGTTTTTGAACTACTTGCATACTACACAATTATTTTTTCAATTACATTTATTATCTCAAACTTAAAACAGTTAATTTAATTAAAAAACTTCGTAAAAACATATATCGCCACTTTTAAACTACATTCGAATATTACATTAATTTTGACAACTGTCACTAGTAATATAAAATCAGAACTTTATAATCAAATTGTATATAGGTATATTTTAGATAATTTAAGTTTTGGTAATATGTATATACTTTTATTGCTTTTATTTTAAAAGTTTTAACTGTATTACAATATTCTTTAAAAATATTTTATGATACTTTATATTTCATATACTTTTAATAATGTCATATTAAAAGAAGGAGTATATTTAGATGAAACATTCATCTCAAATTATGACTTAATATAGTTTTAATTTAGTTTACCCGAAAGAATAATAATTAACGATTATTTTTCTCATTACTTTTACATTAAGTTACATTGATAACATTTTTAAATTAATCATATTAAATAAATATTCAAAGTCGAGTTATGCTTTTGGTACTTTGCATGACGAAAATCGTAATATTGTATGAGAACATTAACAAGAGTGTAGACCATTTTGGCCTTCTGATGAATATATAATACGTATAATAAGATCTAACTTAAAAAGGTAACTTGTTTATGAAATATTCAGTAGTTGGTTAATGGAATGTGGCTTTTTTTTGTGTATGTTTTAACTTGTTTACCCAAAATTGCTTGTAAATATTTAAATTCGAAATGATCCATGTATTAACAGTTTTTTCCCCTCTTTTTTTGTTTTTACATGCTCATAAAAGTGCCGTCAGGCTAGTTTTATTATTATTTAAAAAAAAAAAAACTGTGTTATTCGAAAATAAAAGTTTTGCAAAAAAACTTGCCATAAGCTTAATTTTAATAAAAACTTATAATTGGTAATTGGTAGGAACCCAAATTTCTATACGTCTAATGGGGACTTTGATTTTATATTTTATAGGAAATGTGAGATTAATAAATAATACTATAAGGCATCACTGATCAAATTTGAAAGTAATAAAATACTAGTATCTAGCAGTAAGAAAACGCTTTGACGCATGTGTGATTACAGTTAAAAAGAGTCTACGAAACAATGTAAATATTTGTTAATACTTCTCATTTTGATTTACTTCAATGCGCCATTTTCAAATGTGATATTATTAACTTTAGATTTAGTACAGTGCCCGAAAACAGTAATAGACGAAAGGTCATTCAGTAAAAAAACTATATTCTGGTACTGAGCTAAATAATTTTTTTTCTTGTCATTAGTAATTAAAATTTGTTTTTGTTTGTATAAAATGCTATCGAATTAGAACTTTATATACTGTAGTCTGTATAAGTTTACAAAAATATATTAATCAAAACAGGCTATTTGAATATAGCTGCGTGCTATAATTTTTAATTTACCAATGGTAATATTTTGACCAGAAACATAATATATTATACATGCGCACATATATTCATAATCGTCCGTGTATAATTATGACGGAAATCCGTTGTCAATTTTGCGGTTGAATCACAAACATTAATTAATAATTTAAGGCATACATTGTCCATGCCACGAATATGATTATACCAGGTATGAAATGTTACATTCGTATTCAGTCAGCTTTTTCAATTACCGACAGTGAAAATTGAATTTAAACAAAACACATAGACACCTAAATAAAAAACATAGTCATGTAAACTTGTAGGCGTTTTTTCGTATAAATAATATTCCTTCTGATATTTTCATTAGTTATTTATAATACATGACACTTTTATTTGTTTGCTTTATGTATTTTATAAAAATATAAGATATATTTTGCCGTGTGTTAAAGCCAGTGAGACCATAAAAAATTACTATTTTACTACAAACATTTAATTTTAATTAGCTACGCCACCATGTTTAAACCTCCAGGGCCTAGGGTTGTGGCTGAATAGCTCCAACTTAAAAACCGCAACGTATTAATATTAAGTGTAAATGTAATAAACGCAAATATTTCATCAAAATATAAATGCGAAAAAAAAACTGTAACATAAAATGTAAAAGTCAATACTTCAGAAATATGAATTTATGAATAATGTATTGATTTTTGTTTTACATTTCTAAACTACAATTGTCCATAATAAATATAGTACATAGTTGTAAAAGTTATTAATGTTGTAATTTTGCTATAGTATAATACCCATTATTCATACTTGTTAATTTTAAATCTACTACGTTACATCATTATAAGGGGTCTGGTAATAATAACATAATTTGTAAATTATTTCTGATTTGTAATTAGCTTATAAATTACAAAGTTTACAAAATAAATTGAAAATTATTTAAACAAACAAATTAAGAAGGTTTACGTTTTTCTATGGCAAATATTTTTAATTTCATGAGAAAATATTATACTTTGGGTTTACTGGGTATAATTGCTTTTACCCTTTGCTGTTCGAATTATAAATGTACACACAGCAACGGACACAAAACTAGAATAGGTTTTTTTTATCTTTCCATTTTTGCGTGCGTTTTACCATTAGGTTTTTTTTTTAACAAGAACCAAAAATAATTTAATACTGTAAAACATTGACAATTCAGTCACGTAGATCTGAAAGTATTTTCTGTGTTTTTGTCCTCGCAATTTTTATCCCACCGCGAGATTTGGTAAAATTAAAAATTAAATATATAGGATACTTTAATTCCATTTTCATACAAAAAGATAATCAACTTAATTAAAAATCAGAAAATATATATTTCTTATAGGTATTTTGATATTATTATACTTATTTAATAATAATTATTTTTAATGGGTTTTTTATACCATTTTTTCTTAGTAAAATTATATAACCATTCAACTTAATGAAAAATTCAGTTTTATAATCAGATAGTAATAATGTGTTTTGTATAAGATTTGATGCTTAAAAGGTATTATAATTAATGGGTATTGCAATACATTAGTGTGGGTTAATTGCAAGTGAATAAGAAAATGTGAATGCAATGTTTCTTATGAAAAGAACCAACAATGTTCGTAATTTATTTAATTATAAAGTAATATATTATTATTAAAAGTGTTGAGTTAAACTTAAAAATTGACAACTACTTCATTAAATAAATATGATTTACTTTTGCTTAATTACATTTACTTACAATACTTTTACGTTTACCTGAGTTGACCTTAACTTTGTAGTATTAACTACTAATATTTATTATTCATTTAAAAAGAATGGATAAATCTATTTTCTACATACAAGCATTATTTATCCCGTTTTTTAGGTACTTGAGTTGAATCAATAGAAACTAGTTTCCAAGGTTGTGGTTCTGTCTAAGTCTAGATAAACCAGCCAAACTTACACAAAGGATTATTAAAGTAGCAATTCAAACAGGAAAGACGCATTTAACAAAGGCTTTGGTCTTGGGGTTTCTAAAATCTATGAAGTTTAAAACTTAAGAACAATATAAATAAACTGATCACTCTTGATTTACAATTTTTCAATTATAGTGGTCCCAATTGTTTATTCAACAACTTTTAATTATTATTTGTTCTCTGTAACATCGAACATAATTGAATTTTAGTTCCAATTTTATTATTCAAGTATTAAATACCAATGTATGTATAAATATTAAATAATAAAATCTTTAATACAAATAATTTTTAAACGTATCAGTTAAGGACAACGTGCTCGAAAACTTATAGGTAAATAATACTTTTAAACGTATTACGTTTACGGTTTAAGAGTTATAATACCAACGATTTCTGTGAACAGCTCTTCGAGATAATTGCCGGACATACAGCGCATGTTGTACCTATATTAAGAGTGCTTACTTTAGTCAGCCAAATCGAAATTTGTTTTGAGCAATAAACAAAAGTTGTTTTGTTTCTTCTTAAAATACATGCCAATTTCTTCAAATAAATAACTGTTCAACAGAAGACGTTTAACTCGTAAATATTTATACACTTGATGGTTTACATAAAGTATTAAATATTTTCATTTAAGTGGTTTGATATAATTCGCTTCTGTTTGTATTATATTTTAATGCAAATATTAATATCTTGTATACGTGCTCTCAATTATATTAAACTCCATTGAAAATCGCATCAACCCCCGCAAGTATAGAATTATTTACCTACAATAATTGTAGTTCACTGAATGTACAATGACGTTTAATAGTTTGTGTGCTCGTGTAAGTTCGGAGTAGAAAGTTTTGGCGTGGCATCGATATCAAAGTTGGGTAATCATGTTGACAACGGAAGACTAGGGTCCCTGACAACTTTGCTGAAAGTTCTTACGGCGATACAGCAACTGTTCAATAATATCAGATCAAAGATAAATCACCAAGCGCGGTAGGTCCCTAAAATTGCAATTTAACCTTCACATAATGTTAAACGAAATCAATGGGATCCGGTTTATGGTTATTTCTTTGCCCTTTGGTTTTTTCATATTTGCCAACGTGCATTCAAAAACATACTACGTAAAAACGCTGTACTAAAGTTGCTCGTAAAATGTAAGTGTATGCGTGAATTTGTTTTTTTGTTGTTGTTACTTTTTAAGTCTATTGCAAAAAAAAAAAAAACGTTCCATTATCCCCAAAAGAATATCATCTCTGAATTCCATTTTAGAAGGTAAACTCATTTTCACTCCGATGCGTAAAACATAAATCAATGTGCTTTGAACCTTCGGGATCCAAGTTAAATTTTAAATAAAACGAAGATTGCGTTATTGTACCATATTGGACATTCGAATTAAAGAATTGAGAAATGGCGTCGGTAATTCAAAAGTTATAACAGAAATAAATATTTATACGTTTCTTTTTTTTTTTAAATTACTTCCAATTACTTTTTACTTTTCTAAAATATTTATCTCATGATTTCGCAAGATGGATTTACCAGCAAGATTACAATTTTATTTTTAACAAATTAATGCAATTTCTCAACTCAATTTATTTATACTTTTATACTAAAATTTTACACGTTATGATATTATATCTTAACTTAATTTCAACATGAAAACAGCGTAGTATTCATACACGAAAATGTTGTACGCAAATTGCAATTGTTTGTTATATAAAATTTAACATAAATTTACCTATTCCTAAAATGTTCAGTTAAACTTAATTGATTGACGACTTTAACTATTAATTTTATAGGTAATAGAAAATTTGTAGATAACAGTAGCCTGTACCATTGTAACATTTAATCTCTACATTTTTAGTATAAAAGCACATTGATACCGATGGTTTCTTACTGTATTAGGCTCTCTAAAGTCCTCTTTGATGTCTCCGACGACTCTGTATTGTACAAATTGATGAAAAATAAAAGTAAAATAGTTATAACAAACATAGGTTATTGTAAATACGTGTTTAAATTATTAGTACATCTTCCTTGTTTATGAGTTGGAAATATGTGGAAAAAGTAATTCAATGTGTATTTTAGTATAATAAAAATTATTTAACTTCGATGAAAAACTGAAAAAAAGGAATTGATGTTTTTTAATCAACTACGAGTAAAATTAAGTGAATGAAATGTGATTGCTTTATGCGATAATAGAATTTCATTAAACCAAGAACATATGCCTAGAAAATAATCACATTTAAGGGGCAATTGTATTAGATCTATTTATAAGGACCATTTATCTTAGATAATTGCCATTGTATGTAATCGTTTGTGAGATATGTGACTTTTGGTTAGACCCACATGCCAAACGCCATAAATAAATTACACTTGTGCGAGTGTTCGTTTTGGCTTTAATGTGTGTTCCGCGATTAGACCGCTCAAAGGTACCACGGAGACTTTCTGTTAAAACGTTATATTTTACACCTTTTGGACAGAAATTGTAAATCTACACTAATTGTCCCTATCCACAGCCTCTCAATCTCTCCTTTTCACTCTACCCTTCTGCCTTTCTTTCGTTCCCTCGTTTTTAAGCTCTCCCCCTCTGTCTATTACTTTCTCTCTCTACCCATGTATGGCGCATTCCGTTCAACTCATTTGCTTTGCATAAATCTACCAAAATCATTGCTACTCTAAAATTATTTGCGTTATGATTAAAATACCAAAATTCTGTGTCTTATCGAGTGTTTATGTCCGATGGAACATTATTTTAGAGTCGGCATACAACAAAAACTCCGCAGACAACAATACAGATGATGTATACGCCTAATCCATTACCGAAAGGATTTACCCTCGATCGCTAAGCTGAGTTAGCTTGATTCAAGAATGGTAGCCATTGTTCTCGGTTATTGTTATTTGGCCGGATATGACTGCCATTTCTTTTAAAATTTAGCTGTCTACACGGAAATAAAAGACGGTTAAATAGGACTGTGCCCGTTTCTATACAATTTTAAGCAAAGTTAACTGAGATAATAATAACTATAAGATAAACCACTAGCGCATAACAGGATTCTTTATTTGAAAATATACAATTATTTATAAAGCAAATAAATTGGCGTTTTAAGGCTTGTATTCAAATCTGCGGTTATAAAAAGAAAATGTATTTATGTAGGTAGACGCACACATACATATAACACAAATCTGTAAATTAAATATAAAATTTGTAATTCTAAAATATCAAATGTCAAACGTAATTACCATTAGACTTGAAACGAAAAGTCCTCGGCTAGCTCACACTAATTAGTGTTAATTAAAAAGTGCAACACTAAAACATTCAACAAAAAACCGAGCTCCGCTGCATGAAGTCCTATATAAATATTAAAGTCTTATTAGGAAAATTAGTATTATCTTAAACAATAAATGTACACAAATAAAATATATTTTACGTGATTCTCGGGTAGTTGATTTTATGTGTATTTAAATACGTTTTAATTTTGTGTGGTTTATTGTGATTTTCATGTATTTAAAAAAATTTAATCTTATAAACACTTATCTGTTGCTAAAATGTGTGAAACCCCCTTCTTGATACATGAACACAAATACAAAAAAAAAATTTGATAAATAAATTTAAATTTCTTTTAATAGTATAAATTTGAATGACATTCGATTAAAAAAAGTTTTTGGACTTTTGGATTTTTAATGCTCTTTTCATACATAGAAAATAATTTAGTCTACAAAAAAAAAACAATAATAATTTTACTTTCAATGTTTTGTGTACAATATAGTCTACTACCGTGTCCTTTGAAGGTAATATGTGAAATATAATGTTGAACAGATAAGATTGGTATTATAATTTTAAACGCATTTCTTGCGGTCTTAGGCCAAACCACTTAATTTTAAAACAACGGTGTGCCTTAAAAACACGAGAAACTATATTTTTAAGTGAAAAATATGAGTCCCTTAAGAGCAAAACCTTGTTAACAACAGCTTAATTTTAAGACCATATATATCAAGCCAGACTTTACCAAAGTCACAAATACTATTCAGGACCGATGGAATGTTTGAGATTTAACCTTGTGTCTTCAATATTTATAAATGACATGTACATATATTTCAAAATCTGGAAAAAAAAACAAAAAAAATAATTGTTCTTTAAATTCTTATATTGACACGTTATGACTTCGCAAAATTTAATGGACATTGTTAAAATATTTACAAGACTTATTTAAGCATGTTTTTACTTAACTACATTCAGAAAACTAAATTGAAATTAAACTTATTGAAAACATAGCGGGAAATTTTTTTTTTCGATTAATTAATGAGCTAAAAGTTTCAACTATTGAGACCGTAGAAGTAGAATTTTTAATTTGAGTCTAAAGTTGTAATTTTGTATTTTCATTTTTAAACTGATAGCCTTGTTGATGTGTCCATGTTATCAATATAATATTTATATATATTGTAAGATTTGTATAATATATTAAATCCATTAGCACCTGAATGAAAAAAAACATTATTTAAAACAATCTAATAGTAAATCATAGGAACGTATTGCACAACTGAAAAAAATATGAGCAGATAATTATTTTTTGACAAATAGCCACAGAAATAATTTCTTAGACTGGGTAAGAAATAAACATTCAGATGTATTGATCGTCTAAAATACAGCAAGGAAATCGTTTTCAACTAGAACAATTTTGAACACAAATTATCGAAGTAAATGGAAAGAGCTTGTATAGTATATCATATCTCTGTAATAAAACATTGTGTAACGCAACAATGAATTGAGTGCAAAGTATGATTAAATAAATCTATCCAAATTGATGGTGCGATAATGGAATGAAAATAAAACTCAATACATTTTCTGTATTATGTTATTACTTGAAATTTCATTGAACTCTTATTCGAATTTGTAAATTATTTTCAAGAAGGATGTATATATAACCCTGTCAATTCAATCCCACGGGAGTCACACTTTTTTTGTTTAACCAAGTCACTGTCTTTTGCCTCAGCGATACATTATTTGGCACTCCTAAATCTTCTTAAATAAAATTCTATGAACTTCTTGTATTATATCTATAGTCACATTTTATGTAAGCTTGTGAGTAATTAAACTTATAATTTAGTGATTTATACATATTACATATATCAACATTATGTAATTGGAAATTATCCAATTATTCAAGTACACACATGATCAAACAATAGTTTCAACAAATGTTTACCAATATTTATCATTTTTATAGTCAGTAACTTCACATACAAATTGCACCATAAAGTTACCGACCGTATAATATGATGTATGGCTTTTATTTGAGAAACATTGTTGCCCATTGATAAGCTTTTGTGCATTTATTATGTATTTACACAAGTTTAAGTTAGCTGTTGGTAGTTGTAACATTTCATATGATATTGCAAAATATTATAAATTGAGAAATCCTAAATTAAAATCTATAAAAAAAAAAAACCGGTTAACAGCTAATATTCCATTTTTGTAGTCTACCTATAGTTAAGTTAACTATATATAAATTATTCACAAAGTAATTATCAAAATATCAACATAATATTGTGTTATTAAGCAAATATGCTGGTTGAACGACTTCATCATCGTTACATGGTTCAAGGAGTACTATTAGTAGCTAAGCGATTTCACTAATAATCCAACTTACTGAATTATTATTGGTCATAGTAATAATTATAGTGTACTTGACCTCTGAGATCAACTCGTACTTATTTGATAAATCATACTAATAACCATAGCGTCCATTAACCATAGTCAGTAGGCCGGTTAACTTATTTAGCTCGGTTGTGACCTAACTCCTATAAATATGACGGAACATCATTTTTTCTTACAATTTATTTTTTTTATATAAAATGAAACAATTTAGATAAAAGGGTTTTAGTTGATTAAATGATTTGTATTACTGTTATATTTATTATTGATTATAACTGTAATTGTATTTTCCCATGTGAGTAATGATTCTGTTAGACAATTGAGTTAGAAACTAAAGCGACGGCTACAAAAAAATCACTAACAGTTGATCCAGCACCTCCGTTATACAACACTTTATAAAGTGAACCATTTTTTTTATTAAAAAAACAAACATATATTGATATTTACATCTCGAGAAAATTTTAAATATTATGTAAGTGTATTTAATTGTTGTTTGGTTGACTATACGTTTAGGGACTGTTCAAATATTTATAACGACTTAGTTCATAATTACTTTATGTGATATACGAGTCAATAAATTGTGAAAATGAAGGCATTATGGTTCACATATAGTTGTTTGATTTATTGAAAGTATTTTGCGAAGAAAATCGTATTAATATTAATAGCAATAATACTGATTTAAGGCCGGACTAGTAAGAAAAAAAAGACCAAAAAAGCGCATAATTTACGACTACGAAAAGTACAAGAGAGTATATTATCTAATCCTGATAATGACAAATATTTAAGAAGTATTTCATATCATTTATAAATGTAAAGCGTAAATATTATTATAATTTATGATTATATTTGAGCATATTTTATTAAAAATAAATAATATTCGACCATACTAATATTCTGTTTTACGATTATTCAATTTTATATTCCTTATATTCATACTGTTGCTTAACAGTTGTCGAAATATTATGTGATATAGATAGTCTTTTTTCTAAAGAACATATTGGGCATTTTGTAACAAATTTATTTGTTGAGTATTTGATTGTTGATTTAGGTCATGTGTGATGTTATTTAGCTTAAAATAATTTTATAAAAAGCTGGTCCAATTAATTAGCTCCTATCAAATTTTTATAATACGATTTTCTTAGTGAAACTAAGAGGCTTATTACGAAAAATAACCTATATAATATCACGATAGTAATGATCAGATTTCCTTAAAAATTACTTTTTTTAAACCAGGAAATTATTATTACTTGTGTCTGATCTTAAAATTATTTATAATCATATACAGTAGGCCAACGCAATTTAATTATTACACTGAGATACTATTTTATTTTTAATAAATTAATTATTATTTACTTATTATTCGACTAATATTATTTACAAAATTATAATGTATCATGAGTCATGAGACATATCGAAGGTGAAAGTGTCAGTTTTTATAAATATATATACATATATAACATTCGAAATCATAATAAATATTCAGATACCGTAATAAATAAAGTTCTTAACCTTCTAACCGCCAAATGTTATTTCACGTGGCACAGTATACTGTCTATGTTGCTTCGATGAAAAATGTGAGAATATATCTAGTCACTAACAAATGGAGAACTTATGGGACAACTCTAACGTTTATTGCCTTACCACCATCGACCGAAGATAACAAATCGAAACCACAAAATATTACAACAACCGTTACATCGTTTGAGGAGGTTTCATATTTATCGAATGAATAAAGTCTTAAGCACAGCGTAAACAACAATAACTTTTCGCGGAAATTCCCAACAGATTCTTAATAAAATCGTGACTTCGCTTAAATTTTAACTAACGAATATAAGTAGATACATATTAATTAAAATAGTAGGTACCCGGTAAACTACTTATATAATAAAAGTACATTGTCAGCTTCGCATAAATGCTAAAAAAGTTTTGTAGTTTCAAGAAACTTGAAATTGAGAAAACAAATTTTACAATTTTGTTACTTTACGTGCATTTTTATTACATTTGTATCATTAAAAACGTATAAAAAAAAATTATTTGTTTTTTGCAATAACACGAGGACTTTTAATATAGTTTGGGTTTAGACCGATATAACGCCCTAATAGCATGTCATATTTTGTGTCGACTATTCCTAATTGCGAGATGCTACTTTGGTCAGGTTTGTTTTAATGCGTATCGCGTGCAATTTTCAATACGTGTAAGGAAAGCATGTGGAAAACTTCAGAAAAGAGTTTTCCTTTTATCGGCCGGGTGAAAATCAAATATCCATGCTCTTTAGTATCAGCCAGCGAAACCCAATATCGAGTTCGAATTCAAACAATGGCGGTTACCGTTTTTCTCAGATTCCGGTTAAGTAGCCTATACTCTGTTTCGTAAACGGGCGCCCCTAAATGATTCACCGACCATCCTCTTCCCTTTTGTGAGTAGCAATTACCCCTTTTCTCTCCTTTACCAAAAGAGCTAGTCCATAAGAGAAAGAAAAGGCAACGGCAATTTCACAATCGATACACCACACATGCTTCACTTTCTTACAACCAGCTGGCTAGCAAGGTAAGTAGGTTTATACAATACATATACAGCGTATGCTATGCACTGTGTCGTTTCATCCCTTCCCAACATTATACGAAACCTTTTTGTGGTTTCGCATTAACTTAAGAAAATTGCTACTATTGCTTCTGCTGTATCATGGTATAATAAGGGTTTCACTTAAATAAGGGTTTCTAATCGAAAAAAACACATACATAAACGCATGCCCAATCAAATTAAATTATGATAACTTAAAATGTTCTTAATATTTCGATTTGTATTCCCTATAACAAATATATATCATAAATTCATAAGCAAAGTCATTTATTGTTTTGTATACTATTTCGTTTCGAATTACTAATAGATACATTTTACTAAATACTGTCCGGGTAATGCTATGAGTAGGTAATTAGTAATTACAAATAGATAAGCAAAAATACATTTGATAAAGTCTTTAATTTTTAGTGTTACTAAGAAATTATAACCAATGAATATATTATAACAATTGGTTCGTAAATACTTATACCCGTATAGGTAAATTGAATAACATTCTGCAATTAATTTAAATTTGGCCAAATGACTAATATAATAGTATCCAATTTCCATTTGATGAATAGTTTACGAAAAATAAATATAAAACTTATAATACACCCAAAGATTGAATCTGTTCTTTTAATGCCTCAATTTAGTGCTTTGATGATTACTTTCGATAATTTTACTAAGAAGCTATTTTAAAAAAAAAAGTTTATAAAAATTGATGAGGCGTGAAAAACTTTTAGATTGAAAAGTTTTTTTATCCTGTAGTTGACTGATTCTATTTCAATTATTCTTAATATTCTTCACAGCTTTGTTTACTATTTGTGTCGATACCAATCTCTAAAACAATGAAATAAAGTTTAGTTTGAACTATATACATTCAATTTCAACCATAATCCATTAGAAACGAAGGTGTAAAATATATTTGATGGGTACGTAAGAATTAATAAAAGTACTCACATTTCTAAAACTTAAATAAGTATTTAAAGTTTTCATTTATTTACCCAAAAATTCATTTTCGATCAGAGACAAATAAAGCTAAACAAATAGGTAACTAGTTTGGGTTGCATAACTTTTAAATTACCTTGTAAATAATTGTAATCAAATTTCATTTTATCTTTTGTACGAAAAATGAGCTTTGCCCGACCCCATATAGTTGGGGGAGTGTAAGGCGAAGATAAAGAAGAGAAGAAGTACGAAAAATGAGCCTACAGTGATACTTATAGATATTAAAACAAGAATAGGAGGATCTATTTCAGTATTATTAAATGGTTATTTTTTACTGTGTGATGAAGGATCCTGTTAATTCGAAAAATTAAACCTAAATTTATTAATTTGAGTATGATTTGTAACATAAATTGTTACATTTATATCATCGATGGTTCGTTTACATTTAGTATTCTGACACAGTATACAAACAATATAATCTCTTCTAGAGGGGCTCAAACAGAGTTCTAATTCAGTGGATTAGGATTACAGCCATCTACCAACCTAACATTGTCCAAACGACTTTAGAATCTGTAAAGAGGGTTGGACATTTTTCCTATAACTGTCTGTTAAAATTCAAAAATTCAAAATAACTTTCATATTTAAGCCTCGATGGCGACGTTCGTTTAACAGAGACGTTAAAATATTTATTTTGTTTTATCTTTAAAAATCTTAATACCATTTTCCTTACGACGGTCTATCACAAAACAATCATAAATTCTAGTTCACACTTTAGAGTTTGGATACATCATCGGAAGTTAATTTGTTAAATAAACAGTATAAGTATGCAATCAAAACTGAACAATAAACATGGTCCTATTTCTTCGCTTCGAGTGATTATTGTGTTTAAACAACATACAGATTTGACTCTTGGTGTGAACGTTGATAAATCACGTACTGTTTTAATCGGAATTTACGTGAGTCATCAATGCCAATGAATTATCTCAAGTGAAATTTAAATGAGGTTTTTTTAATATGACAGCTAATATTAATACTACTTGAGATAAACTTGACTATATAGATTGACGAGCAAGGAAAATTTAAATATCAGATGCAAGAACATTATGCACGATTAAATTATATATTTAAAATTAAAACAAATAACAAAAAAATTGTTTATATGTGTATTTAAAATGTTTAATATATTCAGTTTAAAAAACTAACTATTAATTAATTTTTCTGAAATTGATGTTGTATTTTCATTTAGGTTAGCGCAATTAGCTCAAAAATTATAATTAATTATTTTTTTAAGATTAAAAAAAGAATGCGTGATATACTTTTTTTTTCTTTAAAATGCGTAAATAATTTTAATTTCGACTCGGAAAAAACTAGTAAAGAATCGGTTAATTTTACAATAATATGTTTTTATCATCTCTATCAATAACAAAACGTTTGTGGCTGTCACTTTGAAGGGGTGGAGTTATATTTGATTAGGTTTAAGGGGTCAACAATTTAAAAGTTCTTGTGCTTAAAATCGGGAAAACCCAGACAAAAATAGACGATTTTTCAACTTTACACTTTGATTTGCTACAACTTCGAAAACAACTTTTTGGATGTAGTCAACATTTCTATGGACGTACCTCGGAATTTGCATTAAAGCATTTGAATGAGATGGAATGACTATCGATTTTTTTGTTTTCATAGAACATAACTATTACAAAACTTAGCGGATTTCGTTTTTAATTTCCCTTCAATTTATAACTTGAATTCAATTTATTTCACGATTTTTACAGTCGATTATGGCGTAACAAAATAAAATAAAAACAGCAAACGAATGCGTGTAAACCTACTACATGTTTTCATTTAATTTTAAACGTATAACACCGTATAGTATTTTAGTTTACATACACGTGTTTGGATGGGAAAAAAAAAGCAACGGTACATCGCCAAACAACAAAAGTCGTTATTGGAAACACACACAGTGACAACGGTTGTCCTACTGGCTGTGGGACAATCCAGAACATAGGTCTCTTGCGGATGAGTGTGAGGGTGAGAAGGACAAACGGACGGACCGGACGGGTGGCAATTTCTTTTATCTGGTAGATTTATCGAGGGCTATGCGTTTAAAGAAGAGAAAACAGCGCAAGGGTGACTGGAACAGATGAAGTAGGGATCAAGAGAGAGGCGAGGGTGACCCGCCGTGTCGACGCCCCACCATGTTATTTTATGCGGTCCCGACCAGGCGGAGGTCGGCATTTTTCTCCATTACTGCCGCCGCCGTGTCGGTGGTCTACAGGGTATTTATATTCGTACGCGCCCCCCCCCCCCCTCTTGCCTATGCGAACTTGAATGTCGAAGCGAAAACGCCTTATTTGCTTTCAATGGGAAAAATCGAGTTCATCGTTTTAACTAGGCATACCTGTTATAATATGATTTATGATGATTCCACAACCACGCCCGGCTACTCTGATTTTGACTGTATGCTAAAAAGATAACGCCAGACGACGGTATTGTAGAAACTTTTGTTCGATTTGCTTTCTTGGCTGAGAAAAATTCTCTTTGAAATATCAAAAGAACAGTATTTCGATCTATCGGTGTTGTGCTAATCAAATTTCGAGTTACTAACGAAACCATAAAGGCATAAAGCTATTTCGATTAGTGGACGAAATTATTTGAATAATAATAATGATATGTAATGTCTGTACATGATATTATATTGATTGGAAAACGATTCATCAAGCTTTGGTGTACTTCTTTAGAACGAAAATTATGTTTTTACATGCGTGATCTTATTTTTTAAATACCATAATTTATATGTGTACTATTTGACGTACAACACCACGATAAAGGACATAGCAGTTAACTCTTAAAGACAGTGGTCATTTACATTTTAGTTGTTTGATCTGGTTTTTTTTGAAATACATTACTCCATTTTTACAACATAAATAATGATAGATCATATTTTAGTAAAGTCTATACTTTGAAAGAATATAATTCATAAATTTTGCAATTAAATTTTATTATTTTTCATTATTGTTTTTTTTTATATAATTTCTAGGCGTCAAAATGTTTATAATGTATGTTTTTAACTTTTAATCAACTTGGCAGCTTGATATATATTATTGTGTTAACGCAACGTTAAAAATATGGTAATTATCTTTCAATTAAACAATACGCTTTTGAAGACATTTACGTACGACAAGGACTCTCTTATCTCACTTAGCAGCCACACAGAATACACATTCCCTATTTATTCAATTTTAATGACATTCTCTTTATACGGTTCACTCATTCATATTAATTAATGTAAAAATGTTGTATGATAAAGGCAATCAGCGTAGACTTGTATTAATGAACATTCGACTGAATATGAAAATAATTCTTACCATACAATTAAAAAAATTAGAAGGATCACATTTAAAATATTATTGGTTTTAAAAATATACTTTACATTAGTATTGCTACGACATACAGCGCCAGTTCGGTTCTCCATAAATAAAAATTGTTATTTCTGGGCATGTAACTATTTGGATATAATCCTCCTCTCCCTTTTACAGGACTTAAGACTTGTTTATTGGTAATAAAATCTAATCCTATCTTGTAGAGAATTATAGACGTTAAATGTAAGAAAGAACCAATTTTTGTTTAGCTTTTAATACAAACATTTTACTAATTTAAAATAAACTTGTAAATTAACAATATATAGTATTATTAACTGATTAAAAAAAACTATTTTATTTAGTTTTTAGTATTAAATGTTTAACCGAGGAACAAAGAATAAGGACCATAAGTAAGTAAGTAGTAAGTGGTATGCTTACAATTAATGAGTATTAATTAACACTTAGAATATTTGGATAATTAGTTACTTTTACTGGACCCTTAAAAGGTGTAGCCTTCTACCATTACACTACTGACTGATTGATTTACTAATTAGAAATCTACTTAACCTTATTGATTCAATACAAGTTATTTAAAACATTTATTGAATTAACGTTATAAGTATGCATATGTTTGACGTTCTTACTAAAATATAATATGAACTGTGTCTGTCAATCAATATATTACTTACGAAATTGTATCCACCCATAAAACTTGATATTTTTTATGAAATGTACATAGTGATTGTCTATAACCAAAGTACAAACTGTCATGTGATTACCGAGGTACAAAGATACTTACATTGTATTTTAAATTAACTCGAGACAAGTTAATGTTAGCTTTTAACTTAATTTTCATAAAATGAACTATGATCAAGCTGACTAATGACGGCGAAATGCGTTATAATTATCTCCTCGGATTCGCACCTAAACTAAAAGAGTTGAAGTTCTTAATCTCTTTAAGGAAAGAAAAAATTGATTTTAGAGGGAAATTGCTACAGCAACGTTGTCATCAAATCATAACACAGGATGATTTATAATAAAAAAATGATAATGGACTACTATACATATAGTTATAAATCAATAATTAATCTGTATTAACATATTATTAAACAAACGTATCATTAAAATAATGGGTACCACTAGAAGTTTTATTATCTCATTGGGGTTTTTTTTAGCCGTTATTTTAAACGCAAAAAATAATTCAAAGTTGAAACCTTCCACTTGGTCGATTAACGTGCACGCAAAATAAGCTCGGGTGTTTCGTGCGGACGGCTAAAGAGATTATTTGACAAAATTACAAGCAAATGAGGCATGACATTGTCGGACATTAGCATTCGAAATCGATCTCATAAATAATTCAACAACAAGATTTACCGCTGACGGTTTATAAGCGACGACTACTAAACCCCTCGGTATGAAATATTCCAATACACCTAATATGTATATATATATATATATACGTTGGCAATATTTATAAATGCATAGCGTATATTCGAACCACAGAATTAATGGCATGTATATGATTGGAAACCATAAAAAAAATGTTATCTATATTTATTGTTTAGAAGCCTGAAGTATAACATAAAGAACACGGAGCCATCAGAAAATGTATGTTTTTTAGTTTCTAATTTGTCGACTACAAATAGTTACAAAATATTGTAGTCGGTTCTCTTGATTGAAATTCCGTAATTTTACGTTAATTAAACCTATCCATAGTTGATAACCATTAAATACAATAACGCTTAAAGAATTATATACTTTTAAAATCTTCATTGTTTACGAGTCATAACTAATTTTCTTGACGTCAAACAAAAAAAAAATCAATGATTATAAGTATTAATAATCACTAATTAAATCAAACTTCTCCAACCGATAAATTAAATAAATTAAGATTCTTTAAATTAAATATTCATATAAAAAAAAATCAATAGCCTTATTATTATAATAATTAATTTTTTATCTTAAATATTATAAATGTATAATCAAATTATTAATCATACATATGGACGAGCGAAAAATGCAAGAACTCGTTTTCTTTATACGCGCGTACTTAAGCGTTAAATATAACTTAACACAAGAAGAATTTACCATTTAGTAATACTTTTAATGTAAGTATGAAAGTGATTTACCACACTTTTATTTATAACAACAACCCGTAGTTAAATTTGGTCAATTTACATTGAAAATTGGAACTCGAATTTAAAACTTACAAATTGCTTGGTACAATTAATATGCTTTATTAAGTAACATTGTTTAAAAAAGTATCACCCGAAAATCACACATTAAATCTGCTAAAACATTAAGTATCGTAAATAAATAATGTTGGTATCGATTCAATTACCAATGTAATTAACATTTTCTCTACTTGGACTTAAAAGTTAGAGACTATAACTTAAAATTCTTAATTTTAATTAGGCAAACCGTTTTGAAATTACTGAAAATCATTTGTGTTTTATACGTCATAACGTTTTGTACAGTAATAATATTTTTCAAACAATTAATAGGGTAGTCAAAAACAAAGTATTTACCTAATTAAATTATTGTACTAAGGTAAGAATATGACTGAAAGTTATTAGATATATTATATTATTATTCAAATGAATTACTCCTTATGTTTTCCTTTTTTAAACATAAGCTAGACACCTCATATCCCCATTATGTCTGTCTGTCAAACTGTCCGTCCGTCGATACGTTGTCATAGATACCAATATCAATACTTACAATTTTATTTGTTTTGTTCGTTCGATACTCGAGAGGTTTTCAATTTGAAATTCGTTTACTATAATTGATACTGGCCAATATTAAAAACAAACTGTTTGTCAAATCACAGCACTTAACTTCCTCAAACTGTAGGGTATAAGTATTACCTTTGCAAATACATTTTTGTGTATTTGTATTCATTTCATGTGTTTTGTAAAATATACTAAATATCTTTAATTTGTAGCATACTTTTGTTTTAATCATACATCGCCAATTCATTATTATCAGTTATTACATAGGTAAGTGGTCACAAATAAATTGAGCTCGGTCTAAGTATGAATGTATAATTTTGTGTTTTAATTAATAAATAATTTTTAATTTTTAACTAGACTAAAAAATCTACCTTTTCTCAGCAAAATTACAATGATGAATTCTTGGTAAGTAATATATAATACTATATATACGGCCATAGTACAAAGAGGAAATTACTTTCGTTCACACCACAGACACCCATAGTGCTCTCTTTTGCCATTACGGTACATCCGGCTAAGGACATTCTATGGAACAATCTTTTTTTTTTATAAATAAACAATACACCTCTTGGTTTTCTTCAATTCGTTTTTATTCCCGGCGGTGTGGGATTAAAAAACAACATCTTCTGAAATTTATGACATTTGAGCGCACATAACCTTTGTAAATGCAACTTTTTTTTAACTTCACAAAAACAAAAGTGCACCACACGGGAAAAATAATAACGACAATGACGGGGGTCGGGACTTTTACGACACTTATTTGATTCTGTGAATAAAAAAAAAAAAAATATAGTATATATTTATACCTGTGGTATTTTACAGTATTTCCAAGCCTATTTTAGTAATACTTATTACTATTCAGAAAATAAGCAGCTTTGGTTTAAAGTCTTTTTTGTATTCTTCACAAAAAGTTCTTCCTTCCAAAATCTCGCGATTCGTTAGTATTTTTTTCTCGGTGGAATTCTATATAATAACAGTTTTCTTTACGACGTACCGCTCCGATAAGAGCAATGGCCAATCTCCCTCAGACATTTTAGTGCTAATGAATTTTCCCCCACCGACCAATTATTAGATAAGCACTAACCAGTCTTTTTTTGAAACTTTACAGCTTTAGAGACAACCCCTTTAGTATCAATAGTAACACAATACAAAAAAAAAAATTGAAGTTTCCGCCGAGTTCCTACCACGTTCAGGAGGATCTGAACTCAAATATTTCTTTTTTTTCGCTGTTGGGAAGTTTACTTACTATAATAATTAAACTTGATACCGTTAGCCGACAGAACCGTCAACAGTTCCATATAGTGGTTAAGCACCATTATAAACCAACTGAATTAAATTATTATCTTATTTATATAACAAGCAATATTAAAAAGCTTATAATAGAAAAGAAACACTTTTATTTGATAATATATTGAACACATTTGAATGATGGAAATTTCAAATCTGAATCGTAAAATCGTCTTGGATATTCTCAACGGGTAACGTATTGCAAGAAATCAAACTTACCCTACCCTCCGGCAAAAAAATGAGAATATATTCATCTCAGTCGAGCCAAGTAGAGTTTTGATTTGAATAAATCAGAAACAATTTATACAGTAGAGGGAAAAGTAAATAAATTCAATAAACGTTAAGCAAAACAATATTATACAGTATATGAAATAACCATAAATAACTGCAAGAATAGGTATAGTCATATTTTACGCATAATATTATAATGCTATAATTAATAATAATATTAAAATATACTAGTTTATTATTGATTTCCTATATTGTTTTTTTGAAAATTCTTCTAGAAAGTATGTTTTAATGTGTGATAAAACATATCACTGCAAAATAATATATAAGTGTTGATCAGATAATTTATTTAAAACAAACGTTGGTATTATAGAATTGTGAATTTAAATTTGATGTAGGTACTCCTATTTTTTAAAATCATTTTTAGTTAATGGTAAATGTTGTAAGTGAAAAGAAATGCATCAAAATGTAGCGGTGATCATGTGGTATAATAATAAGATCCATGGTCTAATATCATAAAAGCTTCTATGAATTTGATGTATAACCGCGAAACAGGTGATCGTATTGTGGGTGGTAGCCGTCATTGCAGTCATTCAAAGTCAGTAGCGAGAACAACAATTAACTTAGTAAAAACGCTACCTACCTAAAATGCATAGTTTACCTGTGGTAGATTTAGTCAACATTTGTCTATCTATCGTGTATAATAAATTATCAACTGCTGATCTACACTATAACCTTACTAATAATATTTCCTCAACTATTATATTATTTTATTCATGTGACATTTATATATTTTTGCTAGTTGTTTTATATTTATTACTATTTTATTTATTTTAACTGTACAATATTAATTAAATTTACTATTGCGTGTAATTACTGGAAAATAACCAAAAATGTACTATATATTTGTCTACATTGAATAAGGATAAAGTTGTATTTCTCTGTTAAAAAAATTATTTTCTATATAATTGTAATTTATATGTTCAAAGGGCGTTATTGAAAAATAATTATGTCATTTCATTGTTTGTTTTAAAAATATAACAAGGTTAGTTAGTTTTTTTCATAAAAACCCTTTTGATGTATTCCTCTCCTAAAAAAATAATTGTATTTTTAATAGTTAATAACTACAAGATTGATATTTTGCCTTATTATTTTTAATTATCAAAAAAATAAATACAATAAATACTATTGAATATATATATATATATATATATATATATTCAATATATTTACAGTATACACACAATGTATATCCCCAACAAAAACCGAAATAGGACCAAGTTCCAGACCCCCTCCCAAAAAGTCAGCCCATCATGGTAATGTTATCTACATTCTGGCCAAGTCTACTCTGTCTTAAGTCCGTAACCTCACTTCACTCCTATTTCCATGAACAACACTGGCCTTTTATTTGTAATGCCTAACATTTGACCGAAAATGTAAATCAATAGACACAATGCATTAATTAACAATAAGAAACAAAAATTAAGGATTTTGAAAATGCAGACATACGAATTAAATATACAATATTCGAATACGATTTTTACTAAGTTATAGTATAATACTTTTAGTAAAAATATAAAAAGAAATTACGATTTTCGGCGTTTAATTGAATCGCGGACGCGTAATATTCTTTTGAGACGGAAATTTATTCTCAGATTGTATGAAGGACGGATGATGTCTTTAAAAATGTCGGAATGATAAATATATAAAAAGTATCTCGTTCATTAAGTCCCTTCTGCTGCGATACTCATTATCGCGGACGTGGTTCATGTTATATAATATATATCTTTATCCGCCTACCGTCAACCTCGTGGGGATCGTCTTAAAAAGGGGTAAATCCTGATTCAGCGCTATTCATCTTTCCAAATGATTTGGATAAGCCCGTCTTAAGTTCATCAAAATGAGTTTTAGTTTTATCATCGCTAACCTAGATGACTACACAAGTACAATTTAGTTTTGGCATGCCACAATATTGTAGTACATTAAAACATATATTCTATAGTATGAAATACGAGTAAAAAGTAGAGAAAACAAGACCCGATATAAAAATTGCACTCGTTTTTATTTAAACTAATAGCCAAATCGCATCACATAAAGTTTCTATAGACATAAATATTCATAATAAAAAAACACTTATTGTTTTTGTAAAGATACCATAATTAATTATGTTACTTAAGAATAATAAACAAGTTAAAATCGCTCCTTAAAATATTATAATATTGAATGCAAAATAAATAAAATTGTTATTATAAATGGTATTTTATAACAATTTTACAACATCGAACCATTGATATCTAAGGAGATCAAATATGAATGAGTTGTTTTATTTTTTTTTTTTCAATGTGGATATTATACAAGAAAAATATTTAAGGTATTTAGTGATTCACATGGAAGCGCTTTCTCTTGAGTGATTTTATCCCTTTCAGAAATAATAATTCCTTCGGGTCTGTATTAAAATATTAACTCAACCACTACCTTACAGTACGCTAATAATCAATATTCTTCACTAATATAATAGCATTATGAAATACGAGCCCTTGCTAACTAGTCTTCTTGAATTTTAATTATAAATATTAATAATATTGATATATTAGCTTAGCTATTTGTATTATGTATATATTATAATGATTTTAGATTTAAATATATATATATCTAATATTTATAATAAAATTCGAGATTTTCAAACGATTATGTTATTTTTCGTTAAATAAGATGAGTCAATATTATGAAATATCAAATCAATTAGCTACTAAACATATTTTACTGATAGTTTTAACAAATTGTACACGCATTAATTTATTAAAATAAAATCTTCTTAGTAGTAGATAAAATATTCTATATTTTTAAATTAAATGTTCACTAAAACCTTTTTACATCATGAAACCACCTTAAAACTATTTAATTATACGTTTTATACACTTTTTTGTTACCTATATGGCTATATTGTAATAATAAATATATTCTAATCTGAACAATAAGTATTGTTATGTGTATATAATAGCAAATGTTTTGCAAGTTTTAATTTAGTATGATGATATATTATAATTGTTGAACTAAACAAAGTGAATAAAATGTCTTTCCTTTATGTAACATAAATTACTCCTTGTCCGGATATTACTACACGGGCTATTGTTTTTTGGGCATTGGCCAAACATAACGGCATTAGATTCCGCTAATGTGTAGAGGATATATGTTTGTCTAGTGAAATTGAGTATTCCGTCGGTAACGACTGTTGGTATAATTATGTGCATTTGTAACGTGTGCAATAAAAGCGTAAAGAACGTTTTTCAATTTCAATGATCGACCTTAATCAATAAAAAAAGATACACGTGTGTTTTTTATCAGATAATTCTACCCCTCGTCGCGCCGGAGTCATGTTGAAATAAAGAACACCATACGAGGTCGCGTGTCTAGATTCCAAAAAGTTGGTTCTTTTCAATTGGTACACCGTCGTGTACCGTATATCACAGGTTCGAATTACGTAGAAATTGCTTTCCGGGGCCAAAAAAAGATTCACCAATTTATGGATGGCCGTTTAACGTTTGCCAGCAGCGAAATCGCCATTGTCCTTTATATATATATATAAATATGTGCGTGTGTATCGGAATCGCAAGGCCGATAGAAGTATAGGACCGCAAAAGAAATTCATTGAAAAGCGCATAGTTACACTATCGGCGGTAACCAGAAAATCCAATCGCTTTTGAAATAGTGCAGCAGCGTACAGGAACAGGGTTCTTATATAATATTATTATTTCTTTCGTTTCTTTTTTTACCGATTCGTTCAACCGTGACGGATCGCGTTCCACGCAGGAAATATGAAAAACAAAGTAGTGTCCGTCACGGCGGCCTATCCACAAGCGAGAAAAATATATTACATTAGATACAGCTAATACAACCTTAGAAAGTGTCCCGCGAGACCTATTTATCAAGTACTGATATTCCATGTTTTCGAATCGAGCCATTTGCATATCAAAAGGGTATTATTTTTATCGGAGCTTTCGATTTTACGCTTTTTCTTGCTCTCGACGTCATAATGTATCAGCAACGCTGTTAATTTTCAAATGGAAATTACTATTGCGGATTATACTCCTAATATTTGTTTAAGTTTCTTACAAATATATTATTTATAAATTTTCCACTCTATATTGTAATAAATATATGTGTACTATGTAATACTTCTGTACTATGTAAACATATATAGCATTCTGTTTTTCTCATCCAATATTTAATACAGCTAAACTTTTTCAAACTTACTTTAATTTCTATTATTTGTTTACTATACAAACCAGTGATGACAATACTACGATTTTTCGATTATAATTTATTTATTGAAGTTAAAAAATAAAATTATTATATAAACGTAGATAAGTATGCGTTTTACCATATAACTTGGATTACATAAAAAAATAAAAATAAAAAATCCGAATAACTCGTTAAATACGGTTTCAATAACTTTAAAAACAGTTATCCGAAACTGGTTATCGAACAAGTCAAAATTTTAGTACATTATTCTCAATTTAAAAAGTTAATGAAATATATGCGTTACCATTTAAAATTCAAAACAGTTGCTGTCGAAAAAACTAAGTTGGTTGGAGGGCAAAATAAAAAATTTGAGATCACATTGTACAAAAACAAATTATTTTTTTCTTCAAGATAAAACTATAATGAGTAGTTGAGGTGCCCCAATAGTACGCTTGTTCATGGCTGACAGTTATGGCAGTACGGCATCGCATTGGAATAGCTAACATCTCGTTTGTTCGGAAACGCCATTGAACCCTGGCTTAAAAATAATTGGAACGGAGTACTAGTGAACCAGAGTAAGGAAATGCCTGTAAGTTGTGACTTTTGCAAAGGACCAAACTGGGCCGTTTGTCAGTAGGTAACGTCTCGGTGGTACCACCAACTTCAGTCTTGATATAATATTATAAATCAGCTCTCCGGCTCGTATATCAGAGGCAGGCGTCTGTCGTTATTTTCTCTCTGCAGACCTACATTTGTTTCGAGCTTCGAAAACCTACAGTATTCGTCTGGGGGCCACGGTTCATTTCCCCCGAGACTCATAATTTCGGGGTGCGGCACGTCGAATAGTCTGTACTTTACTGTACAACAGACCGCCACAATTTACTTATACATATATAAATGTATGTATATGAAAAGGCACTGTGTGATTCTCTTGAACTTTCTTCTCCTCAGAAGTATCGCCGTCAACATATTTTCTCTGGAGGGTCGCCATTCTTTAAGCTATTCTTCACTATTAAATATTGCTTATGAAATAACTCGAAGGGAATCTTAAACGCCCCATTCTCCAAGCTCTTTATGCTCATTATCGAAAAACAAAGTTTATAAAAGATCTTCACTTTAAAACGAGTATAAAATCAGTGTTATTTGTTGTATAGGTAAGTATGTTATAGTAAATTTAGTTACATTAAATTAAAACTTAAAATAGAACACTTTTTTATGTAACCTTAATCATTTATTGTAGCTCAAATTCACATACTTTAATTATTCATTTAAAATGAACTCTATCAGTAACGTCTTTTATACAAACTACCATAGACATTTATTCCATTACAATAGCGTAATGTAACCCAAAAAAATATTTTTTTACATAATTTCAGAACGTTTTTTTCAGTTACAAATGAATCTCTTAACTAAATATTATTATTAATTACTACAAGACATATTACTATATAAGAAGAATTCTCAACAAAGGTATTCAATCATAACTACACAGAACAGGTTGATTGTTCATACTTAATAATATATAATTGTACGAATATTTTAATTTAGATTCATACGTTGCTATAGTTAAAGCAATGATTAATAATAAAAACCAAAAATAAACCCAATCTGGTGCACAATATTTTGTAAAATAGTCTGTAAGAAAAACAAACAATACATTTAAAAAAAATTAAAACTCATTCATCAATTGTTGTCTAGTATAAAAAAACTATATCTTTAGAAAAATGTTTCTTGTTGTAACATTCTACTAAAATATGAACACTGTTACAGTACTTCATAGCTACTAAGTATCTTAATTGTACATGAATATTTGAAAATTTAACATAGAAAAAGTGTGAAAAAACGTAACTTAGTCAACCAGTCTGACTGACGATCCACTTGTTAAGTCGAAAAGCTTTAATAGTTTGGTTTTCGACCATTTAATCAAAATTTAACTGAATGGTGGTTGACTATAATACCGATGTCGTTTTGCATCATTTATGATCAATAACTTTTCTTTTTCAATAGTCCTAATGACTATTCTTTGTTATGAATGATATATTTGTAGTAAAAAATAAGTTTTGAAATTGCTGACAGATATCTAATGTTATGTTAAGTGATAAAGTCGAATGTGAATTCAAGAAATTGTTATAAAATATTACAGTAAGATCTTGGCAGATGCTAAGTATTTAATTTTTAATGAAAACGAAAATTAATTTGATGAATAGCACAATTAGTAAATTCCAAGATTTTATTCCTTTTGGTAGGTCAATTACTTATGAAGTTTGTACATGTTTCTTACTATGTAACTTTGTTAAATTATTAAGTTAAAATATATTATTGTATTATGATAAACATTATAGTCGTTTTAGTTGTCATATAAACAATGTTATTGATTTTATTTTCTCACTTAAATATATTTCATAAATTTAATGGCAATTTCTCTTATTGCCAAGCAAATTTTTAAAAAATGTAACTTAAATAATATCTGAAGATAAATGAACAGAGTATTTGATAATTGCACTATAGACTGTCCAATGAAGAACCGAGTTAATGTTCTCAGGGTGAATTGCCAACTATAAAATACAGATAACCCATTATATAGTGTTAATGTTATTAGCACTGTATATTATATAAAATATAAATTATATACATTAATTGGAGTAAAAAACACATATACACCCAAAGCAGTTTTAACGGTTCACCCACTTACAAATAATTAACTACGCACGGCGTTTATAAACATATGATCGATCAGCTGCTATCTAACCTTATATTAAAATGCCATAATATGTTTATTTTATAGCATGAGCAATTTGTGGTTTCAATTACCGGGGTTTATGCGAGGTAATACAATCAATTCGTCTGAAATTGCTATTCGTCTTCAGATATAAAATGTTTAAAACTTTTGTTTTTAAATTTAGATGAAGGATATTTTCAACATAAGATTATTCAGATGAATTTTAAATATATAAACACTAGTTATAAAATAACATTTTCAGTGAGGCACACGGTGTGTTCTTTATGAGAAAACAAATTTAACTATAATTTAATAAATCAAATTTTGTATTGTATTGTATACAACCAAGTTTTAAATTGTGCTCTGTCTGCTAAAAATATGATTTTTATTTTTAACTATACTCCATATTGCCGTAGAAACTATTTTAAAACCGTCCCTAAATATGTACGCCACGGTTTTGCAGTATTTCTGTATCTTCTATATGATCGTTTTACATCATCCGAGCGTTTATATTTTTATTAGCTTAGATAAATAGCGAAGATAAATTAAATGGGTTTAATTTCGAAAGAACACCGGTTCCTTTAAACTCGCCGCGTTTTTTTTGAAAACAATAAATGTCTTATAATTAATGTCATTGCCGTCGGTAATAACAGCAGCTGTGACCCGTGTGGATTTGTGTACCGTGAACCTTGGGTGTGGGCCAATCGCGATTTGGATTAGATCGCGGGTGCGACATTGACCGAAGAATTTCAGCGGTGCCTTTTTACCAAAAAGGTATATATATTTATATAAAATATACGAAGCCTATATAATATTATATCGATCGGAGAAAAAAAAACATTTTCGAAAAGGATTAAAAAGTAAAGCAGGGGTGTGCGGATAATGACGGTTTGATTTCTTCTGTGGTGGCACCGTCGTCGCGTTTTCGTCGTCGGCTCTCGATACACGCGCATTAGGCAACCCGACCTATCCCGCCGGAAGTTTGGCTCCGGTTCCGGTGGTGAGGTGCCAAAAAATCGCTGACCGTTTTATCTAGCGAACTCGCGGAGACACCTTGAACACGAGCGGCGTACACAAAACTACACACAGGCGCGCGTATGTACCAGCAGCACATACACAATAATGTATAAGAGGGCGCGGGAGAAGATTTACCGACTTTCCCCTTGTCCGCGCCGACCCCGAGCCGACTTACAAGCGCCATAAAACCCGTTGCCAATAAATACACACGCACGTTGGGTGCTGCTGATCTAGCATCCTCGCCGTAGTCGCACATTAAACGCATTACAAACTGTCTATACCGTTTATACCGTCATCGTGTTCGATTTATAACGGCGACACATCTCCGCGTGTCTGAGAATAAAAACGCTACCGACTCGCTCTCTAGTCTTAAGGTACACTGTAGATTTTTTTTTTCTTCGTAGAGTAACTCTAGCTAGATCTCTCTACGTTTAGTCTAGGTAGTGTGCACAACACCTAGAGCACGCTAACAGTTGCCTCTCTAAACTCTAGCTAGACCAACAAACTCTAGATATAGTAAACAACAATCGACAGTGTACACGGAGATAAGACGCTCTAGCTAGAGTAGTCTAGGTCTATTCAACATGCTAAATAGAGTAAATAGAGCGCAGGCAAATATCAACAATTCACCTGTACACATGTACAGTTGTTTTTTCGATATTGTTTATAAAAGTTTATAAGTGTAAGTTTTATTGTTATTTTTATTATAAGTAATTGTTTCGAGTTATATTGTTTAATATTTCCTTTTGAATGTACGATGAGTGATTTTGTGTGGGACAGAAAACATATCAACAGAACTCATTGAATCGTTTCCTGGACTTTGGAATTGTTGAATTGTTGAAAGAATACAGAGACAGACAATTAAAGGCCAAATGAAAGTTTCACAATCTTCGGTGCAATTTCTTACCCACAACCTCTTCGTTCATTTCTTTTTTTAAGTTTCCTGTTTTTTTTTAAATTAAATTATACGCTACAACTGCAGCTGCAAAACGTTTTCGGTCCGACATTTTTCGTACGAAGTATTGTCATCAACTACGCTCTAAATGCTCTCGACAGAAATATCATGTACAAATGTACACAGGTCATAGACTAATCTAGGTAGATTAGCTCTACGTGCTCTCAGAGATTGCTATATCTAGAGCAAATTTCTTTATAGTTTACATACATAGCTAGAGCAGTCTAACTAGACTAAGTATGTTCTAGCTAGATTTTACTGTACAGAGTATATAATGAACGTTTTTATTGCTACACCAGACAAATGTCGTCGTTCGTTATTCGACCGGGCCACAGAGTCCAATTACTGTGCATGTATACGGCACGTGCCGAAAGTACGGGAAAACTAATTCGACCAAAACGAATTTGAATAATTGTCCAAATTTCTGATTATATTATTATTACAACTATTATGACAATGCGAGAATAGTTCGTCGTTTTCCACGTATATACTGTCCACCGGATAAATTGTAATAATTATTATTATACTTGGAATGGTATCGAGGGACTTTCGGGACACTCTGTATAGTCGTTAGATTAACCCGCAGCGAAACGGCTACAATTTTAGGAGGCAAGCAAGTAACTGCTGCATCGAGGGACTACGGCGTAAAAGAATTTCGGTCGGACATCGAAAGGGACAAAAACATTTCACTGTTTAGCAAATTAATGTACAATTAACTTACCGGAAACGCACGCCGCCTTCATTTTGGTTAAACGACTAACAAACCGCATTCACTCATTCAGAACGCATACTCGAAGTATGGATTTAAATACTTCATTTCGAAATAGCTAATACGTTTAAAACTATTTAATTTGTTTATAAGACAATTTAAATGTATAATATAATATAATAATGTAAAACACAATTAATAAAAAAATCATTGAACAACTATTATTTCGGTATTAAAAAACGTTTGTGTGCATAAATAATTAGATAATTTAGTTGCCTTTAGTTTTAAACTAATTTAACTAAAGCCAATTCAATGCTACATTGCATTGAATATTATACTTTAATACACTCAAATAGAGAATACATAACATTCACATTTAAACATTAATGAACTAGATAACTGAATAATCAATATAATGATTACATATTGCTTATAAATCATTGTACAGTTTCCTTTTAGTACAGCCAAAAAATTATTTTTTTTTTAAAATAGTATACATAGTAGTTTTATATTTATGTAACGTTTTTTTTTTAATGCAACACATCCAAATTATTGTAAATCTAAAAACAAATTGCCTAAACACCAGCAACAATCAATTATTATTTTTTAAACTATGTATTTTATGCGTGTGAATAAACTAACAATATCTGGCGATATTTATTTTAGCTGACAAAAAAGTCTTGTAAATTGAGAAACTAACAAACTACAAAGTTAATTGAAGTCAATTAAGTTGCTTTTTATAATCTGAAAAGCATTCTGGAGTAGTATTACCAAACACTACCGGTATTTAGGTATGTTTAATTTATAAGCGAATCCACGAAAACCTAATTTTCGTTGTAATTCAATATTTATTATGCTGCAATATATTAAATTACATTGTATTAAGTTGCTCATAATAAAAAATCAGTTAGCATTTTTCCTCATAAATTCAACAAATAATCTGAGCTCTTTGAAATCTGTATTTTAATCTCTTGTAAATAATTTAATTTTGTTCACCGTTAAAGTGCTTTTGCTACCTAATAAATATATAAAGATACCTATTAGCAACACATATTAAACAAATTAATGTTAAATGTACTTAAACTGTCATTTTATATATATAGTAATTGGAAAAAATTTTCCGTATTAAAGATTATTACTATTATTATATATTTTATGTTAACATATAATATAATAAACATTCTTATGATTTTCTTATTTATAAAACTTATACAATTAATAATGACTATAATATATTCGACATAATTTTTGTTTTTAATGTGTAAATGAAAAGTATAATGACACGACTAAAAAATTATTAAATTTTTAATTGAATACAATCAAAATATGAAATTTTATAATGATAATAAATATATATATATATTTTTTTTTTTAGGTATCGTGGGTTCGACACAGAGGTATACACCTGCTAACTGTTGGACGATACACATACACGAGTGACCAAAGATTTCAAGCGATTCATTCGCCTCAAACCGAAGACTGGACTCTTCAAATACGGTATCCGCAAATCAGAGATAGCGGCTATTATGAATGCCAAGTAGGAACAACACCACCTATAGGCCATGCAATGGTACTAACAGTTGTTGGTAAGTACCATAATAGTCGAAGAGTCGTATAGTATATTATTTTAGTAGAGTTTTTTTGTAATAATTCAAAAAAAATATGTCACTATAACTACTATAACTTTAAAAAAAACTACGTTATTAAAATGCAAATTTCTAAAAAAACTGTTCTAATAGATATTAAACAAATTATATAAATATATTTCCTTAATACTCGTACAAATAAACGTTACCTATTACATTCTAATAAAAGATTATTGGTTAACACCGGTCAACAATAATAGTACATAATTTAAAACTATAAGAACATGAACAGCCAAATCTAGAAAGTGTGACAGACTTGCCGAAAAGAGGTATGATATAAAAATGACACACATGCCATTAGCCGGATTCCAATAAAGTCGGACAAAATCAGGAAATAACCACTGCAAATGTATTCGTGGCACTTGCCCAAAATCAGAACGTTTTAGATATACGTTTCGCCTTAAAGTGCACTATCAAACAGCTGATGTCTTCAGCAAAAAAGAAATAGAACTATTTGGAAAAGTGCATTGCCAATTAAAGGGCATTAACATTGAGGTAAAGGGCAGGTGGATGAATAATATAACTATTGATAGACCGTAGGTCGAAGGACGTGTCCTCCATCCTGTCGTACGGTGGGAAATTAATAAAGTAATCCAAGATGCGTCTGTTTCATAAAAAATGTTTAATATACCTTTTACCTACCAGCAATAATAATAATTTTTATTATTTGTTAAGCGGTTGTTTCTCTCTCACTTTAAAAATAGTGATACAAAACTTAAATGAAATGTTTCCTCATAACGTTGGTTAACTTGTGTCAATTTAGACGTTGGCATTTTTTTCCTTCATAATTTTGTTTATGCTTGTTTGTAAGCGATGAGAACTGAGAAGCTAATATAATTTGAGTTTGACACGTTTTTCATTAAATAAAAGTAATACAGATATTAAATGTAAAGTTTTATAAATTAGGTATTTGTTATAAATATAGACGTTCTTTAAAATAAATTAATTGTTATATAAATGCTTCTAGTTTTTACTGGAGTGGCACAATTAAGTAGAGCCTCGCTCTAGGGAACTCTGAGGGTACAGGTTAAATAATGGCACTATATGAAATTTAGAATGAGTCCGGGAAAGTGGAGAAATCATAATAAAACTCACTTATTTCTACCTTTCTATATCTTTCAAACGATTTTTTAATCTCTCTCAATCGATTTCATATTGATATATAGTTTGAAATTTATATGTAAGACGGAATGCATCGTGATAATGTGGCCAGAATTTCAATACTCGTATGTTTTGGTGCTTTATTTCACGTGTCGAAGGACTCTCCATTCCAAACTTGTTCTATAGTTACATAGAATTTTAATAGCAACTTATATACTTATATCATACACGTGTAATGTATAATATGTATTACGTTCTGTATTATACAATGGTAACAATAAACTCGTTACTCGGTTAGTTACTAATATTTCTACAATATAGGATACGTATACATAGGATATTATACAGTCATACCAATAATAGATTTTCATTCTTATAAATCTTTTAGGTAGGTAAAAAAAATATTTAAAATAAATAAAATTAGCCAGCTTCAAAAACGAAAGTAAGACTATAAACTATAATAATTGGTTATTACCGTTATTATACGGTATACATCATTGTTTTTTCAGTGTGATCTGTCCATAAAATATTGTCATAAAATGTTTTTATCTTTTAATCCTCTTCGTTATAAACAATAATTCTATGTCGTAACTTTAATTAAAATGACTTTTTTTAATGTGGTTATTAGGAAATTATAATGGTGTGTATTCTATTTAGCTAAACATTAACGACCCCAGAAAATATATATACATATATATATCACGATATTAAAATACAATTTTTTTTAGTTAGCTAACCAAGTATTAAGGAATTTGTTTTACAACGATGTTTATATTTTTCCTTCTCTGAAGATTATCTCAGTCCATTTTCTTTTGTTGTAAGCGTGAAATACCGTTGTCGAGGATGGTTGTCAGCTTACCATATTGTCAGATTATTTTGAAGCATAGAACAATGTCCGCATCTATTAGCGAGCTACAAAATATTAATGGATATAAAAGGTACAATTCAAAATGTGTAATGCACACTTATATATAATAACACACAAGTTAAAAAAATAACACAAAAAAAGGTACTGTTAACAATGATGACATGACTGACAATTCATATAGCTTGATTATTTCATGTTTTGGAACAAGACGTTGATATTTCTTATTTTTCCGATAAATCAAATTCAATGAGGATTATGTCAACAACATGACTGTGGCACGTGTCCACAACATTGACAGTTGTGGCACATGAAGAAGACTGTAGAGGAAAGTTTTTGTCTAGATTGTTTGAGGCTTAATGGTGTTCATAAAAAGAGAGTGCGTAAAAGTTTAAAGTAAATTTAAAAAAAAAAATGAGTTGACTATAAAATTTCAGCTTTGATGCAAGTCGTAACAAAAATTTATTTTACAATGTTTTTGTATGTGTGAGTGCCCTTATAATATTTTTAAAGAACTGGACTTATTTTCTTGCATAGCACATCAATCAAATAGAACTCGTATCGAGAAGGTAACTTAAGAAAGTAAAAGATACATTGGTTCATTTCTACCAATAAAATACTGAAGGAAAAAAACTAAAATCATCCAAAGTTATTACATTTTAATTGGACTATAATTTTATGAACAATAGTCAAACCAAGAAATATTTGTATGGAATATTTATTAGGCATGTCCCTACAATACTCTGAAATCTAAATTAATTTTGACAAAACTCCTACCTTCAAAAAAGTTTTTTTGGTTTAATAGATTAATATATTATGGGCAAGGTTAGGCCAAAATTAACAAGAACTTCTATAAACAAGTAATAATACCAGTTTTCTGTAATGAAAAGCATTTTTTTGGTAATAAACTAAAATATTATAATTTGATTACCTACTAAAAGTTCTCGGGCCCTTAAGGTTGCGTAGGCAAAGTTAAGCTCTGTTGTCTGATGACATTATATAATCTTACAAGATTAACTATACTTGTTTTACTGTATTGTATGTACATTTTTTTCTTAACAAAATGTTCTTAAATTTGTATTCTTATTTTTGTTACTATAAAACAATTTTGTAGTACACAATGTTTCTATATATTCTCTAACTTAATTTAACTAACGCAATTTTAACTGTATCAATGCTAATGCGAAATTTTTAGTGCAAATAATTTAATAAAATTAACTATTGTTTGTTAGAGATAGACATTATAGCCTTTTGAACACCGTTAAGCCGCGTATACACTTGCGAGCCGAACCTATCGAAAACTTGGCTGTTAAAATATGAAATAGACTAATTATTTAATAAAAATAACAGTGTTCGTTCTAGTTTGATGATTTTAGCATATCTATAGAGATATTTATATGAATTTATGTTGTTAGTTGAGAATTTAGCTACGGCTTCTAGTCTAAAGAATTTTTTTTTATTTATACAAAACCAATGATTCCCCTCATTGGGTTTTCTATAAATAAAAATCTGTTAATCACATGACTTCCCCTAACTAGTTAAATGCTAGTTGAATAAACTTCCAGAAAGAATGCGTCAGTGACCAACACTGTCACCATAAACCACTCAACACAGCTGTCTTGGTACTATATATATATATTCAGTGCAGTTTTCAAGTATTTAATGAGCCAGCTTTAAAATATAAATAACATTTTTACTTGAAAAAAACGTTTATTTATAAAGCGCAGGGTAATCATAATTTTATTTGAGGCATTATTTTAGCTAAAAAAGTTTTTAATTAAATCTTAATTTTATAAAATTTTACAAATTAATTTTAGGTATTGGGAACACCAAAAAATTTTTGTTCAAGCAATTACATCGACTGCCTAGTGCCTAGTCATTTGTATGTATAAGTTGGTGTTAGAATTTTTAAAGTTACCCTCTATAACTACCCTTTAAAATACTATTTTTAACTTGAACTATTAAATTACATTTTCATTATTTAAAATACATAAAAAAGAAAACTATTTTATGGAAAAACTGTAATAATATAATATTTTCAATTTTATGTTTAATTTATCTTTCTTCTTTATATTGTACACGATATGTTATAATTTAGCACAATTTATGCAATTTGTTTTCTAATTGGTTTTAAATTAAGGCTAGTATTTTTTCTTGTATGATATACAGTCGGGTTTATAAGTATAACGTCCTGGCATGTACTGAAGTAGGAAAAAAGTTGAAAGTTTTTTCATTTTCTTTTTTAACTTTTTAGTTTTGACTGATCAAACACAAAATACATTCGAAATAATTTATAGAAAATAGAGTAAACCAATATCACAGTGTAAATAAATATTTCCGTCTTAGTAATTTTTCCACTTTATAAAAATGAAGTTTTCATAAGTCGAAATGACAAAATGTTGAACAAATCAAGAGAGTCCACGTTAAATTAAGACAAAGCACGCGCGTGCTAAAGTTTCTACTATTTAACTTGTCCAAGTGTTTTTCTTTATTATTTCTTCCTGTTACATTCTAAGCAATTTGTTGTTGTACGTAAAATACTCTTAAAATTATTATTATATCAAAAGAACATAGTACGTTGATAATTTATTGTATACAGATTAATTTTGATTACTTTGTTATAAGCCATACTATATTATCACCAAAAGAAAACAATAACAAGTTGTATTATTTAAACATAGATTTCATGTATTCATTCTAAATATAGTATATTGCGGGTGTTCAACCTGTTTTTATAATAACTTAAAAATTTCAAATGTTGCATATTAGTGGTATTTTTAAATGTCTAAGAAATATATAACGAAAGTTATTTCATGTTTAAGAAATGGCATATATATTATATAACTTTTTTAATCAATTTACTTCAGTAAATTCGTGAATAAAAAATAGTTAAAACTGTACAAATGTACAATAATACAAAACTAATAACCATCGATTAACAAACAATCTTACAGTTATTTTTTAAGCATGCCATGTATCGATTTACCTATTTCTATAACATATGGTTGTAGCTAATAAAAGGTATTGGATGTATATGCATATATAAAATAGCATTATTTGACGGATAGATTCATAAGATATGGGGCGAGAAATGATAATGATCCCCTCCGCTTTGATCCTAAACCACTTAAATAAAATTCATTAAATTTTTAAAAATATTATTGTAAGTAAATAATAGTAAAATCGATTATGACCATCTTTTATACTGAAAAATAGCATTAATAAACTTTATTGTCCAAACGTGTAAATATTTGTTTCATACTTTTAATTATTTTCTTTTAAGAAGTATAATGGATGTACATCTACTTTCTTCGTTAAAGAGTTTTAGATCAACCTCAATTTTTCTTCTAGTTTGGCAGATTTACCTCATTCTGCGGTTGAATTAAATCTAGTATTTATTACATCATAAGCTCTGATCTCGAGTCAAAGCGTATTTGCATTGTAGATAAAATAAACGGAATTATACAAAAAGGAAAAATAACTAAACGCACATTTTACTTCACTGATGGTGTTACTCATCAAATATCATGGTTTTCATCCTTTGTGCGTCCTTAGGTCGTATCCGTTGGTTTAAAGAAAAAACCATCGGCGTAAACGTTTTTTTCTCCTTTACCAGAAACCTCTGAAACATCTATCTTAACCGCTGACAAGTTTCGGAAGACGGGGAGAAATTTTTCATCGCTTAAAAAATCTAAAACGCTATTAAGCTTGATTTACATTCAAGTTATGTAGCTAGACAAGATCGAAGCTAAAGATCAAACGTTCGTGAGATAAATATATTTCATCGACTAATTACATGATACAAGATATTTTTACATACAAAATTATATATATATTTATATGTATGTGATATATACATTGACAATAACGTTAAAACAATAAAGTTAAGCATTACCTTAACGTAATGTTTATTATGGCTAACTGTAAAAAATTATCAGAAAATAATATTCAATTGTGGCATTTAGTTAACCGTTTAGCCGTCATAATTCCTTGTATATATTTTAAACGCTATACTTGTTTACTTTAGAAATCCTGTTAAAGTTTAATAGAATATTTGTATAATATGTACAGTAGGGTGGACCAAAAATAATTTTTTTTGTTTTTTTTTTTCTTCTCTTGACATTATGTTCCTTGAGGTAAAATAATATTTCCCTTTTTTTCAGATTTTAAAATCCTATAGTAAATAATACCCCTAAAAAAAATATTAAGGGTATATATATATATATATCAATGTTTTCGCAAATTTTACATTCTAAGGCCTAAATTAGTTGGATAGTAGTTTATTTTGTAAAAAAAAAATATATTGGTTTATTCCTCTAAAAAAAATTTAAAACTAAAAAAAATTTTTTTTTGGAAAATTGATGCTCGCAATCTCTAAAAATTATTTTAAAAATCTGAAAACAAATAGGGAAATATTATTTTACCCCCAAGGAACATAATGTCAAGAGAAGAACAAAAAAAAATTTTTTTGGTCCACTCTAATGTATAGTCTTAATATATTAGTTTAAATATTGTCGGGCATCACAATATTCTAAAATAAGCGTTTTTCATAAATACCAGGATCAATAACCTATTGACAAAATGTAAATAAAAATTAAGTTATACTTCTATGAATATTAAATTTTATTTATAGCTCAAATTTTTAATGGTTTTTCTTTCTTGCAACATATTTTACCCTTAACATTTTGTGATCCGTTAATTGCGTTATAATGACATGACACGTTTTCAAAAGATTTTAAATCAGGAAAAAAGTAGCGATCAAACATCACGCCTACGCTAGGTTGGAAACCGAATTGATTACAATGCCAATTTCCATTGTCCAACAGGAGGGATGCCATTTTAACATCAAACAATAAAAGCGCACGGTTCGCGGATCACGCATGAATAATGAATGGCGATTTTGGTAGTGAAGTTTTCTGTGCAAAGAGTGAATCAGAGGGTTAGAAAGCACCGTTTTTGTATGGTAATAGATCGGCACTGTAATGACGGTTTGCCATCAGATGATTGAAGGGGAACATCATTTGCATTCGTATAAGTATTCCACAGCATACCCTTGTTTTATCAAGTATACAAAAAATCTCTAAACACCAATCATCTGCCGGCAAATGGTGCGTTATTAATTTAACCGTAAACCTTGATCAATAAATGTTTGTTTTTGTACTTTTACGATATTTGTATTACTTTTGAAATTACATTTTAAAAGGTATCCCTGCGATGATGAATAGTAGCAGATGAAAAAGAAAATTTACTGATAAAACAATTTGTACAATTTTTCGCAATTGTCTTTTACTTCCATAAATCATTTATATAAAACTACGACGCGCAAAGAACCGAAGCAGCGTAACAACAACTTTTGAAATTGCATTTCATTGCAATATAGTACAGTTTTTTTATTTCAGGCATTTTTAAAGACAGACTATATAACTTGACTTACAAAAAAAAAATTTGTTCAATGATAATCATAATTACTTTTGAATTAATCATTTTCTTAAGGCAAAGTAGTTCATAACATTTGTCGATTTGGCTGTTCTGTTATAATTTATTATTTAAATAATAAATTATAACGTTATTTTTATTTATACGTGTATTGAATACTTGAGTACATTATTATTATACGAAATAACATTAGCAAAAATTATATTTTTAAACTCAATCGTGTCAACTTTAATAATCGAAAAAGTCTGCAAGATGTTTGACGTACCAATTTTTTTTTTTTTTTTGGGGGGGGGAATTACTTTTTTAACTTATAATCGATTTGTAAATCTTATCTTAAAAGTATGTTTTAATTTATTGACTCTAGACATTAAAAATAAAATGAAAAGCTCAAGATCGAAATAACAAACGCACAAAACAATTTGAAATTTAATCAATTTCAAATAATATGTTGACAAAAATATAACAATACTATGGTTGTAAGTACTAAACAACCAGGGCGATGTTGAAAAATATGGAGAACCTTGTCTAGCTCGTTAACGTCATTAGTGGTGGCAGGTTTAAATTCACATAACTGTGTGCAAGGACAATGCGAAGGGTCGCAAAAATCGTCATTTTTTCCTATTATGATGAAGTTAGGCCCGAAGGATATTGTTCACAAACAACGAGGGCGAGTGCGTGTGAGCTTACTCCTCACTCGACTCTGTGGGGGCACGATGCTGTTACCATACCCGTCCTGGTGACCAGGGACGTTACGCAGATGGCCCTTGAGTGCTTGTAATGACTGTCAGTCTATCCCATGACAAATGACACCGCCACTCTTGCCACCCAAATTATACGTCATATTATTATTATCTTGACTTTTACCTCGATCTCTTTTTTCGGCTACCGTGTATGGTTTTCGTATATGGTTCAAGAGCAAAGAAGGTGGTGGAGAAAACATACGTTTCTGACTAAACAATATAGCGAGATCCGCATATAAAATATGAAAAACGTAATAATAAATATACATATTATATTGCACACAATCGCTGCGCTGTGGTCATACATTTTCGGATATTACAATACCTTTGTATACAGTCACAAATATCTTACACTTGATATTTCTAGTTTTGTTTTCTTTGAGGCATTTGAAAAAAAAGTGTAGGCTAGTGTATCAACGACATTTTTTATTTTACAATATTACTGACATCAAACATCAGGTGATTTATCTTAATGGCGAAATCATACTCGCTGTAATACTACAAACACTAAACAGAAACCATCATGATGTTCATATTTTTCTAAAATCAATATTTATTGATTTATACCAATATTTGACGTACTATATACATAATAACAAATAGTAGTCAGCAGTGGTAGAGGAGTTAAACATAAAATAAGAAATTGTAAGGTCGCCATTAAAATTAAGCTGTTGTTAGATAATTGCATTGCGTTTTCCACCATTTTGTTCGAAAAGTCGATATAAAAGGCTTAAAATAAGTTTTAAGACTAATTCATTAAGTTTTATAGGTTGCTACCATCCATTAAATGTAGTCCAGTATGAGACAGTGCTTTATTTTTATCATTTTGCCCAGAAACAACTTGAAGAATATCAGCCTAGAGATGACTATAAAAAGTTATTAAACCATTGTATTATCTTTCTAGGACCGGGGTTCTTATCCTTTTCTGAATGATGGATCTCTTTATAATATAAAGCATAGCCACGGACCCCTTTAAGATAAAAAGTCTAACCACAGACTCCCTGATAATTTAATTACCGCGTTGATTAATAATGTACGTAATCTCATTTTGAAATTATATAATGTACCATATTAAATCATATTGCGTTGTTATCATTGAGTGCAGAATACGGGCGACAATTCATTATTTTATCGTTTTATTTTATTTATTCATATGGTTTGTCGTTACATCCAATATATAGTATATAGTAATGATAATAAGATAACATATAATAAAATGTATAGTATATAAGAGTAACAGTAGCTAAATATTGTTAAGTTAACAGACTAAGATATTTGGTATCAACGTTAGAGCTTCTTTGTCTGGAAGCCCTGACCTTTCGGATCAGGGCCAAACCTAACCGTTTTGGGATTAGGTTCAGTTGGGTTGATTTGAGTTGAGTTGAATACAATTGCATGTAACTAGGCCAGGAAATCGTTAGAAACGATAGTTTGGCCGCCAAATTTGGTCAGGAAACCTAACCGGTTGGTTTAGAGTTCTCCTTCTCAAAGTTGGGGTTTTAAAGAGTCTCCTTATCCTCGTCCGTTGGCCAAGTGCTAGCAGGTGGACCAAACTTGCCGACCCCGACTAATTTAAGTGAGAGCCAACTAGTACCTGGGACAGCTTAGCATGAATTTTGGGTAAATTTAAAAAAAATACATCATTATCATCACGTCATTATATAAGAGATACCAGATATGGATTATGGAGGTCATTCTGAAAATAAAGTCAAGAGTATCCACACTTCATGCAGATACATTAAGTTGCAGGATATACAACGATATATGTATAAGGATAGTCAAATGAATTTGTTAGGTAGGCACTTACTGACGAACCACGGTAATTGATTTATGAGAAGTGTTAAATATTGATACATGTTGATAAATGTTGCCAGTACATCGATTAAGGCCTGATATTATAATTATATGATTATTTCCGATCTATATAATCTCCTTGCGATATATGATTATAGTGTATTCTTGATCAGGACATATCCATGTATTGATGTACCTGCATGAAGTGTGGACACTCTTAACTGAGTCTACTCATTTACCAACAGTTTTTTAATTTTATTATTTAATCCATTTATGATTACCAACAATAATATCAAAGATGGATACATACAATATATCTGTTTTTATGAAAGAGATCCTCTTTCATAAAAACAAACGATAAATTTTGCTACTTCAAAGTTAAATTTTATAATTAAGAAATTCTGTTTAGTAAAAAGGCAACATGTTTGTGCTTGTGGGCTCTTTTGAAATAGTTGGCATAAATTACAAGTGTACTAGTTAACATTCCATCTGTTCTTGTTAAACTATTAAAAATTTAAACTATTATAATATATTATGTATATTTATTATTTAATTTTAACCTTATGATAAAAAAAGTTAATAAATCAGTTTTTTTATTCAACTAATAATAGTGTAAACATCATCTTATTATACTTATTAAGATTGGTCTTATCACACTCATAAGACTATTAAAACAAAGTATACAGCAGAGCGCGTCGAATTTGAAACTGCTATCTGTGTATTTACAGATGAAAGACGTTCCTTTGAGTGTTTAACCCAATTTCCTGTTCCTAAGCAATTAATCATGAAACGTTATGGTTGATGCCATTTATTCTCAAATTGTATAGCTCATGTATATGTATGTACATAATATATTATATGACTGTTCGGATAAATCTCCTGCTTAGTCATAGTAGAAATGAAATATGGTTAAATTGCACCGCTATAGGTATAAAATTATCCTTTAATCGATCCAAATAATTATAAATAAACATAAATTATGGTATTTTATTTAATGCTAAATTACAGTAAATAAACTAATAAAATATTTGAATTATTACTCTACGCCTACTACTATTTGTTTTTAATTGTTGATAGTATTTTAAAGTAATTTAAATAAAAAATATAAATATAATACGGTTTTATCGTCCTCTTTTATAAGAGTAACTTTTATTGTAACACTAAAAAAAGTAAAATCGTAATGAAAATATAAAAAACCAATCGGTGTTTAGCCATCATATACAAATTAAGCATTTCATCGATATTAAAAAATCATAATTCATGCATAACTACCAATTATTAATCTTAAAATCTCGTTACTTCTAAAAATGTTTTCATGTGCAATAATATCTAGTGACGCCAACTTGCTAGTATTTAATAAATATTTTAGGCATAATCGTTAAACTCTAATAAAAAACCTATGTTTAACATTTCAAATTTTTAATACTTACAGAACCTATAACAACCATTATTGGAGGTCCTGACATGTTCATCAATAAGGGAAGCACCATGAATTTAACTTGTATCATAAAACACAGCCCGGAACCACCGCCACTGATTTATTGGACACACGATTCGAAGGTAAGCTAATACCCTTAACCTATTTTGCTTAAATTTATTCATGAGATACAGTTACCAAAGAATAAATAGCTGCTTTTTTATATAACAATAAAAAATCTGCATAACAAAATATATCTCGTGTCATAAAAAAAAAACATTTAGAAGGTAAACCAAAGTTTATGAACAGAAAATAGTATATAATACACGTACTAGTATGTGATAAGACTTAAGAGTTAAAATACTATGTACCAGAATAGGGTTAACAATATTAGATACGTCAAAAGATTATAATGTTTTTCAAAAAAAAAAAAAACACTTAAAATATTACTCTTGTTATTAGTCGATTATGTTTTTCGTGTTTAGTGTATAATATGTAAGAATATCAAAATAAAATCAAAAAATCAATATTACATTATGGAAAATATATTAAAAATTCTTAATATAATAATTCTCAATGAGGTGTCTCTCTATATACACATATATATGGTTACTGAATTTATATTAACCCAAAAGTTAATGTAAATTAATAAAAACACTACTAAGCAGTAGTGCAAATTATTGCCTATAAGATAAAAACCGTATTTAAAACTGTACACTTTACAGTTTATAATTCCGGAAACTTTTTGACAATCGCATTGATAATGATTTGAGGACGCATATTTGCCGTTTGTGCTTTATCCTACTAAATCTAATTATGAATAACTCAACTTTTAATTACATATTCTACAAAAAATAAGTAGTACTTCCATTTATAATGTTATATGCATTTCCTTTTAGAAAATCAATACAATTTATACATCATTACTTGAATAAACAAGCGAACAAAAACGCGTTGACTTATTCTCACTTTTTTTCTACTACGTCATCGTGTTTCTTTAAGTATTAAAAAAGTCTTTGTTAAAGTAGGTAGTATATATATACGTATCAGAACATAAATAATGAAAGTTTCTTAAACAAAAATCGTATCCCAGTACTCTACAATGACAATGAACCTTAATTCTCTCTTTTTTTTTTATATAATACCGCACTCTCCTGCGTTTTTCCCTGCATTATTTAAGTTGAAGCAAAAATATCACAACTCCAAACTTTAGCCAGACATGTAACAAATAAAAACCAAAACCAAATGCTCGTAAAAAAAACGCATTTTTTTTCACCCCGTAATTTTTATGTAGGGAGAATTGTTTTTCATATTATTGTTTGTGCAGTAATGTGATTACAAAAGCAAAGGGTCCTGCTCATTTCGGCCTAGACGCACACTCTAACGAGTTTCGGTTAGCTGGTGCTGTACATATTCCCTGAATTTGTTTTCATTATTTATTTTTTATGTTCTCTATTTCTTTTTTTTTATCATCGGAATCCAATTGCCTCGAATTTCCTCTGGTTTGCAGCGAGCCGGAAAATAAACTGAAGTAGATTATCCCTCAAAAAAAAAAAAAATCAAACAATTCGATTACGTAATTTGGTTCTATAATAATTTTCCGAGCGATCGTTGGACGTTGGACGTTCAGTTTAACTTCCAATACAAATGGATGTACTGTGTACCATGTCAAAACTAAGTGCTCTAAGACATTTCTCACGAGACAACAACAAATGTCATTAGGTATTGTTTTTCAAAACTGTATTATTCATAAAAAACCAGTTTTTGATACATATGTATTTACAATTTTACGCCAAACTGCATTTGTACAACATATTATCTTAAAAATGTACAGTAACATGTTTAATGTCAAACTAAAATTAAAGCGATGGTGCTTATAAGATATTACTTATGTCCTTGGTAGCTATCAATGAATTATTTTACCTATGATTTCTGTTTTAATACAAGATAACAAAGACGGATTAGAAAATTTGTCACATTTTTTTTTAAAGTTGTAGATCCTAGGTACAGAGGTAGACTAACCAGGCGAGTCATGGCCTGTTAGGAGTCCGTTGGCCGATTAGCACCCATTCTGCCACTTCTTACTGACAAAAATATTTCTTTTGGTAAAAAAAAGTAGCACTATAATAATATTACCGAAATCTACATGTTTAAATAATCCAAGTTCTTACTGTCATTCTAATTTCCATACATACGTACAAAATTAACTTTTAATTTACTTATGTTGTCTCGCCGTGACTCGTTTTTACTTCTTTTATTTATTTTTAAATGACTTATGGGAAAAGCAATAAGATCTCGTAGAATTTCGGATTTCGATAACTTTTGTTTTATTTTTTGAAAGAAGAAGACTTTAAAAAAGTATTCCCTTAAATCTAGAATAAATAAATCTGTAAATTGCTTTATAACATTAATTTATTAATTTATATAATGTAGTATTATCAAATATAAAACTTCAAATGGAAATTTAATTAGTAAAAAAAAATAAACGTTCGTTACAATTTTATCTAAGAACACAGTAATAAAAAGTTTTAAATTGAATAAACTAATTATACAACTTCAACAAATGTGTAATTACACTAAAAATTATTTCACGTTGATACTTCAGAACCCGAATTGCCAGAGCGCTTACGTTAACAACTTTACTTTTATTTTAAAACATTGAATGAACGGTGGCATAGTGAGTAGCGACTGACTTTTGACTAGGGGCAATTAATATTATCTCAGCCCTAGTGATATTTTTATAGTTAGAGTGTTCAACATTTTACTTGAAAGCATTTTTTTTATGACACAGTTTTCTTAGCTAAATAAGTAAAATCTTTATTATAGGTATTAAACAATCAAAATACATTTTTAGTGTTTAAGATAAAATATTATTTCAAAAAGTATTTTTAGAGAGTAACTATTGTTCTCTCAATCTATATATTTTATTTTATTATTGAATGCAAAATTATATAATGATAATCACGACTGATTGATAAAAAGTAATTATTCAAAACTAGTTAAGTTATTAGCATTCAAAGTTATTGACGTGCTGAAAAGTGGTCTGTAATATTTTTTTTATCCACGCGTATTACTTGCCCGTTTGTAACTTTAAATGCAAATAACTCAAAAAGTATTTACGAGTATTCTTAAAATGGTTATCGCCCAGTCATTATTTTTATTACATTATTCTATAAAACTAAATATAGTGGTTGTTATTTATCATTAACACTTACCCTTCAAAACAAAGAGTTTACTTGAACTATAAAAATGTACTTAAGTCAATAAATATAATAAATATTTGTTAGCTTAAATTAGTTTATAGTAGAAAAAAGGATTGCAAAGTAATATTTTAATCATTCTGTAAATTATCATAGGAATTTAAATGTTTTCACAATACCACTATGAAGTTATAAACTATTTTAATGAAAAAACACTAACTATTTCTAGAATATAATATCATTTCTTAGTACAACCTAATTATTAATTTACAAAAAAAAATTTACTTCTAGAAATCCCAATAGTATTTCCTGTGAACTTTATACAATCAAAGAATTCCCAGAAAATATGTCTTTTTACTTCTTGCTTCCTTTTTCGGAATAATAAAGGGAACATAATTTTAAATATTCTGTTAAATTAAATAATTTTTTTACGACTGGACTACAATAAAATGTAATCAAATCAAAATGTTTTTAAGTAACTAGTATTACATGAAATACAACTTGCTGGCTGTTTAATTTTTTTTAATAGTATTAAAGGAATCGTAAACAATTCCATTTGGTGGTACAACACACATGGGATATACTATATTTATTATAGATATTTATTAATATTACTCAGTCATTGTTACATTAAATACAGCTAGACAACCATGGCAATAACCATTTAGATTAAGTGCATTTATCACTGGGTATTTAGACGTTGTTGAAATATTACCGTTTAAAGTACTCTTTACAAAAAGTTTTCAGACAACAACAATGGAATAATTATGAAATAATTTAAGTATGCGAGACACAAAATTTGAAAACCCATTGTCAGGCTTAAACATTACCTTTTGAATACATATATAATATAATACAATTTATACACATATATACTTAGGAGTTAAAACCTGACTTCGTTCAAGGTTGACTGAAGATAGACTCAGTAGTTTTATAAATGTGTATAATAAAGTGGATGATTTAAATCATATGATTGATATTTTTGGTAAAACTTAAAATAGACGGCTGGAATTTATGTTGTAAAATTGTTGTTTTTCTTTTTTGTTATAAAGTTCTCTGGAAATTATGACTTAGCCCCCCCCCCCTCCAACCAAGTCTCTGGAGCTGCCCCTGTGTACTTGTATTAAAAAATGTTGGTTGAAAAATGTTTAATGCACAGAGTCATAACATTCCACCGGGCACTGTAAGTTGTTTGTTATAAACAAAAGAAAAATATGCTTGATGCATAAGCAGCTCTGTAAACTTTTCCACTTTTCGATCTGTGGCAAAAGCTATATTTCTTCAGCTTCTTAACCTTAACTTGGCTACTCTTTCTGTCTTACAGCCCCTATATTTCTCTGACATAAGTTTTAGCACACAATGTGGTAAATCCCCCGTAGGCCAGTTACGCAATAACCTCGAACTGACTATTTCGACTGTTGAAGAAAGAATACACCGGCAATAAATTTCAAAAAAACTTTTTTCGTTCCTTTTTTGAATGCGGAGAATATAGTATATGGCTGTATTCGTTGATATTAGTAGGTATATCCGCGGTAGTCAGCAGAAATAATCTTTTTTCTTATCTTTTGTTAGACTATGGTTGCATAATATGTGTGAAAATAAAACCTGCACTATTATATCTGTGTATAAATGCACTCGTTCACTACTTCTTTTTTTTTGTCTTAAAGTTTGTATAAACTAAATAAATCACTCTTACGTTTGTTATCTTTCGATAAATTTCAACATGTTTTGATGCGAGCATTTCAAGCCAGTTAATAGATAATTAATGTACCACTTTTTCGAGAAAACATAGTTGCACAGTGTCATCTTGACTAGGGGGTGTGTTCTGCCGCGTCATAACATGTTGTAAAATTACGTCACGGATCATGTTCTTTGATTGATCGTGTAGAGACGTTGTAGTTTAATAGGTAAAACTTTTACAAAATTATCAAGTTAATTTTCAGCGCTGGTTAAGTCCCATTCAGGATCAATTATAAAACAGTATACAGGAATTGGTTTTTAGTTGTTCATATTATACAGCGGCCCGTATGGCTACTTATAAATTGGCTAGAAGTGTATAAAATAAAAAGCCAATAAATTGGGGTGGGTGCATAGTGGGGATGGAGCATATAAGAACGGGAGAGGCCATAGGTCAACAGGTCCATAGATCAATGGGTCATAGATCTATAAGGATTTTTTTAAACTAAAAGTGACGAAATCACATTCATATAAACGCTTCGATGCATATCCGTAGATATATCAAAAAACGTTTCAATAACGTGCTTAAAATTATATTTTTAGTATTTGGGTTGATCGTCCGTCTATAACAATTTGTTAGAGGAAAGAGTTTATGATATTTGTTTGGGTGGTCAACGTTTATCGGTTGTACTATGTCTTAAAAATATTCTATACAAATTTACAACTAATTGGACTATTTTTTAAAAAGTTATAGAACACCGTATTTTTAGGTTGAAAATATGTAAATTTTGTTGGTGTTTTTGTTTTTCTCCGTCAAGGTTTGAAATTTTGAAATTTGTTGACAAATGAAGTACCTTACAGGTACGATTTCTGATCTATAAAGTTCCTACACAAAGAAATCGGTTCAGTGGCCTAGAAGATATCGTGGGTACAGACACAAAAAAAAATTACTCATAATCTCATTATAAAACCATTACTTTTTCAGCTACGTACTGAAGATAAAAATTATAGGTAGCAATTTTTTATTTTATTTCAAAAAAGAAAAAATTAAACATTTTTCTAAAATTATCTATATACTCGTTACTATGGTTTAATTGAAAGTACATTTCCATGGATATATAACAATGAATAATTTTTATCTTAAATTAGTATTCCACCCCGGCCTTGTGTTAATTAGACACGCTACACCGCTCTATTCTTAGTAATACATATTATAATTACTTTCATTGCGTCAACGCTAACGTTATCATCAGGGTTAGGCAGACAAAAACATATTTATATAAGTGCCATAAGCTTTCATAACAAGTAGAGAAAATAAAGAAAACTAGGCTAGGACATACACATATGTTAAACTAAAATATTAGCCAGAAACTTGATATGTTTACTAGCCACCTTAGATACATAAAAATGTATCCCGTGGTGTTGCAGACTCGTACGCAAGCTGTTAAAATATAATATGTAACACCTATGTGAAAACCTTTCATAGAGCCTTGCAAATATTTGTTTAAATAATAATACCAAAACTAATACCCGATTTTGTTTTACAATTTTATATTGTACGCTTACAACTTATTATGTTTATACTTTACAACTTAGGATAATACTAAGTACGGAACTAATATTGAAAAACTTGATCACTTATTTTATTGGTCAGACTTTAAGTAATCGAGTTTTTAGCATGGAACATGCTGAACATGTGAGCTTTAGCCTCACAGCTCAAAAACGACACGAAATAGTCTACCTTACACACCCAGTGGATCACAGTCTGGTCCTTCTTTCCTTTCTTGTACATCGGCCTTATCTTGTCCTTGGCCTCGCTCTCGCTTATTCTCAGTTCTGGATTTTGCCTAGCTATCATGGTCGAAATATCATTGGGAAGCATGTCCGCGTCCATTCCATTAAAAATGCCATCGAAATAAAAACGAGTCGTCGTCGTCATGCAAACGTTTGGGCCAGAACATATAACTATGACTATACTTTCGTCATAAATCGCAAGGAGATTATAGATCAGAAATAATCACTATTCAGGAGCCAGCAGGCTAAAGCATGTTCCATGTTTTATAATTTTGGTTGTTAGGCTTTAAGTAGACTGTAGCTTTTTTTTTCTTATAAAACACCAATTGAAAAATATACATTAAAACCATACTTTGAATGTACAATGCTTACTACTTTGCTTACAATGTGAAGAGTGTGCTAAATGTTATGTAGATCAAACAAAAAGAAATATTGGGGTTAGGATCGCGTTCAAATTAATTTTACCTGTTGGTTTAATATGGTAAATATATCGTGTAATACATAATAATCTATCGTACTATTAGGTTTATACCGTAAACTTTAACTTATTACTCTATATTTTAGGAAACGAAGTATGCCTTTACAAACAATTTAGTACGAAGCCTTTAGCCTTAGTAATAATTTCCAATCAACATTTCAACAAGTAGTTCATGCGTAAAAATGTTTGTATTTTCCATTTAATTGAATACTAATCGATGATTTTAAACTATATTGATGTAGAACATCAAAGTCTGACGCTAAACATTAAAATGTGTTTGAAACCATAATTGAATATCATATATAGAACAGAATACCATGGCCACCAATATATAAAAACATTTTAAAAGTTTATCAAATCTTCTAAATTAGTAGTTGTTTCAAACCCGTATTGTTCTAACTTCAAATTGTGATATGACAATTGACAAATACATTACATTGATGATATTACATTAATCAAATCGCGATGTATCATATTTTTATTTAGACCTCTTCGTTCGATAAATGATGTACATAATTAATTGTAAACCGGGTTTCCCTATAATCTCGTCCCTCGTTGGTCTTCCGTAACTGAGATTTTACAATCGCAAAAATTATCACCAATCAATATGGTCGTTATGGACGAGGGAACAGTTTAATGGATGTCTACTACCAGACTGGAAGGAAACATTACCGATGAGAAAATTAAATTTCCACGACTGGCCTGCTGTCATGAAGTTACGGAAATACCGTGTATAGTTTCCACGAAGACCGTGGAATCGAGTTGAGTGTGAGAAATCATTTGGGGTAGAATGTTGGTAAGGTGTGCTACAAGCGTGCGCGGCTTCGTAGGAAATTTGCCCCCGGCAATTCTCCTAAATATCACGTACAAGCAGTAAGCAAAATCGCTGCCAAGGGAGAAAACCGCTATTTACGCCGCTGCGGCCTGAGTAATAATATGATTATCAACTACTTGGTTCTCTATGTGTGTGTGTGTGACCGCATCAGAGAGGAATAGAGAAGATTACAAGGCGAGCACAAACCTCCTGATTTAATGCGTATTAGTCGGCGAAACGATTACGACTAGATTTCAAAACGTGTCTGCGACTTCATTGTGGTGGCAATGGTAGTCTCGCCATCTTAAGATAACCGAAAATGACCGTAAAAATAAAAGCCTTTTCCGGATAACCGAATATAATTATTTCTAAAGAGCTTTTCACGTTGTAAGCCGCATCATACGAATGCTTAAACGACGTTTCAACGCGGCATCAATATATTATAATATTACAAAACGCTACAATGAAAGGCCGAAAGCTTAACGAATCAAAATAATATGTTATAAAGTCCTGTTTGCGTTTTGTTATTAGTATACAATTCTTCACTTCCATAATCATAATGCTTCAGTTCTGCAACGACCGAGAGGAAAGAAATCTGAATATTCCATAAATTGTTAATTACTTATAATAATAATTTAATACGATTTCATAATATTATGTATACTGATAACTACGTATTATAAGGGATGGGTTAGGTTAGAATAATAATTATGAGAAAATCGGCAATTATTTCAAGGTCACTGTGGAATGATTTATAAACTATTCGAGAAAATTTTAATTAATTTCTTTTTTACGTCTTATATTCAAATAATAAAGGCGATAATTTATATTATTATAAAACCGGATTTACATTTCCCGCTTGTTTGATTGTAACGACCAAACTTAGGGTTATTCTTTTTGTTTCCCGTGACAATATCGACGCATGACATTTCTCTCCAACTTATACTTTTAGAATCTTATTGTAAGACATTTAAAAAAACATAAATATATATGTATATATATACGGTCATTCTCTATTGAAACCCAACATTTTATTTTTATTAAATGTCTCCACGGTATAAGTATTTTTTGAAAACTAGATAACGTATTATACAATAAAATAAAATTGTTTGTGCAGCATTAAACACTGTCTATAAAAGCATGGACCTCGCAGTTTGCTTTTATTTATCGTTGTCTTAATTTCAGGAAATTAACTATGATTCGGTTAGAGGCGGCGTGAGCGTAATCACAGAGAAAGGCGAAGTAACCACCAGTTATCTTCTCGTGCAAAGGGCAACCAACACAGATTCAGGAAAGTACACATGCCATCCGAGCAACGCTAATCCTCACACGGTCGTTGTGCATGTTCTCAACGGTAAATATATTTTAAAATATGTTAAGTTTTCAAAACTAAAAAAATAAAAAAACACTGTGATTTATAAAAATTATCAACTCGTGTAAAAGTTCATATTCGCCACCTAAAATTATATCCATTTAATTTAATTACATTGAATATCAGAAATTATTTGTATAAATTGTTTTTATTTTAAACATAGCCTACATCATTTAACATATTTTTTTACATCTGCCCATAAATACACATGTTCCCAATTCTAATTAATTTAATGACATAATTACTAACTCTTGATTTTAAAGACCAGCGAGTTAGGCAGAAACTTTTCAACAATAGAATCTTTCGCGCGAGTAAGTTGGCTACATAGAGCAATTGCTTTAATTGTTCAGCATTGTTAGTGAAATAATGCATTCTTAATTTATAAAACGCCAAAGTTATAAATCATTTATTTTATACGAGGAAAAAGCGTAATAAAATGTAAATTGTTCAAATACAATTTAGACCTATTAATGAACAATGGTGTATATTTTATAAGCTTTTCGTGTCTGTAGCCTGTAGCTTACATGACATTTTTTATAAAAAAAAGTATTATTTAGAAGAAAGAAATGATTATAATACAATTTTATTCTGTTTCCCGCTGTTTCTCATAAAATTCAATTCGCATATGAAATGTATGAGATGTATATTTTTCATTTATAATATATTTATAAAATGGTTGTTTATCATTCCGTCTACTAATACGTAATAATAATTTATAAGTACAAATTTAATAAAATAATCTACAACCACTCAATATGTTATTATAAATAAATAAATAGGTAAATATTTTATTTGTTCACAGGAGAACACCCAGCTGCTATGCAAAAAGGATCTAAACTGAGTCTAAAATCTTCGTTATCACTTCTAAGCGTCTGCCTAGTTCTTTTCATCAGCACGTGATTTATATCCCCGTTAAGCTATGAAATTAAATTGTAAAATACAAGATATTTAAAATATATATTTATATATATATATATAATAAAATACATTTGCGTGTAAATATTACCTATACATATTACATATAATATTATGTACCTAATTACGTACACGCATGCTAATCAAATAAAGTTACATACACTTTTAAACAAATACAAATATAAATATGTATGTATTTTAATTAATAAATATTAGCACACTTATGTATAGTAGATACATTATATATTATAATGTGCTGTAAGTAACACTATATATTTCTATGTGTCCAGCGTACTAAACGGCATAGGTAAACGGCATGTGTCAATAAAATTATAACTTACATGAATCTTCTGGTTAATTATTGAAGCTTCGATAATTTTACAAATAATACAAAAAAAAAATATTTATATATATATACTAGCTAGAGAGCAGCTCTTCAGTACTCATAAGTTCGAATCCCATCTGAGCTTTTTTTATGATTTATGTCTATATATATATGTATAAATTATAAATCCTGTAATTAACTAAATTGTATATAATTATTAATCTTTGTGAATATGAGACTCCCCCCCTTAGTTTATTTTTTAACAAAACTTTTTTTTATACCTAGATTGTTTTTCATGTATACTTAAATTGTTTATCAAGACCGAAGCAACCACATATTATTTACAAACATAATTGCCAACCAGATATGCATACAATTTTACCTAAAAATCAAATTTATGTCTAGATATAGGTCTAAGCATTTTGAACTAGGTTAAATCTACTGTCGTTCGTAATAACGTGATACCAGCTACATACATTTCACAGTACCAAGTACTGTTAAACATTTTAACTAAAACCCGTTAAGCTTTATAATTTCTAAGTAGATAAACTATCAATGTTTGAAATGTTACAGTTCACATTACAGCTCCATACATTATATTGCCATATTCTAAAATTGAGTACCCTGTGTTTATAATATTTACATACTTAACGTAAAATAGGTAGAAGGAAAAATCTCTTTTATTAAAAAGAACAAAAGGTGACTGCCCAACATACAGATTCCCTAATAACACAGTAATTAAATTAATCATCACAGTCATTAATATATCATAGTTAAATAATATAATGGTAATGTAATTTTAAAGGATAAATTAAAATTGTTAAAAAAAAATTCAATGAATTGGTTAAGAATATATAAAAGATTCCACTTTTTAAACAAACAAAAGATAAAATACTAATGTTAATAATTAAAAAATATAATAAATGTCATCACATTTAATATGGGTCAATTATGTAAATTCAATAATAATTCCAGATAGCTAAGCATAAAAAATAAAAATAATATTTTACTCGTATGAACTCTAATATCTAAAAAATAACATTTTTACTATACTTTAAAAAACTTTTTAAATTTATTTGAACAACTACACCACTTATTTGTCGTAATATTAAAATATATTATTTGTAAGCAACATAAGAAACTCAAATTTAATAACTTATCTAATTCATTCTAATAGATGCAATGTTTCTATTTTGGTTTAAAAAATAATAACAATAGATCCCTTCAAATATTCCTGTCGAATAGATTTCTACATAAATACTTATGCTTCACCCTTATGCTTAATCACAATACTTAAACAATCACATATGTCTAAAAAGATATATAAACATGTTTAAAATAATTTACCTATAATTACACAAATTATTTTACGGGTATAAATTGTATATGGTTTTGTTTAAATTGTATTTTTTTTTATTCTAACCCACTTAAACTATTTGTAATTTGTTTATTGACGTTTAAGAATAAACTACATTTTATTGTTGATTTAAAATAATTTTCACTTACAGAAAACACAATAAAAATGTGTAATTTTTAATTTTGATTATTAAAAATATTGTTTTTAACTTTTATAAGAACCTGCTGTAAATTGGTTATTTGTTAGTTATTACTATTGTCACTTTAAAAAACTGTGTAGGAAATCAAATAATAATAATTATCACATAATATATTATGCTTCATCATTTATGTTTTAAAAAATAAGTATAAATACTCAAAAAAATATAAATGTATAAAATATATGTATGTAAAAAAAAATCAATCTATACTTATTGGAAATTTCGTAAATGTATAAGAAAATGTATAATATTGCAAAACAGTTAATATCTAGGTATTAGTTAATACCTCCTTACTTTGTTAGACAATATAATTAATTTAAAAATAGTTTCACTGTAATATGAAATTATTATACCATAATATTATATTAATTCAAGTTATTTCATTACCTATACTAATATTTGTTATATGTATAATACATTTTTTACATATTTGAATTTAACTATATAAAAAAGCATAAGTAAAGTTATGAAGTTGTACAAAAAATTATTAACCTTATATGTATAAATAAAAATACATAAGCATGGGCAGTTAGTGCCTAGAATCAAATGTTTATAATGTTAACATTACAATGAAGGCATTATGAATATCGTGTTATTTTTTTTTGTTTACAATTTTTGAAAATTGAAAACATTTATAGGATTAAATTTTTAAAGCTAATTTGTTTTATCTTTGCTTACGATGTATTTAACCATTGTATACCTGTATAGTTAACCAACATTTTGTTAAGTTTTTCTGATTTTAAACAGTTTTTATGTATACATATTTAAGAGTAAACGTTAACGTTACCTATCTGACTACTTGTAATTAATTTGATGTTCAATAAACATTATTTTATTCTGACATGCGATGTTCTTATAACTTTCAGTTTTATACTATAGCAGTTATATTAAGACAGTACGCAATTATATGCAAGAGCATTGATTTTAAAGTACATTATTTATTTTTAAATCAATAGTGCTAGGGTTATAATAGTTTACGTACTATAACAGTTTTATATAACTGCTAATGAATCAAATGTGAAGAATAAATAAAATATTTAATTATACAAATCCGACGTCCACTAACGAGATTAGCTTCACATTTCAGTAACTGCTGATGTAGGAAAATCTCCACAATTATTTCAACTGACTAATTATTAGTTGACAACTGAGCATTTAAACCAATAGCTGAAAACTAGCCCTTAAATAATCCGGTATTATTAGTTAATGTTTTTTTAATAGAAATGTAAGAGCTAATCAGTTAATCACCCTAAATACTTTTTTTTAACGATAGATGAGGCGATTAAAATGTATTAAATTTATCTGAAGTGTAGCGGACCATCTGACACAAATTACAGCAAGTAAACAATACAACAAAATTGTGTTTTAAAGTACTAACAAAGTAAACTTATACAATAATAATAAAACAAAAAACATAGTATAATTTACAAAAATAATGTAAAAATTAGTTTCAAGTAGAGGTATTTAACCTTTTATAGAACATTGAAATAAATAATGTAATAATTCAATGCTTCTTTTGCTTAAAATAACTTATAACTAAATTTATTGTTTATTGGCATACATTTTCTGTAATCATAAATAATCATTTTTATTTCTAATAATATTCTACAATCAAGTTTTTATTTTTAATAAGTTATTTTTTTTTTATATTATAAACTGTATTAAAATGTATTAATGTAAAATGTTTAATGAATGAATAATATCTAAAATGTTGAGACACGGTTATGCACGATACAGTTGCAAACTACTATTATTACATTACTATTACATTTTTCTGATTTTAAGAAAAACACATCTGAAACATGAAACTCCGACAATCGTTTCTGCTCTAAATGGAATTTTTTAATCGATTTTTTTTAAATATATTTTTAATTTTAATGGTACACATGTTGTTTCTACACAAAAATATATTTTTGAACACTCTACAAGAACACACTTTAACAAGTTGACTGGCTTGAGTATCATATTCAACTCTCAAAAACCCAAAGATCTAATATAGCTTGCCAGTCAACTAGTTTAAGTCAAAACCGTTAAACTACAATGTTATATTTCAGTTCCCAGCCACTTATGAAGCTCTGCAAAAAATTAACCGATTTAACAATATTTCTCAGACACATTTTTGCATCTTTGTAACTTTATGATGTAACAGAAGAAGAAAAACATCGGAGGGGGGGAGTATTACATCTTTTTGGGTCATTCATATTAAAGACCTTCTATGTGTACTTCTTAAACACACGCACAAGTCAATGACAAAAAACAATGACACGTGTCTATCCAAATCGAACGATGCTTCGAATATTTTGAGTTGTTCTCTGGTTTAAACGATTACATGTGACATGATATGTGCAAATTTCCTAATACAAACAAAATAAATGTTTTCAAATGTGAAATATTTTACAAGTTTGACAAAATCGAATTAACATTGAATGTTTCCAAAAAATTCTTTTAGCAACGACGAGTTCTACGACACTGCAATAGCTGTGAAAAATCTGTCTAGATGTCTACCACCAACATAGTGTTTTGTCAAAAGATCCTACCAAAGTATTTCTTGATAAAACAAATATAGCTGCGATAACGCCATTAATTTATAAAGTTTGATTATTTATTTGCAATCAAAAAATATTCATAAGCTTATTCATTATTATACAATATTATTGTTAATAACGTTTGATGTTATTAAACTATAAGATTCCCAGAACAGCAGCACTGTGTTCGATGGTTTGCTTTCTAAAATCCATTCAATTCAACAATACAATGTTTTCGACAAGTTAAATCTCTTATTCACTACTCCCTAGTGTTATAAGCCGACCATGAAAGACAGGTTAACTTTGTAACTTATTGTTAAACATAAAATTGTTATCACGCTTCGTCGTTGTCTAATGACTCCGCTAAGGCAATCAAAATTACTCTGGCGTGCTACTGAAGTGTGCGAATCCAGCCTCTCAAGCCTTTACAAATTTAAATATAATAGTCAGATGACAGATGCCCTACTTCAAACTAAAACGGGCTTTCCAATAGAAATTCGTTCTCAATATTATTGAACTTTATCTATAAGGCGTCGAGATTATGTAGGCGTTACAAGTAAGAGGGATCATATTATGAGGGTGTCACGCCGCTTTTCTTTGAGCACAAAACATGTCCCTTGTACGTGTCTCAAAAACTGAGTTTTAGTGTAGAGAACAAAATCAAAAAATTAAAATCAGGACCGGATCTAGCCTATAAAAACGTGGGAGGTGAATGTTTTAGTTATGGACTATGTAAAGAAATCCCCCTCTCCGATCTTAGTTGTCTCCCTGTAGGCGGTAATGATTAAAAGTTTGTCAACATATTTATATTGGCGAGTTTCTATCAAATATTTTCAACGAAGATTTTTTATCTTTTGAAAAATACAATATTCAAAGTATTTTAATATGGTGTGATAACATATAAAGTGCATAGGGCCAGAAAAGTATAACCAACAAAAAATAAATTTCGTTTTATCGAATTAAAATTTTAGAATAACATAATAGGTATTTCAAAACCAAACTGATCCAAATCTAAAAAAAATTGACCCACTAATTGGCAGACCTTAATTTTTTTTTTGGAATTGGCATTTTAAAAAATTATAATTTTCTTTTTCTTGAAACAATGGATCTGAGGATTAATCTTTGCTGGCGATATACGCCTTATATACTGTAACTGGTGTTGTTTATATTAATAGTAGTTGTCGGTTTTAGTTATTTGAGAAATCGCTCTATGGACATAGCCCTGATGTTACCGACATTATGCATTTCGTTTCTTTCTTTCTCCAGTTTATTTTTAATTGAACGACCACTAAGATAGAGACAATTAATGTTAGGTTTGCCTTAATTATAGTAACTGATTCAGAAAATAAAGAAAGCTAAATTAAAATTTATCCGGCATTTTAAATTAGCTATTTGATTGTTCATTAAAGAGAACTGAAGACTAAACACAACAATTGTGTTCAAAAAGTGGTAAGTACTATCATAAACCAAACAAAAGTAATCAATCTAGATGGAGTAGGTGCTAAAACTAACATTAAGTTCTACAGGTGCTCGTCTAGTTTCTCACTAAAAGCCTTAAGGTCGTGTTTACACTGGCCACTGTTAACCTTATGAGTACAATGTGAACAAACCACAAATCACAATACACGAGTGCCTTTAAAATAAATATTTAATATACGACATAATATACGAGCCAGAATACACAAATACTTGGTTGTCTTGGAAGGGAAAAATAATGGAAATACATAACAACTTCTAATACCTACGTCTCCAAACATGTAAATGATGTTAAATATTATTTTTAGGGGTATTTCTATACATACTATTCTGAAAAGCGACAATATGTTATATGACACCAAAACAATTGAAATAAAAGCTAAAGGCTAAATCGTATAAAATGTCTCACTTGAACGGTTTAGTTACACAGTACTCTACAAGTGTAACATATTCTCAGATCTTCTCTACGTTTTAATTAATATACTTATCACGAAAACTATACATTTATACAATAATATAACTTATAATAACATACTAATATAATAAAATATTGCCAACCACTGGCCGTGTACATTTAAAACCGAGAGGCAACCACACCGTTGACAATTCGACATAATTGGGCCATCATACATAATTGTTGAGATATAATATATTATATCATAAAATGTCTAAAATCTTTATTTAAAAATACAATTTCAACTGCCATAATCGAACATACCTATTCAACGAACAAAATTGTAATTAAAAAATATTGTTAACAATTTTGATTTGATAGGTTATCACTTTTAAAATTACGCAAATCCGTATTACATAATAAGAAAGAAAATCAATTTTTTCGTCATTGCCACGGAAACCATTAATTCAGCGGTTAAGATATTAGACAGTCTTGACGAGAGGTAGGAGGAGTTAACGGTTTAAAAACTCTTGGCTGACAGGGGCTTATGTTAGCGGCTGCACTGTCAGGGTGATGAATTGAAGTGTTTTCTATTGCTCCAAAGCCCATTTCCACCACACTAGTAGATTCACTATAACCCACATCTCGTGCACTCCTCTCGGTAGCTTGTAATTTATCATACTTTATTTTTATTATTACTTTCTGACCCCCTTAACTCCTCCACGTAGAGGTTTACCGACCAAATGACGTATCTCTTTATTTTTATTTCGCCATTCATAGGTCCTTCAACACTCTCATTGATCTATTACCACTGATTTAATCGACGTCAGCGAAATACAGCGTGGCGTCGTACTAAAATTGCTGTAGGAACATAACTACTACACACCTCGTATTTGACATGGTACGGTCGATACCATATTATTACTGCGGTTATATTCGTTTATTAAGTGTGTGTTCTATTCCAAAAGTAGACTAATAATTGGTAAGAGGTCATACCTAAAACAATAAGTACCCCGTTTTCGGAACATCGATAACACAAAAATTGAAGACTTTGACTTTTGAAAGAAATATACCTACTCATTATTCAACACCAAATGCTTACCTTTAAAAAATCATCTCATAATTTTCAGTCCCTTTTGGTTTGGTCCCAGACTCGACAACGATGTGACCCCTCTTTTAAATTAGAATTTTATAAGACATTTACTTTATTTTTAATAATTTATTTTATTTTGCTTCCTCAGAGAAGAAGTTGCGGTTTCCTGGAAAAGGCACTACGATGCCTTTAACAAACGGCAAACCTGACAATAAGTGCAATTATTATTAGTACACCTAAATAGTAAAGTACTGTAATCTATGTAATATTATACTGCCATTTCTATAACGTACTGCATATTTACAAAAAACCTTGTCCTGGTACTCGTCGTATTGTTTTATCGTTATATTTGAAATATAATTCGCAAACCCGCGTTACTCGTCCACAAAACCTCTCTCTTGTATACATAATATTTAGATTTTCGCGGGTATTCGGGTTATCATTACCATAATATGTTGCCATTGTTACCACTAGGAGCGCTGCTGAACTTTTACCCGTGTCGGCCATGTTATAGACAGCTGTTTCGCGGTCTAGGCGGCAACGGGCATAAGCCATTGGGCAACCATAATAATATTATTATCTTAAATTTTGTTTGGTTCGGTCTCCTTAATCCTTATCTCTAGTCGATGTTTTTGTGGGTACTTGTGTTATCAAAATCAACTTATGTGTTATTTTAGAAAAACAGTTCCTACTTCATTTAAGTATCACCATTAGTAATTTTAATATGTCTTTAAATCTTGACCTAATAATCGTTTTAACTATGTCGAAAGAACTTTAGAAATGGAAAAAATATCGTATGTACTCTTGATAATCTTATGCAATTTATTCTCTTTAATTACATGTTTAAATATAGTACGGCCAAGAGGTGTTCCATTTGAAAGTAAGTATTATACCTAAATATTTACTATCCCGTGTGATGGATTTTAAACATTTTGACGGATTTTTGAAATTAAAGTACACTTCACAATTTTGATCTGGGACGTGTACGCTGTTTATTTTTTAATTTTCATATTCTCTTTAATTGTTTTATTTTACTTATATCTATTAACAAATCTAGGTATGTTAAACAAAGTATTATAATTTTATAAATAATGTACTATTAACATAGTCATCATCTATTTATAATAATTTATATTTTATAGGAGCTTTTTATTTTTTTACAGGAGCTTCCTTGTATAGACCAGAAAAGGACTTTTCATGTTTTGATGGAAGTATTGTGATTCCGTTTTCATTTGTAAATGATGACTACTGTGATTGTCTAGATTCAAGTGATGAACCGGGTACCTCGGCATGTCCTAATGGCACATTCTATTGTACAAATGCTGGACATACATCTCTTGTCATACCATCATCAAGAGTAAACGATGGAATTTGTGGTATGAAGTCATTAAAAATAGATACGTAATCCCATGTTAAGTCATTTTTTTTTATTAATGGTTCTAAAAGTTTAACTTTTTGATATCATTGATCCAAGTTTAGAATAGACTGCCTTGATGCATATTACCCAAACCAAATTTAATATGTGTAGGTTGATTAATAAGAACAAAGTACTTTGTTTCTTGAACCTAGCATGGGCTATAGCGAAATACCCCAATTGGTCACCCATTTAGGATCAAGCAGCAACGGACGTAGTTGTATATTGCCTGAGATTACTATTTTTGACTTTGCCACAACATAATAATTGTTTTATTGATAGCTGGTTTACTAAATTTACTCTATACCTAAACTTAAATTTTAGATTGTTGTGATGGTTCAGATGAATGGGCTTTTGATCAGAAAAAAAGTCCATGTGGCAGTACTTGTGAACAACTTGGACGTGCAGCTAGAGTAGAAGCAGAAAGAGTTCAACAAATGTATGTGGCTGGAAACGAAATTCGCGCTCAACTTATAGGTAAAGCAAAAGAACAACGTGCTGAAAAACAAGTAATTTGCCATTATATTTTTTTAAATAATAATTTAATGTTTAGTCAATAAAAAATAATAATATATCTAGACTCATTTATTTATTTGTTTATTGTATTTTTAAACGGGTAATACTCAATTACAAATATGAGAAACATAGATAAAGTGTACATAAACATAGAATTTACACAAAAATAAAAGTATACAATTAACATAACAGCTGACAAATAAAATGGATTTCAACAACACAAAATAATAGATAAAGATAATTTAAAATGTTAAATCTATATACTGTTTGCAAACATACGAAGCTTAATTTTTTTTTTTAATTTAAACTTAATCTGTAAACAGTCGACCCAACTTATATATCATTTTTTTAAATAGCCACCTCTACCATACTTACTTGGTTACTAGCAAGTTTACAGCCAGCAATAATTGCAACATACCAAATCCAAATTTGGAGTGTCTTATTGTATAAGACAGTCAGGTTATGACATTCAGACGTTCAGAATGATTTTAAAAAATATTTGTGATTATATTTTCACAACTATTATACTCCATTTTTATTTTGTTCACAGAATAAAATATCTGATCTGCTCCAGCAAAAACATGACGCTGAAGTAATTAGAAATCAGACAATGAAAGAAAAAGAGGAAGCTGCAAATATAGAAAAAACTGTACTTAATACATATCATCTAGTTGAGGAATTAACAAAAAAACATCAAGATGAAGCAAAACAAGAGAAAGATAAAATTGAAGCACAAAACGCATTTAACTCGATAGACACAAATAAAAACAATATGTGTGTACTATAACTATGTTCTAAAAAACACTTAAGCTACACTTGTGGTTATATATAGTCAAGAAAAAAATAATGAAATAAATATTTCATTATTTTATTTCTTAAATATAACTATGTTACTATTTTTATTATTTTATCAAGTATTTTATTATAAGTATTTCATGTTTTGTATGAATATTTTTGTTTGATTTTTTAGAATTGATGAAGATGAAGTAGGTGCTTACAGTACATTTGATCAAAATAAAGATGGTACAATTTCGCAAGATGAAAAAGATGCAAGTTAATAATTACTTTTTTTTTTTTAATTGTTCCTAATGTCTAAACAATTGTGTATATTACTTTAGTATATTATGCAAAATAAAAAAAAACTTAGTTTAAACGATTTCATGTCGACTGGGTGGACACGTCTAAAAAAATTAATAATATTCAGTTCATTCACAAACGAGCAATCCGAAAAGTCTATTGAAAGAATTGATGACAAACGAGTCGATGATGAAACTTCAAATGACGGTGTTGAACATTTAGATATTGATCATTCTATAGATAAGCCACAGTACACTAAAAATATACAACTTATCATTGAGAGTATTACTTAAATTTTATTTTCTAATCTATTGAGTTATTAAGCTAAACAATTATTTTAGAAGCTAGAAAAGCTCGTGAATCATTTGAAGAGGCTGATAGAAGAATCAGAGACATACAACGAGAAATATCCCACTTACAGGAATCATTAACAAAAGATTATGGACCAGAAGATGAATTTGCAACTTTAGATGGAGAATGTTATGAATTTGCTGATCGTGATTATGTGTACAAATTATGTCTATTTGATCAAGTGTGTTGACTTCAGAAAATTGAATTGTATTTTTTTATTTTAATGTATTTTATTTTACACTACAAATAATAGGTTACTCAACGCCCAAAAAATGGCGGTTCTGAAGTAAGGCTGGGAGCATGGAATAAGTGGATTGGAGAACCAAAATATCATACCATGTTATATGATAGAGGTCAGTCGTGTTGGAACGGTCCTCCACGGTCTACTCATGTAAAATAAATTAATATACTATTTATTAGCATTATTTAAATGATGTAATGCCTAATAACCATGACTTCTGTAATAGGTTCATTTAATTTGTGGTTTGGAACCAGCTATAATATCGGCATCAGAACCTAATCGTTGTGAATATGCCATGGATTTTGTTGTACCGAGTGCATGTACCCAACCTGACGAAAAAACCCAAGTTTCTGAACATGATGAACTTTAGTATAAATTTTAAGTTGGAACCCTAAGCAATATGTTTTTTTTTTAATCATGCAATATGTTTTTTCTTACAGAAGAGCATGTATTTTTATGAGTTGAGCAATTTGATGTTGATAATTTGTTAATTATGATATACTATGATTTAATCTCTTTGTTTGAATTACTTTATTATTATTAAATCTTAATTTATTTGTCATCTATTAACAAGATTTAGAATCACAACAGAAATGTATTTTTTTTTTTAAATTGGCAGTACAAAAATGTCGTATAGTATTTTTTTTTTTTTCAATAAAAAAAGACTTTAAACTTAAATGGAAAACTATATATTTGAGTAACTTTTAAAGGTTAGAGCAACTTGTAGATAATTGTATTATGTATGAATAGCAAGTAATCAGTCGCCAAAAATGTCCATTGACAGTCGCCGTTATTATCATGTACGGCGAACAAAACAAAAAAAAACGTCTTAACAAAATGCTACTTTTTAAGGCTGTTTATACGTTAGTTTTCATTACTTTTGAACTAGAATTGGTGTGCTCTTTAAAAATGATATGGTAATAATTGCGTTTTGTGTTCGGTCGGTGCCCGGTGGTTCGTGTTAACTGTTATTGTCTCAACTCAAAATTAAAAGTTAAAACAGTACATTTATGTCGTATACAATTTTCTATTGACACCCAATACCCAGTACCCACCGATATATCAAGTACCTACACTAAACCATTCTTTATTCTATGCACTAAGTAAAACAAAAATCGTCTTAACAAAATGCTACTTTTTAAGTGGTTTTTTCTACTTATCAGATACATCGCGATAAAAATATAAAATACATAGACAATAAATACACGTATGATGTCTATTTTGTCATGAGATACTATATAATAATTTATACCAAAATAGATAAATCAGAATATACATTGATAAGTGATAACTGATAACAATAATATTACATCACATATGATAAAAGCACAGACTAAATGAGACCGCTAGTATAACAGCTATAGATTTTAATATATAATATATTATTATAATTAAAATTTCATGACAATAAAATATTTTGAAGTCATAAAATAATACATGTCCGTTATAAACAAATATGTATCAAATACTTGTAATATTAATTATTAATGCACTGGATTCGCAGTCTAATTATAATATTTTTTTATAGTTATGAAGTTTATTATAGACATTTAGACATCATGATTAATATTCTATAACTAATTATTATATTTCACTTTTTCATTCTTCAAAAATGTTTTATTTAATAGCTTGAAATGGAAATATGTTTCATTTATGTAACGTCTCTACATTTTTTAATCACTCTAATCTGTTGTGCAGATGTGGGAATAAAAGGGATTGCATTAAAAAGTAAGGACTTAAAATAATTTTCGAAAATTGTTTAATTTCGTTTTTTAAACGTTTTATTTGTGAATAATACTATTATTCGAACAGATGTTATTATTTTAAACATAACTTGCTTTTGGTATCTGACTATCAGCAGCTAATTATTATTATAGCAATTAGCAATATTTTTTGCAAAGGGGATGTTCATTCTACAGACACAAAATGTACTTCTTTAATATCATGTATAGTAGTCCAAAAACTTGTATTAGGTAGGTAGGTATTAGTTGAATGGAATTTTTTTTTTTTTGTTACCTTGTCAAAATTGTGATGATATGTGCTACCTAAAATGAAAAATGTAAAATACAAAATTAATAGATATCAAATAGAGTAATTATTATAGGAGAGGTAGAACTTGAAATTGTTAGTACTGCATTTACTGAATTTAAAAATAAAGGGTGTCTCGCAAAGATTCGACAAATGAAATAATGAAAATAAAAATGTGTTCTAGTGAATATTTTTTTTTTAATTTATTTATATTCATTATTGCTGTAAACACTATAAACACTACAATTTGTATTGCTCGTACTGTTATACTTTTTTTAATTATTTTTTTTTTGTAACATTATTTTTTTAATTCAAGATAGCCATTTTAATAAGAATACCTAATTTGCTGAACATTTTTACTGGTCAACAACAAGTTTTGGATAATTACGTTTAAAGATATTAAAGTTTAAAATTTAAGACTGGAGTTGGAGTGCGGTAATTTTTTTTGCCGACCATTTAAAATGTCCAGCAAATAATTCTTAATAAAATGGCTATCTTGAATTTAAAAATATTTACTAGAACCAAAGTTATTCCATTTGTCTTTTTGATACCCTGATATCATATATAATGTATATATGTAATATGTTTTAAAATGTATAAGGCGCATAGCTCCAGAAAAGCTTAACCTTAAAAAAATTAAATTTTTAGTTTCATTATACATTAAACATTTTAGAATAATACGATGTTTCAAAACCAAATAAACAAATGTAGGTATGTCTGTCCCTTAAAAGTTAAACTCATAATTTATAACTTATGTCAAATGAGCTTTAAAGTTTATTTTCCATATAGTTGTGGTTAAATTTTGAACAAAACTATAATTTTTTAATACCTTGTTAGTGTTAATTTTATCAAAGATCAAATTGTTAGCAATGTTAGCAAAGGGCTTTTAGTGATTTAGCGCTCACAAAAAACTCAGATGTATCCCAGAAAATTCTTCTTTATTTTAACAAAGTAAAACAAACGTACAAAATATGTTGGGAAACTTTGTAATAAGATCTTCCTTGATAATGTATTTTAACTTTTTATTTTGTATTATAAATTAATTTTACAGATGCTCAATTTTACATCCAAAATAAAGATTTTTCGTGTTTGGATGGCAGTAATGTTATTCCATATAGTTACATTAATGACGATTATTGTGACTGCCTCGATGCAAGTGATGAACCAGGTACTTCCGCTTGCCCAAATGGTACATTCTATTGTGTAAACGTAGGACATAAACCACTAACCTTACCATCATCACGTGTAAATGACGGAATTTGTGGTATTTATTGTTTTGTTATTAAATTAATTGTCATGTATGTAAATATAATGCAATACTTTCTTGTATTTTTAATATTATGTTAAACTAATAATTAACAAATAATTGTTTAGATTGCTGTGATGGTTCTGATGAATGGCGTAAAAGTGAAATAACGCAATACTGTGAAAACACTTGTCAAATGCTTGGTAATGCTGCTAAGGAGGAGGCAAAAAAAATTGAACTGATATTTGTTAAAGGATTTGAAATAAGAACAAAACTTGTTATTAAAGGCAAACAACTTAAAACTGACAAACAAGTAATTATTTATTTTTGAAAAATTATCCAAAAGATTAACAGTTTTACATCGTCTTAGTTATACATTTAACTAGGAAGATAATGGGATTATTGTAAACTATATAATCTTCATATGTGTCAATTCAAGTCTATCATTTATTGCTAAGGTTTCGGACTCATTAAACGTAACTATGACTATCACTCTGAAGATAGACTCTGACATAAATCAGCAACAAATCAAAGAGATGGATACATTCGAAGATTATAAAGTTAATAATGTTTCAATCCATAAAATCTTTAATTCATTGTTAGCAGCAGTAATATTTGATCAATATTCCAATTTTGTTATTATTAAATAACTTAAAGCTTAACGTTGTTAACAAGTTTTTCATAGTGTTTCCCAGTGTGTAATCAATATTTTAAGTATTGTCTCCTTAAATTAATGCCATTAGATATATAGGTAGTCCCCGCCATATGAATATAGCAAAATTTAATAATAACAGAATGGATGCAACAAATACATGGTTAATATAGGTTTGCGTCCAAAATTAGGCTGCCAAAAAAGTAAATGTCATAGATTTATCTATGCAAATCCAAACCTACCTACCAGTTTTTATAGTATTTTTTTTACATCTGAAATTCTTAGCTGTAACTGAATTATGTATTTCTGACTATGCTTGATAAATTTCAGATTTATATTTTTAATCTAGTCATGCTATTAAATAGAACAACTTCACTAGAAATCTTAACTTTAAACTTTGATTAGTCATGTAAAATTACCTATTATCATTTACATAATTAGTATAGTACCTAATTTCAATTAATATTCTGCAGTGTGCAGTGTGTTATTACGCATAACAGGGGTTAAAGGTAGAAATTAAATTCAAAATCAGTCAATAACTTTTTAGATAGGTAAATTACAAAAAAATATATATAATTATTACTAAGCAACAATGACGTAAAGTATATATTTTATTTATATTACTATAGTATTCAGTTCTATTTACACTTTTACTATTTGACTTTTTATTTATATTGGTAATAAAATAATAAGTAATTTTTTTAACTGTTAATATTATGGAGAAATATAACTGTAAGTTTGTAAATTGCCAAGAAAACAAAGCTAAACCAAACTTGATCAGATATGTTTGTCCTGAAATACCTATGGAACATAAATCTGAACAAAAATCGTCTTATGGAAAATATTCTGTTGAAGTTAAGTCAATTACCGATGATAGACTAAAAAGAAAAACATGTATGAATTCCTGTTTAAAGTACGGAGGCTATGTTAATTTAGAAACCACTCAGTATTCTAGTTATAGACCACAGAGAAACTCCTATATGCGTGTAGTTGCCACAAAAGTATGTGATACAGAAAATTTACTTGGACAGGGGGCTATGGATTTTAATACTACGCAAAACATGGATTTTAAACAAATTAAAATGAAAAAATTAAGTTAGTACCCCTTGTAGTATCTCAAAGTAATCTTCTTAAATAATTATGCAATGATACTAAATTATTATAATAGGTACATCATCTAAGCCATCATGTCATATGTTCCCATCGAAAATGCCTTTGGAAGCTGACTCTACTTTTTATGTATCATATAAACCTCCAGTAATACACAAAACCAACAAAGAAAAAGAACCACTTCCAAAAGAAATATATTTGAAACCAATACAAAAAATGGATATGACTACAACAACTAATGACAGCTATAAAAACTGGATTGGCTCACCACATATTTTAAAGAAAGCTAGAAAAAACACCAACTGTTTTGTTAAAATTCCTTGCAATCTTCAAACTACTTACCACTATTACTACCATGATCCTGCAATGTATAGTAAATATATAACTGACCAATGCATTCAAAAGTGTTGTCAACAAACATAAATATTTTAAATCTTACAACCAGTTTTATTTATTTATGTTTTAAACACATCTAATGATAGAAAAGTTTAAAAAAAATACACTTATAAAAATAAAAAAATGTTTTACATTGTTCTATAAAGAATTCAACATTTTTTTGCTATTAGTTTTATGTTGGTTAATTAATTGGTATTTTAATATTAGTTATCTTGTATTGTTGACGACCTATAGACAGCCCATAACTTAATGAATGACAGTTTGGAAGTAAGCTGCCAGTAGTTATTGCCCAACTGGATTTAAAAAGAGAAGGATCATTCAAAATAATGTTTAGACGCCTATTAGAAATAAAACAATATTTTTTAACATATAATATTTTTAAAATATACACAATATAACTTTGCCTGGTACAATATAATTCTCTAGTTATTTAATCTCAGCATAAAATTGTTGAACTTCAATCTAAAGAAAGAGTGGCTCAAGATTCAAAAAATGAAGCGCAACATAATAAAGAGATAGCTGAAAAAATAGAAAAAATAACAATAAAAAAATATGGATTGATACCTATAGGACAAAAATCTAATAATGAAAAATCAAAAGATGAAATTGAAGTGGCTGACGTATTTAATACTATTGATATCAACAAAAATAATAAGTGAGACGTCCCATTAATTTAATTGGTATGTGAGTTTTACATATATATGATAAATTTAGAATTGAAAAAGAAGAAATGAATAGTTTTATCACATTTGATCTATACAAGGATAGTTTAATACCTCAAGATGATATAAATGTAAGTAAATAGAACAAACATATTTATAAATAATCTATAATATAACATTGTTTTAGTATTTTATGGATGATAAAAAAGAACTCACTTATGTAGAGTTTTCAACTATTTCATGGAACCGTTTGAAGCTAATGATTTTTAATGATAAATCAACGTTTCCTATTCAAGACAAATCTGTAAAAGCTAAACCAAGCAATGTTTTTTCAAAGCAAAATGCAAGTTTTAAAAGATTCCATAAATCATTGTATGATGAAATAAAATCAATATTTAATGGTATAATAACAGTTAATTAGTTTTTATTTAGTTAGTGATTTCATAGCATTTTACAGACATAGTTTTAATCATCCAACTGTTTATAAAAGCAAGTTAAGATAACTTTTTTTTTTTTTATTAAGGATTTGGCTTCAACATTAGTTATGACTAATGTTGGCGTTTGCATGTATTTACAAGTTTTTAGATATTTACAATTATGATGTGTATTTATTTTATAGGGCTTTTTTTAAATTAATGTTATCTGTAAATTGTATTATTTTGGTTATGTTCTGGATGTTGTTAGCTAGCGCTTCTTTGATCTTGCTTGGAATTCCATACTGGGTGTGCTTTTCTTCGAATTCTTTGCATTCTTCGATTATGTGTTTGATTGTGGACTTTTGGTGTTTTATCGATTTTTAAAGATAATTTATCATTAATAAATTATGATTTTGAATTTCTAATATTAAGTTCTTAGTAATTTTTTAAGGGGTAAAATAAAGGGGAAATTTGACAATAATTCTTGTTTTAATTATGGTTACTTATTTTCGTTAGTGTAATCTTATTGCAATTAAGAATGAAATTTCAAACATTAGAACTCTATATAGACTGTCGATTCTTCATGTTTTAAACAAAAAAAATTATGAAAATCTGATTATAATGTGTCAACTTTTTTCCTGTAAGGTATGTTTTTTTAAGCATAAAAACATACTGGCACCGGATGCCTATATATATTTACAACTATATTGAACTTAAAAGTGAAAATAAAACTATGATCTACTTAAAATTTAAACTTATTGTTTAGTGTTTACAATATAAATGTTTTAAATAAATATGTGTTTTCAAAATTATTTACATAGATTAGTATTTTTATAGTATTATGTTGTTTAGTTTGCTAAAAGATAGAAATAAGCAATATTTTTGGAATTATTTTACACTTTAAACAACATTGGTTTGCTTTTTAGAAGCTGAAAACGCTCGTAAATCATTTGAAGAAGCTGGTAAAAGACTTAGAGTTATACAAAAGGAACTATATGATATTAAAGAATTTTTAAAAAAAGATTATGGTCCTGATGATGAATTTGCAATATTATATGAAAAATGTTTTGAATTCCATGACACGCAATACATTTATAAATTATGCCTTTTCAGTCATGTAAGTTTCTTAAAAAGTGTTTTCTGTTTAATTATTCACCATTAACCACAACAACTATATAATATTAATACAGGTAACTCAACAATCAAAAACTGATAAAAGTTTTATTAGTTTGGGTACTTGGAAAAGTTGGAATAATCTACCAAAATATAATAAAATGTTATACGATAAAGGAGAAGATTGCTGGAATGGCCCCCAACGTTCTACTGAGGTACCTAGTAATTAAATTGTCGGATCATCATATGTATTATATGTTATTGTAGTTTGGTATTATTTGAGTAAATGACTTAAAAAATGTTATTATATAATTGCAATTTTAACCTACATTACAAACCGTGACCACAAATAAAATATTGTATACATCTTTTAATTTTGTAAAGTAGGTACAAAACATTTTCAGCTGTTTTATTGGTTGGCACTCGCCGATTGTTAGTTTGTTATGAAGGCCAAAATTGCCACTCTCTCAGAGAAATGTCCAGGCAAAAGCCGAAATATTTTAATTTGTCTAGACATATTGAGTATTTGCGGATTGACTGTGCGTTTTTGGCTATTGTGCAATTTTGGCTTTTACTTTTAACATGATATTTTTTTATTTTGCAGGTGCATTTGAGTTGCGGTTTAATACCTTCTTTTATATCTGTTTCGGAACCAAATCGCTGTAAATATGTCATGGAATTTATACTTCCTGCAGCTTGTACAAGACTACAAAACATTAGGCATTCAGAGGCTATAGAATTAGAACACGATCCTCAAGAATTGTGATTTAATTGATGTACAAATGTATTTTATTGTAAATGTTGTATCGAATCTATAAACTATCAACTGTATCTATAGACATTGTTTTTATTTATATATTCTCTAAAAAATGTATTTCTACTTACATTTTTATCATAATGAATTAACATTAAATATATCCAATTACGTTAGAACCATTTATTTATAACTGTTGTTAACCATCTGTAGATCAAAAATCTAAGCAATTTGTTGTCTTTTATTTTAATCTAGAAAATGCAATACCAATTGTTATGTGCATTACATAATGATTGTACATTATCGAGTTTCTTTTCAAGAACTAATACTTTAAGCACTTATTGAAGGTTAATAATATTAATATATATATATATATATATAATATATTCAGTAGGTGTAAATTAGTATAAAAATAGAACAGTGGAATTGTAACATTGCATTCCAAGAATGTCGGGATTCACATCAAAAGTATTTAGACAGGTTTTGTTTGTAGTTGACACAAAATAGTTTAATATTATTTCTTATAGACAAATCTGCTAAGTCCTAACATATTAGAAATGTGAATGTATAATGATACGTGATAACTATACACGAGTATCATTAAAAACAAGATTATAAATGTCAGCAAGAAGTAGGTAGGATTAGTGTTATATAACACAAAATTATTAAAAATATTTAACTAAATCATGTTATGCAGTTACTATCTATTTATGAAAGAAATATATTCAGTCGAAATGTAATAAATGAGATTAACGAGGTTAGAAAATAGATGACAATTCACATATTATGGAAACAAGAATTATAGCATCATAATATCATAAGACTTTTAAAATAAATAAATTAAGCTATTTATAATGTTTTAATTGAACATAGTTTTAGTTAGTTAGTATTAGGTAGTAAGAACATTATACGTTTAATCCACTTAAAAAAAAAATTCTTTGAATTAGGGCTTAAAGATTATTTATTTAAATATTTATAATTAATTTGGGATATTATTTTCTCACCATAAATTTTGCATATTTTAATCATTTACAGAAAATAATAGCAAAAATATTAATTGATGCGATTACAGTTATAATTATTTATATAAAAAAATGAAAACTAAAAAATTAATCAATACTTTAAAGTGTATAATAATTTGTAACTATTACCCACTTACATTCCAATAAGACATTTAAAATTTGTAGTTATATATAATGCAATGAATGAAAATAATTTCTGATCACCAGACAGAAGTAAAAAAAAAGCGAAAAATAGTTTAACAGAAGTTATAACATCATTTTTATATTGACCAAATTTAAAAATTAAAAATGTAAAACGATACATAAGTTTTATTTATATTAATAATTAAATAAAAAAAAAAAAATATTGCGCTTCGATGACTTTAAATAATGTTTAAGTAAAAAAAAAAAAAAAACAAAAAACAAAAAAATAATGTACATAAACCTGCATTTTCTTGATCAACAGATAATTTGATCGATAATATTGTTTATTTGATGTTGAACAACAAATGCAAATACCTATTAACTAAAATTAAAAAAAAAAATAATAATAATAATATAATAATAATAATAATAAATAGTAGTAAAGCCTATGCACAAATCAATAGCTCCTATGAATACTGGAAGCACGATTCTGTGTAAAATAACTGGGTCAGGAGACTATTTTAGATAATTGAATAACACTAAGTATTTTTTTTTTTTTAATTTTATTAGTACTAGGTACGATGATAAAAATAGCAAAATCAAAATCGGATCTTAAAACAAGATGTCAGCTTGTTGAATAGGTATGTTCTTTAAAACATTACTTTCTAATGATCGAGCTCCAAAAATGATTTTTGTTTTGTTTTCCAAAGAAATATATTCAATACATGCAATACATATAACGATATTATAAATTATGAGAACACACTAGCCTTTGCCTAGAGTGTGTTGACATATTTAATTACAATATGATACGGACACTCGTATCATATTTTTTGATGATTTTTATTAATTATTATTAAATTTAAATAAAAAATTCCGTTTTTTCAATTTTATTCAGAACAGGTAACAATGCTTGCGTTTCCTTCGGGGTTTTGCTTTGCGTTTCTCTCGCAGCCTTTGTTCTTTCTGTAAAATTATGTTTTATGAAAGTTAACAAAAATACTTTTTTTTTAAATTATTCTTTACATACGTCTTTCCTAATTTCTCTGACCAGAGTGTAGAATGCATCGTCAACACCTTGTCTCGTTTTGGCAGATGTCTCGATGAACGGCACACCGTATTGTTTAGCTAAATCAGATGCTCCTTTTACATCTATTGCTCTACTTTGCAGATCACATTTATTACCCACCACTAAAAATGAAAAATTTTCTTTAAAAATTACAAACATTTGTACATTAGTATTTTGCTAAAACTAAATTACAGTTGATATTCGAGAAGGCGTGGCCGAGTGGGTAAGGCGGCAGTGTGTTAGTGCACACTGTCGCTAGTTCAACACTCGGTCACAGGCATTTCGACTGTATGGCAAAAATATCATGCGCCATCTGGTGACCGAACTAGGCTAGAATTGGGCCTACTCCGAGTCAAAAATGCCATACGTGCCAACCAGTTGATATTAATTGTTAAAAGATAGTTTTAACATGGTTAGAAAAGTATTATAATGACTAAAAAATACCGATAAACATATTTTTTTATTTATATTTCAGATTTACTAAACCTTCCCAAATAAGCAATTCTTGTATGTAGTGGGGGGCAGACATCTGTTTCACATTATTGTGAAATTATTGTGAAACAGTAATAAAATAATAAAATAAATTGTTGTATATAAGTGTTATAAATTCAAAAGAAATTTTGGTGGCAACCTTAAGGCATAAACTTTGTTCAACAATAATCGAATATTACAAATTTTTGAACTGAATAAAATAAACTTGATCATTTTGTTTAATAAATGAACTTAGAAAAAAAAACCTAAGTCCGATATTTATTAAATAACTAATAATTTGTACTTGTATTACAGTATGGTTTATAACAAAAATATTAGTCAATCAATTTTAACTTCAATGCAATGATAATAAATAAATGTATGTAAAAATTGATATATTATCCCAGTAGCGTAACTGAGACTAAAGCGCCCAGAAACAAGACGTTTTATTTGTGCCTTATATTACATGTTCACGTGTGTAAGTAAACCGTACAAAAACGCCCTATAATAGAATGCACCCAGAGGCAGCTGCCCCCCTTGCACCTGCGTTAGCTACACCACTGTATTATCCTACAGGAATTATACAATTGAAATGTTATTAATAACTGAAATACTTACAAACCATGGGGACATCTTCAGCATCTTTTACTCGTTTTATCTGCTCCCTGTAGTTACTAATGTCTTCAAATGATTTTGTATTATTTATAGCAAATACAAGAAGAAAACCTTCACCAGTTCTCATGTATTGATCTCGCATAGCACTAGATAAAATAATAATGTTTTCCATAAATATCTTATAGACAAAATGTGTAGTAAAACTTTAAGTATACCTGTATTCCTCTTGACCCGCCGTGTCCAAAATATCAAGTAGACACGTTTCTCCATCAATTACTACTTGCTTACGATAAGAATCCTCTGAAAATTTTTAATTATTAAAAGGTTGATATTATTTTTTATACCAAGTTAAAGAAATTTGTATTGCCATGCCTACATTTAAGATAGTCAAAAATAATACATTTTTGTTTAAAAAAAAACATCAGCAAAACGAGTAGAGAGCCATCAGAAACTTTAAAGGAATTATGACTATAAATAAAAAAACTTTAAAAGAAAACGCTGAGGCAATATTGTGTTTATAATCAATATGTCAGTATTATTTTTATTTTGCCTGAAAAGCAAAAAGGTTGGCAACATATTTATAAAAAAACTATATTACATAATGTTAAACTTAGATTTATCTTCATTAAAAAATCTACAAAAAAAAAATTATAATAATGATGATAGTAACTAAGAAATAAAGAAATTCCCCACCTCTTTTGGGATAAAAGTTAATATTTAGATTAAATTTACAAACATAGAACATGTCATATACTTTCTTAACGACCTAATTTCGGACGCCCACTGCACCTTGCTATAGCTTTAACATAACATTATGAATTCAGGCCCTTATTGCCACATTTCCCTGCCTCGGCTGATTTACTAAAATTGAAGATTGTACATCAAGCGTTGTTTTGGGTAAAGTAAGACTCGATGACAACAACCAACCCACTTTTAGTAAACAGTTGCCAGTTACTAATAATATTTAATATGTTCGTGGATGCAACCCTAAAAAGTTTATGGCATAGTCTATCTAGATTCATATATAGTCAGTAGTCAGTAGTAGTAAACTACTAGATACTAGACATTACTATACTAATTTCTAGAGCATTTTTCTTGAAAGGAAACTGGTTGAAAAGTACCTTTGTAAAATGGTTTTAGTATAAAATATCACAAGTTTTAGTTATTTTAAGGTTTTTTTTTTAAATTTAAAAGGGATAGATTGAATTTATAGATATTTTTTTATAATTTAAATTAAAATGTAAATTGACAAAAAGTATTTTATGACTATAACTCAAAACCTGAGAATATATTTTTTGTACAACTCACCAATTGTAGGATCATACTCGTCCACAAAGCTATAAAAGAAAAAGAGTACATTTATAAAAATGATAAATGTATGTATATTGTAAATTTACATAATTTGAAGATAGATATAAACTTACTGGTTTTGTATCAACTGTATTGTTAAGGCACTTTTACCGACGCCGCCAGCTGTAAATAAAAACAATGAGTACATTAGGAAATTGTACATATCATACTCCAAATTTTAGTTGTCTATACAGAGGTGTTCTAAACACCCCCTGTATGACCTTGGTGAATTTGGGATGACAAGAAATTATTACTGGTTTTTCCACTCGATACTTAACTAATTAGGGATTTTAATAAGTTCCATAATTCTATAAAATAACTTAAATTACTACTCGAGTACTGAAGAATGAAAACACCCCACTTACCTAGTTAACTAGATTTTCATCACATACCTAATTAAAGGTTAATATTAGATTAAATTTAATAAATAACTGTTAAAATACAATATTATAATAGAATGCAATAAGATATAATAAATTATAAAGTAATTTTTAAACGTTATAATTTGCAATGTACCTGATATGGATGACTCAGTAATTAATAAGTTATAAAGTATAACAATGATTGATTTCTATAATATATTTTTTTTTAATTTGACTACCAACATCCAATCGGCATCTAAAGATACAATAGGTAAGCTTTTTTACACAATTTCATTTGTTTTTTTGGAACAAGTAACATATAAAGAGTACCGTTTGAAATGACATAATCGAAACTCCTCTAACTTTAAGGTAAACACAATAGCCGATGTGGAATTCTGTCATAGTACTTCAGTATTTTGCATAATGATTATAACATCGAACAGATAATTGATATGTTTTGAGAAAACAATATTAATAAGGATAATTTTTATTTCTTTTCTGCTACTGTTACTCAATCACAAATCTATAAATTAGAATTTGAAGAACATAATTTTCCCACTGGTCGAGGGGCGATACATGTTAAATGTACACAACACAGGAAACCATGTCTGGTTTACATTGAATCACGGAACTATATTCATTTTGTACTTACCACCGACGACGACCAGTTTGTATTCAGTCATTTTTTTGGTATCAGCGTCGTGTTCGACGTCTGTTGTGTCTCGTCAGCACAAGACAAAGGGCGCAACGGTATACCGGTCGGAGTTTACACGTTCGGTCGAAGACGAAACAGTTGTCAAATTTGTGCCACACACACTACCCCGAACATAAGCCGTAACGCAGTGCAATTAGCAAAAAAAAAAGATACTTATACTATAATACATACATGAATAATAATAATAAAAAAAAAAAGGAGAATTTTAATTTTTTCTTTTTCTTGTCTTTTTTTTTATTATTCCCTAAAGGGGCGTGACATTTATTTATTTATTTTTTGTTTACAGCACAGCCATCTTTTGTACGGCGTACACAGCCTGTCCAACTGTCCGCAACAACTATGCGTCACCAACCCTGTCCGGTTCGCCACTTAAAACGAACACCGATCAATTGGTCCTACGAAATATAGACAGACAATATGAGATAAGGATAAGGTACGCAAAAACGGGGAAAATATAATATTACATCGAAAAATTCGACACGAGCACGACGGAACGATGACTAAGAATATTGGTTGTCATTTGCCACTGAATACATATCTAGTAGGCAGTAGCCTGTAACCGAACTCGTAAGGTAGCGGCGAGGAGTTGAGATTTGGGATTGGGAGCCGCCGGGAGGTGGCCGCCGCGCCGCGCACTGTTATTACAACCGTGCAGTCACCGCACTGCGTGTCACACTGGCTGACGCCTGACTGTACGCTGATAACCTTTACTCATTAGACAGAACTCTGTAGACTGTAGTCTACTATTCTGTATATTTTAACAATGTTCATAGTATTTATGAGATAAGTTGATAACAACCGGATAAAAGACCCATTATTTAGTTCTGTCGTTACCCATTTATATAAAGTATTAATTATTATAGATATGGCATAAAAAAAACATTTACCTCGTATTACTACTAACTGCTATCGAGAATACAGACTTTGTAAGTATAAGTTTTTTAAATTGTTGGTTAATAACCCATTCTTTTATTACTAACAAAGCTGTTAATCGTTGAACCATTTTGGAATTGTGATCCCGCTACCTGCAATTACGACGTTTTGTGCATGATACAGTCGACAGATTCGAACGACACTATGGGTGGACCTAAGGAAGGCGTTCAAAAACAAATACAACAAGATTGGGCAAACAGAGAGTATATAGAAGTGATCACTGGCAGCATAAAAAAAATCACTGATTTTCTCAACTCATTTGGTAAGTTACATTTTGTTAGGTACACCTATAATAAGAATTAATGTTTTTATACATTTTTGCATAAGTAGATTTTAAAAATGTATACATATTTCATATTTGCCCTAAGTTAAATTGGAGCATTGGAAACTAATTGTCTGGTATTAATTTGGAGTAGGTAGAAAACTTGTTGATATGCTTGGAGATCAAATGATAAGCGTGGTGAAGAAAGTTAAGTAATTGTAATAACTATGCAAGCAAATTAAGGAGTCAAAGACAATATAGTAATTAAAATAATGTGTAGTTAGATAAGGTAGGAGAAAGTAACGAGGGGGTTGTGTGACAGAATTTTTGGTTTTAACTGGCCATACCTAATTGTTCCTATTATTTTTCTTAGGTTTTTTTAATTTTAAAATTAGTTTATATTTATTAACAAAATCATTACTTGTTAAATTAAGAAAAATATTTTATTTATTATAACAATTTCATATAGATAATGTACAATATTGTTTAGTATTGTATTTTAAAATGGTATTATCTCTGTTATCTATCAATACAGACGTTTCCATGACATCCGATTTAAAATACTCAAGAACTTTGGATAAAAGTGTTGTTTATAAACGATAACTGTTTGATCATTGATTGTTACTATGGCTGCAATAAAAGGTTTAATACATTTTTTAATGTACAATAATAGCATGAATTGATAGCTTGCCAAAAGTATTCTTATAAATTGTAAGATTATTTACTAATAAATTAAACTTAATATCATAAAAGTAAGCATGAAGGTAATGTACTGTACAGATGTTGATAGATCTGTTGTCTTAAGTAATTTTGAAAAAAGGGGCTGGTTACATGTTGGTCCTGATGACGACTGGAATTTCTATTGGGCTGGCATACAAACTTGTCGCAGTTTATTTAGTATTGACAGTGGATATCGAATGCATGATAATCAAATGATCAATCATTTTCCAAATCATTATGAACTTAGTCGTAAAGATATGCTGGTCAAAAATATTAAACGTTATAGAAGAGAGCTTGAACGAGAAGGAAGTCCTCTAGCTCGGCGTCTGGATGGAAAATACTTATACTTGGACTTTATTCCAGTTACATTTGTATTGCCAGCAGACTACAATTTGTTTGTCGAGGAATATCGCAAAGTTGGACCAAGTACTTGGATCATGAAACCTGTTGGAAAGTCACAAGGAACTGGAATTTTTCTTATTAATAAGCTATCTAAATTGAAGAAATGGTCCAGAGAAGGCAAAAATAATAATTTCAATACATCATCAATTAAAGAATCTTATGTAATTTCTAAATATATTGACAACCCTTTATTAATTGGTGGTAAAAAATTTGATCTCCGTTTATATGTTTTAGTTACATCTTTTCGACCGTTAAAAGCATATTTATTTAAGTCTGGCTTTTGTCGTTTTTGTACAGTTAAGTATAATACGAGTATCGGGGAAATAGAAAATTTGTTCGTTCATTTAACAAATGTTTCTGTTCAGAAGCAAGGTGAAGAGTATAATAGTATACACGGGGGTAAATTAAGCATTCAAAATCTAAGATTATTTTTAGAAAGCACTAGAGGTAAAGCCACTACTGATGCACTCTTTGATAATATTATATGGTTAATAGTTCATTCATTAAAATCAGTTAGTTACATAATGGCAAATGATCGTCATTGCTTTGAGTGTTATGGCTATGATATAATAATCGATGATAATTTAAAACCTTGGTTAATAGAAGTCAATGCTTCACCCTCATTAACGTCAACTACAGTTAATGATCGAATTTTAAAATATAAGTTGATTGACAATATGCTAAGTGTAGTTTTACCACCTAATGGTATCCCCGACGTGCGTTGGAATAAATGTCCTACTTTAGAAGCAATGGGAAACTTTGAACTATTAATTGATGAAGATTTGGCTTCTAAAGATAAAATAGTATCTAATAAAATTGATCACAAAGAAAGAATGAAACGAAAAAATTAATTAGAATAAACACTTATTGAACACTTATTATATAACTTTGTAAATATTAAGCATAAAATTTCCATACTCTTTTTGGATAAGTTTTAATATTAATTAATGTTGCACATTGCACCCTATCACAAATCACAAACTAAACAAGCTATTAAAAATGTTTTGTTGTAGATATGTCATGTAGATCCAGATTAGCTATTTTAAATGAAAAACTAACCACGTTAGAACGAAGAATTGAATATTTAGAAGCAAGGGTAAGTTTAAAATTATTATTTCAATTTAAATAGAGGAATGATCATGATAAATTTTTAGGTAACTAAAGGAGAAACCCTGTCATGAGCTCATACATTTCTTTTTTTTTGATACTGTATTAAATATAATATAATATTGATAATATACTTTTATGTTAATATACTTTTTACATTTTTAATCAAGTATTGTTTGCAATACCAAATTGCCTATATCTTATGCCTTAAAAAGAGTTGTTAAGTATTAAAATTTAAGTTTATTATTTTTAATTTATTTATTATACTTTCTTATAATGTTTTAGTATTCTTAATTAAGTTTTTTAGTCATTGTATTGTAATAAATAGTTTGAGTGACAAACATAATTCAAATTGATGAATTATTATTCATTATTTCAGATTTTTATGTACATAAAAGTTTAGAACTTCTTAAATAGATCATAGTATAAAAATGAATTTCATATTAATATGAAAAAGACAATATGGATGGCGCTGTGGTGACACTCTGCCCTGAAATTTTTGCTGCTTTTGTCACTGATCATTGCCACCTGGTCTTTAGCAGCGGACCATGTCATATTCTCTACTACAAACATAAAACCTAACCTATAAACAAGGTTATAGCCACAATTATTGTCAAGGCTTAAAAAAAAAAAAAATGAACATTTTTATGATTGTTAAATGTATTAGTAACAAGTAATAAAACGTATCAATATTATTAGAAGTACAATTAGTAGATTTTATCTATTACCATTGACTATAAATAATAAGTTAAAGTTAACAACAGTAGCAGTTAATTTAATTGGAAGTGAAAACTGTCAGTTAGCTTAACTGGTACTCCATAAACAAATTAAACTTTAATGTTAAAACTAATGATATTACACTAGTTAATAACATAAATTGATTCATATCATAAATATAAACGCATCATCGAGGAAGCATGATTCTTTTTTTTTTTTATACATAACTATTCCAGCTGAACAAAACCTATCCCAACAGTTAACAGATATACTAACTACAAGAAAATTTACATGTTTAAAAGTTAAAACAATGTATGTATACAGTAGAACCTCGATTATCTAAACCTCCGTCTCCCAAACCTTCTATTATTCAAACTGCAATTGGCATATCCAAATTTCAATTAATAAAAAAAAAAACTAGTTCGAACATCAAAATGTAGAAAAAGAAAAGAACTTGTACAAGTACTGTTGTATGAATTATAGTTATATTATCCTATCTGACAGAATGTTTTACGCAATTACTTCTCATAAAACGTTTATGTAACATAGCAACTCAAAAACCACGTAGCAGTTATATGTTTTTCAAATTAAAAATGGATAGTTTATCTCTAAAAAAAAACTATTTATGTCAGGAGTTTGAAGCTTACATTTTTTTATATTTTATGTAAATAATTATTTTTAAATATTATGAAATAATTAAACATATATGTAAGTTAATATACGTGTATTGATTTCTCCATTTTCGTTAAATTTTCGTAAAGCATTTCATCTATCCAAACTTTTCCCCATCTGAACAATTAGGTGGTCCCAATTAGTTTGGATAATCGATGTTCTGCTGTACAGAAAATATGCCATTTAGGACAACATGCATTTATAAGCCATAATTTGTTGTAATCAAAACATTAAAAAAGTGAATCTTAGTACCTGCATATTTATATTATATGTAGATATTATTTATTAGCCCCACTGATAATAGTGAATTGGTATAAACATAATCAACATGCTTATGATTTTTAATATTTGTGTTAATTTTAATACTATTTATAGAATAAATAAACATAAAAATCAAAGTATTACTTTTAATTACAAAAATTGATTATAGCAAAAAAATAGCGAGAGATATAACCTAAACAAATAAATGTAACAAAAGTGTGAATTATAACATAAATATCAGAATAATTTTTTTCTTTTACTAAAACTTAAGATTTTAGAAAAAAACAATTTTTTAATTAAAAGCTTTAGTACAATAATCTTATAATTGTAAAAATATTATAATTGTGATGATACTATGTGAATAAATATAAATAAAAACCTATTAAATTGTAAAACTACAAAAGATGTATATATTGACTATTTTACTCTAGATATCAATTATAAAATAAATACTAATATAATAAAATAAAATGAATTTTGTTTTAAACAAAAATTAAACATGCATAGATAAACCATGTCAAATTCTTTATTGACCATTTGATTTAGACCGAAATACATTAGCTTTGTTCATTGTCAAAACATGGTTTATTTATGTATGCCCAATCAATGTTATAAGTAAATTATCATTATAGGATAGCGTACACTACAGGCATAGAAGTCTACCATTCCAGCCTCCTTAAAAAAAAAAATTATCGTTTAAATCTAACTTTTGAAGTAAAACTTTCAAAAACACATTCGACCTCCTGAAATATGTCATGCTTACTCTAGCAATCATATTTTGGTAATTTATTAAGTTCTATATACTGTGATCACTACTAAAGTTTGTAACGGAAATCAGTTAAATAACTTGTTTGCTTTCTATTTAAACTATATTTACATTATACATAAGTAATTGTAATATAGTTTTAAAGGTTTTTAGTTTTCAATATTTAAATGCCACATGGAGTGATTTCTTTAAGAGGCCAGGTAACCAATTTCTTATCTGGGTTTTAATTATGGTGACATAAGTAGTTCATATGTATAGTAATGATATATATATTTTTTAAATATATATGATGAAATATATTATAAATTATAATTGGTTAGTAGTAGATATTAATTTGGTATCTTTATTATTAAGATATAACAGGAAAGCTAATACCATATTTTGTTCCCCAAAATACATTTTCGTACATTAGGAGGAAATAAGCCTATTTTTTTAAGTAAAATTAAAGGTACATTATGCTATTTTTAGCAGTAATATTATTAAATGTTAGAATAATACATAATGTATTCCTTAAAATCGAGTATGTGGAACTGGATTTCTTAAAATAAGAGCACTCTCAGCTGACATTATGGGTAGCTTATTTTCACTATGATAATTGACTAAATGACTAACACTTTCGAATATGCGATCTTTTGTTCTTACTGCTCCTTCAGGATCGATTAATAGTAAATGTTTTTTAACATCTCCTTGTAAACCAGTCAAAACATATTGCCCAGGAGATCCCTGTGACTCTCTCACTAAAAAGTCGCCATCCTAAAATTAAAATAATATGTCAACAAAATATAAATATTACTAAATAAATTATAGCTTAATGTCTTCCGCTTACACTACAATATATAATAATTGTACATAATATAACTATTAGATTAAAACTTACATGCTTTAATAAGGTTTCAGCATGTTGTCTCGTAATACTCCCATGAAACCAAATTTCATCTTGAAGTTTGGGAACCGTGACTGGTATTGGCTCATTATCCACAAAAGGCTCTGTTGAAATAATAAAATAATTGTACTAAAAAAAAATCATAAAATTAACCTACAACAATCATAATTTCAACAAATCAAGCTGCAAAATTATTTATTTTCTTAGGTTAAATTTAAATTTCTTGATTTTTTTTAAACATGCTATATAAAATATACAAATGTATAACAAAAACTCAAATATTTTCTTTTTTTGATAAATAGACTAGGTATTATAAAAAAAACTTACGCATATCAAATACGTCTCGTGGTTGAGAGTTTTGGTTTTTATTGCCTACTACAAAATCATTGACATAGTTATGAGCTAGATGTGGTGCTAGAGGTGGAGGTGCTTCACAGTTTAAATCTATTAAGTTATTGGAAACCAATCGCTCTGAAAAATAAAAACAAAATGTTATAACAATTAAAAGTGTGTACAATATTGATAGTTATATACCCCTTGTTCGATGATCATGATTTGAGGGAAGAGGTGGTACTGGAGGAGGTCCAGAATCTGGAGGTGACTTCCCAGGTAAGTCATTATAATATTCACGTTCATCTCGTGTACTTGAACTCATAACAGAAGCTGGCTTAGTCAAAAACTGTTTAAAACGTAAATCAAATGCTTGACCAATAGTAGTGATTACATCTTGAGCCAATTCACCTTCTCCACATTCTAATACATAACATGCTCTCCAGTCTTTTATATCTTTTGCTACAAAAGCAACAAAATCTATTGTGTCCTAAAGATTAATTAGACATGTTTTTTTAAAAATAAAATCCCCATAAAAATTAATAATACAAACAAATAACTTACAGTATCACCTCCCGATGCAAATGATATTCTTGGCATGTCATGAGTTGAAATTACTGCATGTGTATCTCGTAACTTTAATGTCAAGCAAGTACTTGATATAGATAAGGTTACATTAGATCCCGCATGGTCCATTATTGGATGATCACCTATAAGTCTTAACATTTTTTTGTCTACCTAGAATATTAAATTGTGGGTTAGACCAAAGTGAATTAGTACATATAACTGAAAAGTTCTACTACCTTCCTTTTTTTGTCAGCAGTTTTTAGGCCTGCAGCTTCACAAACTTTATTAATACATTCTCTACAATTAAAAAAAACAATAGAATTAATATTATAAATAAAACATCGAAGAATTAAGATAGTTAAAACATATTTATATAATTCCCAATATTTATTCATTAAGAACTATAGTAGCAAATTATTGTAAGCTGATCATAAAATTAAATTTACCATGAAGTTTTTTTAGCCGTTAGAGGTAATTTTCATTGTTTTTTGTATGCTCATTTAACAAAATTAATTTTCTAATTATGCAGAAAGCTCATAAATTTACTTAATACATCATATATATTATACTTATAATTATTTTACAAGAAAATTAAAGTATAAGTAGCATTGAAAAACTTACAAGAATCAGAACCTTTTTTATTTAATATCTTTTGTTATTATACATTGTCATAATGTTCAATGTTTATGTATGGTAATTGGTAGGCAGAATATGCATTAGCATTGTTCTACACACAGACAATAACCAACTCTGTTTTAAAAATAAGGTATAGTTTCATAATTTAGACATAAATCTATAATAACATTAGTGTATTTACAATTTTCTTCTAGGCTGTAATATGCAACAAAAAATTTCCCCCTGGCTACCTTATGTAATTCTTGCTCTCTTTAAGCAAGTTTGTGTACTGGTGTTTGTTTGTTAACAACATTGTTTGTTGTTTTCAACTTTCAATTAGGAAAAATTTATTTAGTATCTATTTTTAAATGTTTGATTTTTAAGAAAAGCAATTATTAATATTTACGTTGCTATACTTTCAACATAAAAATATAGTATTAAACCTACTGTTATAATGAAATAGTTTATTTGTGGCATTTAATCATTAACTTCTACTTAAAAAAAAGAGTATTTTATTAAATAAATATGTTATTAATAAATAATAATGTATTTATAAAAATGATAAATTTTACAATGGATATAAATACCTACTATGCAAAAACTAACCTAATAATAATTGATTGGCCTTCTTAGAATAAATTATAACAATAATTAAAAGAGAAATTCAAAAATAATAACCCAACTCACCCCTGAGGATAACCTCTTAAATAGTGAAATTGGAGTACTAACAAAACAATTTGATTATAAAATATGTAGATAAATATATAAGATAATATATAATAATAGGGGGAAAAATAGTAATTAGTAGTTAGTAATGAGTATAAATAGATAAATCTATTCACATCAAATATTCCATAAGAACTATAAGTTGTTTTTGTTATAGCTCAACCATACATTAATCTTTTTTTGTATTTAATATAAGATTACCAGCTAATAGTATGAATTGGAACTCTATTTAATAGGTTTAAACCTACTTGTGAAAAACATCGGGTTATCTTCTTATTAGAATATTCTAAATTTTAAAACTAGTATTAGTTTGTGATTTAATATCAATATAATTTAAATTCTTATAAAAACCCTAATTAATGAATTATAAGTTAAAGAACTATTGTTTTTTCAAGCACTTAATATGTTATTCATTAAATATTAATTTAACTTACTTAGCGACTAGGAACCTTGTCTCAAAATCTAAACTCTTCATTGATGTTAATACCTCAAGACATCCAATATACTGAAATATTTATTATTTAGTATTAAATCATTTATTTATAATCATGGTGTTTTTTTTTTGTCATAGACAAAATTGTATGATCTTATAATCTATATTGTCAATTAGAGTAGAAAGAGATTGAACTTTAAAATTTAGAAGGGATAAGAAAGTAAAATAATTAAGTCTGTAGCCTGAGTCTGATAGCAGCTGTAAAGTTGGGTAGCTCCTAGGTATATTCGGCAAAGCGGCACAGAGTAGTCCCAAGAGAAATGTTTGTGTCTAAATAGAGATGCTGTGAGGTCTGAAGAATAAAACCAAGGTCAGAACTTTAAACCATTTTGTAACAAATCTCTTCAATATTTTTGATTGGAATGAGATTGCTAGTGAGTATAAAGACCCAAATCACTAAAGGCAATTACATTTTTCAAAGGCGAGTACAGGACATAGAACAAAATTATTTATTTTATTTAAGTGTCAAGAGGTAAAATGATATCTCAATTGCAAAAATATATTGAAATTTAAAGGAAAATCTTACATTCCAAAATAAAAAGGGAGAATTTATTTTAGGTCAGAAATTGTATAGCCTTGTTTTGCTCTTTGATGCTATACAATCTATTAACTTTTCCAAAGAAAAATATAAAACTAATTAACATTATTTGTACTGATAACCCAATAATAATAAATAAACTAATTACTCGAACTTCATAGCAAACACTACTTCTTGTTATAACAGTATCTGGATGTAGCCAACCTCGAGAAGGTTGATTCATAAAACTACCCCATGAATCCGGCATTTTGATTAAAAAAAAATATAGTTTTGAGTTTCTGAAACTATAAAAAGTTTTTAAAAATAAGTATGTTAAACAACATCAATAATACTAAATAAATAAGTAACAAACAACAATTATATGTTAGGTAATAGATACACAATAAAGAGATTATGAAATAGGTACTTTCTGATTTACCTAAATTTTATTGCTCATAGATAAAACTATTTTTTTTTATAGATTTCATTTCCATAATTAAAACTTACATTTAATACACTTTTAAAAACAAATAATACCACAAAACTAGTCGAAAATATTAGTCAACATCTGTAGGTATTTAATGACTAATTCACTAATGTTACTTGTTAGACGTTTGACATAACTTAGTGGAGAGGGTAATTTCATTCAGTGATAAAAAAATAAAAAGTGATAAACCCCATTAACATTTTGATAGATGATAAAAACAGATCTTATTATCATATTATTTTTATAATTTATCTTTGAAGTTTGAATAATAATTCTGTTAAGAGAAATAAGTTTTCTCTACTTATTTAATATTTATGAATTAATCATTTATTGTGTCTTTATTTTTGTTGGAGGTTTTTCGTTTTACAGTAATACTTGGTTTTCACTTTTCTAATCTAATTCCCAATTACCTAAGATTCGATATCGATAGTCTGATGTGTATTAAACTGTTAAATGTGTTAGACTATTAAACTATTATTTTGATTGTTTAACTATTATGTAGTTTTTAGCTGTAGGTACATTTATAGTTAGATAATAGATATCTTCCAAGAAGAAAAGGAATAGAAACAAAAGAAATGCTAAACTGATTATACATTTTTAGTCATGAAATATCTTTCGGAACAGAAATAATAAATAAATATTACTACCTATTTTATAAAAAAAAAATTGGGTAATTGGTAATACGAGAATGTTTCATAAAAATAGTATTTTATCTATTTTCGTGAAATCTTCAATTTTATTTAGAAAAAAATATAATTTCCAATCATTTCCAAAAAGTCATGTCAGTTCAACATTTAACGAATGGATATTAATGTTTTTTAAAACACATCCTCCTTACAATAAGTTTGTGTTAAAGCCAACTACACTAGTAAATAATGATTTAGAGGCAAGAACATTGGATAAAGCTCCAATATCACTAAAATGTAATACAAATAATGAATTACTCAACAAATTCTCATCTACAAGCTCATTATCAACAATTAATGAAATTGACAAAGAACTTGAAAATCGTATTGATGTTATGACAATTGAACAAATAATGCAGTTGATGGATTCTTGTTTGACTTCAAAAAATAAGTTATCCAAAAATTCTAAAGCGTTTAAAAGATGTCTTCAAATAATGAATGAAAATTGGTTTAGAAGGCCTGATTTAAATTGTTATCAAACTGTACAATTGATGTATTATGCTAGTATTTATAAACATAAAGCATATAACACGATTAGTTTTGGTTTGCAGAAAATAATGAATGAATTAAGTTATGTGAAAAAATTTAGTAATGAAGAACTAAGTGTTTTGGCTGTTGCTACTTATAAGACTGGAGTTAAAGTTAATGACAAACTTTTAAGATTATTTGTCTATAGACTAGAAAAAAAACTAGACGAGCTTTTACAAAAACCTATACTTTTTATATCTTTACTTAAACCATTAAAAAAAGCCAAGTACCATGATCCTACACTAATAAAAACGCTAACTACCTCCCTTAAATGTGATGGTAGTAATCTAGTAATAAAAGATTTTACTTCCAGCGTTCATTTACTTTCATACTTAGCTGATTCCAATTGTGGTGATATAAAAAATTTACAAAAACTTATTGACTCAATTGAAAATTCAATGGTAAACTATATTAAATACAAAGTTAATTAAAAAAAACAAGAGTTTAAATTATAAATTGAATTATTTTTTTCAGATTCAAGATAATATGAAAAATTATCGAATAAAGGATTTAACCAATTTTCTATTTTCAGTTAGTTATTTAGGAATAACTCTAAGTAACCATATTGTAGAAATAATAGACAGTTACTTGTATGAAGTTTTTAATACTAAAGATAAATGTATTAAATATTCCAATATGTTAATCAGTGTTTGTTTATCTATGTGGATGCTGAAATGGACATCTTCCAAGTTAATACAATTTGTATTTTCCCAAGTACCTATTTCTGCACTAAGATGTATGAAATTAATAAAGTATCAATAATAATAAAAAATTCATATGCATGATCATATACATTTATTTGTAATGTTACGTTTATATTTTGTAGCGCCAAATATTCATAAACAAAATAATAGGCTTGATCTTTTGTTAACATCGGTTTCCATTGAAAAGCCAGAGCTCCTGCAACATTGTAAATTTATTGAAACAATAGAGAATATGCCAAAACCTTGTAGCCATATAAATGAGCGACCTTTATTACTAAACGTTTTTAAGAACTTACAAGAGTTATCCAAGGATTTAAAGTTTTCAAGTATAGAGTACAACTTTAGCATACCAAATCTAAAAATACTAGGAATTAAAATTATAAATAATAACAAGTAAATATTTTATTACTAATACCAATTATTATTATCTCATATAATTATTTAACCTTATTGTGTTGTTTTGAGGAATAAAATATATGTTGAAGTATTGGACAGTTGTACTTGCCTTGCTAATACAGGAATTCCTAACGGTACAATGAAATTAAAGCTCCGATTAGAATCAAAATTGAACTTCACTGTTATTACTGTAAGACGAAAGGCAACATGTTTTATGATATAGTATTTTTCATAATTTATAATTTATTTAGGTGAATCATATGGATAATGTTCTACAAAATTCAAAATCGTTGAAGATTTATTTGGAATCATTATTATTAAAACAATTTAATATTGTGTAGCTAACTATTTTAATCAGTAAAATGTTGTTACTTATTTTTTTTTTTTTTTTTAGTTTTGATCCAAAGCTAAAAAGGCTTTTATATTATATAATATATTTATAGTTTTTTGATTATAGTTATATTTTACACAAATATTTACATTTTTGTTAATTATGTTAGAAACAATATACCATACATAGAATATCTAATTATTGGTTTTTAATTGAGAGAAAAAATGAAAATGACACATATTTTAATAAAAAGACAGTTAATTAATATAGATAAGGACAAAATGTCTGAGAAATTTTGGTGCTCATCACTTGGATGAATGTCGGACTTGTGACTTTTTGAAGCATCATGTACAAATTTGGTGGACTAGTTCAAGGTATACCATGCAATTTTCCAGTAGAGCGCAATACAAAATTGTGACCCAGCCTAAGTCAAGTACCAATGTGTATAGCTATTTAGCTCCCTATGTTCTATTAATCAAAACAAAACTTTGAAATTTTTATTAATTGTATAGAAAAAAGCCTGTATAGTGGATTGGGACGGGGGAAATGAGACGGCGAGGTCTATATGATTTATTTTAACTGAAAGTTATAAAATCACTTTCAAATAAACACTTTAATGCAAATCTGTGATGGTATAATTACAAATATTGATAAAAGCTTTGTATGTTATGACAATGATGTTTAAAACTGTATTTTTAGTATTAGAGTTTTTCGTCTTCACTACACAATCCACCTCTACATTTCACTATGGTTTTTAGCTCTCCCAATAAGAACGTAAACCAAGTTACGCTACCTAATATTCCTTAAAGTTCATATTGGCTACTAGGTATAGGTAGTAAGTAAATATTATTTGCTCTCGTCTATGCCTACCTCGGTGACCCCTACGGTACCACTATTATTTTTTTTTATTATATAATAAATTCACCATGTAAGTATAACTAAAATTATGAGTTCTTGATATTTTTTTAGCAATATTATAAGTGTTTTTAATTTCTTGGTAAATTATAATTTATATACCAACATAATCTATTTTTCCCTATATATTATGCATTATGCTATGAGGTACTTCTATTGTTTATTAAGAAATGGTCGTCAGAATCGTACATTTGCACGTGGTGAGGCCGATGACTATACGTGTTTTGACGTAGAATCTCCCTTATATTATAATTTATAACATTTTAAAATGGAAAATATTATTTTCATTTTATTATATATATGTATAATATTTGATTTTGAATAATTATTGATTTATAGAATTATCGATAGTGACATAATTCTGGAAAGATGGCGTGAAGAGGTGTTGGCGGCAAAAACTCTTGGAGAGTTTTAAAAGTCAAAAGAAGAAGAACAATATTCAGAAATCCATTACGATTTATGCCTTTTGCCTACCGGCTACCATTAAACGCCGATGTTGTATTATGCATCTTGTCGGCAGTCTGTGGTAAGATGTTAATGCTGAAAAGCACCAACTAAGAATACTATGATACTATCTTAGTTCGTGCTAAAAAGTACGAAAACACGATTTTTTGTTGTCTATAGTATCTACTGACTAGAGATGATAACATTTTATTATTTATCAACATAACCTAAATGAACATTTTTTTATGTTGCTGTCGGTGTCGTTTAACGTTTTATGTTGAATTGATTGCTTGTATTTAAATGTAAGTTATAACTAATAACTTGTAATTTTCAAAATTATCTTTTTATAAATACCTACAAAAGTTATGTATTAAAGTATAAAATCATTAACATTATAGAAAGAAAATAAGACGAGATCCCTCAACTACTATGGATGATTTTGGCGCCGATTTGTTTGATGAGTTTGAAAAGCCGACTGTCAGCTCGGTGACTCCATTAGCAAGCAAAGCAATTAATGGAAATCAACAGGATTCTATAGATAAGTATGTGTTGTAGTACAATAGATCATATTTTTTATATTGAAAAGTCTATATTTTGTTCTTTAATAGTTCTACTAAAAGACCTTTGCAACTTTCTGATGACGAAGAAGACAATTTAAAGAAGCCTAAAAATCCAGACGATCTTTTCTTTTCACAAAAGTAAGCACTGTTTACACATTTGGTGTAAGAAATGTTTTCAGCATAATTTATTGTTGAATTTAATACTAAATGGTTTAAATCTCATATGAAATATTAAATTTCATTCTTAAAAACAATTACTAGGATGTTTTTAAATAATAAAATTAATTGATCTATTCCAAAGTCGAATAGTCAATAGTTTAAATGAATACTGTCACCTTATATGGTCGGCATTCTATCTATAACTTATAGTTGATTAAAAAATTGATTTGTATTTGTTATTTTACTTCAATCTATCTCATTAAATTATAACTGACTGATTTTACATAGATTCTAAAAATTTTATTCTTAGAATAAAAAATAATTTAGGTGTATCATGCTAAATATATTAATGTATTAAACCAAGAACCCTGGTTTCTGAAGTATCCGTGTTATTGAATTAAAATATTTATCCAGTTTAAATAATACAACTATTAAATAATGTATAATAATATATAATGTGACCATCCATAGTCTAATGTCTAAAAGGTAATAGTGAGCGCTAATACACTGCAGTGTACCGTCTTACTCTCTTGGCCACTTATCTTCCATAATTATAGTATTTATTTGTATTACGTTTTTCCAAAGATTGTTTTGTAATTTGTTTGTATTTGTACAATTCAGATTTATTAATTATTATTATATCAGAATATATATAAGTCTAACTTGAAGAACTTACCTAAATCTTAACCTTAACACAAATAGTAATAATAAGTAGTGTAGTTATTTGTTTGTATAGTAATAAAAAAAATATCTGTCCAAACTATTTTAATTAATTAATATTTATTTTGTTTCTTTTAAAGCTTTGAATCATCAGTCCCTAGAATAAAAATTTTTGCTGTAGAAGCTCTAGATGGGGAATCATGCATTCACGAAATAGCAATTCCTCCACATTTTGATTATGTACCATTAGATCGAAAAACCACTAAGACTCCAGCTAAAGTATATGAATTTGAATTGGACCCCTTCCAAAAAGAAGCAATTTCTTGCATTGAAGGAAACCAAACTGTACTTGTATCAGCACATACTTCAGCTGGTAAAACTGTTGTAGCTGAGTAAGTATTCAATAGTTAAATACTTATTAAGTATCTATTAAATACTTATGTTTATTTTGTGCAACCACAGATACAGTATAGCTTTGTCATTGAGAGAATCTAAACGTGTTATTTATACTACTCCTATTAAAGCTCTTAGTAATCAAAAATACAGAGAATTTCATGAAGAGTTTGCAGATGTTGGTTTGATTACTGGCGATGTTACAATTAACCCAACAGCGAGTTGTTTAATTATGACTACTGAAGTAAACACACTCTTAGTTATCTGTTATTACATACATTTTATCTATACAATTTAACAATATAATAACACCAACCAATTTAGATTCTTCGTTGCATGTTATACCGAGGGTCAGAAGTTTTAAAGGAAGTAGGATGGGTAATTTTTGACGAAATCCATTACATGCGTGACAAGGAACGTGGTTATGTTTGGGAAGAAACATTGATTTTATTACCAGACAATGTACGTATGGTTTTTTTGTCAGCTACGATACCAAATGCCAGACAATTTGCCGAATGGGTAGCTCATTTGCATAATCAACCATGCCATGTCGTCTACACAGAGTACAGACCTACTCCTTTGCAACATTACATTTATCCAACTGGGGGAGATGGCTTGCATCTTATTGTCGATGAGCACGTAAGCTAAATATTAAAAGCAGTCAACATTTTGTATCTTAATAGTTAATATTTTATTAATTCTGTTCAGAATAAATTCCGTGAAGACAATTTTGCAATGGCTATGAATGTTTTATCAGCTAATACGCAACCAATAAAAAACTACGGACAACAAAATAGACCAACCGTGAATAATCCAGAAAATGAATCTCACTGTTTTAAATTAGTGAGAACAATTATGGAGCGTAGTTTTGCACCAGTAATTGTTTTCTCGTTTAGTAAAAAAGACTGTGAGTTATATGCAATGCAAATGGCCAAATTAGATTTTACATCAGGTAAATTATTATTTTCGTATCCTATAAAATGTATTTGTATTTTAAAATATTGTAAATATTTATTTTGTAAAATAAATGCTGCTCTCACCAATTTGGCTTAAAATTTAAGTATTATTAAGCCTGTAGACTAGTTTTATATTTAATATATAATTTTTAAGCTAATTTGGGTAGAATGACCATTAGTAATTTACCATTCATAAATTAAAATTTTGATTATTATTAGATGTCGAAAAAGGATTAATTGATAAATTGTTTGAAAATGCAACTAAAGTATTAAGTGAAGATGATCGTAAGTTACCAGCAGTTATAAATATTGTGCCTTTAATAAGACGAGGAATTGGTATTCATCATGGAGGTAAAAAAACATATTTTGTGAATTATTCCAACCGTTGTATTAATATTATTTTTTAACAATAGGTCTTTTACCTATATTAAAAGAAACCATTGAAATCCTGTTTGGTGAAGGATTATTAAAATGTCTTTTTGCTACTGAAACATTTGCTATGGGCTTAAACATGCCTGCTAGAACAGTGTTATTTACGGCTTGTCGCAAGTTTGATGGAAAAGAAAGACGATTTGTATGTGTTTGTTAATCAACTATTAAATTAGGTACTTATTAATTGTATATAATATGTATATTTTAATCAGATAACATCAGGAGAGTACATACAGATGTCTGGTAGAGCAGGAAGACGAGGTTTGGATGATAAAGGAATAGTTATGTTAATAATTGATGAAAAAGTCAGTCCAGACACTGTTAGGAATATTATTCAAGGGAAGCCTGATCCTATAAATTCAGCATTTCACTTAACTTATAATATGGTATTAAATCTAATGCGTGTAGAAGAAATCAACCCTGAGTATATGTTGGAAAGAAGTTTTTTTCAATTTCAGAATCAGGCATCTATACCAGAGCTAACAGAAAGTATGTAATAGTTATCATTTTAGTCTTAGTGGTATATAAGTTCTTGTTTATTTATGAAAAATGGTTTATTGACAATAGAGATATAAAATTCCAAGTTTAAGTGAAATATGTATATATTAACTATTTATAGCTTTTGTCTATTCTAAAATAATTTTTAATTTTGGTAGAAGTGAAAGAGTTATCAGATAAAAAGAAAACTATAGCTATTCAAAATGAATTTGATGTCAGATCATATTACTTAATACGTCAACAACTTGATTTATTAGCAGATCAGTATCATAAGCTTTTTACAAATCCAACACACCTTATACCTTTTTGTAATCCAGGCAGACTTGTTAAGGTAAGTGAATTAATTATTATAATTTACAAATATATATTTAAAAGAAAAAAGAAATAAAATCAATGATCCACATATTATAAATTATGTGGTGATACTAAATAAATTATTATAACTTTTTCCTAGGGAAATTACTCTATTACCTGTTAAATTAAAGTGGTTAAAAATAAAAAATAAGTTATTTAATATTTACTACTTTTTTTTCAAATAAATAGATGTTTAGTTTTTTGCAAAAAACTATAAATAATTCTGTAGTGCTCAGGTAAAAGGTCTTTTATTAAAAATAACTAATTTTGGTAAAATAAAATTTAAACTTTGAATAAAACTTGACAAAATATTTGTATTCAAATAACTTTAACAATAAACATAAAATGTGTATCTAGTTATATAAAATTATTTTACATGAAAAAAATATTTTTAAAAAACAATTTGTCCCTTATTATATTAACCCTAGTTTCATAATTTTTGAACTTAAGACCTTTTACCCGAGCACTACAAAATTATTTATAGTTTCTTGTAATTTATTTATTTAAAAAAAAGTAAATATATAAATATTCAGACTCCTCATATGTGTATTAATGGCAGTTAGCATAAACAATTAAAATAAATTAGAGTTTAACAATACTATAATAATTATAAGCTAAACTATACTTAAATGTAACAACAAACTGCAGAAAACTGTCATTAGTAGCATTGTGTAATTTTGGGTATAAAATATAACTTTTTAAAACAAGGTTGTTTTTCTTTTATATTATTTAAAATTATATTTTATATTATTATGCATATTAGTTACCTAATATTGTAATATGTCTAATAGCTTGTTTATTATAACAATAAAATGAAAATAAAAATATTTTTTTGAGAATTAATTGAATTTTGTTAATTTCAGATTAAAAAGAATGACTTAGAGTTTGATTGGGGTGTAATTTTAAATTATAAAACTGTAACAAAAAGCAAACATGAAGGTGGTGGTATAGCTGAAGCAATTATTAGCGTACTTTTAAATTTAGAAAATTCTATTGAGAAAGACGAAGAAAACCCTATACCTTGCCCACCGGGAAAACAAGGAGAACCTGAAGTTGTTCTCATTAAGCATCATATGATACAAGATTTAAGTTCATTGCGATTAAACAATTTACCAAATGATTTAAGATCCCGTGATTCAAGAATGTCTCTGTACAATAATGTCAAAGTAAATTTTCAAATTTAACCATAGTTTAATTCAAGTTCTTTATAATTTAAAATATCTGACAATTTAAATGGTTAATAACTTATTATTCAGGAAGTACTTCAAAGGTGCCAGACTGATGTGCCTGTGTTAGATCCTCTCAGTGATATGAAAATAAAAGATCCAGAATTTGATAAGATAGTAGAACAGATTGAAAAATTTGAGGGTAGATTGTTTGCACATCCATTACACGATAATGAAAATATTGATGAACTCTATGCCCAATATTCAGAAAAAGACAAAGTAAAACTAATTTAAAACTTTTTATATATTTTAAGGTCTAAAAATGTATATTTATATTAATATTAGATAGACAAAGAGCTCCTGAATGCTAAATCAGAATTAAAGAAGGCAATGTCATTGATGCAAATGGATGATCTCAAATGCCGTAAACGTATCCTAAAGCGTATGGGTTATTGTACTGCTGCTGAAGTAATTGAAACTAAAGGAAGAATAGCATGTGAACTTAGCAGGTGAAATTTTCACTATAAGTATAAAACCAAAATATTATTAATCATTATTGTATGTTTAGTGCTGATGAGTTATTAATGACAGAATTAGTGTTCAATGGTGTATTTAATGAGTTATCAGTACCTCAATCAGTTGCATTACTTAGTTGTTTTGTTTGTGATGAAAAAAGTAATGAAATCCCAGCAAAAACTGCTGAACTTGCTGGGCCTCTAAAAAAAATGCAGGTAAATAAACTCTAAACAAGTATTCATATGAATTGTTTTGGTTAAAATAATGGTTATTTTGTGTAAGTAAACTTAATATATACCGATTTTGTTATTGATTATTTATATTTGTCAGGAACTCGCTAGAAAAATAGCTAAAGTTTGTAAAGAAGCCAAGTTAGAAATCAATGAAGATGCTTATGTAGAAGGTTTCAAACCATTTTTGATGGATGTTTGTTATGAGTGGTGTCGGGGTGCTTCATTTTACCAAATATGTCAAATGACTGATATATTTGAAGGTTTGTAACACAATATTTTATTAAATGTAAAAGAATCTTCATAAAATAAAATAAACTGTTTTCAGGAAGTATAATCAGGGCGATGAGACGATTAGAAGAAATATTGAGACAGCTAATTCAAGCATCAAAAAGTATTGGAAACACTGATCTAGAAATTAAGTTTAGTGAAGCTATTAAAAATGTTAAAAGAGATATTGTATTTGCAGCCAGCCTCTACTTATAAATTAAAACGTATTGTTTTAAAAACAGTATAACTCTAGACCGGACATTTTTATTGGTCAATACATTTATAAGCAACATAATGACTTACTGTTTTACATTAATGACTTAACAACACAATATCTTAGATGTACAACCATTTTTTAAATTTTTAACTTGTCGTTATAAAAATTATAAAGTGTAATACTTTGTAAAACTGTTTTAATTTGTTTTGTTTAAGAAATACAAGGTTATCCTAATTTTATGTTATAGTAAAGTTAAAATTAATTTTTTGTTTTTTATATTTTGTGATCAAAAATTAAATATAATAGCTAAAACATATTTTTTAGCAGTAGTTAAAAAAAAAAAAATTGTAAAATTCAAACAAGTAAATACCAATGTTTAAGTTTTAATCCCCCATTAAAAGCAGAATGAAGTAATGAAAATAATGACTACCAGTCGATAACCAGTTTTGTGTTAATACTTTTGATGTTATTACCTGGATATAAATAACACTACAGTGTACCTCACACTTAGCATTGATTACATTAATCAATATTATAAATTATTATTAATTATATTAATGCCCCTAGTCTATATTTTAATAATCTTAATTTGGATAACCTTGTATTTTTAACTAGACCACTGATGGTTAAATTCTTATTTCTTTGTCGATTTTACTAATTTCAACATTGACACTGACATCCAGAAAATGGTCAAATGGAGTTAAAGCTTGGACAATCCCATTAGGAGTGCCCAAATCAAGATTACTCTTTTTTTTATTTTCACATTCAAACGATCGAGCCAATTTACTAGAGTATTCAATTAGGATTCAGGAATACTTTCGGGTGGGTCATACATTGAAAAAGTCTACACTTTTCCACCTGACACGAAGGCACACCACTACTAAATGCAAATTTTTTTAGGACCTAAGAAATGAAAGAGACATTTAACCTACTATTACGCAGTACCGCATAATGTAGTGTACATATAAAGTACAACCAGTTTAATCTTAACTTAAGTACAAAATTGTTTTATTCCAATATGAAATATTATGTGAATGATAAGGCAAATGCAGCATATTAGTAACAATGAGACAACAATGCTTGGATAGAGGGCGTTACAAGCTATATAATATTATATATGTATGTAAATAATTAATAATTAAATTTTCAACTGTAAGTATTTTACTACTATTTTTGCTTTAAGCCTATAATGGATTGAATAAAATATATTTTACCTAGTCAAATCGTTTCAATTAAAAAAATGGACGTAAAAAGTTTACTTAATCTGTTCAATACTAAGCAAAAAAGTTGTTTCACAGTATTCGCATACTGAATTAAATACGCATTAGTGTTTATTATAAAGTTGTACCTTGCTTCACCTATACAAACGTGCAAGACGTGGTTTTTTTACCATAACTTATAACTTTTCACTTTTAAGCGATTTTAAGTTGGTTATAATTTATTTACTACCTAATAATCAATTTATTTACCCACGTAAAAGTGTGTTCCAGTGAAAGGATTAATTGGGTCAGGACGGTCACTGATTTGGAGGAAGTACTTACTGAATACACTTGAAAGCGATCAAATCACTGTTCGAATTGTGTAAAATGAAGTTTGGAAGGCAATTAAATATTTAAAATATGCGTTCCAAATGTATAGGTGTTAATCACAGCCCTTGGAGTTGGAAGCCTCACCCCCATGCCCCCTTATCCGTTCTCGTTTGTTCGAGATGACTGCTACTTTCTACTTTCCAAATATATAATGGAACCTAATTTTAATTTTTAAGCTTAATTTTTGTTGTTAAATATGTTAAGTTTTGTTTATAGTTTATAAGTTGCTGTTGAGTTGTGTGTTTAATGTTTTCTTCATTTGTGTACAAATATGCATGTATATATATGTAAAAAGGGCCCAGCCCGTATACAATAAATAATAATAATAAATAAATAAATATATATATATATATATTCATCATCTCACAGGCCACAGCGAATGTTTCAATTTTGATTTATGAATCACCAAAAAAGCATGTTGCAATAGACTAGTCCCGAGTCAAAATAAATAGGTATAATTCAGATTTTAAAATGAAAATTACAACGGGAGTTTTTTATTTTGAATGTTCAATTCCCTAACTAGGTACTCAGTATAGTGGTAGAGTGGTCGTTATCTGCCTGAGTAGGGTTAGAAGGTGTGGATTAAGATTGACGACAGAACTGTTTGGCCGCAGTTATTTGTTTTCCTTTTTTTTTTTTTGGTAACCTCCCTAAAAGAAATTCATTATGCAAGCGTTGGCCCGACGCCCAGTCAACCTGAAGTCTGAACAAAACGAAACGAGGCAGGTATTTTTAAAGGAGTATCTGGAAGGCAATGATCCGAAGCAAAATCACGAACCGTTTATAATATTAAAATATAATAATAATAATGTAGGCTATGGCGACGTTAGCATTTATGTGGACCCGGAAGCAGTGTGATTGTATATCTACACACTATTTAAAATGATGTCGAAGGACTGCGATCAACGCAAACACCACGGCGCGGCGTTATTAAATAGCTCTTTCCGCACAAAAGATGATGGAAAAACATTTACGAAGGGTTAAAGTATGGTTGTCGCGTTTTAATCACGTTTTTTTCATTACGTATTATTATTTTCCTCCATAATAGCTGTCACCCCGAACCGCATAGTGATCATAATATCATATACATAAATATTACATAAGAATTCCTATACAGAGTTCAATTTGTCGTCACAGTCGTGTTGGAGGGCGGTCGGCGAGGTAGAAGAGAGAACACGAGCGGAGTGTAGTTTCATCTCGACACTCGGCGGACAGGTTGGATGAGGATACTGGGTGTCCGCTTTCCCGGAGGCAATAGAGGAGGCGGCGGGCTCCCATCTGTCTGCAGAATCAATATAATAAAATGAAACTCTCGGCAATCCCCGAGGGCGGGCGCAGGCGTACGGCGTCAGCGTATTACGCCGGTGCCGCGGCACGCCGGGTTCCCATATAATATTATACTTTTACTACGCGTACACTACACACACACACGCGCGCCCGCGCACTCACCAAATCTCGTACGGCGAGTTACGCGATGGACGAACGCTCCTCCGCCACCGCCGCCGCCGCTGACGACGACGACGTGTCGCTTACGGACGAGTGTAACGACCGCCGGTGTAACCGTCGTAACCGCCGACACCGTTAAGTGCCACTGGAATAGCGCGAAAATAATTTTAGCAAACGTAACGTTTTTGTGTGTATGTGCGCGTTCTCAGTTCTCACCGTACGGGATTAACCGCATGACTTGTCCCTGTTGACCGACGCACAAATCCATTCCATCATGTTCGGTGATTCGCGTTACCCCGTCGCAGCCACCACGTTGGTTTTTCTGGCGGCCGTCGCTTTGGCACCGTTGTTTTTGCACGTCGTCCGAGCCCAGGCCGAGGATATACCACACAACGAGTGAGTTAAAGCCTACATACTTAAACATTATCGTTGTGTAATTGAAATATAACCCATATCTGACGAAACCATAAAACGCAAATAATTACTGACAACTTAAAGGCGAACGGAAAATATTGCAGTATCAAATCTAGTACAATATAGTTCCTATGTGTATTTATAAAACTAAGTGTGAAACAAAGACAAAATCCTCCCTTAGACGAGGAAACGTTGTAGATAGATTCTGTCGTGTCTCGAGTTTAAATTTTAGCAGTCGTTTAATTATATAAAGATTAAACTAGTTTCAAGAATTAGTAGGTACCTATGGAGGAAACGCTTCGATACGAATCTGTTATGACTTACGAGTTATCCATAGGTAGCGAAAGTATAGTAGGGGTATCTTTCTCAGGATTTTGATTGACGTCATAAGGGGGTATTATATCTATCGATTATCTTTTGAAATTTCAAATTGTTGACTACCTAAATTATAGATAAATCTGTCAAAATTGTTTGGAAAAATGTGGGTTAACTTTTTCGAGATTTTCTTAGCTATAAAAGGGAATAGCTGGTTATATTTGTTAACATTCCCCACTTATAGGTACAACGGGATGACTTCAAAAATGTGGAGTGACTTCGAACTAATCAGTTTTACCAACAAAAATTGATTATAAAAATATGCGCAAAAAAATATATTATGGAAAACTCGTCGTATTCAAAATTTCTCATGGTTGCTAAAAAAGAAAATACATTTAAGTACAGGAAAAAATACAATTAACATATTTAATAACATTTAATTATCGAAAAAACATTAACAGCATTTTAAAATATTGTTTAACTTATTAGTTATCCAACATAGGTATTAGTAATACCTTATAACTTATATGGCTAATAGCTGATATCTAATTAAATAAATGAAATTTGATATTTTTTTCAATATTAAAACCCAATTTTTTTACATAAAAAAAGCAAAAAATCTGTTTCCTACATGACCTAGTAAAGTTGCCAAAAACTCGTACATCTTTAAGGAATTGATATCTACGGGTAAATTTTAAGTGACACTTTTTATTACATTTAGTTTTATACAAATAGTAATTTTATCACTTGTATATATTAATCTATTATACTATACACAAGTCCAAACTCTTATCTACTTAAATATCAAGACATCGAGCCGTATCACGACCACGCCCCACGTTCTTGTAAATCTATTGAGGTGAGTGTTTCCCTGTAAACATAGGTTAAATAAACTGTAAATAGGCAATGTTAAGTAACTATACGCGACAGTATTTTACACGCAATTCTGGATTTCACTGTTTTGGTTGGGTTGGTGTAGGTGTGAAGCACGTGACTCGTGAGGTGGGGCAGTAGCGTATCTAGGATATTTTCATCTTTATGCAGATTTAACAGCCTTGCCTGTTCAATATAAACATATATTCATATTATTATATACATGTTGCACGTAAACAAAATTTTGGATTCTCAACTACAAAACAAAGTCTAATTTTCTTGAGGACAGTGAAAGAATATTGAGTACTTCATCAGGTGTGACTGTTATATTTTTGAGTACTGATAGGGCCCTGAGGGGGGGGGTACAACCCCCATATCCGTAAATACGCCACTGAGGTGAGGACATGGCATGATTGCCGCATGGGTGGTCACCCATCCGGGATCAAGCAGTGACTGCTGAGTGGTCCACTGCGCCACACCTTACCCGACCGACAAGCCACAATGTCTTGTCGCATAGTGTTTCATTTATCATCACCTTCTTGTCAATTGTACTTAACAAACCCACTTGGCATCTGACCTAACTACTATTAATGAAAAATGAATTCAATTGTATAGTGTACTTAAGCAATTCCGCATATTGAACATTATAAAGTAAATAATGCATACTATTAACTGTATTACAAGTTAGAAGATAGAGTACTATTTAATTTTGAAAGTAAAATGAACCCCGTAAGTGGAAAAGCAAAACTTATTGAAATTTATTTTTATAATAATGTGAAATACATATAAACACTATTAACAAATGAGAATATATTTGTAAAACACGTGACATTTTTCGACTAATTAAAAAGAAGTATGCCTACGATATTTTTGAGAAGCACGATTCAGCCATATTACAGAGTGTGGGAAATTAGCATTTGTATGTACCTATTGTTCCAATTGTATGCAGCCATACACAATTAAGGTTATTCTTACCTCCATTCTACCATTTGTGTCTTGGCCAAACGCACATCTTTCCACATCACCTTGAAATAAAACTCTTTGGCAGTAAAGAATGATTTTACTCAGACAAACTGAATTTCATCATTCAAGAATAAAATACTCATTAGTCATTAAGCTTTAAAAAAAAACGTTTTTAAGTTACTTAAAACGTTAGAGTAAAGAGAAATATATATTTAACAATGCTATAAAAGGGAAAGATTTCGTCTTTTTCCACTTCAACTTTTGACTCCCTTTCGGCTTTCTTCCAATCACTTTCTACACAATTCGAATATCTGTATATTACATAATACAAATTACGAAGTATTGATTAAAAAAAATCCGTAAACTGTGTCAAAAAAAAAAACTACTGAGTATTAAGATAATATTTTTTTATCTGTTTATTGTAATTTCTTAAAATATGTTTCTCGACACTATAAACGTTGAATTTTTATTTTCCTAGGCTATTATGATGATGCTAATTTTTTTCCTTTATTGGTAATACAAACAATGATCAAATAATATGTTTGTGAGCACTTGAGATAATCGTATAATCAATATAATATAATAAGTAATAATTAGTAGTTATATAAATTAAAAACACATTACATGCCTTGTGAATACTTAAAATGTATTTTAGGAACGGTATTCAAAGAAGGGCTAAAGTTGGAAATGTCTCAGGGAAGGCAGACTTGAGATGAGCTCAATACTGCATAAAATGATCAAAAATAGTTTTTAATGTTTAAGTTAAACACATTTTTTTAATGGTTAAGATTAAGGGGTGACTTTAAAAGATCAGTTGGCAACTAACATTTTTAACATGCTTATTAAAAGCAGAATAATATAATAAATAAAAATAATGATTGGTCTATAACTAAATTTTATTATTCCAGTCTTGAGTTATTCACATTTAAAATATGGACTATGGTTGAGGTAGATTATAATGTTGTTTATATCTACACCTGTCCTAAATTTAAAATGGTAAAGACTCCAAAATTATTTATTAAAAACTGGTTATCGACCAGTCTGTATTTTAATTACACTATACTGCGTTTAATAATTTATTCAAATATATATATGTGGCTATTTCACTTAATATAACAATTACACTTTTCTCTTTATTTTTTTTTTTGTGGGTATTAGGAAATACATTTTAGTAGATAGATTGTGTATTTTAGCTTGATAAACATTTTAATAATAAATAATAATACATTGGGAACTAAGTCGACTACCACAACAAAAATGGTAGTAACTCGATTTTTTTTTTTAGCTTTGATGCGGAGCTAAAAAGTTATTTTTTAAAACTAATACTAATATACTGATACTATATACTGATATACTGATACTATACTATGTACTATACTAAACTGCTACTACACGTTTTCTTTAGTGCCTCCAAAAAATAATTGAACCAAGAAGTTCTGAAGAACACGATTGCAATAGTGCCGTTTTCGCTGGTAATAAAAAAAATGCGAGATATCAGTTTCATAAAAAAAAAAAATTTTAAATCTAGTTGCTACCATTTATGTTTGCGTATTTCATTAAAACAACGTGTGTATGGTGTAGTATTGTACATAGTTATGATGATTAAATAGAAAATGCTTTGAATAGACTAGATGTGTGGTTAGAAGGTCAATACATTTGAGGGGGGGTTGCCGGGTGGGTGAAGACGCGGGTGTGGGCAAAATCTAAAGCTGGATACAGGCTTATAGTCAGTGTAGTGTGCGCCATTAATTTTATCTTGAATTTGATCCCCGGCGGTTTTCCAAAAGGGCATTTATTTGTGTACCACCACCGTCGCTCCCGTATAATGAACGAAATCGGTAAAATATTACCCTGTAACCGCTCGGGGGCAACAGATGCCATTACGAAACCCGTAATAAAATTTTATCTTTTACGTCGGGAGGGTATTAGTGATACTAGTAATAGTTGTAGTGGTAGCAATAGAAGTGGCGGTAGTGCGGTATAGTTGTATCACCCTTTATTATAACTATATATTGTATTGTTACCACTAAATAGTGACAATGCTGCCGTTCGACGTACACATAAACTGTCATCGTGTACTGCTGTATTATTAACGGTACAAGAATTTTTTTTTTCATTTTACTTCTACATGAAAATTATTTCTAATAAAGGATAAAATACAATTATCGTACATAGATTTTTTTTTAATTTAAAAATTTGCGACCATTCCCCAAGGAAATTGATTACTGAGTGGTTTTTTTATTTTCGGCTTCAAATTTGAACTAAAGGGAGACACTTGAGGTGTGCTACTGACGGTTACCTGAATTTGAGAAGAATTGTTTTACTAAGAAAAATCTAAATAGAAGGGCTTCGGAGTCTTAACCTCCTGAAATAATTAGTGCTAAATATGTTTGCTACCAAATATTTGAACTCCGTTTGACTTGATCCCTAATCCAAGTTTCACTCATAAATTTAATAAAAATTGATAAAAGTTAATATTATAAATGCAAATATACACATTTTTTATGCATCTCAACTTATATTGAATTAATAAATGAGCTAATAAAATATTAGTTTAAAAATGATTAGTTTTTATATCTCTAAACTCTGAGCTTATGATAACATATAAACGTTAATCTGTTTTTTTCTTACTTTATGGTTAATATGTTGAAAATTATATGCTATTATTACTTAATGCTAACAGGGGTTGAGAGTTTAAGAAGCACTTTCTTTACAATTTTTTTCATGTCATCTCTCTTCTAAAATTGTAACCGAATGTTGAAGTCACACAATTAGTAAGGTTTAATTAGGTTTTCTGCTTTACAGGCCTTCAGACTTTTTGCAACTTTTAGTCCACTTTTTTGTCTACCCTTTATAAATCTTATTTTACTTTATATTATTACCGCTAATGCGATTATGTCGAGGCGCTATCCAGATACATCCCTAACAACTAACAAGTATATTTCAAAGGAACACTCATTTTAACATGTGGTAAATTTATTTTAAACACCTAAAATTTAAGGATCATATTATTTTGTTTGACTTCTTGTACAATATTCCTAGATCTACATTTTCTTTCTTTTATATTCCCAGTAACTTCATTTCAGACGGGTCCATATATTTTTTTCTCAACATTTTCTCCAAAATAAACAACTTCTCCTCATATCTACTTGAGTGGTGGACTACGTTTCATAAGCATTTCTTTCTTTCAGAGGCAGCTTCAGAGACTTGGTTAGGAGGGGGGAGCTAACCAGTAGAGTTGCTAATACTTGTATTAATGTTCAAATGGTTAGAAACATAATACCTTCATCACAGTGCATGTATTACAATATATAATTTTTTTTAAATACGGGCGGGGGGGGCGGCCCCTAGTCCCCCCCTGGACCGCCTCTGCTTTCTATCTAATTTCTTTATGATGTACTATGTAAAAAAAATTAAAAAAGGATTATGGTATAATTTAACAAAAAATTATCTAACGGTAGAAACATTTGGCAGGATATTTGTTAGGTACCTATTATTCTTCCTAACATTGTCAGTATTTAGAAAAATCACTTAAACTATTTCTATTTTCTCTACGCCTATATTGTAATTATAATTCACAACTAATTTAAAAAATGTATAGTATTAATTATTATAAAGCAGTTTAAGGAAAAGCATGCTGTACCTATATTATTTCCAAGGACTGTCCAAGTAAATCAATAAACAACAAACTTCTTTCGTAATCCCTCGGAATTTTTAATTAAAATCACCAAATTAACATTAAATTAGAGACGTCACGCCACGTGATCGTAAATTGTATAACGTATAACGCTATTTTATACCATGTTCTCTATATGATATTACCATGAGTTGTATTGACTCAACTCTTATAACTACTTCCGTATGTGCATTTAAATTTAATGAATAAATAAAAATAAAATATTGTTTACTTTGGTATCTTATAATTAAAAGTTGTAAAACTTATTTTGAATAAATCTTATGTTTTGAGTGTCCAACATTTTAGATTCCAGTAGGTAGTTAAGATGTAAAATACAATTTTAATTTATACTTTATATCAGGGGCGGATAGGCCCACCGGGACACCGAGATTTTCCCGGTGGGCCGCTACTTATATTGACGAAGATGGGCCGATGAAAAATATTGTTATTGACGATATTGTACAATGTACATACATACAAATAAAATAGTTAATAAATACAATAATACTAAAATCTATATTTAAATCTACAATTATAAATAATTGTCAATTAAGTGATCTGTTGGAATATTTTTTCGAAAAAAAAATTTGATAATTCGATTTCAAAGTGCGCCACTGGTATAGTGGTATAGTAAAATAATATAATAATACCATTATATAGTGATATAGTAAAATCATAATTTATATTTTTTCTTAACAAAAAAAAAAGAGGTTTTGTTGGATCTTGGATATGATCTTGCGGGCCTTTAGATTTTATTTTTCCCGGGCTGGTCAGATCATGCCTATCTGCCCCTGCGTAATATGTACGTTTGGTAAGTCCATTGATATATTATACAAATTACGTACATATAAAATTTAGTTAAACTTATTATTTGGAAATAATTATAAGTTAAGAGAAAGTTATACTCCTTTTTTTTTTATGGATTCAGTATAAACAATTTTTGGCTAAATCTTATTTTAATGATCCAACTATTGTACATACTTTTACTATTTTAATCCAAAATTAGGACTCGTTGTACATGGATACATTATTGATTATTCTGTAATAGCGCCGACGTTTTCCATTAATTGTTTTCTAACCTAAACATACCTATGAAGAATACGTTTTATCCTGTCTAGATTGTTGATTTTAACGAAATCTGATGGCATTATTAAGTGAAGGCGTATTCGCTTTTCAATATAATCTGTATTTAGCTTTTACTAATTGATGCTGAAAACAATTTTTTTGCATTTTTAAAATAGTTGAACTTTTTTTAAGTCTTTTTTATCTTAACCTATATATTATGAAGTGAATGTGATGCGTAGTTCGAAGAACTCCAATTAAATTTAAAAAAAAAATACTACTTTTGTTTTGTTAGGTATATGAGTTAGACAGTAGGTTTACACTGTGCAAAGTTATAATAACATTAACACAATTATTTATATAATATATTTATATTTATGTACACACAAAGAGAGAGAGAGAGAGAGTTGTGTAATTTATTTTTACATTAAAAATAAGATTGGGAGGTAATACTGATCGAAAACAAACTTAACGATATAAAATTGATGGCGGGGAAAGGGTGGACGGTTGCGACTGTCCGGTGCAGGTCGCTTACACCCTGCACTCACCTTTTGTGAAAAACTAAACTTTTCCCCTACTTTGGTCGTTGCCACCGAGGGAGGTCATTGCCGACCAAAATCCGGGGGCCTGTAAACCGATCGATATGGCAGCGGGAGACACTAGCGCCTTCGGCCGTGCGACGGCCGGTCCGAGTCGACTCCCCCTTCCGAAACGGGATGTATTTGCACGCATGTATACCGATATAGTAATGAGAAAGAGTGAACGTTCCAGAGATTACGCTAAGGGGTCGCGACGACGGGGGAATAGAAGACAGTGGGAAAGAAAAAAGAGATTACTTCGTACAGATGAGTGCTACTTATCCCCTGGGTTATATCTTTATTCTTTATATATAAACACACATATACATACATATATATATATATATGCGTTCATCACCGCATACCCCTCCCTCTAGACGTTAAACCTCCCTTCTGACCTCACCCGTGCTTCTGGCGTATCGTCAGGATGATTAATGCCTCTTCCTATACATTATAGTCTATCAGCGGCGGCACGGCGGCTACCGAACTATCTGCCTGTATATAATATATAATATACAACCACGTTTTGTTTTTACTGATGATACTGCTACATGCCCAAGCTGTCCGTATAATTGAACAAAGAGAACGATTATTTCAACCAAAGAAAAATAAATAATCGTTTTAGTTTTTATTTTCTGCGTGTTAAAGCGGCAGAAACTTTAAAAAAAGGCCTCGCATACAGGCCACATAGGGGCTTAGTTTAAATACACACAGATGAACTTCACTGTATAGTGTTTTACGACAGCGCGCGTACTATTGACGCCGGACGGTGTGTAATGAAACAATTAAAACACACTTGACTCGCGAGCGCCATTGTAATAATCACGACCGTTATGAAGATTCAGTAATGAAGTGCAAAGAAAATATAAGAATTTATTTTTTAGTGTATGATGTTGTATATAGTAAGAGCATTTCTTTTTTTTTTTAGCTTAATTTTTTTCTAAAACATTATAGACTTTTGAAGTTTTTTGTGTCGGCTATTAACTGACGGTTATATTCAATTGTTAAAAATATTTCAGTATAATAATAATATGTCACGGGTCACCATACAGATAATTCGGGATTCTGTTTATACCTAGTCTTACAAAAAATATAAGGTCAAGGGAGGGATCTATCCCCCCCCCCCCGTAAATACGCCACTGACCACACGGTTCGGTAAATTTCCATTACTTTGTGGTACTCTTGTCATTTTATGAGACTGGATATACTACTTTTCTTATGAGTTGTCATTGCTTATTGTAGTCGGGGGATCCCATTTACATAAGTCACCCACGAAGTGCGTATGACGTATAATATGGATTCGTGTAAATGATCACAAGCATGGGTAGTTTACCGTGAATAATAACAGTCATATGAATAGCCAACAATATTATAAACTATGCTAAAAAACGTTTGTATATGCTATTTTTTAACACTTGTGTGTTTTTATTTATAGAGTGAAAAATTGGGCATTGAAATTCGGTGTCGACCTGTGGGAGTTTGGCAGACAAATAACAAACATGCACGAAATACAAAAAGTGAGTGTGCCAAATGTCCAAAGATACCACGGATATTTTATTTAAATATATATATGTATATGTATATATTCGTAGCATATTATGTAATAATTGTTCTGAATGCAATATACATAATATTAGAACTGATGATAATATAATGCAGCAACTACAACAACGAACGTCACATACTCAACCACCCAAACAACATTCAAAGTGCACTAAAAGAGAACAACGTGAAAACATTAAAAAATATATTAAATCAATAAACCTATGCAATAAACTGTAAAGTACAATATTGTATTACAAAAATGTAAATGTAAACTACAGGCTAATGACCTAGCAGTCTAAGCCTTATGTCAATTAAAAAAAAAAAATTGTCTGATTCTGGAAAACTTTTTTTTTACATATTGAGCAAAATATGATTTTTGCTCGGAACTTTATCCGGACCCTTATTCAGTAGTTCTTTATATATAATTTGATGGCTTGTGAATTGTGATTGGTCAATTAAATTCCAATGAACCATTAAAGTATTAAATTTATTAACTTTCGAATTACACGTTGGTAATTCATAAATAATTTATCTCCATTCATTTAAAAATAATTAGAAATTATTACTTTTACAGAATAATCCAAAAAAATTATAAAAACAATATTTTAACTTAGTTATCATAAAAGAATTTGAGGCTTCTAATTTTAACGGCTTATAACTTTTATGAAATGTATTTACATTTTCTTAACAATGGTATGTTTCTATAGGCATGATAATAAAGTGTGTGTGGATTTAAATTTTATAATTTGACTAAGAAGTTCTGGTTCTATTAGATATGTTGAAATGTGCTGATTAATTTGTAGATAAAAGAAGAATCAGGATCTGGCTTTTAGCCAATGCCACATCTCGGACTTAAATTGTACAATCCTTGTTAACAATAATATTGTATAAAGAGATACATTTAGGGATATAATTATAAATATCATTATTATTAATATAATTAAATGATGTTTTATAGAAATATCGGGAAAGAGAAGCAAAAGTACGAAGAAAAGATGGACTTTTACTCATTCGGGACTTGGCGGCCGAAGTAAAGAACTTGATGGACATTAAAACCAACTCTGTTTTAGTAAGTTATTTTGTATATATTATATGTTTTAAACCCCTTAACAATTCTTAGTAACCATATAATTTGTATTTTTTTGTATTCTTGTTTCATTAACTAAAAATGGCGTATTTAATGTCATTGTCGTCAATGCTTTAATTGTATAATATTTCAAGGAATTATGTGTGCTTCCTAATGTGTGGGCTATTTCAACAAACATTAATTAACCCTTTAGTGTAATGGTGGGTCGGAACATGCAATTAAGACAAGGAAACCTTCTGCATGGGCGTGTTAGCCAAGGGTCATAAAAATAATCTTTCCTGTACCATCTTTCTCTCTCGCATACAAACTGAAGAACACCATGTGTATATTTTTGATACCGGGTATTTTGGCACCGAAAAAGCAGGACTGAGTAAGGAAGACACTGTCACACACACAGTGCACAACTCCGTGTTGTCGGGAATTTAATTAACAGGATTCGTGACTGAAAATGAGAACCGTGCTCGCCGTTTTAACACCCGTAATAACAAAACCCTCTTCCTGCCACCACCCCAACCGTTTGACAGATGTTATTATAGAGCATTTCACACAGACCTAAAATCTCTCGTTTCTTTACCATTTAATTTGCATAAGTCGTTTTACCGCCTCCCCATTTCGAAAACTCTTATGATTTGTACAATAAACATATTATTACTATACGCTTGCATTTTGCATTAATTATACCTCGACGACACAGACCCAAATAAGTAATAATAATTATCATAATAAGAACCGCAATTATACCGTTGTCGCAGAGTTCCCGCCTATTCTATGGCAATGCAAACGTCCCACCCATAGGACATAACTGTAGAATTTTGCATTTGCTTCCAATAATTCATCTTGCAATAAATTCACCATCATTAACAAGTTATGATAGTCGGAGCATATATAGTGCCGTATCCAAAAGTTGAAAAATATATTGATGTTTCTATAATTTGAAACAATGTTGTGCAATCAAATATATTGAAATAACGAATTATATCAGTGTACTTTACAAAGTACAATGTTTAGTTTATAAATAACAGTAGTATTAGTGCATTAGAAACCATGTATCGAATTAAACTTTTCATTTATATTGTAATTCCACTGTCGTTAGCGCTGAAGATGACAACATTGTTGGCGAAATACGAACCTATACGCGGAGAGTGTATTGTTTTATGGTTAAGGGTGTTTTAAATATTATTTTATTATATTATATAACCATAAGTCGCTCAAGTTTTTCCTAGATTAACATGGTGTCCGGGCCTTTCGAGTATAAGAGCGAGTTAAATAAACTCATGCAAACAAAGACAAAGATACGGTTAATTGGGGCAAATATGTATTTTCTTAAGAAAACTATAACTATAAGTTATATATAGATTTATATATTATATAGAATATATTTTGACATGCATAATGCTAGTTTTGTAGGATTGGTAGAAGGTTGGTGAGGGCGTTATTCTACTCTATACGACATGTCATTTATATAATTACTAGTCACTATGTCTTTGTGGACTTTGGAGTTTAGATCACCGCGTTTATGCTTACGTACGTGCAGACTGGTAAATGTATTTCAGACTAGAGGATTAGTAATAAAAAAAAAGGCACCAAGCCTAAGAAGAACTATATATTTAATTTTCCAGTTCACATATCTCATTTTCCTCAAATAATATTTTCAAATAACATGGCATAATTTGTTTCTAATAAAAAAAATTGTTTTTCAATAATTAATGGTGTAAAGCTTATTTTAAGATAGGTCTATTCTCGTGCCGCACTCTGTATATATAAAATAATAAATATATGAATAATAATATTATAAATATAGTCTTAAATGCTACACAAAGAGAAATAACCATGAAATCTGTACCACAACAAACATGATATATGCATTACCAATTACCATATACCCACAGGTCAATGAATGAATAGAGTTTTGTGTGTTTATTGCAGAACCACAAAACCTTTACCGCTGCATTAAGTTAAAAGAATTATTCGCTACCGAGTTTCGTTCGTTGTTTTAAAGGGGTTTCTGATTTATTTCTGTCTCGAAAGTTTTGCCTCTATTTAGAAACTTTTTTCATTCTTAACCTCAACTCGGTCTCGCCGTCGAGACAATATTTCTACACGCTTAAATGATATTTATACCACAAGAACTTGAGTTGGAAATTAATAAAAAAGAATCTAGTGTCTAGAAATTCTAGTCGTAACATTTTTCGCCGCCATTAGTTGCCAAAAAGACGCAATGCTTTAAACTTATACAAAATATTTTTCCGTATTGTTTATTGTGACGGTTTATGAATGTCGTAAATATATTTTTTCAGAGATTAATGGAAGCAAGTGAACAATCCGCATTGTCCCAACAAGACGCATCGATTAAAAGCGATCGATACGTGAATGATGAATTTGGAGACTACAGAAGTCTCGGATCTGTAGACCGATACGATCAGTGTGCGTTTAATACTACCGCTAACTGCGTACTATTGCAAAGCTCCTATTTAGATCAGAGTAAGTTTTTTGAAATTTTATTAAAGATTAATAATATAAGGCTTTACATCGGGGCGATGTGGCGCAGTGGACACCTCAGCTGCCGCGTGGCACTTGAGGTTAAGCTGTGTCCATTGCTGCTTGATGCCGGATGGGTGACCATCCGGGATTTTTAGCAGCGACCCATACCATTAACCCCGGTATGCATGGCAGAAATGCATTGCAATCAGACAACCGAAATGGCATCAGTTAGCTATAGCTATAGCCACTTTGGTTTCTTAGCATAGATATCCAATTTTTCATTATCCATAATTTTCTGACTTTTGTTACTTGTTTGATAGCAACATGTAACCGTTACAATTGGAGCACAACTAAAGAATAACACCATTTCGCTTAAACAATTTACTATCGTTTACGCTACGAACAAATTTGTTGGTCGAGTTATTTGCTCTGGAACTTTTTAAAACAAATAGCCTATTTGTTTTAAAATAAGGTCAAATTAAGTTTTTTTATCATTAGGTACTTATAAGTTATATAATTTAAAATTAAAAAAATTGGATGTATAATCGTTGGATTCTTTATTAATTAATATTTATGTTGACAAATTCAAATTTTCTTATAAAAATTACTGATTAAGTGAAATTGTTTAATAAAATCAAAAACATTTGTTTGACAAAGGTATACAATTATTTCATTTATTTTTTTATAAGAAACTTTGAATCTTAACTTATATTACATGTTATTAATTCTCAAGCAATAACTAATACAACAAACAAATGCGTACTAAATGTTATAGAATAATTATTTATAATAATGCTATAGTTGTAATTCTTATACAAATATATAAATATATAAATAATTGACCGTGTTGTGAGAGTCTTTTGGTTCATATAGAGTTGTTTGCTTAACCTCCTCAAATTTCGATTGACGATATCACGAAAAAAACTTATTCACGCGTACATGGTATCTCAGCTTCTTACAAAGTTTTACCACTTGACTTTTTATTCATTAAAACTATTAATCAGGTGAATGAAACCAATTTAACCATATTTTGCGAAAATTGTCACTACATGGTACCAAAAAATGAAAATATTTCTAAAATGTTTTTTAACAAAATATATTATAATAGTCAATTGTCGATAACTTAATAATTATAAGGCAACAATAACTGTATTAACTTTAGTAGACAGTGTAGTAAATATTTTCCTTTGAAATATCTGTACTATTAAAAGAGTAATTTGTAGTAGGTTAAGTTGCTTTATAAGATAAAATATATTTAGGAATTTTATTTTATTTTTTCAGCCACGGTCGATGAAACCGTACTGCGAGAGATGGACTGGACCAGCAATCTCGATCCAATATTTGTCAGCAATTATGAAATGGACCCCGTGCTATCATGGCAATATTTCGGAAGTACAAAAGGGACCCTGAGACGGTTCCCAAGTAAGTTGCCGTTTTGGCCTAGCCCGGCGTTTTAAGTAGGCAATTTCGCTACATTCATGTCGTGAGTTCAAATCTAATAGACCGCAATGCAATAAGCCGGGACCAGGCGTTGCCAAGTGTAGACTTTTTTTTCTATTTTTGTATAAAAGCAATAATAATATTATATCAACCCTTCTTCATAACATTTTCATAAACGATTTGTTTGCGTGACATGTCCAATTCCGGGATCCCCAGCTTACATTTGTTTTATCATTTTAAATATATAAATTTTCTAATTCTTTGAATTTTAAAATACACATAGCAAAAAACATTATCCATGCAGCAGTAAAATTTGTTTACATTGTAGTTTAAAGAAAAAACAAATATGAGTTAAACGAATGTTTCAATAATATTTTGTAAATATTATTTTGAAAATCTTAATGAAAACATATGAAGGGCACAGGGGAAAAACGGGAGTAGCCACATTATGAATAATTTTTTTCTTCAATTTATTCCATTAATTTTTTTTATGTATGTCAATAGATTGTTTAAATAAATAAATTTTTATTAGAATTGCATTTAATGTGATTTTTTTTTAATCTTATGTAAGAGGAAGAGGAATTCACGGACTTTGTTTTTGCTATACTCTAAAATGTTCATAATGTGACTACTACCGTTTTTCCCCTGTGTCCTTCATATACATGATTTTGTTTTCTCGAAATTTAACACCAAACAAATACTATACTCTTAATATTATTGACCAAATCTCAACTAAACATTTATAAAATATTTACACTTTTAAATTACATTGTCGGTACTTCAGAATATTTACAAAAATAACACATTTTTAGTTTCTACTAAAATACTATAAAACATTTAAAACCCGTTTATTTTAATTCTTTACTGATTAATATCGATTTTTTTTTTATGTAATTTTTAAATATTAACTTAAGCTTAATAAAACAATTAACTAACAAAAACGAACGTCGGGTATGAGTTACATTATCCAAAAAAATAAGTATATAATTTTTTTAATTAAACAATGTGTTTTCAACAGCATTGAGGTGGCCCGCATACTCGGGACTCTCGCCAGCAGCATTGTACGATTTTCGGTTAAACCCTTGGTTTGTAGAGGCAGCAACTAGCTCCAAAGATATAGTTATCATAGCCGATTTCTCGATCGCACTGTCAGATTACAAACTTAGCCTGGTGAGGGCGACGGCTCTGGCCGCGCTGGATACCCTGGGAGCCAACGATTTTGTAAACGTTTTGTCTTTGGAGTCGATGAATTACGAAATAGTGCCGTGTTTCAAAGAAACCATCGTCCAGGTAATAATTTGAATTTATTTCATTAATTAAAAAAATAATATTATATATGTCTCGTATTCGTGTTTTCAGGCCAACGAGAAAAATCTAAGAGACTTGAGGTGGGCCATAGCGCAATCAAAGTTTACTGGTAGTTCCAATTTTACCGGTGCTCTAGCTCGTGCGTTTGACATACTACACAAAGTACATAATATATTAATTAATCAACTAACGGTTTACCCTTGAAACTGACAACTTATTCTTAGATAATACGTACAATATCATAACTATACACGTTTTTCTCTCGTGTTTATATTATAGTTTAATCGCACGGGACAGGGGAGCCAGTGTAATCAAGCCATACTGATTATTAGTGATGGACCATTTGGTCCATATAAAGAGATTTTACAGCACAATAAACCGCACATGCCAGTAAGAGTATTCACTTATTTAGTAGGCAAAGATGATTCGAACGCGCCTGACATGAAGTGGATTGCTTGTAACAATAAAGGTACAATATATTATAAATATAACTGAGTTATCTTAAAGTAAAATTAAGTCTTAAAGATGCGCAATGTTAATTTCTATTTGTATCTTTAACATTTCTGAACAACTTTTACGTTTAATTTTGGTATCTAACTTCATTTGTACTTAGCCCAGGCAGCAAAAATGTCTCCGAAATATTTTTTCAATGTTTTAAAATATTTAAAAAATATTTTATCATATTTTTTGGCCAAAAATATAATACTTTTAAAATTATTTTTATATAATATTATAAAAACATTTGAACTTGAGTAGTGTCTGGTAATGTATGTCCTCGTATTTATTTAAAACAATCCTTTATATTTCTATCACGTCTAATCATAATCAGGTTTCCAGTTAATCTTTATTTTCTTGGATTTAACGTCTTCTATGTTGATTATAGATTAATGATGTTTTTCATTCATTGTTTTAATAAAAATAATTGTGACACTGATTGTCTTTATAATTAAGAGAAATATACTTGTATGCGTTTCAGGTTATTTCGAACACATCGAAGATCAGAAGAATCTTCGCGAAAAAGTACTAAACCACGTGCTCGTAATGGCAAGACCTTTGGTCATGTATCAAAATGAACATCCGGTTTACTGGTCACCCGTTTACGTAGCAAGCAAAGTACTACTCGAATTGTACAAAACAAAAACGAATGTAACTTACTTATTATTCTTTATACAGGTAGACAACTTGAAGGCTACTGACAGCGTGGACAATAGACTCATGACAACTGTGTCTGCTCCCGTCTTTGATAAGAGAAACTATTCGGTAAGACAATGTTTTTACATTTACAAAGGTTTTTAACGTGTCAATAATTGAATTTGATTTCCACAGGAACGAGTGGCCAATTTATTGGGCGTGGTCGGTATGGACGTTTACATTTCTGACTTGAAAAAACTCGTACCGGCCTACAAGGTAATCATACCATTAATTATACAGTAATCAATAAACACTAACACAATTAAGGTCATTAATTTGTTATATCCGTTGTTTTTTAAATTTGTTTAGCTTGGCGCCAATGGTTACTCTTTTATAGTGGACAATAATGGACACGTCCTTTATCACCCAGATTTCCGTCCGACGGTAAGGTTTCTTATTAGTTATTAATGGTTGATGGATGATTTTAGATATTTTATATAATTAACTGTACATTTTATTTACATAGCCATCCGACTCGGTCAGACCTCAATATAAGACGGTCGACCTGAGTGAGATAGAGCTGCCGGACGCGGACATCAACAATAACACTCTGTTACTTGAAGTGAGCATACAATTTGTTTGTAAATAATGGTAGAACCATTTTGTTTACCAATTCAATGCTTGTTTTAGTTGAGACGAGAAATGATAGAACAGCGAGAAGGTGAAACCCAGATGAAAGTAAAAAACCATTTGGATAACATGGTAAAATCCATAAACTATATTTAAGGAGTTATATACTTTAAACTATATTATACATACCTATACGCTTACATATTTCTTATACACTTAACGCCTATGTAAAAGATAAATAAAAATTAACTCTAATAAACATTTTTAGAGGCGAGTTACCACAAGGAAATACAAATATTTCTACCATCCTATCGAAGACACTCCATTTACTTTAGGCATTGCTCTACCAGAAGGTTATGGAATGTACGAAGTGCTCGGAGAAGAGGAGATAAAGTTAACTCAGTTCAATAGTAAGTAAAACGCGATAACAGTATTACAAATAATACTATTTGTAATAAAAATATTTAATAATAAATTGTTTTAGTTACCGAATATTTTAAAGGAAAACATTGGAAAGTTCACCCGGATTGGTACGTAAAATAACAAACTACCAACTAATGTGTAGAAAGATCTTTATTTTCTATAATGATTGTAATTTAATTCAGGGTGTACTGCGAGTATAACTATGCAAATGACCACACTTTCAAAACTCCCGAAGATAGAGTTTTACACTTTTTGTCCAGGTCGAAAAAACCCGGTTGGAAATGGATGTCTTTGAGAACACGAATGACGCAAAAGGATATGAGTAATTATTTTAGTCAAAAACCCGTTGGCTGTTATAATATAATTTTTTTTAAACTTTTTAAGACACAAATCAAGCATACAACACTTGGCGAAAAGAAAAAGATTCACATTACTGTAAGTAGATCGTCGTTGTCGCGAAAAAAACTCCCATATGCTAAAACCTAATTGTTCAGGAGACACTAAAACGTGTAAAACGATTTATAGTAGGTAACACATAGGAGGTGTCATTATATATTTTTTTTTATTTATTCTACAATGGAGATAGAAAGTTGGAGATTTTATCATATGGTAGTTTATTTTTTCTTTATCCAGGGATACCAAAACCTCAAAATCGTGAAATTGGCACATGGGAGGTTTTTTCAAATTATAAATTCTTAGATGACATTGTTCTTTTTGACCACGTGCGTCGATTATTTTCAGGTGACAAGAATCTTTTGCAGTCGTTGGTATTTGATGCTCTTGTTACCGACAGTCTTGAACAACTAAACATTCAAATATCTAAAGCTGACAAACAGTAAGTTTTTGTTTGAAAAAAATGTCTCTTAATAACATTTGTCATAATTATAATTTTATTTTTATCTCGGTTATTACTTGAACGCCAAGTTAAAAATGAAAGTTATCACAAATAAAATGTTTATAATATTCATAAAATATAGTGATCTACAGCGTTTTAAAAATGTTATTTTCAGAAAATTTTCAAATTCGTTATTAAGAATGCAAAATTTAAAAAATAGGTAACTTATGTTTTGAAAACAGAATCTGTTTGATTAGGTACACGGATTTCGAACGCACATTTAAGCACAATATATTATTATTATATTTGTATGATAACTCTACAATCTACATATATATATATATATCACTATAATTATCGCTATGTTATACTAACTATTATATTTGTGTACTCTCACGTTTTTATGTTGAATTTGTATTATACTATGTACTTGCACCGATATATTTTTAACGCATGTTTACAATTATATATATATATTGACGAAAAATAGAATTTTCATTTTTAAATTTGAAGAAAAAATAAAATATTTGAAAAACAATATAATATATACATTATGGAGTAAACAATGCTGTGTTTATTACAGCATTAATTCATAACAGACAGAAGTAATAACAAACATTAGAATTGAACGTTGAAAATTCTATTTCTCGACTATATCTTTTATTTATATTTTTACTGGCATTATTTATGATAAATATGTATGTTTTAATCATTGTGTAATTGCACCTAATCAAAACTAATTGCACTAACCTTTATATTACATTTTATTAAAGCCCCATAGCCACACTAATGGCACTTCTGCACAGGTAAAGTAGATATGCGTGGTTCACACGCGCATATTGTTTGTGCTAAATCGTAGATGGATATTGTACATGTTTTTTGAAAAAAAAAAATATATTCCACTATATAGATATCGGCATATTATGTCGGTCACGCAATATATTTTTAACAGTGGAAAAATACACATAAATAAATGTATATGTATATAAATATATTATACATGTATATATATATATATATATATATATTTCACTATCAAATGATTTGTGTTTTTACTTGTATAAACCGTGTTCCTCCCCGATCAATTTATTTAATAATACTTACGCAGCGGATTAGGTAAGCCGGTATTATAGGGTATCCCTGATTATAAACACACGTTATACTTCTATAAGATTAAGTTGAACGTCAAGGAAGTAATTTAATATTTTTAAGGAATTAATATAATTTATATTTATAGTTTTGAAATCTATAAATCTTATAACAGAAAAACTATTGTTAAAATAAAGTTATCACATGGCTTCTTTGACAGTTCTTGTTTTATATACATAATTTTCAGTTTGTGTGTTAAATTGTATTATTTCTTTTGATATTAATTTGTTTATGTTTTTATTTTAATGCGTAACCTCAGCCAAGGCCATCACATGTTTGGCGTCACACTTACGTTTATTGCTACGAGAAGTGGTTTACTAAGGTGGCGAGACCACGGGATCAACACCAATAAGGGATCTGATCCGTAAGTCATGCCAATGGCTTATCGACCGAAAACTTTCTATAATAGTAACCTTTTCGAATTGACCGTTTTTCAGACATTTCAGCGAGACTAATCGCAGGGCCATCGATGAAGTGTGGTATAAACGAGCCATCGACCAGCACAACGTTGAACCAGAAAGCTTTACGTTTTCCGTGCCGTTTAATTCGGGTTATACATTTTTACACTTAACTCATTATATAGAAATAATTTCATTTTTATTTATTTTTATTGCAAATCTATAATACAATAATTGATCAATGACCGTTTAAACCTAATAAGTGGAGTAAAAAAATTGTAAAGGCTTGTCATTTTTAGGCGCGGGACTTGATCGACCACTGATCACAGCAACCCATGCAATGTTTGTAGAAAACAAAGGTCATCGAGCAGCGGCTGCTGTTGTTGGAATACAGTTTCAGCATTCTTCAATCGCATCACATTTTATCAACATAACCTCAGCCGTAAATATCGTTATTTCATACGAGATTTATAATATTCGTACATTGATTAAGCAAAATATACATAATATTTACTTCAATATTCGTATACAGTGTACGGGAATGACAGGATGCAAAAAGACTTGCGCTTCAGATGACCTAGATTGTTATGTGCTGGACAACAATGGATTCATCATAATATCTGAACAGTCACACCACACTGGTCAATTCTTTGGGCAAACCGACGGCACAATCATGGATTCGCTAGTCCAAGATGGCATTTACAAAAAAATAACAGTTGTCGACAACCAAGGCGCATGCCACAACGGAGTCGAACCGGAAAGCGATTCTGCTACTGGGCTTCGAGTAATTAAAAAAAAAAACAATAAACAGATGAAACGAGAATAAAATATTCGTTGCACTTACAATACAATTATATTTTAGCCTTTCCAACCAGTAGCCTGGATCGTAAAATGGCTACTAAGTCGTCTGACGTGGTTGGCCATCGAGAGTCACATCTATCACATTATGTTTCCCAACTGGATTTACGCACAGGGCGATGGTAAGAAGAGACTACTAAATAGCAATTTAAATCAAACTACATACAATACAAATCGTTAAATTTTAAAAGGGGATTGCTACATTTGTTCAAAAAACAATATTTTTTAATATTTTATCATAGATTTGTTTTATAGTTGATAGGAAAGGGAATCATTTTAAGTTGAATGGAGATTTTATCGATAACTATAAGGTTGAAATAGAATGGTATAAAATGTTCGTTGTTAAAAGGGAACTAAAACTATAGAGTCAAAAGAACGATTGTGTAAGACCACACTGTCATCTTAGTTCTTATCCACCTCGATCACACCGCCCTATACTCTTTGTGTTAATCCTTGTAAAATGTAATTTATCCACGAATTATCTCGACATATTTTAATTAATTTAATTTTTCTCGCTCTTCAAACATTTAATACCTATTTGTTTAGTGTCAATAATACTAAATTAACTTAAGCTTTAAACAATTACGTGTTAACTGTAATCAAATTATTAAGAGCCAGCGTATGCGGACTATGACGTGGGTCCAAACGAAGATGTGTTCCCGAACGAAGGAAAACCTGCGGACCAAGAGGAGAAACCTACTGTAAAAAGCGAGACCCAACAGAACGAAGATTCTGAAAATGACTATGAAGATAATATACCTTCGCATCCGCCTTTGTACGTTCCAAGTATGAAGAACACCGAACATTTTAGCCCCATATACAACTATACAAAGCCAGGGGTCACCAGGACATGCAAGAAGGCAGTCGATCTTTATGTTTTACAACCTAATAGACTTAACATGAGCGGATCGTTTAACCCGCTTAAAGGAAAACTGACCAACTGTCATGCGACTGGATGTGAACGGTACACAAAACTCGTTATTTCTGTAGCACAACAAATTGTACTTGATTTGTCAACAATGATTTAGATTTTAGTTATAAGAGTTGTTATGCATTTTCTGAAACATTTATCAACTAGTTTTTATTTTTTCTAGGCCATTCAGCGTACAAAAAATCCCACATAGCAATCTTATTTTGCTAGTAGTAGACACGCTGTGTCCATGTGGTAGTAAACAACTTAACATCGACCCGCAAGAAGTCCGGGAAACCGATGAGTCCGGACAGCCAGTATATAATTGTCAAGATCAAAACAAGTACAGGAGACGCACTGGGAAGTGCATTAACTACCATCCAGAAGTATGTACAGTGTACTAATATGTTTATTAAATATCTATAAAACACAAAATGTAATAAGAAAGTTGTGTTACATTTTGCAAAATTTATAATTATTGTAATTCCAGGAAATCGAGATAAAACAATGCGGTTCCAGCTCTATATTATTAGTTACTTCATACTTGGTCTTCCTATGTATGATTACTGCTATATGGTTAACGTGATCGTCGTACTATGGCTGAATCACGAGTTCAGCGCCACCATTTTTAACGATTTATATTTTTATGGAAAAAATGTATGTAATATATTCATATTTTTATTTAAAAAAACAATTAACAATAATTTGATGGTATAATAATTACATTTTTAAGATTCTTAACGCCTTCGATATTTTTTCTTTGACGCTCACAGAGCAGCCACGTTGCTATAATTTTGTAATGCATAAGTAACATAATTACCGGCTTGCGTGTTGATACATTTTTATGTTACTATGGGTCTTCCAATTTATTAAATACCAATACCCAACTACCAAAATATTTTTGTAAATACAAATTAATCAATAAGAAAATTAATTGAATTTAATGATAGATAAACTAGACAATAACTTTTTAATATGTATTTGCCCTATGGGTTTTCCGTTAGAAAAACTGTGTATTAGTGGGTATTGATGTTGTGAATATAATTGTTAAATTACGTTACTAATTATGATAATATTGGCATATGGATGTACGATTATCATTTAAATGGACATTATAAATAAATCAGTTGTTTTCCGGTTGTTCGGTCTAAAATGTAATACTACTATACTACATACATTTTAACTATAAACTATCTGTTTAATGAAATATTTTTTACTTGAGTAGCAAGATTATAAAGAGTCTGAAAATAATAGCTAAGTTTAGTAGTATATAGAGCGCATATCATTATGTAAGGAATTAAAATATTAAAATTACATAACTTGTAATAAATTATGTGGATATTTGAAAGTTGAAACCACATTTTTTTGTTTAATAATTTTATATAAGATAATATTCTTAACTGTTTAATACTTTATGAATATCATATGTCAATTTAAATTAAAACCCTTATACACAATATAAATGAATGTTTAAAAAAAAAAAAAAATGTCAAATTTGTATCTATATGCGCTTTGTAATCTACGTAAAACAAACTACTAAGATTATTGAAAAGACCGAACATATTTCTCACATTAAATTGTCAGATATCGATATTAGTTTTAAAAAAAGGATGTTTGACAAAAATGTATTTATTGATAAAATAATATTTTATTGTTATATTTTTATTCTGTCAAAATATGTATTTGCTAAAAGAAATTCCTCGCTTTATACTACATTTTGAATACATATTACTTTTCAACTTTCAAATTCTAACGAAAATTTAGTATGAAATTACACCATCGTTTTTTTTTTAATAAAGAGATTAATCTGAATATTTATAAATAATATACATATATACTATTACCTAAGTACTAGTTCATTATAAAATATAATTTTTTGTATATATGCCTAATGATTTTGATATTCGTAATAACGTTTTGTTATAAGTATAAGTACGGTATGTGTTTCTACGAGTTCCGCTTATAACAAATATACCCCAACAAAATTAAATAGTCCTCTTACATTAACCGTACAATAGTACACCACTTTTTTGTTTAACTTAGTATATTCAATGAAACGTTAGGAAAATTGTTTTTAACTAGTAGTTAAGTAGAATAATATCTATTAGTTATAGTTAATAATAATAAATTATTGTATGACCATAATAATTTAAAAAATGTTATGTTTACACGGATATTTGTTAGTAATTGTTTTATCACAGCCTTTAAACATTGTTTTTTCTTGAATTCGTTTTAGATTTCTGCATAATATAATTTCTCTATGTTACATGTTAGAATGTAAATACACTTATTACACTTTATTATACTTACCCTATAATATTTGCCCCTGTAATATTTTTTTTTTTTTTTTAATACCTATTGTACTGTTATATAAAATTTATGTATTAAGAATAAACAATTTTTAAAACTAACAATGTGTAAAACGGGAAACGAGTGTTATTGTACAAATGTTCACTATAAAATACCCAAGTATATATATATATATATCTATACGTGTGTATAACTTATGTCTTCCAGTAATATGTAATTTAATTTTAACATATAACGAATCTACCAAAATCTGTAAGATCTCTTATGTTTTTTTTTTTATAATAAATATTTATAATTATTATTTATTATCATATGTATATCATTTATTTTCGTTTCTCATCACTTGAAATATCAAGCACAATTAATTATACGACAAGAGGTAGAAATGATATAAAAGGTCCAATGATTGATTTTGCAACAATTTTATTTTATGTGCGTGTGTAAACGATACATACCTATTGTAAACCGTTCTCTTGAATCGGAAGATAAAGGAGTGGCAAATGAGTCTTTTTTAATATATAATAATATATATATATATAATGCACCGAAAAATAACATGGCAAAGCTTATACCTATTAGTTAGAAAACAGTTAAATATTGTATTTTTTTAATTTAATAGAGAACTGAAAATATTGTAAAAAAAATGTTTAACGTTTTTATCTAATATAAATTTAAAAAACAAAAATAGTAAAATCACAAAAAAACGTTTAATGGTTATCCTGAAAACTATGAAATATGTCGCTTAGACCCTTTTGCCGTGTCACCATCAATAATGTATACTGGATGATAATGGACATGTCTACCTGGGAACCGTGAGGGGTCGCAGTCTATTTTAGGAAAGAAAGAAGGTGTAAAATGTGTTACAACACGCCATAGGTAATCAATTATTCCAGTAATTTTCAATTAACGCAATTGCAGTTAAAAAAAAAAACTTCAAAAACACAATTTTGTAAAATATTGTATAATTCAACCTTGTCTAAAAAGTATTTTCTTTAAATAATAAATTTCCAAATATCCTTAGAAATCCAGATCCTTAGATCAATTCTAAGTAATTTTCGCATTCATTTTTACTTGCATATGATTAACAAGGGAAATTTTAATGTTTCATTTAAAAAATTCTACTTGAAAACTAATTACAAATTTTACAGTTTTAAAAAAAAAAAATTACACTTGAAAACACTTCTTTCGATACAAATTTTTTCTATCACGTTAGAGCCCATTTGAAACTGATAAAACTCCTAATTCGATAATTTGCCAAAAAAATATATTATTACGTAATAGCATAAAAGGATTTTCAAGTATCATACTTCAGCTTTAATCTTTTTTTTTTTTAAATTGTAAAAACGTTGATAAGTTTTCAAGTAAGAAATGTTTAAATTAATTATTAAAATGTCCCATATTGTATTCAAATAGAAAAATACAAATTTATGTGAAGTAGTCAAGAGTTGAGCAAGGGATATGAAATTGTGGGGATTCCTTATTTTAAGGTTCTTTTAAAGATAATTAAAGTGAATAGGAATGCTATATGATAAATAATTTTATATTTTATGAACTTGGATAGAAAAACAAATTTTAATAAATCACCAGTAATATAAATATATATATTTTTTTATAATAATAATAATAAAACCAAAAAATATAAGATATTAATTATCAATAAGAATTCATTAACATTTTTTTAATAAAAATAATTACAACATAACTGTTACAACCCTTCTAGATTGACATTATTTTGGTAAGTCATTTGGAGTAGAGTTTTAATTGAAGGTATAAAAGTTGATATTTTTGAAAATTCTGGGCCAGAAACTAATTGAGTATGTATATTGAATGCTTCATTGTAGTTTTGTTGCAATACCAAATCCAGCATGCTATGAAGACATTGAACCGTGTATGCTGATAACTGTATATTATATAAAATTAATATAATAAACAACAACAAAATGTATAATATAATGAGAATAGTGTCCAATGATAAAGGATAGAGTATGATAGTTAAGAGTGTCAAAAACTTTAGAGATAATACAACCAAAACTGTTTAAAATTAAAAAAAGCTATTTAAGGGACTTTAACATCTGTGTATATTTGTCAAAAACAATACATTCTAACGTTAACTGTAGTCTCAAAAATGTAATCCAACAATATTTTTGAAAACAGAAATTAATATTTCACTTCTTACTTATTGCGTTGATCTAAGTACATTTTTAATTTTCGTTTTTATTAATATAGTAAATATGATAACAAAATTTTAAAAATTGCAATTGTTTAAATACATTATTTTTTAAATTTTGCCATGATCAATGCAAAACTTAAATTGGAACATACTTAGGAAAATGAATTTAAATTAGTTAAATGAAGACTATTTGAATATCTAACTATAAAAAATCCAAATTAAAAAAATATTAGGATATTTGAAATTTTAATAATATTATTATTTAGAAACCTAGTCCTAGTCCAAAATTAACTGGATACAAAAAAGCATTTTTTATATTATTACCTAAATTTTATCCATTTTTAGACTTGTTTTCTCTAATGTACATTTACATTTTTATTACTAACAAATACTTACAGTATTGTCACATAAAGAATCGTATAACACATCCAATTTTTTTGATACATCAGCAACCCTTCTTTTGTTTTGCTAAAAAAATAATCATAAATAATTTAATTCATGAAAATTATACTAATTATATTAATTTTTCATTGGAAAAGATATTTATATACAACATTTGTTTAAATGAGTCGAGTTACTTACTGGACTAGGAGCTAATTCCAATAATCGTGACTGTATGCCATCTAAAATTAATTTTATTCTAATATGTTCTTGCGGAATTGGTTGCCTCGGTGTTGCTTCTATACCTTGTGATATTTCAGTAGTATTATTTTGTCCATTCAGATCGCCTCGAAGTGGAATGTATGTTCCAATTTCTTGTATTTGTGGCGGATTATTTGTATACATTGGATGTGTGATTGGAGCTGATGGCACAGGAGTTTGTGGTTTCTAAAAGTTATGAATACAATTTAAATCATAAAATACTATAAATTAAATTATTCTTACCTGTACTTTTTGTGAACTTGATAACATTGGTGGATCATTCCAGCCAGCTGGAGTTTGTTTTTTAACATAATTATTAGATACAGATGGATAGTGAGGTTCAACTGCAATAATTAAAAAATCATATAACATTAGAAAATAAAAACAATAGCTTTAAAGCATTTGATTATTACCTGATGAAACTCCAGAATTATATACTGTTGGTTGATTCAGAGAAGGTTGATTAAAACTGGGTGATGGAGGAATCGCTCTTTGGGAATAATTATGTAACGGGTTCTGAACAGGTTGAAACATAGGTTGCATTATTGATGACTGATTAATATGGTTAGATTGTACCAAAGGAGGATTAAAGTTGTTAGGCTGAATTGGATGACTTAATGGATCAGTAAAATTGTGTGATTGATCCAATGGTTGATTAAAAGTTATTGGTTGATTCAACTGATTATTATAGTTGGTTAGTGGTCTTAGTTGATTGTTCATATTATTCAGATGATTTGATGGTTGATTGTAATTATTAATAGGATGTGTTGTTCCGACTGAGTTATTGTTATAAACACCATAAGTGTTATTTCCTTTTACTGAAGGGTCAACTAAATACTTAGGTTTGCCTGTAAAAAAAAAGATAAATTAGATCTCAGTCTTAAATTGTGTTAAGTTTTAACACAAAAGTTAAATTAAATAATTACGAAAATATTTATTAGAAAATTGTAATGTTGCTTTAAAATCAATTTTACATATTTAATGACATGGAAATAAACAAAGGCTAGCTTATTTAAAAATATGAATTATATAAAATGTTTTTTTTCACCCACCACTAAAAATGTATCTTTATAGTAAATAAATAAGTATATCAAAATTTTGGGTCATTCAGTAAATTTTAACAGGTTGCTCAACGCGATTTAATACAAATTTTAGGCATTTTTCATTAATTTTCACAATTTGTTGTCTAAAACTAAAACTATTCAATATTCTCTGAATCTGACTGTTTTATTGAATCCTAAAAAATTACTTTATTGATTGATATATTAATCTATAAAATCTAAGCTCTTTTATTATGGTTTCACATAGTAGGTAGTTTTAACTATTAAATTTACGTTTTTTTATTATTTCCAAAGTCAAACTCAAAAAAATATTGAATATATTTTTTTTTAAATCACGATTTTTGGATATAATCCAAAATTGTATTCAATTTATAGTATTTTATAAATTAAAACTGTTTTGCATACTTATCATTTTACTACAACATTGAAATAGCAAAATACTAAAAAAAAATTATTTTATTGTACTATAAGTACTATATTTTAATAACATTCATATAAACTATTTTTATAAAGAAATCTTTTTTTATTACAATCTGGATATTTATTTCTATGATTCCCACTATGTTATAAAATCAATTACAGAAGTAGCTTCTGATTTACCTGAAGAATCAGGAAGCATAGGAACTTCCATAAGTTAAACGATCCAATTACTGGAGACTAGCACAACTAATCGCTCAACAGATATTTTAGAAGTTAAACTGGGTAACATTTTAACATCCCAATGGACTATTAACGGAATATTAGGTTTGAAGGAAGAATTTATATATTTTGACACAGTAGCAATATATATCACTGCTTTTTTCAGATTATATCCTAAAATTGTGAAGAAAAAAAAATATTCAATCTTTTTTTTGAGATTGACTTTGGAAATAATAAAAAAATATATATTTAATAATTAAAATTACTATGAAACCATAATAAACGAGCTTAGATTTTATAGATTATTATATCAAACGATAAAGTAACTTCTTAGGATTTGAACAAAACAGTCAGATTCAGATAATATTGAATAGTTTTGCTTTTAGATAACAAATTGTGTAAATTAATGAAAAATTCCTAGAATTTATATTAAACCTTTCGTTTCAGAAGTAAATTTAGAATTCTAATTATATTTCCAACGAACCAATGAGACGTATTATGTCAAATGCCAATGCCAACCCACTTTTTATACTACCCTAAATTATTTTTACTTTTATTTTGTTTAATTTTTACTGTAAATGTTGTATTATTACTTTTATTTTTTTTTTCTAATTTAAGTGTTGTAACATTGTAAAAGGGTTATACCCGTTAAAAATATAAAATTCTATCAATCTATACAAGAACTTGTGTTTAAAAACAATTTTGATAATGATAGTATGTTATTAATATTTTATTCGATTTTTTAAAGTTTAATCCTCGTACGAGGATATTAGTAACAAAAGGGTTAAATCGCGTTGAGCGACCTGTTAAACTTTACCGAATGACCCAACATTTTGACAAACTTATTTATTTACTGTGAAGATTAATTTTTAGTGGTAGGGAAAAAAACATTTTTATTTTTGCACCACCCTAGTGCACCTAACATGCCGGTTTTTTGTAAAACGCTTTTGTGTAACATTTTGACAATTCACCTAATTCTGTATTTAAAGGAACCTTTGATGTGTAGGTAATGTGCAAGAATAATGATAATTCTTAATTAAGTAATGTCTTTATCATTAAAAACAATGAAAAGTGATAAAAATATTTCAGCACGGCAGTATTATTGGCCATATGTAAAAACGGGTCATTTGTTATGGAGATTAAAACGACATTTTTTTGATATGCATACCTATATCACTGAATTGATACAATATTTTTACCGGATTGGAGTCAATGTGAAAACCATCCATTAAAAACCATTTAAATGTTGTTTAAATATACTTAGTTACATAATGAATAAAAAAATAAGAAATAAGATTTTACCTGACTTTAAACTACTTGGAGTTATAGATCTGTTGCTTTCAGAATTTAAAGGAGGTGTTAAAGGTACAGCATTAGGCTGTACACTTGTTTGATTATATAAAGCATTTCCCAACTGAGGTGGCATCATCGTTGTGGTATTATTATAGTTTGGTTGTTGAGAATTATTTGAGCTATAGAGTGGTTGAGGTGGAACAGATTGATAATTTAAAATTGGTTGTTTGTAGTTAAGATAAGTGTCTGGTTCTTGAATCATTTTCTTTGGATATGATGGAAAAGGTGGTTCTGGAGTTACAGTACTAGTAGCACTTGATATTGAATATTTTCTTAAATCTTGAATACCTATACTATCTCGCTTCTGAAAATAAAATAATTAAGTACAAGTTTTTTTTTAAATAATAAATTACTTAGCAGCAAGTATTAAGCAATTCTAATTACTTGTGGGATCTGATTTGTGTAATCTTTTATTGGCATTTTTCCAAGTGCTTTGAATATTTGTTCTTTCAGTGCCTTTGCAGCATCCTAAATATAATAGTATAGTAAGTATAGTACATAAGTATTAAGAATAGTTAAGAAAGGTAGAGCACAAAGATAAAGTAAGACGTTAGGGGCTTACTAGAGAGAGCACCTGAACTTAACCGTTTTTTAAAATATTAAAATTTGTTGATCATTAGACATCTTTATTTTTTTTAGGACCACACAAAAATTGTTTTGTAAGTAATGGCTGAATCTAATTAAGTAACAACCAACAATCGTTACTTTTAGCTTCAATGACAAGGTATTCATTTTAAATTGATTTTTTAAAATGTATTTGTCTTGTCCAAAAAAAAATATTTTAAGTTTAACTTACACTGTTTGCTAGCTCTAAAAATTCCAATGCTCCATTTAAGTTCCCTTGTGATACTAGATTCTCACAATATTTTACTATTAATTGACCAAAATTACATCCGGCTTCAAAATGTGATTTATTTGATAATAATGACTTGTACAATAGAATTGTCATTTCTACACATTCTTGTAATTTATCAACTGATTCAATATTATTTGTGTAGTCAATAAGAGACTCAATGTTCCCCGAGCAAACAAAGCAAAGTTTTGCATATTGTGAATAGTTCGAATCAACAGCAAGACGACAACCAAGTTTTTCAATGTTAGAAACAAAATTTGGCCCATTTGTGTAAGTGAGTAAGGCTGCCATTACTTCTTTCCATGAACTCAAATTGCAGTTTTCAACAAGATTCTGCCAATCATCTGTTACGATTGAATAGAGAAGTGCTGCAGAAGCTCCTTCAGTACTCTATGCAAATCAATACATTACATTTAACAAACATGTTTGTTCGTATTTATTTTATAAACAACTCACTTTAAAATACTTATTTTGCAATCTAGATAAAGTCTGAGGATCTGCAGTGAAAGCAAGTAATAGTGCTTCAACTGTTTTACCATTATCAAAAAGAATATCTGCAGCCATTGAAGTATTTCCAACCAAAAGTAATTGACAAATAGAATTTTGTAATACTGTAAAGATAATTTATAATAAAAAATGGAATTTTTTATTTGATTCGTTGCGTTGCAAAGTTGACAATCTCTAAGCGCAGTGAATTTTGGTAAATTTAAAAAATCTGATTTTCTTCTGCACTCTCTTTGCTGCAATTACCTATTTTTGAAACATTTGATCTCCATGGGGAATTATATGTGATAAAAATAAGTGTCCCCTGTCGATACAGAGTGAAAATATAATAAGAAAATGTTAAAAACATTTATTTCAAAGAAAGTGGAGATTCCTGACTTTGCCACACAACGCCTCATTTATTTATACATTATATTGAGTTATATATATATATATATACAAACAATTATTTCCAGTAGTTTGCAGGTTGATGTTCTTAAAATTATATACAGTACTATCATCTACATTTTTTTGAAGGTTTGACGTAGATAAATCGTTTTCTAACTACACAAAAACGGAGTTAAAATTAAATATAGATCAAATCAAAAATAACAAGAATATTTTTTATTTTATGACAAATATTTTACTTTGTTTAGTTCATGTTGGTTTTCTGTATTGACATTTTTTTTACTACAAAACTGTGTGGCAACATCAATAGCATTTTCTGCTGAATATCCAAGAATTTTTAACTGTGCTTCTTTAGGCTTTTCATGAAACATAGCTTCTAAAAAGTCCCAAACTTGCTTAAGAGCATTATCAGGAGTGATTTCACTTTTTTGCTTGCAAAATAATTCATAACTTTCATCCTGTAATGTTTTTCTGAGGTTATCGGACCACACAACTAAGTCTGGTTCAGTTATAGTATTGTTGATTTGTACTGTTTTGAGTGGACCGTCAAATGATACTAAATTACCTCCAAACTTCATAAAAGTATTAAAAAAAAAAAAAAATTTAATAATGATATGGTAAGTTTTTAATATGAAATATTTACTTACAGCAAATGAGGCACCACTATTTCTCCGCAGCCATTTAGGAGCATTTTTTAAACTGGGAGTGACGTTGGAGTGTTCCTGAAACAACAAAATATTATACAATTGTTTAAAAATTTCCAAAATTACAATTACAATAACAATGTCAACTATTGTAATGATTAGGATAAATATGTTAATAAAAAAGCACCTTAAATATGCTAAGAAATTATAAGTCATACTATCATAATATTGCGGAAAAAAATTAAATATTTATATACTTTATTTATACATAGTACCATACATGGTATATAAGAGGTATAGACTATAGTACTATTTACTATTCAGTTGATTAGTTATGTTTCAACATAATAATATTTAGGGGTATTTCACGGCAATTTGTAAACCTTGAATTTTGCATTCCGGATTTAACTGATTAGTTATATCCTTACAGCTTGTGACACCCAAAAAAAAGCACTCTTAATTTTCTTATTTATATACCTCAAACTAATTTTAAGATATGAAATTTGGAAAATAAGGCTAATATATCAAAAATGTTTCGTTGCTGAATTTTTTTGTAAAATTATTAAAACAAGTGGGTGAATACTTTGGTACTAATAAAAAAAAAGTCTTTTAAATCAGTTTTTTTAATTATAGATTTCATCTTAACGGTAAATATTATTTTTCACATTGTATGTAGCATACATTTTTTTTAATGTTTTCTTTTAAAGATTTTTAAAATTTTAAAAAAATATCTAAAAATGAATCACTAAAATAAAATGTAAATCAATTACTTAAAAAATTCTTACTTGATAATTTTGGATAGTTTTATGTTTTTGTAAGTCACTTAAAGAGTATATAGTTGTGTATCCATCAAAACTTGATGTTTCCAGTAATAATGGGTCTTTTGGACACCAGTTTACCTCAAAATTCCATTGATAATCATGTTCTAGATGACAGATTAACAAGTTTTCCTATGTATGTAATAAAATAATAATATAATACACACATTTTTCAATTCACTTATATGAAATTAAAAATTACCTCTGTTTCACTGCTTGGGTTCCATAAACATACTCGGTTATCTTTCCCACAACTGATTAATAAATTTGCATCATTAGAACACCATGCAATCGATAATACACCTCTGAGAAAATAAAAACAAATTTGTTATTTGCAACTAATAAAATATGAAGTTGTGTCAGTGGACACCTCCATCAGTCATCTAATCGCCGCTTATTACATGTACGTAGGGCAATCAAATAGTGAGTTGCATTGAGCCATGTATTTTTTGATGAAATTCGGTGACAACAACATTGTTCTTCCAAAGTATTAATAACAAAATTAAAATAAATTGTATAGTTTATCAGTTATTAGTTAACCATCATGGCTATTGTTGTAGTTACGTCATCCAGAGTTGACATTCGCGCAGTGATAAGATTTTCTTTCGATACAGATAAAACTTTCCGATACTCATGGTCTTCTGTGATAATTTGTTGAGCACTGCCAAAAGAAATACTCAGTTTCTCAAAAATTTCATCAACTATTACTCGCAAGTTAGTTTGAACATTTTTTATTCATGTGCGCGATGTTGTCATTTGTTGTTGTGGATGGTATTCCAGCAGTACACATTGGTGACATCTGAATGGCCATTCTTGAATATATTGCACCCCTTCCATATTGCCTACTTCGAAAACACTTTTTTGACATAAACTTCACACATCATCTTTGAATTTGTATCGGTTTACAATTTTTTAAATATAAAAATATGATAACAGCACAAAGTTCAATTTTGGACGATGTAACTGCAGTAGTAGCCATACGTTAACTAATAGCTGATAATCTTGTCAACTAGTTTTAATTTTGCTATTAATACTTTAGAACTTTTCAAACAGTGTTGCCAGCAAATTTCATAAAAAAATTATTCACTTTGAAAAAATATATGACCAAATGCAACTTACTTTTTGATTTCTCTAAGTAAATTCCATTTTTATCTATTGTATTATAATTTATACACATTGTAAAATCGTATTCAATAAAAAAACAGTAAAATTAAAAAATTAAAATTTTCTTACTTTTGATGACCAATTAAATTTTTAACAGGAGAAGATGCATATCTCAAATCCCACAGTTGAATAACTGGATATTGGTCATCTTCTGATGCAATGCACAGTTGAGTAGCAATATTGGGATTCCAAGACATGGATTTCCATCTGAACTATAACGTAACAAGAATTTATGTATGTTTACGTTATGATTAATATAGTTCTTGTTTAGTAAAATATATTATTTCATACTTTAGAGTTGTCAGTATCTGTTAATTTAATAATAGGTTCGTTTTTGCGTAGATCCCATACAACAGCATGTTTATGAAATAATGAACCAAGAATGTGTTGAACTGAAAACATAAAAGTTATAATAAAACATAATCTATTTTTATTAGTTACGAACTAGTCAAACCTAACTAATCACAGATAAAACTTAATTTTTTAGTAAACATCACTGTAATTTATTTTGGCTGTTATTTTTGTACAAATAGCATTTTAAATTTATTTATTTTGCATTTAGGAATACTGAATTAATTTCTTATTTATAATTTATAATGCCTTCTAATTAAACACATCTAAGAGTAAGTCGTCTAAGTAAGATGGGGGTTTAAAAATGCAGATGCGTATGCAATTAAAACCGTACAAGTGCCAAAAAGCTTATTTTGAGTTAATCACTTTTTTTTTTTTTAACTGAAAGCTCTGACTGACACTGCATACGCTATATATCCAAAAATGTTTCAACTATTGAAATACATCAAGGCAGAAGGCTTAGCTTTTAGTATACTATTACAACTTTAATTTAATTTTTTATTTTTAGGCACTTAGCACGTTATTGATATTAAGTCATCAGATGTAGAAATATATACAATCTATGTATTGGGTCTTTGGATACTGTATAAGATAAACATGATATATAATATGTAAAAATATAAGATTATAATAATTAAAAATGTAATGTACCTTCTTTATTCCAAGCTAAGTCAATTACATCTTCTAAAATGTCTGATTTTGACCCAGGAGTCATTGGAGTACTCATATTAAACAAATCCCAAATAAAGATTTCCGATTCTGATGCACCAGACGCCAATAAATTAGACTAAAAATAAAATAAAATTTAACGACCTTAAAATACCAAAAAGTTGCTTCAATTTACTTAAATAATACATTGTACTCAACACAATATTATATATATTTATACATTTTAGATCTATCTTCAGTAAAGTTTTAAGACCTTTAGCTTTAAAACTTCACCTAAAAAAAGTGAAATTAAAAAAAAGTAACCCCACCATCTAGGGGAAAGTGTTTGGATATTTTTTGGTTTGTCAATATTTATTGGTAAAGTAAACTCCATACAAATTTGAAATTAAGTCAACTATTTAAAAAAAAAGTTAATGACACCGCCGTAGTTTTAAGTTGAAGATTATGTAAATATTTTGGGTGTCTTCACAATTTTAAAGGGGTGAATTATTAATATTTTTGGACAAATTTCTATTTTATAGGCTTGCTATATGATGAAATTGGTTCAGCGGTTTAAAAGATATTGTGGGTCGACACAAAAAAAAAACATCATTCTAATAACAAAAGGTAAAAAAAAAATTTAATGCATATAAATCTGAATTTCTCTTCCATTTTTAAATAGAAATTAATGGTAATAATGTAAAAAAAATTACTTGAAACGAATTAAAATCAAGTGCTTTAACTGATCCAATATGACGATCACTCTTTGCTACTAAACTGTTGACATCCGATGCTAATTTTGAAGCATCATATAGACGAATTACACCATTGTCACATCCTCCAGCAATTACACCTGAACTCCATTCTTTAAAGCTCTCATATCCACCCCAAGCCAATTTATGGAACCTGATCATAAAAATATACTTATATTCAAGAATCTATCAATATGAAAAATTAACATACCGACAATCTGTTGATATTGATGAATTAAGTATCAAATCATTAGATTGAACCGTGTACAGTTCTAATTTAGATGATGTGTTAAAAGAAGCATCCAACTGCTGTGCAGCAGTGCCCATAGCTATTGTCAACGATTGATGTGGTTTTGGTGACCATGCTGACACGACAGTAGACTGTATTTGTTTAATTTTCATTTTAGTTGTATTATGTGTACTAGGTATACAGTGAAACTATAGTTAAAGTTTATAATATATAGACATTTGTAGCAACAGTCATTTGAAAATTATTCCAATACCAATTACCTACTCACAAAAATGAGAGTATAACTAAAAATCACAGCAACATTCAAAAATCACACTAAAAAAACATAGTAGTCAAACTTAAACATGATTTCTGTATAATTTGAAAACTCGTTCAAAAACACGTATATTGACTGACAATACTGTATGTTTTTAACTTATCAATTTTAAATCACCATGATATAGTAACTGAAGTAAGAAACGGTAGCCTCCAACGTGGCCAGCCGCCAGGAACCATAACAAGGTGCCTGGTATATTATATTAGTATTACCAGCTGCTCATCAAATGATAAGAAGTAAGGACTATTACTAATTATTATAACGAGTACTTATTTCAATTTTCAAACACGGCTAAATTAAAACAGATAGTTTATTATTGTCTATGGATAGTCAATAGACAACTATAATTCCTCATTATAAATAACTTTTATGTAGAACTACATAACTCATTAATCATTATTAACCAGTGTTTTATATCAAAATAAAAGAAAAAATTAATCTTTCCCTCGAAGAAAAGACATGAAATGTTGGACAATGAATACATTAGTTGAACAATTCAATGTCTCATCATTAATCATTCTCATTTATACATTTTCCAGGGTTATCGATTTATGCCTTATCCTCTCCTCCTAACATCATTTCTCGGTAGTCGGTATTTGTATTTCTCATTTCGGTAATAGATATTGAACTTCAATAACTGAAGCCTGTAGCCATTAGATACAATTTGTGACAAAAGTTGTCATGTCAATTTATGACAGACTTGATATAAAAAATGTATGCGTTTACTTTTTTTTTTTCATTAATATTGTTATATTATAAATAGTATTTTGTGTTCATTTCCTCTAAATAAATCCACACAAATTTTATATTCAAAAAAATATGTTGATTTTCTATCAAGAAGTAGCTGGGATATGGACTGACATATTTGGTGTGGTTTTAATAACAGAATAATGTTTAATTGTAAAACAATTCAAAAATGCAAAAAATAATAAATTAAAATAGTTATTTTAATTTTATCCACTTTATTTCTCTTTTTATAAAATTTACAACTAATATATTAAAGTAATATTTTTTAACTATATCAACCTATATTGATTACCGATTTAAATGAAGTGTTTAATAAGCTAAATACTTTATGCTAATAGCTTTAAATAATAGTAAAATTTTAAACTACAATGATTGAATCATACCACTTATTTTTTTAAGTGTATGACAGTTATTAATAAATATTAAATAGTCACTATATAGTATAGACTACATTTTTCTTTAAAATTATTATTTGCATTTTCAAAAGCAAACTGTAATCGAACTGAATTAATTTACACTTAAGGGCATAACTAGCTTGTATTGGTAGTGTCATAGCGATAATGAATAATAATAACATTAGGTAATTTATGTTTTATTATAAAAATAAATATTTTATATCAGTTAACAATACATTATTAAGAATACTAACTAACATATTACTTAAAAACAAAAATTTCTCGTTCAATATAAAGTTAAAATATCTTTTGAACATATGCTGATAATGGAGAGAAAAGGATATCTAGTTATCTTCTCTTGGCAATACAATTAGGTATATTATAAATTATAATACTAAAATTTAACATAAAATTATTTACAGTTTAAATGTATTATAAATGAATATGTTTAGTTTGTGATAATATATCTGATAACCTTTGTAAATCGCTCTGTAAATTATTTTTATCTTCAAAATTATTTTTACTTCTATGCACAATTTGTAATAAATTCATATATTCAAGTTCACTGAATATAGCTCCTTTTTCTAATATTTCTTCTAGAATATCCTGTAATAATTGCATCATTATTTCACACAAGTTTTTACAAAATAACATAATTATTATAAAGTATTTACTTTTGGTGTGCAGAGCAGTAACTCATAATAGCGAACAGTTTTTTCTAAAACACCTTGTGAAGCACCTAACATGGCAGCTAAGTTATACTTAAGCATTGTGACATCGCGTACCATTTTTCGAATAATCACCTCATCAACAGTTTCTATATTACGTGTTTGATTTACTAAACCTTTAGCCATAACTTCTCCGAGTCCTTCAAATATATATTTGGTTTTTCTACTTGACATTGCATTTAACATGGCTTCATGTAAAGCTGATATAGACTGATTAAGGTCCAAAACTTTTGGTTCTGCAGAATTCCCAACCGCAGATTCAAAACTGGGTAATAAGTAAAATATACATTGAGCTCGAATCTAAAAAAAATATATATATAAACACACACGCTCATATACAGGGTGATCCAACTAATGTAAGACACTCATTTTCTCTGAAAATATGAATATTTTGAGAATTTTTGTTTTGCTAAACTTGTAGGTATATATTTTACATTTTTCAATATTTTAAAATTTTTTATCACCAATCCTTATAAGCCAAAAAGGGGGATTTTTGGTTTTTTTAAATAGCAACATATTATGTTTTTAATTACATAAATTTGTAGACAAAAATAAAAAAATATGTTATCGTTTGAATTTTCATTTATTTGTTCATTTGTTATGACTTAATATAGATTTGATTTTTTGACTGTATTTCTTAATATTTTCAATTGTTACTACAAAGGCTGTAGTTTTATTATATCGCATAAAAATAATTTGGTGTGTTGCCGTACTCTGTATCATGATCAGATATAATAAATAACCTTTAATCTAAGAAATCGGTAGATAAGAACCGTTTGTCTATTATTATTTCAAAATCTTTTTAGTGACTTCCTAGTTAGAATGTTATCGCCAATTGGACAACGCGAACATAAATATGAATTTTATGTGCTACCAGTTTTGGAAAACCAAAGAAATATGATAATTATTAAGAGGAAATGTAGTATTTATATATAGTCATAGCTAATGAACAGATAAATGAAAATAAAAAATTCAAACGCTAACATATTTTTACATTTTTTGTCTACAAATTTATGTAATTAAAAACATAATATGTTGTCATTTAAAAAAAACAAAAATACCTCTTTTTGGCTTATAAGGATTGTTGATAACATTTTTTTAAATATTGAAAAATGTAATAAAATATGTACTTAAAAGTTTATGAACAAATTTTTTTCAAAATATTCATATTTACAGAGAAAATGAGTTCCTTACGTTAGTTGGATCACCCTGTATATATATATATATATATATATATATATAACTTAATAAACTACAACCTAACCAAAGTGAGTGTTAAAATAAATTTACTCACTATGGGTCTCAAAAAACTTACTACTACTTACCTCTAAGAACAGATACAAAAGAATATTGTCTGATATATCTAGATAGTCATTACTCAATTGTTGAAGAGTTTCAATAAGGGACAATGGTAAATTATTGTTATCTGTGTTGGGAGATTTGATTTTAGGAACTAAATATTGGCTAGAGTCGGGACCAGAAATCTCATTCAATCTTTTTGAAAACCATTCCTGTATAAAACCAATAAAAAGTAAAGCCATTACTACACTTGTTTAAATTCTTCTTCACTCAATATTATTATTATTTATCAAAATAATACAAATTAATAACTGTTATAATTTCTTAAAACTTACCATGCTCTCTGAGAGGTGTGCTAAACATCGAAGCTGATTGATGTCAGAAACACCCGATACCTTAAAATCATTACCTTCTAAGTTACCAAATAGTATATCAGCTTCAAGAGAGAAACGTTTCAGTTCTTCAATTGAACTCTTTTTAACCTTATTCTCTATGTCTTTCCGTACCCAATTATGAGATTCTCTAAAATAGGGTTTGTTCCAAAATTTAATTTAATTTAATTATTTATAAAAGAGTTATAAACTTACTTAAGATAATTAACTAAATCATTTTTTTGTATCCACAAATTACTAACTAATTTTGTAGTATTATCATTCGATTTTACAATTGAAGTAAACAAGCTATCACAAGTTTCTTTATAGCTTCTACTAACACTAACCATAACCATAAGAAAATGTGATGCATACTCTGGCATAGTAATAACTAATTTTTTTATTTCGCAAATATTATCCCACACATTAACTGTACTCTGAAAATGTTTGAATACATGCTATTAGTTAAACTAATTAACTAATATATATAAGTCTTTTTTAATTGTTGTAATGTTAATATATTAGTTGCTTACAGACAATAATGGTTTTTTAGAGTGAAGTTCTTGCATTTGTTCGGGTGTTGTTATTTGATGCCAAGCATCTGCTTGTTTTGTAATAGATTCAATAGTAGTAGCTACTTTACTGTGTTGTCGATCAAGAAAAACAGTCCTTATGTACTCATTTAACCATAAACTCAATGAACATGAATCCCTTAAACAAAATATGAGTTTTAATGTTAACATATTTCTAAAGTGGAAATATATTTTAAAAACTTTTATTAGTAAGCACTTTTTAATTAACATTTAATTACCAACATGTAAAAACCGCTTTTAAAAATAAATATTGAATTATCAATGACTAAAAAAAAAAAAACGAAGACTATTAAATATTACTAACTTAACTACAACTCGACTATTTAAAGGTACCTTAAAGCAAATACAGTTCAAACACTGTATCAAAAATTAATTGTAAAACAAATATTTGTTGGTCTAATAGACCACACGTTGATAGTTAAGTGTTAATAATGATTTCTTACGTATTTACTGATTGTTCAATTTGTTGAATGAACATTGTCAGAGGTTCATAAATGTGTACAATGTTATCTGAGCTGGGAGTACATATCATTGATTGTGGTTGAGATAAACTGGTAAAAGGCCTCTAAAGAATTGTAAATTAGAAATTATTAATAAAATGTTATAAGATTTTTAATTCAAAGTTCTAGCTCACATCTAATATATCTGTAGAACATTCCAAAGCATTTGAAAACTTGAAAAGGCTTTGTTTTGGCCTAAATCATAATAAAATTCATAATTATTGTTTGTATTAATACTTATATTATAACTCAAAATATTTTTCACTTAGGGTTAACATTTTAAAAACATACCTTTGAGGTTTCCTTTTTGAAAAAAAAACATTTAAATCTATATTACTAAAAATTGGTGCTGATGTCACTACTAGATCTGAATGACTATTAACATCCAAGTAGTTGCTTAAAAACATTTGTACCTAAACATAAATAATATAAAAATACATTCTCAACTTCCCATCAAAGTTAAAATTATGTAGCAAGGGGAGGTTATAATATTATTAATGGATCACTGAAAACTATGAAACTTTAGCCGGTTGATCAGTATTTTGCTGTTTATGTCTAGAGTTCTTAAAATCGACTAGAAAGTCAATGTAATACATGGAAAATGCTTATTGTCAGTCTTTTGCATGCTTGCCTCGCCATTCATTTAGACGCCCCTACGTTTTTACTATTGATAGTTTGATAAGTACTCTCTTTCAGTCACTAATTTTGTTGCGCAAAAGAAATAACCTTTAGTTATGTCAGTCCATAGAACTGGGTGATCAAAATCATTGACAAAAATGGCAAAATATCTAACCTTTAATTTTAATTTTAAATTAAAGTTTATGAAATTAGCCCTCGATGTTATAATGTCCCCTAGTAATTTAAATACAATCCATTCCTTTAGGATAATAATTAGAATTTTCAAGTTTTAACTTTGACTGGAAAAAGACAGATATAATTAAAAATTAATTCTCGACTAGAAGTCTATAGAAATTAAGCTTTTAAATAAAATACAATTTAAGAAAACTAAATACAACAAACAAATAATTTATAAAATTTAAATTAACTTACAATAGACTCGATGCTCTCCCAAACATATTTAAGATCATATTTATTTACATTTAGTAATAGTTTCTGATCAACCTTTTCCAAGCTTGTTAAAAACAATTGATGTGCATCAACTACTGAATAAAATTGTAAAATAACTCCATTTATTAATGCCACTAGTTGATCTTTTGAGTTTTTAGTATGATTTATCATGGATAGTTGTTTAGTAGTTTTTTCCACAATCTCTACTAGTTGGGTCTGCATTGTAGATTTCAATTTCTTATAACCAAATAAAAATAAATAATACATTATGATGATGAAATGATCAATACATTGAAGAAAAAGTGCAAAATTGTAAGAGAAAGCTTAGAGCCTCCTAAAAATTTGAAGTTAATAATGTATAAAGTGAGTATTATACAAAAAAGTTGAGAAAATATTTACTTCAATAGCGTCATTAAGTTTTAAGAGTAGAGCAAAACATTCTACTGCTATTGGAATAAATGTTTCAGTATCAAACTCCACAATTTCATTGTCATTCGTTTCATTTAAAATATCCCTGTAATTTAATTTAATGTTAATAAATACAATAACAATACAACTTTTTATGAATGAAATAAAATTCTATATACTTTGTTGTGACTGTGGCCATATTATATTTAAACGATCGCCGTGTATTTTGTCCAAATGAAGAGTTATGTCCATCAGATCCAATACGACGAAATGGTTTTGCCGCTTGTGGCGAAATAACATAAATATGATTTATCAATTCATCCAGCAATTTATTATAAAAAGTCTAAGGAAATTTATTAAAAAAATTAGCATCAATATTAGGATATACTTTTTTATTTTATATTCTTTCGACCAACTATTATTAATATAATACCTGTAAATGAATACAGGTATTAATAAGAGTTCATCTCAACTTTTTAAATGAATAAAATTAAATAGTCATTTTATACATTTCTTATTAAAATATTCCTTATTTCATAGCATAGTAGCATAGTAGTTAAGCAAGTTTATACTACTTACACAAATGTACTTAATCAGTAACCAATATAGAAACTAGTATTACTTATAAATTTTAAATCATTTTGTGAAATTTTAAGAAACAAATTATATGTGATTACCTGTTTTTTGAAACTTAATTCTTTTCTTAACTCATTTAAAGCATCAATATTCTTCAAATCATTATTACTTATTTTTAAAGTTTCCATTAATAACTTAGTGCACTGTATGTATTGATTTTTTGTGTCTAACATGTTTAGTTGAGATGGTACTTCTTTAATTTGTTCACTAAAATATTAATAATGTCTAATATTATTTATTATTATAAATATATTTACAATAGGTCCGAATTTGGTACATTAAGTTGTACCTAACAAAAACGAGTAAACAAACGACAGCCATTCCATTCACCTTAACAAGCGCTTAATAATTTAGAGGACTATTAATTATGAAATAAAAATTCCATTCATTGGTAACGACATTCAGGTGAATAAATAATGTAAGCAGTGCAGGCAAATTTGCATTCAGACCTTAATGTAAACCTACCTAAACACTCTTTCTCAACTTCATATAAAAACAAATTATAATAATAATAATATAATATTATAATAACATAATTGTATGTGTAAGTTTATCAATGAGGTTAGATAATTACTTACATTTGGGACAGAAGTGTAAGCATATGATGCTGCTCAATACTTTCAACATAAAATTTTCTTAACTCATCACGTCTACAACGCAATAAGCTTTTACATGCGACTAATTTTTGTTTAGCTGCTTGAACTTTTTCCCTAGAAATATTTATTGCACTTGACACAGAAGTGAATAATTGCATTACTCGTGCAAGATTTTGATGTTCCATAGAGATTAATTCTTCCAATTTTTGGTCACATCGTTTGTATTCTCGTTCCAAAGCTGTCTTTTCAATTTCACGGTGTTCATTTGATTCAGTGGCAGACAACGCACGGATCATGGTCATTAATAATCCACTCTAAAAAAATTAAAAATATGTATATTATAATATATATATATTATGCAAGAAAATTTTTTTGCTACCCTGGAATAGTTTTTATTTGCTGAAAAGAATAAACTTTATAAAATGTCAGCCTTCTGGGACAACTCTTAAGTGGTTTCTATAGAGCCATATTTTCCCCATTTGATTAACACATAAAAATGTATTTTTTATTAAAATCGCCATAACTTCAAAACTTAAAAATAATTTTTTAATTAAAAAAATATCTAAAAGCTACACTTACACCTTCAAAATGCTTTAGGAGACATTTAGTCTTATTAATTTTTATAGAGAGAAATAATGGTTTATAGATACATACATTTTTAGTCATTGTTTATTGTTAAACTGACTAACTTTAAGTATGTGTATACCATATTTATTGGTGTTAATTATATTCATAAATGTATTAATGAGTAAATAATACTATCTCCAGTGGAATATATATACATTGGAATTTTTATTAAAACAAATATGTTTTATTTGAGTCATTAAAACAATTAATTTTTTTTTTTTTAATTATACTTATAATTTAATAATATAAACCAGATATTTTTCTGAAGTGCCAACTCAGTATTTTCTGTGTTACACTCTATACTTACAGTTTCTTTTTGAGTTTTAACACCTCTAGGTGGTTTACTCGGTGGATTAGCCATACTGGATATTTAATTTATAATATAAAATTACATAAAACAAGATATCTATTATAATATTTATAAAACTAATATGAGTTGTAGTTTAGATTTTTGAAATAAAAAATTGTTTTTAGTTTTTTAAAAATGAGATAATTGATAAGACCACAGAAGTCTTGTATTTATCATTTCATAACAACTTCTTATCTATAGCAAACTCTTAATAAACGTACAGGACTCAAACATATTGAAGCTAGCAATTTCATTCTAGTAATTTATGATAACGTATTTCCGCGGACTCGTCCTGGGAATTTATAGCATAGCCGAAATACCACTGCCAAGTCGCATAACTCAGGTGAATTTTAAACTATAGCCAAAAAATATCAAATTTTATAAGGTTTCTGATGATAGTTTATTTACTGGACTCGTCCTGGAACACTGTAGTCTAGCACGAATAACCACGACCGGGTCGCAATAGAATTTTCGCAACGACCAGTTCTTATATCGCGTTCAACAAAATATTAAAAATATATTACCTGAAGAGTGCATTTTTGCACCCGAGGAGGGGGGGAGGTTGAAGATAGCCAAAAAAGGTGGTTTCATTGTTTGCCAAGAAAAATAATTACTTCATTTCTGTTACCAAAATTGAATCTACAAGAAAAAGGTTTTCTTTGGTGTTTTAAGGTAAAACTTATGAAATAAATAAATAATCAAGACTTATGTAATAATGAAACTTGTTTATTTCAAAATATGAAATAAATGTTTAAAGCATTTCTATTTATAAAACATTTGAATTTTAATACTTGTTTCCAATAAAAATGTTTCTTTTACAATGCAAAGTTATAAAGAATTAGAGAAAATACTTAAAAACATCTAAGATGTCGATAATAGCATTTTAACAAAAAACAAATTAATAAAATTAGAAGTTTTACAAGTATAAGCTGAAAAGTTTAACATATTATATAATAACCTTAAAAATTTTAATTCTACATTTGTTGATGTAGAATATATTAAAAAGTAAAAGTTATTTTTGTTTGTAATAGTCACATATCAATTGTTATGCTATACATTTATAATGGCTAATTTTTGTTTAGTGATAAAAATTAATTTTAAGTTGTACCTAGAACCTATGTTGAACAACTAAATTGCATGTTTAATCAAACTATACAAGCTCCTAACAATATACAACTATTAAAGAAGGGTAAACTTAAAAGTCAGTCTTAATAAATTAAAATAATAAACTTAATCAAATTTTATAAACAGTTAAAAATGACCTTAATATTAACATACATACTAAGTAATTGCAGTTTTAGATAAAACAATTTTTTAACAAGAGAATTTAGTAAGGTTTATATCCATATTATTCGTGAGCTATGGAATTTTGCTCCTCATAGTTAGTTTGAAAATCTTTATGGTGATTATATAAATCAGAGACAGTTTTTTGTAACTCATTTAAGAATTTTAAAGGATTAGGTGCATTTACACGCTTATTTTGAAAATCTGATACAATATTTTCTAGATTTCTTTTCCTTGATGCCTCCATTTCGAAATGAGCAATATGTTGGACTGAACACTTAATATCTAAATCTTGGAATTTGTTTATAACTGAAGTCAGACTTTGAAAAAATGTATCAAATTCTTTAGTGTCTGGATAGATTTCTGTGGCTAATACATCTAATAGGTCATTCATATTTGGTATATATGAATTTTCTAAACTTAAATCAACAGACTTGTTTGTAATACCATTAGTTATCAATTTGTCATTATTATTTATAATATTACTATCTAAGTTCATAAAAGTATCAGACATCTTTTTGTGATTTGTTGATTTGTCGTCTTCAGAAAATTTAGATGGATTTATTTCTAAAGTATTTTTACTTCCAATATGTCCATTGGTATCCTCAGTTGATTTTTGGTAATTTGCATTGATATTTGAACTATTTAATCGAGTATTACCATATTCTAAATTGTCTGCAACAAATTATAAGATAATCATTTTATTTTAAGGTATTATCAGATCTGAAAGTAATAAAATCACTTGAAAAAATACCCTTGATGGAAATTTGTAGATTATAATAAAAAATTATCAGTAAAAATCAGTAGGCATTATATACCATTATACCGGGTGATTCTTCTAACTCCCTCCAGTTTTCTTTTAAAATAATTTATACTTTGTAGTTTTTCTTTTTGAAAACATTTTTATTTAAATTATGCTATACTAAAATATTAGATAATAATCGGATTTTTATCTTTTTTAGTATTTGCTAGTATTTTATCAACTTATAAAACTTAAATAGCAACGTATATATTTAATTAGCTTTTTAAATTAAGAATATTTACTGAAAATTTTAACTGCTTAATAAACCAGTTTTGAATAAATAGTTTTAAAGTTTAAAATTTAGGACGGGAGGTGGAGTGCGATTAGATAAATGCGCGCAGATAAAAATAACTCTACTTTCCACGCTTCCTCTCGTCCTAAATTTTAAACTTTAATGGCTTTAATACTATTTAACAAAAACTGGTTATCGAGCAGTCAATTTTTTTTAGTAAATTATTCATAATTTAAAAAAGCTATTTAAATATATATGTTGCCATTTAAGTTTTATAAATTTATAAAGCTCTAGTAAATAATTTAAAATTTAAAAATCTGAATATTATCTAATATTGTAGTATAGCATAAACAAAAATGTTTTCAAAAAGAAAAACTACAAAATATCAATTATTTTAAAAGGAAACTAGCGATGCAGGGTGTTAGAAGAATCACCTGGTAAAGGAAATAAAAAATATACATATAATCAGATTATTAGGCTATTTGGGTGTCATCAATACATTTTTAAAAAAATATACAAAAAAGCAATTAACTCAATTAAGAAGTAGTTCTTTACAGGCCACGAGTTAAATTATTTATAATAGTTGTAATATTGCAATTAAAAAAAAAGGATTTAAACTTTTGCAGGACTACAAAATATTGTAGTCAATAAAAAAAAATTTATATATATAATATATAGGTTTAGTTTCAACTCACTTTCACTATTAGTTACCGAAGAGGACAGTAAACAATCAATTCGCTCAATTTCATTTTTTGCTTTAAAGAAATTTGATGTTTCTATGTCCATTATATCAAGTATATATGTATTAATTAGTTCTCGATATTGCTTCATTAAAGCTAATATATCACTCAAATGTTGTAATTGTTTTGAATCTTCATCTTTATTGTCAAATGAAAGTTTTATTTTTTTAGACAAACTTGTAAATAGTGGCTTTAACCATGAAAAACAAGCGTAGCATATATATGCTTTTATGGTTTTTTTAAGATTATCATCATGTTCAAATATTTTGAAATTGTCTGCTGATAGCGGGCCTATGATTAATATAAAGAGACATTAGTGTGATACATCTAATATACCAGTTAATGAGGTCTGTCCAAGTAAAAATATACATAATCCTAATCTTTTGTAGCGTGTTTAATCAAAAATTGTGTTACTATTTAAAGATAATACAAAAAGGTTTAAATCTACACTATTTTCATATTTCGGGGTTACTGCCACTTGAATAGATTGACTGATTTCCCAACGTTTCGGAATTTTTAACAGCCTTTAATATTAATGATAATAATAGTGCATTTTTACTTGGATAGTCCTTTTATAAACATAATATAACAGAAATAAACCTTTAGGAAAAAACCACATCATTATTTTTGATAGAGGCTTATTAAATTTTGAAATAGAGTCTGGAAAGGCTATTTCATAGTCGTAAGCCGCTGCAAAGCATTTTATTAAACATTTTTGGCTATCAATTGTTATCTTCCCAGTTTTAATGTATTGTAGAGCCATTAGACAAAACTGTCCCGCTATGAATATTGTCATCTAAGTAAATAATTTAATTAGTTCATAGAGTATAAGCCAATGATTAGGATTAATAGAATATAATGGATTCTTAGATTACAGTGCATAAGTTAGGAAATTTACACACTTAAATTATAATAAATAAAATATAAAATTGTGTTTGTTATACATAGGTAAATTTATCAAAACAGGACATTATGTGATTTATAAATTATAATGAAAATAATAAAGGACATTTGTAAAATAAATAATTTATTAAATTTTCAGTAAGCGTTCAAATAATTTATACTGATTGAAAAAACAATGATACTTACTTTGGGCATAACAAGATTAGTGTCCAATATAAATTCTGGTTCAACTGTATTAATTAATTTGTCATAGAACTCAGGTTTCCATGTAATTTTCTTTAGAATATGATCTAATAAAACGTACTTGTCTTCATTGTTGATATTAAAAATCCAGTTTTTAACAACTTCATATGTAGTTTTTTCACCTAATTCAAATAGTAACTCGTGAACACCAACCCACATTTCTAAGTACTGCAAAAAAAAAGTATTAATATGTTATCATATATTACTTCTATGTTTAACCCAATAAAAAACAAACAATTTTCAATGGTAACACATTTTTGGCAAAAACATGTTTCGTGAGTCAATAATTTTCCGCTATATAAACATCTAAAATACTTATATATAAATGGTTTTATACATTAAACCACATTTTTGGAACATATTATATTTTGAAACATAATAACTAACATTAAGTTTTGGATGATCTTTTAATAATGCTCTAGCTTCATTCCACTTGTGATGTTTAAAGTATTCCGTTTTTAGTAAATTTACTACTAAAGATAATTCCATATCTTCATCTATACGACTGGCTAATTTAGCAGCCAATATTAACTCTTTGGGTTGTTTAATCTTAGTTAAACATGAAACAGCATTCCATGGATCTTTTATGCTCAAGTAACTAGAATAATATTATGTAATGAATAATAAATATTTAAATACAATTAAATTTAAAAACAATTATCTAACCAGTGTGCAGCTTCTTTAGGATGTCCATGATATACATTATACTCGGCCCATTTTTTGGTGATTTCAAAAATTAATTCATCATCCTGTTTTTCTTGACACCTAGCAATTGCTAAAGCTTCTCTAAATAAATTATTTTTAAGTAACATTAAAGCAGCTTCACTATATTTTTTTAAAGCTACTAAAAACGTTGAGCTTTTGGTTACTTCACCCGCATCTTCTAACTGAAATGCATATGCAGCACACATTTTGAGCCATAACCTAAACATATACTATATTTATATATATATATATATTTAATGTTGACATGTTTTACAATATAAGTCTGGATTTAGTTTCTGAAAATTAAATAAGTGTGGTACACTATACACATTTTTTAAAAACCTGTAGTCAAAAACTTTTTTTTATCTAGGCTAACGAAAAAACCAAATATGATTACACTTTGGGGGATTGAAACCAATTTTGTCTTAAAGTTGTTGAAAACCAATTTTACATTTAAAAAAATTAGTTTTTGTAATTAAATGAAAATCAGAAAACTAACAGACTAAGGATGAACCTAAAAATAATCTGTGATATGCTGGCAGGTTAAAACACTTAAGACACTCGAAGCTCCTTTCACCAATACCAAAATAGCAAAAGATATTAAGTCTTGTATTGAACAGAATATCGCCGCAGATAGATGAAAAACTGATTAAAGAACAAGACGGCTTCCGACCGAGGACAATTTGCACAAGTCAGATACTGAGTCTAACTTGGCATATTGAAAATGGTTTCGAAATAAAACAGATAACTGGAACGGCTTTTGTAGACGTAAGCTCAGCATAAGACACAGTAAATCGCGGGGAACTAAAACAAAAAATATATTAGGTGACTCTATACGTTAACTAAAATAATCAAAATGCTGCTGAGTAACTGGCGATACTAAGTTATTCTACAAGGAAATAACAGCAGATGGAGAAGACAGTTAAATGGCCTGGTATCGTCCTGACACCCACACTGTTCAATATTAATACCAACATTAGAAACTGTGTCAAAGCAACAATAAGCACTTGATGTATAGATAAAATCTCTTAAGGAGAAGACTTAAATCAAGAAAAAGTTTTCTACGTTCAAACCGGCAGATCACGATGACAGAAGAAGAGGAAAAACAAAAATAATGGAAAAAAATACTAGAAGACAAATATGAAATAATATGGAAACGTAAGAAACACATCCCTCAAGAAAAAAAATTCTAAATTATGGCTCATGGAAGACCTTAAACTGGTTGAGGATAAAGATAGCCAGAATTAAGAAGAATTTAGTATTTTGGGAAAAGGAAACATACAGCAGTTATGAATATAGGAAGGAACAGGATGTCAATAATTTGTTGGCATGCAACCTTGGAGCCTCATGTGAGAGAAATGATCTTTTTAAACCACCAAATGACAATGTCGTTAGACTAATTTAATATTAATTTTGTACAAAAATCTACATTTATAACATTATTGAGTGTAAGTTATTAATCATAAATTGATACTCACTCGTAACTAATACTTGGAGCAACTGCTATCATCCAATCATTAATAGTTTTTGTATCTATAGCATCATTTAAGTACGATTCTAAATTATGACCCCATATGTTAATATTATTTAGACAAGGAACCATTGGTGCAGACATTTTTTTTTTTAACGATTTACCTAAAAAAAAGGTTAATAGAATAAGTTTACTAGAATGTCATAAAAATAACAAAATTATCTTTTTATTATTATATAGACGCAAAGATATTATCTCAAGATGGCAACGATGGGCCCTTTAAGACCTGTTCAGCTACATGATGATAAGGCTATAGACAAAATTTACCTCTTTTATTTCTTTAATAAGTGATTAAATTAGTAAATATACATTTTTTAATTGTGGTATTATACACGTGGTATACACTTTAATGTGATGTGCACTCGAATTTTAAGTGCATATCACATTAAATTTTAAGAAAAAAAAGTAATAACTATTGCGTCAGTTATTATTTTGTAAGCATTATTATGACTCAAAGTAATGAAAAAATGCTTTAACCTGAATCCGTACAGAAAAAAAAAAATTGGTAAAAACATGATGTCGATAATAAGTTTACGGTCTTGATAACTTGATTTATTTTACTAATAAAATAATATCATTCAATTCTAAATAGAAGCTAAAAAACGTTCTAAAAATATTAAGTTTATTTAGAGAAACTTACTTTCCTCCACCATTAGTTTTCTCATTTTTTCAGTTGAACCAAAAAATGATAAATAATTAACCTCTTGAGAAGTGTCAACTTCATTATTAGGGCTCAAATACATATCAACAGCATTTTCTAAATATTTCCCCATAAACAAATCATAACTAGATAATGGGAACTGTTGCTTTCTATTGGTAGGTTCTTTATTATTTGCATTAATATTTCCTATAATATAAGAACAATATTAATAGTATTCAACAGTTTTTAGAAGACACGGTATTCATCCATTACATGTGATAAATACTAGATATAAAATAAAGTCACTGAAACGATTGTAATACTTAATTAGTAATTACAATGAAAGTAAAAATATTACCTGTCTGGCTGAGATTATCAAGATCTTCTGTATCAGATTTTTTCTTTATTATTGTTGGATTAGTTTCTGAAATTTAATTTATATACAGGGTAATCAACTAAACATAAGACACTCATTTTCTCTTAAAATAATTACAATTATTCTTTTAGGAGACACACGTTTATATTATTTTTAAATATTAGACAATATTCAAATTTTTATCAACAATTTTAATTTTCAAAAATAATTTGCCGAACATTTTGACTGGTCGATTTATATTATTGGATAATTACCTTTAATGTTATTACAGTTTAAAATGTAGAAAGGTGAAGTGTAGTATTATTTTTATCTGCGCGCATTACTCTACCACACTCTACTTCCCTTCCTAAAATTAAAACTTTAAAAGTAATTATTTAAAACTTGTTAATTAAGTATATTTATACACCATTACATATAATACCATTTAAATTTCAAAAGTTGATAGAGCCTTAACAATAGATTCAAAACGATTAACTACAAAATTGCAATTTTTTTCCGAAAAAATTATTGTCTTATGTTAGTTTGATCACCCTGTGATCAAATTATGAATTTATTAAATATTTTAATAAAGTGTTAATAGCTTACTTATAGTTGCCAAAACATCATTTTGTAAATCCTTTGACACTCGCCATGAATGAATTGAATGGTCAGCAGAACCTGTGAAGACTATATCAGAATCTAATGGCGAAAACATTCCGCACAATACAGTACATAAATGTTTAGAATAAACACCAATAAGAGCACATTTTTGAACATCCCAGATCTAGAATACATAAAATAATATTTTTTTATTTTTACATTCAATTTATTTAATTTTTTTACAATGTTATACAAAAATTGCAAGTATAAAAATGTTTTAGTACTTCATGAAAAAAAAAAAAAAAGAATTAATTTAATAATTATTTTAGTATACATTTTTTTTTTTTAAGTCGAGCCGACCTTGTGTGGTCATTTTTAACAAATTTCAATGTTGTGCTCAGACACGTATTATGATATTATGACTGTCCCAAATGAAGTTTTCACTCTCAGTAAAGGAGAAAAAAGGAAAATTGGCCACATTGCTAATTTTTGCATGACAGTAGGAATCGATTAGATGACCCTATTAGAACCATTGCACCAATTCACTCCAAACAAAAACATATTTACTTATTTTTTATACAAACCTTAGCTGTGAAATCATTAGAACAACTTAAAAGCAATAGATTACGATGAGGACTCCAAGCAAGTTCATTGATTTTTTCTTTATGGCCATTAAACTCGGCAACTAGTACTGGAGTTCCATCTAAATAATTATTTTATACTTGATAAAATAATGATTTCATCAAATGCAATAGTTAATAACAAAAAGAATAGTTACCTTCTTCTAATTTATGTACTTTAATAGAATGTGAGCATGATGCAAAATAATTTTTAAACTTGGATTCTTCACTAAAATCACAAGTTACATGAGTAGGATGCCAAATAATACATTCAACAGATTGATCATGACCAAGTACTACATGCTTTAATTTTAATGTACGCCCATCTAATAAATAAATGCTCCTACACAAAAACATTTTAAATATGTCAAAAGCGGAATTAAGTATTATAAAGTCGGATAACATACCCATTAGAATTTCCTATCGCAACTGTATCATAACTTGGTTTCCATGCCATTTCAATACGTTTAACAGGTGTAACAAGTTTATCTTCAATGTGATTAAATGATGCAAATTCTTTTAAATTGTGTGGATCTAATAACAGAATAAGTGAAATGAAAGAGAAGTTAAAAATTTTTCTGGAGAAAAGGGTTAGTGATATTTTCTTGGTTTTTTGCTGTTATTGGTAATTTGAAGAATCTTACTAATTAGACAATTATTCAAGAAGTCATTTTTAGTATCTTTCTCGATTTTGAAAGAAATGGGTTAAATTTTTTTAATTTTAGGCTTTAAAAGTACCTTTTGGGTATAATTTTAGATCTTAAGACTTGTAACATGAATAATCGGTCCATTAATTTAAAAGATATCCATACATCCACATGAAAAAATTATATTATATATATAAAAAAAACACATATTTATAAAAGCAATATCATAAATACCCAATGGTTCTTTAAACCTTTTTTCATTATTTAACTTTTTTGATATTTTTTACACAACAGGATAGTCCAATTAATTTTCTATACATTTTTTTTTAATGAATAGTTCACTTTAATTTACTTATGATTGAAGAAGTTTAGTAGAGCAGGATAAATTTAATTTGAGAATATTAAAAAAAACACTGCAGAATCAAGGAAACTTGTGCCATTGATTACAATGAGTAAAATTAGGAATATTTGTGAAAATATAATAGCTGCAAATAGAATAAAACTATTATATCGGGACGGAAAATAACTAACTTTTACTATTGATTACAAAAAGTATTTATAAGCAATGCTTTTACTAGACATTTGATGGGTAATCAAGAAAATTAAAACAAATGTTTATAAAAGAGTTTAAAACGAAGGCAGACCATTATAAAAAGGGTAGAAGCACATTTTAAATAACAGACTTAGCTCAGTCTGCCATTAAAGCTGAAGATGACAACATTGTTGCCGAAATACATTTACGTAGAGAATATATTATTTTTATGGTTAAGGGTTTTAAATAATCATTTTTTTATTATATATAACCATACGTTGCCAAGATTTTTCTAGAATAGTATGCTTCTAACCTTTTCCTCTTTATCTTAACTTCTCATTTATGTTAGCATCCTACTTCAATCTATCAACTTTAGAAAGAGTATCATAACTTAATACTGAAGTCTTACCTTTCCATAAACTCATTTCATTATAAATCAAAATTTGACCATTACCAACAGCATATAATGAATATTTGTTTTCATGGGTAATATCAGTATCTGGAGGTGGTGCCCAACATAAGCGATAAATTGAATGAGCTAGTACAGTTTTTAATAGGTTCATATTGTTTCTTTTTTTGGTAAGATTAAAAATACCAACACGACCATCACTAGTACCAAATGCTAATAAACCTTCATCGCTTGGATGGAAAGCCAACTTGGAAAAAAAAAACATTATTTAACAACTATACAAAATAACTTAAAAATATTTTCCAATGAATATAAAACTTACAGATAAAACTTTAGCATCAACAGAATGACTTAAAGTTATTAATTCTAACTGGCGTCTATTTGATACATTCCAATAATACATTTTACCATCTCCAAGACCAAATGCAAAACTAATAAAAGTTTTTAGTGATTAATACCAAGTGCTTTAACTGTCTAAAAATTTTATTCTTAACTTACTCAGCAGAATTGACAGGAGATAAAGCGAAACAATATACAAATCCACCTAGAGTAGGTATTTCTAAAGGTAATTCTCCATTAACTGAGGTGTCAAATAAAGGGGTTCGAATTAATTTTCTTCCCATGCACGATGACCACAAATATGGTTTAGAAGCTTCCCTAGACATTTAATAATCAATTTAAGATGGTTTTCCTAAAATTATTTTTAATAAATACCAATAAATATATATATATAAATATAAAACTATACTGTATGTATATAATATATAAAGCTGTACTTTGGGTCTAAAAGATCTAGTCTTATTTAATGTAAATTTTAGAAAAGGAACTAAGCAGTTTTTATTTTCTATAAGGCTCTGTAATACATTTTGTACAAAACTTCTTAGACTTTTATTCTAGGAAGCACTCTTATTTCATCTCTCATTTTATACACAATAATATGTAGGATGTTTTAATTTACATGTTTTAGTGGTTAACTTAAAACAAAAATGTACGTGTCTAGGTATGTTGTAGGCTGTACAAACATGAAACACACTCGACTCCGCTCAAGCCCATTTTTACTAGTTAATTTAATTTCTGAATTTGCACAAATAAGCAGAGCTCGTGCAAGAGAAGGGGAGAGAGTAGACAATATCCGTTTCAAAGTGGTTCAGGAATTAAGCCCGCCACCTAAAACTGGCTGTTTCAGACCCAACATACATACTAATTATCTTAATATATATTTTACATTTTGAGTAATCCATAAAAAAAACTATTGTATTTTAACCCTTAAATAGTGACGTGTGGTATTATATATATTTCTGATTATTCTTTTATCAATTTCGTTCTTATGAGTTGAAACAAAACATTGATTGCAGTTAGTATATAAAATGTTGTAGAATCTTTAGTATACATATTTGTTTGATTATACCCAAAAACTTAAGGAGATTGGATACAAATTATTCTCGTTTCTTTCTATCTCACGTGCAACATAGGAAATTTAGGCAAATATTTTGCCGAAAACAGATTTGAATTTGTCATAAGTTTACTTGAGATCCTACAGAGTACTATTTTTGGTATATTTTTCCTACTACAAATAAGACACTTTTGAACATTTTAACAAATTTCAAATCTTAAAATCAAATTTAGAAAAAGTTAAAACTGAAAATTGAAAAAGTACTCCATAGGATCTCAAGTAAATTTCATAATAAATTGAAATCTGTTTTCAAATTCCTTATCAGATCACTATAGGCAGATCGGGGCGTTTGATAAAATCTACATCTAAACGTCTATGTTGCGCATGAGATAAACAGAGACGGAAATAATCGGTATCTAATCCCCTTAAATTACAGCCAAAATTAAATAAGTAGTGGTACTGCAGGTCACTAATTAAACAAAAATACATAGAGTAAATATATACTCACACAGGACTGGCTATAGAAAAAATAACGTCTTTATGCATATCATTAATTAATGTTATAACTGGCGCCATATCTTTATTTAGTTGGAAATCAACTTTAAGAATTTCACCAAAACCAGATGTCACAATTATTGAGGTAGGTTGTATCCATTTAATGCAACTCCAAACTAAGTTTGTCTTATTTCTATCAAACAAACAATTAAAAAATCAAATGAAGTGTTCTCATCGAAATTAACATCTAAAATATATAAATTGACTAAGTTGATAGCAAGAAACAATAATTAAATTTATTATGCTTAAAAAAGCAAACTTAAAATATTACTTTGCTTTAAATCATTTTTTAGGTATGATACATTTAATAATTGGTTTTATTCTTGATGCTAACAACTAATCAATGTATAATTTATGTTAAATAATTTTAAACATTACTTGAAAATGGTTTTCCTCATTGGTCTCATTGGTAAAGGTACTGTAACCTCACAATACATGTCAGTACCAGCACGACATATGTATAAACCAGTTCTATCACAAGCAGTTGAAGCTAGTAATAATGGTTGAGAAGACTTATCCAAAGTTAGTGGATTATGAGAAACTGGACACCATGCCAATGATACAACATTTCTTTCATGATATCGTAATTTATGTAATACTCGACCATCGCCTAATAAACAAACAGTTGTATACTTTAGATAGAAATGAGTATTGTAGTACATTATTATTATATGAAACAAATGCTAAAAGACTACTAAAGTTTTATATTGGTTATAAAAATCATTTATTTCCTATTTTTATTTTACAAGTTGTTCAAGTTGCAATTTTCAAAGCCAATATTGACTTTATTTAAATGTAAACTTCTATATGTAACAAGATGAAACAAAATACAAATTTTCCAATTTGTTATTATGTTTTAAAAAAGTATGATAGCACCCTAAGATCAATAAGTTAAAAGAGGCTTTGCAAATTGCAACAAATCAAACTAGTTGTGCATCCTGTGTTTACATACCAGTTACATCATAAACTATAACACTGCCACTTTTACAACCAATAGCAATTAGGTTTGTCTTGTGGGGACAAGCTGCTAAAGTTAAAGGTGAAAGTTTTAAGTCTAATGTGTAATTTCGCATTTTCAATGCTTGAACATCCCATTTATGTAAGCTTCCTGCATCAGATATTGCCACAACAGTTAAACAACCATACAGCCAAACTATATCCAATAATCCTATGTTTTTATTTTTTTTGCTCTAGAAAGGTATTCAAAATAATTAATTATTTATTTAAAATCATATATAATACAGGGTGCGACAAAAAGAACTCTCGAATTTCCAGTGGCTGTAATATGGGCAGTAAATAGTAATGGTATAAAATAAATAAAAACTATATAAGTAGTATTGTCATTGACTATAGTTTTTTTTAACTATCTTAAATAAACAATACAATTTGTTATGTCTACAGTAACCATCATGTCCTGGCCAGGGCAACACCGAGCAATTCACCATGGTGATGTTTTCGTTATTCCGAACTTTATGAGATCGGTCCATCGCGTTTCTTTTCACTATGAAACTAGTAGTCCTAAATTTTGCAACCCATGTCAAAATTATTCTTCTGTTCGGAACTAAATCATTAGGACTTAAAGAAAAATGCTTACAAAATGCTCTTTGGGTGGAGATAACAGTTTTGCCACTTTAACCAAACTAATGCACTGTGTTGCGGTAACCAGGATATAAAGGCTTTTGTAATCAAAGGAAATTTTCTCTGCACACACTATGTCTAGCCCCGTATTAAAGATAGTCAAAATAAAACTATTTTCAATTACAATTCTATTTATTTTTTTTTTATTACTGCCCATACTACAGCTCCTAGAAATTAAGAGTTTTTTTCCATACCTAGCATTTAATTGTCAACTTACCCCAAGAGAATATACATGTTCACAAATTGTGTTTTTTACTTTCCAAATATAAATATTTACTTCATCTATTGAAGCTAAATAGTACGCATCTTCATGTGTATCAGTTTCATGAGAGAATGAAACTGCTCCGATGCGACCACTAGATACTTTGGCATTAAACCGAAGACGACTGTACTGGAGATCATAAATACTATTCCCATTTAAGCCCTTAACCAGTACTACGACAGTTCTTGAACCGTATGCCAAGAGTGTGCCATATTTATCCATAGTCATTACATTAGATTTGTACCAGTTAGACGACTGAGTTATTTCAAACGTATTCATGGTTCTACACTGAAAACTGAACATACCAAATTCATATTTATACAAATTTGACTAACATATAATATATTAAAAATATATCTCCTACAACCTCAACTGAAATTTATATAATTGCTCAGGAAGTTATACTTACGTGTGATTATTCAACGAAATTAATGTATTAATTAAAAAAAAAAAACCTTTTTTAAGTTATAACTGTCATTAATATTAGAAAATAATAATCAAGGAATGAGACAATTATATTCTATGCAGTGGTGTATAAAAAAAAGTTAATCGGTAGATAAAAGAAATTTAAAAATAATACTCAATTTCTTACCTACATTTAATTTTTTGAACATACAGTCGCATCACTCGACACTCATGTGCTCATTGCTCAGTACTATCCGTGTTATCAGCATATCAAGGTCCTGCTTGACGGCGATTTGTTTGTTGCCGGTTTACCGGTTACAATCACAAACATCGGAGCAGCTGCTGCTGGTAGATGTTGGTACGACTATCCCAGTTAAGTGATAACTATGTATTGTTACGTTGTCACATCTGCTATTTGCGCCTGGTCCTTTTGTTTAGTGCGCCATCTTGTTCGCGTGTGACGCCTGTGTTGACGACTACAGATAGTTTAAGGGGCTATGTGGTTTGGTTTCAACGGCTTACACGCGTACATTATAACATATTGTTGAGACTTACGTTTCTTGTCCGTTGACAACTTTTGTAATACTATTCCCAGTGTAACGTTATAAAAAATCACTTAATTTTATCTTAAAAAGTTTATTATTTTGTGTATTTGTGTTTTAGAAGAACAATTACTTTATAACCGTAAGTAAATAAACTAAAACAAGTCATTATTTATATATATATATATATATACAATACTGATGAGATCGAGGCCTGCCGTATAGGCAATGTATTTAATGGCGTTGAACGGTTGTGACGACACCCGTGTTTGATATGTTGCATGCTAATAAACCTTAAATTAATAATTGATTATTCAAAAAAATAAATTTCGTTATTTTATTGCATTACAAGCGAAGTACAAAATATTTAAGTTTTTGTGCACGCGAGTACAATTTTCTATTAAATAAGTACAACCGACTTTACAGTTCTATTGAGATATTATTAAAAGTAAATATTTATTTATTAGATACCATAATATAATAATTCTTCCAGATGTATATTATGTTTTTTTCTGATAACAAACCGTGAAAAAAATGTACTTTTACGAGTTTATATTATTTTATAATCATTATATAGTATAATAATACTTGATAACTGAGTATTTCATTAATATAATCTAAACGAATAATAAATTGTTGACTTGTCAAAATCGATCGTTATTAGCTCAGTTTTTGGCAATGGTGTGTTAAAAATAAAATTTGTTCTAAGTATGTTGTTATATTGCTATAATATTAATAATTTTTTTGTTTTTCCTTTAAGTTTATAATATATATATATATATATATTATCTATAGTAAAGAAAATGTTTGATTGGTATGAAAATGTATGGAAGTTTTTTAAAACCGATTTGGATAGTCACTTTATTTTTGTTCTCTTATAATTTGGCAACTATAACGATCCTAGTTTTAAGAAAATCGAATTATAAACTTAAGGCTAAAAGTTACAGTAAGGACTAGGTTTGATATTACACACTAAGGATAATATTATTTTTCAGTAATTCAATCATGCAAATTTTTCAGAATATTGTATATTTTATAACCCTACTAGATATACTTTCAGTCTAATTTTCATATTTTGAGTACTAAACCTTTACTTAAATATGATATTAATTATTTGGTATTTTCCGTTTGCTATCTATTTTAGATTATGGAAAAGTCGCCAAAAAAACGTGGCCGTCCTCGCATTGTCAAAGTAGAGAAACATAGTCCAGAACCTGAAGATTTAGAAGAAATATTACAAGAAATAGATGAAGAATCTATTGGGAATTATGACTACATCCCTAATGGAATAACTGATTATGTTGTGATAAGAAACAATAAGAAAAAAATTAATAATAATGAAGATGTTTATGACTTTGATGTTGAGAAGGAAGATGGACCGAGCATGAGTATAATAGTCAAATTATTTATATGTTTTATTTTACTACTATATAATTTCTAATTTGTATTACTAGAGAATGAAAAACAAGAAGCTAAGGTAGAATCGGAATCAGCAGAACATTCTTGTGATATTTGTTCCAGATCATTTAAAACTATACCGGGTTTAAAACGTCATAAAGCATCACATGACCGTAAACGTCAAGATACTAATGGTAATAAACTAAATTATAAATTTGTCATTATTTATATTAAATTATGTAAACATACATACTTTAAGGAACTGAAAGTGAAAATGTAAAAGTTGAAACCAAAAGTTGCGATTGTTGTGGTGAGGATTTAGCCACTGCTCATACGGTATGAAATATTAAAACGATTATTTATCTATTATAATTAACTCACTTTTTATTTAATTAACCTTTTTTTATTTTTAGAATGGAGAATATGAGTGTTTTGACTGTGGAAATTTTTTTAAATTAAAAGCTAATATGGAACGTCATCAATTGATGGTGCACTGTTCAGATGAAGTTTTGAATTGCCCAACTTGTGAATTTAGTTGCACAGATAAGGAAACCTTGTCTCAGCATTTGTATTCTCATGCGGGTTAGTTAAAATTATTTTTATTATCTAGGTTCTGAGTTAATCTTTTTTTTTTTTTTAACAGGTACATCAAAACCGTATTCATGTCCTGTATGTTTTACATCATTTAGTCGAAAATATCATCTTGTTCGTCATAACATGCAAACTGGTTGTGATGGTTCTGAAAAACCAAAATTTCCATGTCAAGTAAGTTAGAATTGTTTTTAATTTCTCTAGTAATGTTCTTATATGTAAATAAACAAATATATTTTATATTAGGTCTGTGGTAAAATATTTAATCGCAAAGATAATCTTCGAGAACATTTACGTGCACATGCCGGCCAGACTAAGAAAAAACGTACTTACAACTGTGAATATTGTAACAAAGAATTTGTTGGATCAGCATTATTGACTGTACATCGCAGAAGTCACTTAGGTAAGTCAATTGTATTTGTTATTTAATGTATACTAGTTATATCTCTAAATTAGATTGAGTTAAGTATGCCAATAACAACAAAGCTGGTGTGAAATAGTATGGTAGAGGAAATGTGTCGATTTGAAATTTCATTCTGTTTTCTTTAACTATCCAGCGGGCATGTTTTTTAATAGGCTTTTTGATTTTGTACTTTTTACAACATCGCGCCCAACGGAAGGTTCAGTATAACAACAACAATTATATTATATATTAAATTAACTTTTTATTATAAATTTTATATTGTAATTATTTTATGAAAAAATTAGGGTCTTAAGTTAAATGTGCCATTAGTACATTATTTTTTCCACATTGTTTTATCGAGGTTCAAACTTAAAGATATATTAAAATTGTTGAAACTGTCAGTCTATCTTATTTAACACTATGTTTGTATTATATATTATTTGCTGTATATATTTTACTAATATATTGATCTATTTTAAATGTATAACATTATTTTTATGCTAACACAAAATCTGTAGGATTTATAACAAAGGTAATTTCCATACACTTTATACTGTATTTAAAATATAAATTTATTGTAACATTTTAATGTTTTAGGATATAGACCATATCAATGTGACTTATGTCCAAAACGATTTCCATCTAGCGGAGCCATGAAAAAGCATCGTAGAATACATACTGGTGAACGTCCCTATGAATGTCAACAGGTTGAGCAAAAATCTGTTTAATTTTTCTAAAAAAAATGTCATCATATGATTAATATTTTTCTTGTAGGAGTAGTAAAATTAAATTTTATGTTTATTTGTTTTTAGTGTTTTGCAAAATTTGCTGCCAAAGAAACTCTTAATCGGCACATTAAAACTCATACTGCACTTAAACCTCATTCTTGTGGGTTCTGTGGCAAAACATTCATACAAATTTCACAACTTCGTGCTCATTTGTTCCATCACACAGGTATGAGGATAATTTATCTTTTTTTTTATAATTTTTACAAACTATTTATATATATATGATAATTAAGATGATTACAATGTCTTTTTTTTTTAAATTTTAGGTGAAAATGGCTTTACTTGTGATACATGTGGCAAATCATTTAATCGCCGATCCCGTTTAACATTACATATCAGGTACGTTCATGAAGGTGCTGAGCCATTTATGTGTACTGTTTGTAACAAAGCATTGCTTAGAAAAGAAGATGTACAACGTCACCATATTGTACACTCTGGAATAAAAGCACATGCTTGTCCTATTTGTGATAAAAGATTTGCAATGAAATCGTCACTCAAAATACACTTGTTAACACATACTAAAGAGCCTCCACGAGCATGTGATGAATGTGGTCGTGCGTTTATTCGCCAAGATTGTCTACTGCGTCATATGCGTTCTAAGCATAGAGACATGTTGGCCGAAATCATGGCGGACGCTGAAAAGAAAAAACTTGAAGCTCAACTATTGGGAATGGTCAAGAATGATGATAAGTCTAATGATGATGGCCGCGATGATGATAATGATGATGAAGAAGATGATAATGAGAGTATTGATGAACTAGCATCAAATGATGATAGCTCTTCAAGTGATATGTCTAAAAGTGACACACTAGCCGACTCTTTGATGGAATTATTGACTGTACTTGTAGATGAGAGTACACTCAAAGAATTTGGATGGCCAAAGTCATCAGTTGATCATTTAATTGAATCTGTTATAAAGTAAGTTAGATCAACATTTAGTACTTTAACACTATAGATACGAGGATGTTTTCCAGAAAGATTAAATCACGCATTAGCGTGAGATTGATCTTCAAAGTGTTAATTGATATTTTTAGATAATTCATACTTTTCGAGTTATCGATAAAATAAAACAACTTCATTGTTCAATAAGATATTCAACAATGCAATTATATTTTATATCATTAGTGTTTTAATGTTTAATTTTTTTCTTTATTAAATAGAGCCTTAGCATTTCTCTATGTTTTATTTAGTTATATTGTGCAATGTGTTGCCTAGTATCAATAGTGATATCTTCTTTTATTAATGAAGTTTGCCCTTTAAAATAAGTAGAGAATGTAGTACAACAATTTCAGTGGGGCATATGATTGATTTAATGTAAATAGGGATTTTAGGAAATATTTTTAGGTATCTGCAATCGCCTTACATCTATATTCACCTGTGTATGCATATTAGCTGTTGCTCTTTTAATAATCTCCAACAATCTGTTAATTATAAAATAATGGCTTTAGGAGATTGGAAGTGGGTAGTTTATAAGGAAGTTTATAAAGGCAATATTTAAGAAAAAAGTGGTTTAAATACAATTCGACCATGTCAATTAATTTACTGGTTAATTTGTGTAAGCTTCAAGGTTTCTATTTTTAGTTTATATAATTTGTTTTATGAGTAAAAGGCATTTTGGTTTATTTTAGACCTAAAAGCCTGACAAAATTATGCCTACTTAAAATAATCAGATTGTAATTTAGTAAAAAGATTTGTGTTCTTTGACTCATTACGTTATGTAAGAAACTGATTTTTATTTAAAAAATATCTTCCAATTAAATTAAATTTGTCACTTTTTCAATATTAAAAAACTATATTTTTTTACAAAAAAAAAAAACAAAAATTCAATCATCTGTTTCCCGACATATCTTAGTAAAGTAGCCAAAGAACTTATCTCTTTACAGATTTGAAATGGGACTATCCTAAATAGTCAAAATTTAGACTTTTTGGTCTAAAATTAAAAACCGATACTTTTCAATCTCCTTAAGTGTGTTTCAATAGGCTGAAATCTAGATTTAAAAAATAACTGCCACTATAAATAATTTTAATTTTTAATTTACAAGTGTGATTTATTTGTTTGCTAAATAGGAGATGTGGCCATATGCCAATAGCACCTGAAGAAGCGTCTTACATGACAAAGCTTAGAGACAATTCAAAACAACTATTTTCAATCATTATTGACGACTCTGCTATTCAAACATTACTCAGCAACCAAACTATTGAAGAAGTAATTGAGCATGTATTAAAACTAGCTAAAGCTTAAGCTATATTTCAAACCTTTTTTTTTTTAATATTCATATTGTTTCCATTATATTATTTAGTACTACGTTTACTTTAAATGTTATGTATACTCTTGTATCCTAAATTTATATTAAGTACTATTTTTTTTTTTTTAGTTAACTGTTATTATTACTTATCTAATTATTTGAAAGTGTAATTAATCCATGTTTAGTTTACATTAATTAGTTTTGTTAAATGCATTTCTGTTCTATATTTTAAATATTATAGATAAGGAAATTACTATAAAAAAAAAGCTTAGATGTACTTGTTTTACGTACAGTAAGAATATTACGTTTATTATGTATTATTGACTTCCATTGGCATTACTGACAAATAAAAGGTTAATCTGTGTAAAAAAAGTCTAATTTAATTAAATAATTTTAGCTTATAATGTTCTACATTATAAGCAAAAACACATATTATGAAAGATGAAAAAATGTTGGAGACAATGAGATATTATTTTTTTAATATGTTCAATAATTAGTTTAGTTCTTAATGTTAAAAAAAGTATTTACTATTTAATACTTCTTAAAACTAGGATAACTTTTTTTCAAAAATAAATGAATGTAAAAGGACCGTAATAATGTTAAATTCTTAACTTCTTCCGTTTTTCTCTCCTTTAATCCTAATTATTATTATCGCATTTATTGCTATTTAAACACATTTCTTAAACACTATCGACAATTGAAGTTTAATTGTATTTGCTTCGTTTGAATTTCAATCCGCAAACGCTTCATAACAAATTCTGATTTAAGTTAGTTAACGTGACCGTAATGTTTCCATTGTATTATTCTCTTCAATACAAAAACAGCTATCCAAAACAAGTAAATAAATCTGTGGTGTTGAGTTAATAATAGGCGTGTAATTAACGAAAAATATGACATTTCAAAATTAATCAAATAGTAAAAGTTTATTATGATTTAGTGAAATATTTAATTTTGGTTTTTGAAAAATTGTATACCTACAATTTGATAATTGATTATATTGGATTTGAAAGAAACTGGAGATTCTTGTGACACCTTTGGATCCTTTTAGTTAAATCATATATTCAACAGAAATATACACTAGGCTATTAATTTCTGAAGACAATACATATGTGGTGGCTTTTGTGTGTATGTATGTTCTCAAATTGCTTAGATTTTTTTAATAAAAAAAGTTTATATTTTTACAAAAAGTAACTATGGGGATGTTAAATTTTTTTAATTACGTGTTGTATTCACAACGATCAAACTATAAATGAAAAATAAATTCAATAATTTAACAGGTCATATTTCCTATGAATAATAATTGTTTTGGCCAGATATTATGAAAACACTAAAATATTAGCCAGAAACTTGATATGTTTACTAGCCATCTTAGATACTAGCTTGTTACTGCTTGTTAATATACTATTTCATTATCTATAATTCCACCACTACCTAAATTTATTCGGTACTTCAACGAAACATGAAAATGTTCTTTTGTGGTTGCTGACTCGTTTGAAAAATGCTAATTTTTTACATACCTTAACACATTTTGTTGTATTATATTTTGTTCGCTATTTAATTCTTTGTTCAATTCATTATTTACGAATAAAATTATTGTTTGCAGATTTTTTACTTATAATTGGAAATACATTATTAAAAAAAGGTTGTCATGATATTAACATGAGTAGACTTTACAACTGGGTCGCTTTTTCATACAACCTTTTTTTTTTCGTTTATTACTTATAGACCGTTTACTAAATTTTGAAATTTTAGTAATTTTTTAAAAAATTATTTTTTTATGATTATCCATTTTTTGGTAATTAATTTGTTTGTCTATTTCTACGTTTTTTGTTGTATATATTTTTTCCATACATAGATAATAATATATATAAATATATATATATTTATCACTTTCTTTTATATTGTATTTCGTTCTATATATATATATTATCTTGTAAACCCATGTCTTATTTTTGTATTTATGAGTAACTATTTCGTTATTATTTGAATAAACTACTTTTGTAGACAAAATCGAATTATATAACATATAATATTTTACAAAATTGTGTTTTTGAATAAAATGTTTTTTTAAATCGCAATTGTGTTTATTGAAAGTTACTTATATAATTGATTATTTGGAAAACATTTTATTTGAAATATAACGCACATATTTTCCATAAAGAAAAACAGGATTATGAGGGGAATATTTTCTAGATAATAAACTAGTGTTAAATTTTTAATTGATATTCACCATCCTTGCTCGAAAAAAACATTAACCTCATTAGTTAAAATCAAAATTTTTACACCTGGAATTTCCAGGCTGGAAATGTAGTGCTTAAACACCCTCAAATTTGGTTCTGAAATTGCGCCTTTTTGTTTGATGAAAGTTATTTCTTCGTATATTTTTTCCAAAATAATTAATTTTATGACCATTTTTTTTACTTTTAGTTTCGCAACATGGCTTAAAATGCAACTATATTACTTATATGATAAAAACACAAAGTACAGTGTACAGTTTACCTTATTATAAAAACTACTAAAAGAACTGCAATGTCAGCGGAGCGATGGTTTATAAAATGTATATCTACTCTACTAAATAATAATAAAACTTTCCGTTGTCTCGTCAAAAATGAATTGTTAATACAAATTGAACAGTAGGAAAGATAGAATACACACCCTTGATGAACATCATGTTTAATAAGAATATCTTCCAAGTCTTTGTTTTCAGTTCTGATAGTTTTTTGATTATAGGTTAGCTATAACTCTAATGTCCTAATTATATTCCTATAGTCCTCTATTTTTCCAATAAAGGCTTTATTTGTCTATATTGGCATCCAACATAAATGTGTTCTACCCCATCGTTAGGTAGTCTTTTCGTAGTCCATGAAACGGCAATACACCTGTTTTTACTCTAGAGTACAGCGCCAGGACATTAGATGTCTACACAAAAAAGGCTTCTCGAATTCCAAACCCTTCTCGGAACCCAAACTGTATGTTATTGATACCTTGCTCGCATATTTTTTTATAAAACCTATTGTGAATTATTTTCACGAATGTTTTTACAACATGGCTCATTATACTCATTGTACAATACTGAGAACACGTCTTGTCTACGGTAGAAACGTTTGGAAAAGGAATAAATATTGACCTTAACAAATGGTTAGGAATACTTCCGGAGCGGTAAACTTCATTAAACGTATGTAACTCCATCCTCTCTCATTATTTTGAACATATGTAAATTGTACATGAACGTTGTCTGAAAATTTGCTTTTCTATTTTTAATTTTCTCGAGGGCACGTTCAACTTCACTTACTTAGATGGAAAGTCCGTTGGCTCTAACACCGGGTCTGTGGTCGGTTATTAGTCATAAGATAAATAGATAATAGAATATAGATCATTTTTTCATACTACTAACAACTATAAACTATTCCCCAACACCAATTGTCAAGCTGCCATCATTATTCCTAATTGTATTACTTATTGTTTTTTTTTTACTAATATACAATTAGGCATTTACTTGTCTAGGTGCACTTGAAAGTCATCTTATTGGTTCTGTGTTTCTTCTATCTGCACATTTTCCTGAATCACATTATGCTTTTTCTTCTAAGACTAGGCCTTAAAAGTGGGGGGGCGGTTACCCCCCAAAAAAAAGAAAAATTAATTTCTGGCTACTGTCATGTGAGTTTTTATGGTTACATACGTTCATACGTACATCCATTTATATTTCTTTTTTACGGTCTTTTAATAATCAGTGTGTGTGGTAAGGATACACGACGTCTGATTTGTAGTGAACTGCAATCACGAGATAGCAGCAGTTATATATTATGTGATATTCTCTTGTTTATGTCGTTGTAAGGTTTTCACGACTGTCGTTTGCCAACATTTGTCAAGTACTATCTTTTTCTTTGACATTTACCATATTACACTTGCAAAAGTTGAAATATAAATATATAATTAAAATTGATTAGGTACCTACGAGCTACGACGCAACGTCTCTAACATAGAATAGTTAATTAACCTGCAATTATTATTATTTAATTATATAAAACATTGTTTACGCAATATATGTTACGTACACTTGAACCGGTATTTCAAAAACCATATAGGTCATTAAATTTTCATTTTACATGAACCATAAAAAACCTAATTACTCCAGAAACGTAACTAATTTTGCATCACCTATTTAAGCATTTTTCTCAGGGTCTGTGGTATTCATAAATTCATAGTCTATCTTTGACCTTAGTTCAATAACTCAATATAAAAATATTCGACTTACGTTGTTTCAAGGAATAAAAATGTATTTATAATTAGGGCGTAAAAACAAAATTTGTACGGGTAACAGAAGTAATTACGTTCATTTTTATTAATGACAACCAGCAACTTACCTAAAGGGTTTAGAGGGTCATACCAAAAAAATGTACTATACAGGGTGATCCGTCAAGAATAAGACACTCATTTATTCTTAAAATAATTACAACTTTGTAGTTTTTCTTTTTGGAGACACTTTAGTTTATGTTACGAGTATTGTACAATATTAGAAAAATATTCAAATTTGTATTTTTTCAAGAGCGCTATCCACTATTGAAATTTTAAAAGGAACGTATATATTCAATTTAATTATAATAACGCAAAATTAACAAAACAGAAAATTAAAATATACAAACATATTATTATTTACATAATATTCATGTTGCTACGTCGCATTTAGAGTTTTTGTTGAATGTAAATATTTGATATGTAACATGTTGTGTACTTGAACGTACGATATATATTTTTTTAAAGTTAAATATCCGTTTAGTTACAATATTGTCAGCTTTTATGTTGTTGACATACCAGTACCAAAACTTCGTTAGTTAAAGCTTATTATAATTTTGTACGTCCGGCAATACATTTGTATACAATCTCAAAAAAGGTTGTGCTGAGACACGTGCAGTGTAAGCGATTATTATGCATAAATAGTCGATCAACTCGATAACCATAGTATGGATTCGGCGATTATGCTGTTTTGGGTATTATTTTCTAAATACTTTGGCGTATTGAAATGGACTGTAGTGGCAAGCTCAGAAATCATAAAATCAAATCCGTCGGTAAGTCTTGCTTGTATAGACATTTTTACATAGTAATTCTTCATACTATTAAGGGCCGGAGATCAAAATAATTAAGTAGTCAGAGCAATGCATTTCGTTTATGTTAATTTATTTATAATATTACCTTTGCGATTTTATTTTTAACGTATGATTTATTGTATACTAGTTTTAGTCTTTTATATGAACAAACATTTTTTAACGCAAAATGTGTCACGACTTGTGGTGTGGTCGGATTATGATAATTTGGTCTGAAAATAAAAGACGGTTTTTTTACTGGGCATATTGATCTCAAATTTAGTACATTTGTTCACTAAAAATGACGAAAATTAATGTTAAAAAATGCATGATATTCAAACATATTATATTACAGCATATTATAAAAATTTTAATTTTGAAAATCGAGGTCAATGCGTACAGTACAAAGCGTTCCACCATTTCAAAAAAAAAACCTGAATACTCTACAAGAGACCTTTCTCAGTAAGGCATGTTTTTAAACACAAAACATGCCACGCGTACTAATGCCCATAATAATTTACACACTAGGTGCACTAGTAATTTGTTTTTATCAACATTACTCATTAGAATATGGAAAATAATGAATTGAAAGAATTTGATAAATGTATTATACAGCATACTGTACAGATTGTTTTATTTATCGAAATAATAATATGCAAATGAACTTTTAAGTTTTAGTGCATGCTCGTGGAGTATAATTTGTTTATTTTTTAGTATAATATTTTTTAAATACCTAATTTTTAAACAGAAACCATATATGAAAATATAATCGTTAAACCAATAATATATTATTTTGTTGTGCATTAAACGTTGTTTTTAGGTGATCGGTACAAATCATTCAGACTGTTGTAACATGCCGTTGGAGACTAAGTACGGTGACCAACTCTTCGTGAAAGCATCTGACAACGTGGGTTATAAAAACGTTGACCAAATTAAACTTCCCGTTGTGTTTGATGCAAGAATAAAATGGCCTCATTGTACGTCAATTGCTCACGCTAAAAACCAAGGGGAATGTAAAAGCGGTTGGGCAAGTATTTCATTTAAAAACTGTTGTTTCAATAGTCATAATAATTGCAGTGGCGCGACACACAATACATGAAAACGCTACAATATCGACATACCATATCAAGCAGTAATTTAAACAGTAATACCTATAATAATTAATAGTGATAACTGACAAGTAGTGGTGTGGTGATTGTATCTGTGTAGAATCAATACTTTTTTTTATTTCTTACGAGCTTCGGACGACTTGACTTTGAACCTGCTAGTCCGGAGACAGATACGTTGTTTTTATTTTACACAATTACAATGGAATTTTCTTTACCAGGCCGTTGCCGTGGCTTCAGTCATTACCGACCGCATGTGTATACAAAATGAATATCAGGTAAAAGATTTGTCCGCGTATCATTTGTTGGCGTGTTGCGAAAACTGCTGTGGCTGTAAAGGTGGACACATAATAAACGCGTGGAAGTATGCAATGACTGATGGACTACCGACCGGAGGATCATACAAAAAAAACCACGTGAGTTTGAAGAGAGCTTTATTGAACTTAGATACAGACAGGTGGTCTGTTGATTTCAGTGAATTTTGTTACCAAACACAAGTCCTAGGTGCAAAATCGCGCCCAGGATTTTTACGGAGGAGGGTGCTATAACTTTTGTGATCGTATGATCGTTTTTTTTTTTTAATATTCCAATAATCGGCGCGACTTGGCAATACGATAAAAAATTGTCGCTATACCATTTATAAAACAAAAAAAGTTTTTCAGCCGAGTCTGCAACCACGAAAGAGCATTTACATGTCTCGTTGAAGTACCGAGATAAATTTAGCAACACATCCAAGTGGGAGTAACCTCCTCAAGTCATGTAAATAGTGTAAATATAATACCCCACTCAAGCTTCAATAATTTTTTAATAAAATATAATTATTAAATAACATATTATCTAAAACTTAATTTTATGAACTTCAAGCTTTTCTTACCTTATTGATGAAGTTTTATTCTTGTAAAATATTTTTTTAATAGGTCTTAGTTCTTTTAAATGACAAAGTTAAGTCTCCTTGATCCTTTTGCGGCTATTATGTCTGCCACCGTGACGCGAGCCAGGTATAATATTAGAACTATTGAATCTACGACAAATAACTGTTTAAATAATTTTCCAGGGAACTACTGATTAATTTTAGTAGAGAATATTCTCTCTTACGTTTAATGTCCGTTATTCCCACCGATCGGGGTTTAGACGGTTTAGATTTGGTATTTTTGGGCTTATAGCTGGTTGCCGACCTGCGTAGACATTCACACGGCGGCTTAAATTCCAGTTTCATTTTAAGAGACCTTTCGGGAGAACTGTTTTTTTTTTTAAATTAAAATGTGTAATTACGTGAATTATGGTAATTAACAATTATAGAAAAACTTTGTTTAAAGCAAATTAGATAATGTATACGATGTCGTATAGACTTGTCAACCATATTTGATTGCACCGTGTCATGGACCAAGGCGTCAGTATAGTCATTGTGGATGGCGAAGCGATATAGTGCCAGATTGCTGGTCAAATAAATGCAGGAGTGGGTACAATCAAAAGGAAAGCTTCATTTTTGGAACTAGTTACCAAAGTGTGCACATATTTCACAAAATAGTAACAACAGTAGTTTTATCAGTACCCAATAATTATTTTAAATCTGTTCAGTATTGGACTATGAGCTACTGTCGCGGAAAAATCACTTTGCAATTATGAGAGAAGTATTTGTAAACGGACCAGTACAAGTGTCCATGCATTTTTATGATGATCTAAGATGGCACACTGGTGGTAAACCAAATACTCCAATAATTCGGCTAGAATAATACATTTTTTTTGAAACTTTAAAAGGTATTAGTCAGGAATGATAAAAAAATATGACGAGTTAACTCATAGTTGGCATTATTCAATTATTTTTTTTATCTAGGTAAAACGACAAACAGAAATATTTCTTTTAGCTTCGATACGTAACTCAGAAGGTAATGATGTGTTTAAAATTGTTGTGTCTCTAGCATGTGTCTAAATTCGATATACTTTGACAAAAAAAAAAATAATATCAAAAGTTGTTCTCCTAGAAGGGGTGGAAGCTTTTTGTTTATTTTTTTTTAGAATGTAATTTTAGGATTTGAGATCGGAAAACTAGACTGAAGGTAGATCTGAGTTGGTTATAATATCCACAATTTTCTCAAAAATCTGTAGTCACGTTTTTTTACCAACTGTTGATCTACTTAATGGCAGAAATTAATGGGCTTAGCTGTTCTGGCCGCTATGCTCCACATCATATCGTATTTAACCCCATTTATGAAGTTTTTGAACTTAATACCTTTTACCCATGGCTTAGAAAAAAAATCAGTTGATTTTAATTTAACATACCGTTTTTATATTATTTTGTTTTTGATTTAAAAAAGTATTTACATTTTTTGGGTTCGTTATCAATTTATTATAATTTATCAGAAACACACTATTATTACGTTACGCTTATCACGTCACGTCCTGTCTCGTAAAATGGTTGTTTTTAGTTTTCTCCGTTCAATTCATAAATTAATAAACATAATTTTCTGCCTTTAATATTTAATTAAAGAACAATTTTATTACCTTTAAATAACTATCATAATATTATCACCTAAGGATGGGATATATTAATAATTGGTATTAATTGTATAATTTTTCTATCGCAGGTATTTATAGACATTCGTCGGGACACTTCGAAGGCGAGCATGCTGTGAAATTGATTGGATGGGGTCAAGATGGCGAAGATAAATATTGGTTACTAATGAACTCATTTGGTAGAACGTGGTGTGATAATGGCACTTTTAAAATGCCTAAAGATCTTAGCGACAGGTGTATGTTTGGGTACGCTATTATAGCGCCCAAATTAAACGGAACAATGCATTTTAACTCGGAAACAATGCCAACTGCAAACAACTACATAGTGTACTTTTTATTTAATTTAATCATATATTTTTCTATACAAGTTTTATCATAAATTGTTTTAACATGTTATCAATTGGTGCACATTACATACTTAGTATTGACTATTGTCTTAGTATTTGTCTACTATCGGTTCTCACATATTAGCGCTTATCTGAAAGCCTTTGATTTAACATTTTTAACTTTATAATTTTTTTGAAGCGATTTGCCTTCTAAATGTATCTTTTGTAAAGACTAAACACCTTAATATAGTGTTCGTTTGTTAGTCTGATTTTTAAGCATATTTTTGTTGTTTATAAATTATAGTCCATAATTATGTATATTTTGTTAGTTAGCTGTTAGGAATTTAAAGTGGTTTAGTGTTCTTTATATTTTATCAAGGTAGTATTGGGGTTTACTTTCTAAACGCTATCTTTTTTAAAAACTAATTAATTGTTTTTGTAAAACATCACATATTTTATTTAAAATTTGTATTCTTATTCATCAAGTATCATTACTTACAATAACTGATCAAAATTATATATTTAAATAATAATTTAACAAAAATGTTGAACTCAACTATTTTTTTGAAGCTCCTCGTAGACGGCAATAGAAGAAATGAAGGGAAATTGCATTTTAGAGGATTTTAGCAGCAATATACATGATTAAACACTCAAAGGGGAAGATTTGTAAACCGTTTTTGTCGCTTGCATTTAAATATTTAAATCGAAGTAATTTATTTTTAAATCTGTTTTTCCCAATCTAAAATGTGGTGAAGGCAAACCCAGCATTATTTAATGACTTTGTATATATTTATAATTTATAAATATATAACATAATACTTATCAGATACCTGAGAATTTATGGGGGTACTTATTAAAACGAGCAGAATACCTTGTTTGATGGGCGAAGCTCCCGTTTAAGAGAATAACAGATCTTGTAGGGTGTTTGGTACATTATAATTGACTGCTCAACCGAACAGGGTGGAAATACTGGAGTCTGGATTTGCGGCTGCAATGTTGAAAATACGATTTGTGAATATATATTTTATTTTTACGGTTCGCCGAAGAAAACGAACATTCATACTATTATCCCAAAGGCCTTTTTTCGCCGGTACAGTGTACATACTACAAACGAAATATCAAAATTAAATTGAAAAAAAAAACTTTAGAAAGAATAAATTATTTATTTTCACTTTTTCGATAGACATATAAACAATTATTTGTATCAAATACTAATAAATGCAATGAATAACATATAAGGTCGGTTGTACGGGTTTTCCTATTAAAACGCTATTAAGCGTTTTATATAAAACAAAACTTAGTTTTAATTAGTAGACTTTTAGTTAAAAAAAAAGAACTTGTAAATGCTTTACAAATGTGTGTTTTCGAAAATTCGGTTCGGGACTGTGCACAAACATACAGATACGGTGAATTTAATCACGAAAAACCAAAAGAATATGAGTGGCGTACATTCATTCAGCTTTCTAACAGGGGGATTTAGGGATTTAAATGACACATTAATATATTGAAGGGCTTTTCATGACGTGCTTATATTTCATAATGCATATTAGCTATTTTAAAACTGTTTTTTTTTTGTTCTGGGAGCAGGATTTATCTCCCCCCCCTCCGTATGAACGCTACTGCTTACGCGGATGTGCTAAATAATTAAGCGAGCAATTGAAGTAAAAATACTTGAACAATTAAGGGTAATCTAAAAGTAGAACAGAACGAAGTTAGTCCAAGCCACCACAGTCTTAAACCAGCACAGTAAGAAATGAGCAAAGTTGGATCTAAGCAATTATTAAATCTGAAAATGACACCATCACTGTGTTTAGTTGACTCATTACACAGGTACGCATCAAAGCGTTACATATTTCAATGGTATTCTTATATTAAATGATCTTTTTGAAACAAAACCCATCATATCATATGTTAGAAGTTTAAAGGTGAAGGTCCAAAACCAACCATCTGAATATGTATAATATAGTAATCACGCCAAAGTGAACCCGAGTGACATAATAAAAGACGATATTAAAACGATATTGGATTAGTTCAGCCCTTTAACCCTTGAAAACTACCAATATACATGCAAATTGGCCAATTTGTATTGCACCTATACAAAGCGGATACTAGACAAACACATTTTAATATATTCTGACTAACTAAACTGAACACACATATACTATAGATACAACGACTAATCTAAAAATTAAATTTAATAGCCGTCACCGACACCCTGATTGTTTTGAATCGTTACCGATTATTATAAATAGTGAACATACTTTTGTTCTATGGATTAAATACTGTGTATTTTTAAAAAAAGACTTTGGAGTTAACTACCAAGATAGATAAGCCATAAGTGTAGTAATAAAAATGTGAGACTGGTATAATTGAAAAATAAAAAAATAATATAATACTAGGTAGTAATAACCATCTAACACGATTACCATTCTAGCTGGATTCTTAGCTCAGGAGTCATAAAGAATAGTAAAATATAGTGCAACTACTAATAATCATAATTAATGGACTTATACCTTTTTGTCCAAACACTACAGTGTTTTTAAATCATTATGGCGCAATCCGTAAAAATATAATAATTGAAACCCTAATACTTTTTCATTTTTGCATCAAAAGTATTTATTATAACTTAACTTTAACCTTTTTCCCTTTACACTACGAAATTAATATTTATTATTAATTATTTACTGTCTAATTTTGTGTAAAATTGTGTGGGCAATTAACAAACCGTTTTTTTTTTTAAATATATTATACAAGTAATATTATTATATATTGTGCGTGTAATCAGTTTATTTTTATAAATTCGACTTTTATTTCATTGTCATTATTAAAAAATGTTTTTTTAGGTTTTATGCGATTATTATCTTCTTTCAAAGGCGTGTCGAGGAATGTCCGGCAGGGTGCTGTAGGTCAGGGGCGGCGTTAAGCATTTTGAAAACTCTGTGTAACTTCCGTAGTCAGTAGTTATGTGGCGACCAGCCCGCTCGCGTGCCGCTTGGATTGCGTGCTGGTTTCTCGTCAGCACATGGCCAACTGACGACGTCTTCGCCGTGGATTCAACAGGTAATATCTTATTTAGAAAATTTCAAATTAATAAATATTTCACTATCAATTATAGACAATTGACTATTATGATGAATCATAACTCAAAAGTTATCGATTGTTACTCGTGATGAGGAATAAAACTGAGTTTCACTGTCGAGTAAATAATAACGGTAGTTTAGAAAATAACATGAAGTGATTACTCGTTGAAAATAAAAATATAATTGTATTGACATTGCGTTAGGTTAGATAATAATTAATTTTTGAGTAGTTTTTACTTTTTAGATGAACTTACAGTGTTAATAATATATAGAATTTATGCTTACACACGTGGAATAAATGTTATTTCGACGAACATTAAAATCAATAGCAAGTTGCATGCATGTTGCAGATTATTTTTTCATGCCTAAAAATGGTCCATCAGAATTGAACAATTTTGTTTGAACTTTTATTTCACGAAAAACCGCTAAAATGTAATATTACATTTTTTGCGGCATATACTTTACATATTAATATATTTTACTATTTATGAATTTCGGTTAACCAGAAATCTATCTATCTATATGGATATATATTTATATATATATATATATATATATAATAGAATATTTAAAAGGTAAATTAAATAATGTTTTATTAAAACTAACAACATATTGAAAGTAAGCAAACGAAAATTAAGAACTTAACTTTTATTTATCTTATAGTAGCGACATCATACATAGATTAATTTAAAGCATATGATATATCCTGATTATCCATATATAGTATATAATATATATAATTTAATATTTCTAAATAAAATGTTAAAGTGTCATTTGGAATATTAGGGATCATAATAATCATACTTCATGGTTTAGTTTTGATTTTGCACATCACTGCGCATTACTTTTCTTTCAAATAACTAGTCAAGCTTTTTTTTATCATGGAAACCCCGAATATTTAATAAAACGATTACAAACAAGTACGATACCCAAATATTGATTTATATTTTATATTGATATGTTTAATACTTTTTACTACCCATAGATTCGCATCGAAGAAGCACTTTTAGACTTTAGTTTAATAATTCCTTAATACATGTAATCTCCCCGATCCCACCGAAACCCACTGTACTGGTCTAAGGAATTTATTTTTTGTGATTGGGCCCACGATATCTCATAAACCAGCTGAATAAAAGTAGCTGATTTCTTCTTGTAGCATGTCTTTAGGACATAAATCGTTCCCGAAAGGTATTAAATTGGGCCAAACATTTTAAAACTTTACCCCTTCCCTTTAAAAATTGAGAAAAACACCTAAAACATTTACATATGTTTTAACTAATTTTGACACGCTATATATTATATATATAGTTTTACTTTCAATGATTTCGTGTTCAAAATTTTAAATAGAATTTCAATTTGGCCACAGTATACTTATGTCAAAAGCACTTAAAAAATTAACAGTTATAATATATTGATTATTCCTGGCTTATTTTTGTCAATCGTACTCATCTACCAACTGGTGCAAAAAGGAATTTGAAAACATATTTGGGTTTGTCATTGGTACATTTTATTTAAAATCGGTTTTTTAAAATTTTTTAATTTCAAATTTTAACACTCCAAATGAGATTTTAAAATTGAAAAAAGTAAGAAAACCCGACATCTAGTAAACTTTGTGACAAATTCAAATCTATTTTCAAATTATTTATAGCATCGGTAGATAGATCGGTTCAATGAACAAAATATATGTTTAAATTTCTATATTGTGACTTGCGCGTGAGATACACAGTGATGGGAATAAGGAGTAACGAAATGTAAATGTGTATTAAGGGGGAATACACATTTACAAATGTCTGTCTAATCAAAGATTACAATATGTGTATCTAAATATATTTGCTGGTATGTTGTATTTCTCTATTAATGATCAAATAATAGTAAGTTCAAGTTTAAGTGTCAAATGGTATAATTTTAATTTATACTATTATCGGTATATTATGGAAATTATACTGAAAATTGCGCGTTTTAAAAATTATTTTTAAAAAAATAGTATCTTTAATAAGTTAGGTTATGAATATTGTTGTAATGTTTCAAATCTATTCGTATTTTACGGTTTTTGCAAATACCTCACGTAGGTACCTAGTAGTATCTTTATAGTTAGTATGGACCACGGTTGTATTTATTTAAGCTTAATACACGCAGTTATAGGGGCCATTCTAAAATGTATCGCACATGACCAATGAGGTTCCGCTGTAGCTCTGTGGCTAAGCGTGTGGAAATAAACGAATGGAAATATTATAATATGTAAACCAAAATGCATAATTTTTGAGTCATTGAAATCGTGCGATAGCCGTAACCGATAAAGAACGTTTGGCAATCTTATCGAAAAATTGCCAATAGACCCTTAGAAAATGGCGATTTTCTACTATTGACTGCTTAAAAGGAAAATATGATCAGTTTATATCTTGTATTTGTACTTCACCCCTTTTCGTGTGTAGGTGCAGCTTGTTTATCCGGTCGCCTTTATGTTCAGATAATGCAATTTTCGCACACAGCGATTTTTCGGACCTTATCGCAGGTACTAAAAAAAGGCATTATTCAGACACGATTGGAAGTCGAAAGCAAATAATGTTTTCCAAGAAACGCGAATAAAAGATATTGAACATATTACTCAAACACTTTTTGAAAGCTACAATATGTTATACAAAAAGAAATGCAAGTCGGAGCATAAGTAGGAACATTTATGAAACTCCTATTTCGTCACTAGGAAAAAAACCATATTTTTAATGGTTTTGTTTAATTGCATAGGCTTACAGCCAAATTATACTCATAATTAACACGAAGACATTATTTTAAAGGACGCATTTTATAGAACGTTTAATTGTTTTTAAATAACATTTAATTCAAGCGAATAATTTGGACTTTGAAAATCGTATTGTCATTAAACGGATAATGTGCAGTAATTTTCAATTTTGGGTGTTTTCCTCAATAATTATGAACGGAAAAGGGTGAACTTTTTTAATTATTTGCTCAATAAAGTACCTTGCAGGTACGATTTCTGATGTACAGATTTACCACACGATGAGATCTAATCGTGTTAGGGTGTATTACAGGACGAGATACAAAACAAAAGTACCTAATAAAACCTATCGTTGCAAATAATACCTCGCCATGTCCACATCGAAGCTTAAAATGACTATAGCAAACCTTCCGTAAATCCCAATGGAAAACAAATTATATGCCATTATAGTTTTAATATTGTCTTGATATCCGTAGACACATTAGTATTCGAGTTCAACTCGCATAACTGCAATGGTACGTGGGTGAATTGGAAAACATGTTTTACTAAACAGAATTTAGGGTCACCGGGATTAGGCACTATGTTGTATACACTTTATTCATACGGAGCGGCGTTGTCCGTTCGTCCGTGACTGTTTTTTTATCTCGCACGTCTTGTGTGATATTAGATAAATCGAAACAACGACCTTTGTTGCCAACTCCGTGTGCGTGTTTCTGTAATGTTACAACTACCGCCTTTCTTTTAACCTACATTATAAACGGCATAAAAGTTGTTTCGAAAACCTCACAACTTTTTATCAAAATTCAATTACCCGACACATTTTCGTCTCCTATAAAAGTAAAATAGTTATTATTTATACGATACGTCGCCCGACGTTGCATCGTCTTCTATTCCTCCCAAGTTGCACCTAATACTTTTTATCGGTTTCGTCTATTACTTGTGCTTAGATGCTTGGAACTATAAAACCAGCTATTTCAGGTTTGAGTTAATTAAAAAATATGGCTTTGGACAAAGTTCTTGTTCAACGTAAACTGCGATTGCGATTATTCTGCAAGCAATCGCCAAGTATAAACTTTAAAGTGTAAAAAGCCTTAAAAAAATACACTTTTCGAAAAATTACTCGTGAAAAAGTTAAACGTAAATACACCACCATAAGCTACGAGCCGTTTTTCCACCTCTCGGCTGCTGTTTGCTTATCACCGGTTTCGGTCACGACGTCCTTTTTTATTTCGTCGTACTCAAACCCCTAAAAAAAAAAAAAAAATTATAAATAATAACTTAAGTACACGTTCCGAGTGTAAATGTTGGTCATTTGTGTGGCATATCACGTCCGTATTAAAATATGTTGCCCGCAGAACTACTGGTCTTAATATTGATGTGGGAAGAGTGAAAAAATAAATGTAGTTTACTAAGCTAGGGTATTTAATGTCGAGGTTTAGAGCTACTGGATGATAAAAAAAGCTCACGGATAGCGAAGGAAGTTAAATGTTAATTTGAAGAACAAAATATATAAATATTGTGTGCAAATTTCAAAAAAACTTACTACGTGGTGAAATGTTACCAATATATTTATTAGCATGTAAACTACTATAAAATAGGGAACGGTTAGGATAAAGAGTACACGCTGCATACCTCTTAAAAATGTGCATAAAAATTAACACATTTATAACCTCTAGAAAACCTCTGGAAGGTCTGTAAACCGCACCATAATCATTTTGGCACTGAAATAATATTTTTTTATCACTTGAATGTGGTATTAAAATAAATAACTAAACCTAGGCAAAACCTATAATTTATTATGAAATTGATTAAATGCTTGGTATTTAATTTAATTTTAGTGGCCAGATTTAAAAAAAACAAAAATGAACCTCTTAATAGTTAATTTAACTACGTGTGATAACGATGTATGCCAAAAGTGATAATTGATTTTTGACTATCCCTGTGAAAAATGTTTTTATTAGACATGTCCTACACTCGGTATAAATTAGCAAGTGAATTGAATAACATTGAATATCAGCCGTGTGAAGAAATACAAATGTGCTAAAACTAAGTGGCGTTTATATTTTCAGACCCGCCGATCATACGGACACCGGAAGTAGAAGTCAAATGTTATTTGTATTTTGTACGTACATGGGCGATGCGGTCCATAATAAATAGCACCTTTAAGCTGGTAGCCGTACGTTTTCCGTGTAAATCATTCCCATAACTTTTGACCTTTGTAACGTTCCGTTTTGCCAAACGTCGTCTCGCTCGACCCTTTGCCTCACCAGGCCATTGTTCCCGTCGATACCGCTTTCATGTTTGCATGTGCTTTGGATTTCTGTTTACTTCACACGTAGCGCGTACGTTATTAAACAGATTCTCGGAACACTTACATTGGGAAGTAAAAGGGTGGAAAAAGGCCCCATTATTCGCATGCATTATGGCGATTCCTTCGATTCCGTTTTTGAGCGACTTAGCCGACGATCGTGACAAACGGCAAAGGCTCGCTTCCGGGATCCGTTGTTACGGTCGGTGGCCGGATAACTGTAACAATATAATATGGTCGTGGACAATGCACGGACGGGGAAGGGGCTGGAAAATTGTAACAACTTTGGTCATGATTATGTTCGGAAATTCAGGGTGAAACTCGAAAAGCGGCACAAATAACAGCCCACAATGGGGGGGGGGGAGGGTCGTTGAACGTGTGTGGGACAGATAGAGGAGAAGAAAAAAAAACCTGGAGGATCATTGTGTGTTGGAACGCGCACCGAGACCGTTTTGTTTTTGCAATCGTCTCTTCTGTGTACCTTGTCGACGATATGCTCATAATTTGAATTCGACTATGGTGTTTTTATTGCACGCGCCGACCGCCTGTTGTTGTAAGGGTTGTTTATATGGGATATTATATGTTTTCTTACAACACCTATGTACTTAGTATATACGACCACGGACTAATAATCGAGCATTCCGCAATATGTTGGCTGGCTATTATTTTGAATTATAATTTTGTTGAAAAAAAAAAATTTTGCAAACGCGAATGACGTTTAATCCAATGCAATAATCGCATTAGTTCTCGAGAACCGCCGAACCAATATATTTTATACAAGTTCAACGCACTCGCGAACTGTATAGTAAGTTTGATAGGATTTGTTGGGAATAATGGAATTAAAAACTTCTTCGGTAATAATAATTGCCAAGTTACTGGGTCCATGTTACTATTCTTGTAAGGGTTTCTCCAGTCGGTAAACTTCTAAGACACATCATGTACGACTACTTACCTTACACTTCTACACACATTACATTTTACTGTATTGTCTACTCGACGTTCAAAACGCCGCGGATACAATATATTTACTTGGATTTAGTTTTATTATGCACGCACATTTACTCGTCCAAAATAAATTAAAAACACAAGAACAATGTGTAATCATTTTTTTACATTTTCTAAAATAGTGAACTGTAGAGTTCTTGTTTCTACATCGTTATAGTGGCGTTTTGAAAATGGGAACATTGTGAATTATTTAACCATTTAAATGAAATCTACGAATCACTGTTAACCACAATAATGTGCACATTAACTTATTGATAGATATTAGGACAAATTATAGAGTTGAACTAAATTGTTCGTGTATATAAAATGTAAAATTAAAACATATAGTTTAGTCAATGTACATTCAATCATTGGAATCAGGTTTTTAACTATTCGATTTACTTTTATAATATTATATGTATAATGTATATATATTTGCATAAAAAAAATAAAAAAATAAAACAAGTCAACTCTATGGAATTTTCTTACCTATAGAGTATAGTTATTGAATTCGGGTTTTATTTTATTTTCAATGAAATATTAAAATAAGAGTGCATATATTTATTTATTTCCACATGTATGAGCAAAAACCGACATTATTTTAGTCCCAGAGTTTATATTTGGAGCTTAAAGCGAGCACCACGGCAAATAGCATTTCGATACAACGTCAAATGTTCTGACGTAAAAAAACTGTAGGTTCTGAGAAAATGTTGAGTCATAACCGCAAAGAACAGGTGCTTTTTATTAGACACTGTATCCAATACGTTTAATGGAACATTGACGTTTAGAGCATATAACGAGAAACAGACGGAATGATATTTGTATCACTTTTTGGATATTGAGTTGAGGCAGGGAGATGATAGAGCAATACGCATATTTTGGTTGCCGCCAAACGGTTTTTCGTAGTTTTTTTAATAGAATAATATTGCAAATAAAAACCAAACGAAAAGTATTCAGTATTACTTTTGATCTAGTGTACACGATCACTTATCTAAATTTAGGTATATATTAACTACATATTTAGATGTGGGGAAATCGTGTTGAGGGAGGTTTGTAACAAGGGTGGCCGACCCCAAGCGGTTGATGGATGAAAGCGAAGGAGAAGAAGAAGACATATTAAGATAGCGAAAGAATAATAGCGGTGGTAACTGCATTAGATTAAATAATATTTAACTTATAAATATCATAAAATTGAAGCGTTGAAAAATTGTTCATTTTTTTTTTTAGGTATAAAAACTTCTTTTTAGAACACTGTGTGTCTCCTGACAAATTAAAATAATTTACATATCCGGTTATTGCACCGATGCCTTCAAATTTTAGTATAACGCGTTTTTCATTTAAATTATATTTTTAACATATTATAATAACTTTTGATTAGACATCAATTTTTTTATGAACACTATTATAAAATATTGATTTACTAATTTCAATTAGCTATTATAATATTTTAACAACATTCCGTAAACAGTATTTTTAGCATATTAAACTATTTGCTAAAAAGTTATGATAAAACATTTTTTAAATATTCTAGTAACATTGTGATATTATGACATTATACATTTCTGATAACACTGTGCAAACACATTTTTTCTACCTGACTGGGTGATTTATAAATCATTATAAGTGATTTGTAATAAACACAATATCAGATTAAATAAGCAATAATAAGATCTAGTCAAGTAAATAAGGTCGATGGATACTTACAAAATATCCATTACACTTTAATGTTACAGTCATTGTTTTTAGAAAATCATTGTGTTAGCCAAAAAAGGTCCAAATAGAATCGTTATTACAGTAAATTAATAAAAAAATTTAATAATATATTACTAAATAATATAAAACTGTTTTTTGATAAGTAGTTTTTTAATGGTAACTTTTAGGAGTTAAATATCTACCTACATAATTTAATTACTACCTAATAAAAACAGGATGATGTATTCAAAGTTATTTTTGATCAATAACCAGTTTTAAGTAAACACTTTTTGAGTTGTCAGCATTTAAATAGGTTAGGCGAAGAAAGTTGTGTGGGTGAGTATTTCATGGGAGTATAATTATTAATAACATTAATAGCCAATATTTCTAAACGTTTAAAACTTAAAAAATATTTTATCAAAACTGTTTAACAACCAGTTATTATTTTCATTACATCATTCTCAATGTAATAGACAAATCATATATGACATGTTCTGTCATTTGATTTGTTTATGTTCCCCTTAAAACTAAATTAAATTGTGGTAATCGAAAAATAAAAATACGTACATGTTTGACGTCAGTTAACATAAGTTAATAACAATTTTATTATTTAATGAATAAGTTCAATGATTTTATTTGAGTCATTTGCTTTGATTTGATATATTTTTACGTTGGTCCACAGTCAATAAGAGATTCTCAAAATGTGCCACTACATGGGCTAATGCGATTACAGGGTGCTAATACAGTTGATATATAATATTATAGTGATGCAGGAAACGAGGAACAAATTCAAATCATGCAACTGAAAAACAAAGGGGCGCTCTTTCGGATAGATAATAACATCGTGTAATAAATCTTTACACTGCCTACATTGTCCGTATTTAATTCAATTATTCGGCCCAAACGGCAAATGCTGGTCGATATAGTAACTGTGGTGGCTGAAGTGAAAGGGCTTAATACAGGAATGATTATCTGCGTACAGGAGAATTATTTTAAAAATTCTACAACGATTATTTTGTTAGGATTTGCTCTTGTTCCGTCTACTTTCCAATACAATCGACCAAAATATGCTGAGTGATTCTAATGCAAATATAATCTTTCTCGATTTTGTTTAACATATCATGTAACCATAGAGGCATGATTGTATTGCAAGTGAATGTCGTTTGACCAAACTAATAAAAATCCTTTAAACTCTAATTTAAAAGAAAAACCGCAATTTATTTCACTTGAAATAAAAAGTAATTACTCAAAATATAAAACATACTTTATATGACAACAGTCATACATATTTATATGTGACTACTGTCATAGTTAATCTGAGAAATTAATTTATATAAACCTACCTATGTATAAATTAATATAGCGGCTAAGTTTTAAGCAAATGCATAAAAGAACAAAGTTCTGTTTTTTTTTATCATTAAGCAGTTTATTATTATTAAACGTATAATTTGAAATAAAAATACGCGGGAAGAAATGTTTTGCTTAAAAAGTGCTTTTAAACTATGAATAATTGAGAGAAAAAAAATAATTATATTCTATAAAAAATACAAACAATAAGCTAATGGGATTTGGTTTGAACGCACCTCGACAGCCTTCCCAGCAATAATTTTTTATTTTACACTCTTCAACTGAATATCAGGTATAACACTATAGCCAACCCCATTTACATAAATAATACCGAGTATAATGGAAAAGTTAGTCTTAAGGCTTAAAGGTTATATTTTATCGATAGTTAAATCCAGAACTTTTAAGTACATTTTATTTTAAATGAAATTTTTTCAATGCGTGTTGCGTAGTCAAAACCAAATACAATTATACAATAACTTATAAAAACAAATTAAACTACAATAAAAAAATAAAAAATATTAAATATAAAGGAATAAACATTAGTTAGTATATTATAATAGTAATATTTATTTAATATAATAATAAATATAAGTTTAAACATTTTAAACTTTGTCTAATTTGTCAACTGAATTCTTATAGAATTTCTAAATGAAAAATATCTGCTGAGGGAGGTTTTTCTTATCGTAATTATTAAGCGTTATAGTAGCCTATGCTAATTATATAGTTGACTAACTTTTGGAACTCTAATGATATTGGTTCATCACTATTTTAAACGGCAGCGCTCTTGTGCCAACGGGTGACATAGCTACGGCCTTCGTACTTTATAGGTTAAATCTCTATGCAATGTTATGAACTGCACATAATTTTATTCTTGATAAAACAAAATTAAATAATTGATATGAAAATCTAATTTCTTGGGAACTTTAATAGCCTTTGTTAAGTGAAACATTCATAAGCTGTCAGTTTATTTGTATATCAGCTGACAATTTACTTTTATTTGTATTCAATTACTTAAATAAATAAATTAATTAATAAAATAGTCAAACATGGTATAATCAATCTAGTTTTACAAAGTAAGAAAGCATAATTTCTCAATCACAGTTTTTTTACTACTCAATTCACGCTTTTAAATTTATTATTTTAATAATTGTATACATAGTAAGTATTTCAAGTTTTATTAACTAATTTGAACATTTTTCTCCTAGGACACTATAAAAAGGATACTATTAAGTACGATCTGCGTATAATATAAATCTACATGGTAGATAGGCAGTAAAAAATAAAAAAATGTCGATAGTTATACTATGGTCTATGACAGTATTAAATCAGCTTGTACGCACGGTACACCGCAAGACTTAAAGTATATCGCAGATCAAGACCAACTAATAAAATTGTTTTCTTTAATCCAGACTTTTTTTTTAAATCTAACCGTTATGTGAGAAGCCGGTGATCTTATAAGCCACGCTTGTGTTGAATTATTACTGAAGTTAAAACTTAAATAATTTAATGCTAAACGAACGTGATATTTCTTTTTATTGTCTTTGTCTGTGACTATATTTTTATACGTGCACTTTTTGCTGGTATCAAGTTAACATTGTCACTGTGCTCCCATAAAACGTTATGCTATAGTGGATACATTCTAAATTACAGTACTTTAGCAGACATAATGTTCGAAACGATATTTACAAATTGTCAATTGCAATACAACTATTTTTATATGTTTGATAAACTACAGTAGGCCTAACTGTAGATAAATAGTAGTAAATGCTTCATAAAATTAAACGAGTATAAAATATCAATTCGCAAATTTCAGTATAAATACAATCTTCTAAATTGTATTTTGTATAGACTATACGAACGACTAACTAGAAGATGTTAGAAAAATGTTGTTTTACTTACTTAAGTTTATTTGTATGCATACAGCTGATTTTAATATCATATAAGAACTTATTATAATATAATTTAACGTTAACGTTTTTCTAAATATGGGTCACTGCGTTCGAATACATTAAAAGATAAAACTAAATCGAAAAAATAACATCTCATAATTATTGTAGTTAGGCATTTTACAGCTCAAATGCTATTGGTGTTGTAACTTGACGTTTATAATACCTACTCTTTTAACATTAGTATTTAGAGATATTTAAAAAATAATAACAAAATAGCGCACGTAATAAAATTGTCTTAAAATAGCTAAAAAAAATAGATCAGTTACATTACGAAAAAACGTCGTCATCAAGAAATTAATTCATTGAAAAATACTTGGAATGAAGTTCTAAAAATGTTTTGACAAAACAACACGAACCTCCGGGATATAAAAAAAAATTAGCACTTGCTAATTATTTAAGGGCGAATGACAGTGTGGAGAAGGCAAAAGTGACACTGTCCCCATTCAACACTAGTTTAGGCAGAGTTGTTTTCTTGTAGGTAAACCGTCTAGTGAATGTCTAGGGCTGTCATCCCGCTTCGTCGTCGGACTGACGACCCTTCCCTAACTCGCCAAGAAACCATCTCATGATAGTAGTGTTGGGCCTTCAAGGCTTATTAACTTGCATGATGATAACGTATCTTGTAAGTTGTAAATATTTAACTACACAATCAAGTACCTACTTCTTGAAAGTACTTCTTAGCTGTTAAGTTATACTACTAATTCACGTGGTATTTCCCAAAAGTAGTGTAAGACATTTGTACATCATTTAATTAAACACTACATGTGTAGTGTTCTCAATCTTCACTGTTATATTCGACACATATTTTGACACATGTTTGATTCCTGTTAAAAATTAATAAAACGTCCCATTTCACAATGAATGACAGGACTTTATTGGATTTAAGTGGGTTGTTTTTTTCATAAAACAGACAGACATTAATATATTTTTGTTTAAAAAATAAATGTATACCTTTCCAAATAATTGGCATAGTGTTAAAAATGTGTCAATCTACGTTATAAACATAAAAACCCAAAATTAAATACCCTATAAATATCTCCACCAAAGGATCACATAATTATTTCATTTATTTTTAAATGTATGTTTTCGGAACTACGTTTTAGGCAACTAATGATACAAATTGTAATGTTTAATTATTATTTTTATATAATAATGTGACTTAAATAATAGAAATAAAAGACAAGACGGTTATGTAATTTCCCAGCATGCGTGCAGTATCAAAGGACGGTTGCCGATCAGTCTATTGTTTTAACTGCAGTATAACATTATATTTCTAAAATAAATTTTAAAATAAAATAATGAAGAATTGTATAAAATTAGTTTATGACGTTTTTAATTTGCTGAAAAAGTGCTTTTTAGATCTTTAATAGCCAAAAAGTTTCAGACAAAAGAAATACTTCTATATATCTAGCAAATAATATTTTATAAAAAAAATTGTTTTATTTTAATAATTCTATACATATATTGGTTTTTAAATATAATTTTATATATTTATTTTAGTTTTCACCATTTCAATAATATTATTTATATTATCGTGTTAAGGACGATTAAAAAGGTATTTTACTGCAACGTTTCTGCAAAAATCTATTTGTTTTCTATTAAATTATTAATAATCGTTTTTAAGTTATATTATTCAACTCAAAAGTATTATTTGGAAGGGTGTTTTAGAAGGTAACTCTTAAACGTCAATTAGCAATCCATACATTTAATTTGTGTATTAAAAACAGAGTGATGTAATAAAAATTATGTGTGAACAATAATTAGTTTTAAATAAATAATTGTTGGGTTTTGGTGAAGTGAGGGGTTACTTCTCGTCTAAACTTTTAAACAGAATATTTATTCAAAACTGGTAATTGACCAGCCATTATTTTATTTATATAATTCTACATTCATTAGTTAAATCAAATATGTTGGTTAAAAGTTACTCACTATAACTATACCTAATATTAATTAATATTTTAGCTTGAACAGTAAACTTTTTTAATTATTAAATATAATAAACAATTCATGAAACACTTTTTGCTAAAATAATTACTTCATAGTTTTTCTATGACATAGTCAACGGAACCGCGTTGATGTTCTTGTTTAATATCGAAAAGAGTTTTGAATTACGTTTTTAAAGTTTTCTTTTATTAGTATAATATATATAGCTGTCGTCGAGTATGTGTGTAACGTGTTTTATATTATTATATATTTTTTAAATATCCGCGTGACGGACTTGGGAAATTGAAAAAGTTTTCCTTTGACTCGTAGTGTGCGTTTTTAAAACCATATTTTGACCCGAAAATCTGGAGATCAAGTCTTAATGGAGAGCAGTAAAAAAAAAAACATGTATCGGTAACACGGCACCAGTGGTGGTCGGTGAGACGGAGGGTAATTAATTTTACAGCCTTCTAGATCTGCAGAGTTTTATGTGGTCCCACCATACCTGGTCTAACAGACCCCAATTCACTTGTCATGAGTTTTCCCTAGTGGAGAAAACAATCGCCGAGACATAGGGGGGGGGGAGGGATTGTTTTCGCCCATTTGAGGAGCAAATGCGGAGTAAAGGCACGTCACAGATTTGATCTAGAAAAAATTTAAACGGTTCTCACTCACTCGTTCCCTTGTGAATCGACAGAAAAAAACATCTATTCACTACTACACGTTTTTTATGTACACGAGCAGCAAAAAAATGTATCTCTCGATTGTCAAATTCCAGCTGCACCATAGTATAGGCGATGACGCTTTTGTGATTGGGAAATATCAATATGTACATTGCAAACATTTGGTTTGCACAGAGCGAGAGCTATATAGAGTAAGCGACCATCGTTACACATTTGCAAGAATCCAAAACCGGCAATCGATTGAGGATAAAACCCAGACATAAACGGGACACGTTAATGATATACATATTATTACATTTACATAATATAATAATATGCCAGCAAACACGATTAAGTATCGCGTACCGGCACACTATTCAGTTTTATCGGTACTCTTAAGCCACGTCCCCAATTTAGCCGTTCGTCTGATCGACATACTTCCCAGAAGTTCGATATCAACGTCAACACGATTATTATTATCATAACGACTAGGTACAATATACAATATGATCAACGATGTACTTGTACAGTACTTGAATTGATTGAATCGAAACCGATTATAGACCATTGTCGTTCGGATAAGATTTTTAAAACGAAATTTCCAGCGAAAATCAATATTTGTGCGTTACATTGTAAAGGAAACTCAGTTTTGTGGAGTGCACGCAAATAGTCACCGAGAATTCGGGCTGTGTTGAATTCATTAATTCGGTGATTTTCATTTAAGCCGCAAAACTTTCAGTCGAATATTTATGGTCTCGCACATTTCAAACAAGAGAAAGTATTAATTTTATCCCGTAAATTTATTTTACAAATGAATTGAAGTAAAACAAAATATGACAAGGAAGATAAAAGCGAAATAGGAAGAGCATATTCTCTGTCATGTGCCTTATATCTGTGTTAATTTATCCAGAAAAATAAATTAGCAAAAAAAAAAATGTTTTCACCTAATATTTAAACTAACTATTAAATTTAGATATAATTGTATTACTATCGGAGACCCAGGAGAGCTTTTACCCCCCCCCACCCCTTTCCCCTAATATATAGTTTTAAATTAATAAAAGCAATTGGTTATTGCTAAAACTGATTATTTTTTGTAAGCAAATTAATTACTTTTTTGGTAGTTGTCACATGATGATATTATAAAACTTTTATAACAAATGCAACGATCCATCAATAAAATAAATGCATTTTTTACATTTTTGTTTTATAATATTATTTATTTATAGTTTTACCGTATTATACTCGGTAGCTAAATTCAAAAAAATATTTTTGAATTAAATGTTGTTAAATGGTTTTTCGTTACCTATACTACGTTATACCGCAGACCACAACCACTGTACCGATAGGATATCATATAATATGAACTTATTAGATGACATTTGACAACCACCATCTCAAACGTATGAAAAAATATTTTTTAATACTTCTATTTCATTGAAATATTTCAAATTTAAAACCCTAATTATAATTATAGACTCTAATGAATTAATAAATGAAATGTCAGAACCAGTACCTCCACCTAGTAACGAACAGTCTGATATTTACTTGAATTTATATTTTTGCAAACATTTGTTTTAAAATTGCTGGGAAAAAATGAGATAATTAATTTAAAAGAGGAGTGTTTCTGCGCTATTTTTTGCTATGTAATTGTTTCCAAGAGATTATTCAACTACAAATTACATTTAAACGTTTAAAAGGTAACTTTTGCTGATGTGAAATGTCTACTCCAATTAAAAGTTGAAACTACCTGACAATTTTACACTGTTTATTTAGGAATTAGACATACATCATTACCTTTTTTTGTGAAATTGTGTTTACTTCTAGATAATTTTCATATAATATTCTCCAAGTTCTAAAAAAAATATACAGTTTATAATATATTTTTCGCACTTTTTTTCTGATAATATTCAAATATGTACAAATGAAAAGTTTTTAAATCGAACATTAAAATCTTTTATGGCATTTAAAGAGTATCCACGGACATTCTTCAATGCAAAAAAATCTAAACATATATTAAATATTACAATAATGACCAAAACTTTTTAATTTCAAATTCAAATAAATGATTAATAAATAGTTTAAGTATATTAATAGGATATTTTTTTGGCTCTATTTTTTTTTATGATAAACTGTAGTAAAACTGATCTTTAGCATACAAAAGTTAACTTGCTCTATGCTTTGTGACACTCGAGAGAGATGAAACATTTACTTTATAGTGACCTTTTAGTATTTAATTTGTCTGGGTAGTAGAATATTTAATTGTATATGTTAAGAGTCTATTTATATGTAATGACACTATATGGTTAAACCACTAGTTCTTTAGATTACTTCTTTTATGTTTTCATCATTGCAAAATTAATGTTGTAGCAAAAGTATTTTTAAACATGGACGTGTCCCTATAGCATCAATTGATTTTTAGGCCCCGGTCAAACTTTGTGGTAAAAAGTACTGCAAGAGGAAATTGTTTACGAAGTGTGAAAGCGAGACCAATTAAAATTGTTCTACTGCAACTAAACTTTTATTTTATTTTATACTTTTAAAAAGACCACCGTTCAATTAAAAAAATATACACTTTATATTATGTATTCACATTTTAAGTTTTTCAATAAAGAAGTTTAATTAAAAAAATCTCTGTTATTTCTGTACAGTTATTTGTCGAGCTTTTAAAATATGGTTGGTATATTAATCATACAAACCTTACACTTGTAGTCAATACAACACATTTTCTGTCAAAACGTAATAGTAACGGGTGTTAGGTTTTGACAGATTTTTATTATTGTTTTGCTAAAATTGATTGTCGAGAAAATAATTTTGACAATAGATTGGTTCAAAAATGTGAGTGAAATGAACAAATAAATAAATACATGTCCATCATTATGTTTTTACGGATATTTTGATAAAATAAATGGTTATTTTGACAATAACAGTTACTATTAAGTTATTGAACAATTAATATATTACTTATCATATTATTTCTAATGATATTTAGCTATTTTATTTTTATTCGCGTATCTAGAATCGTATCAAGTTTAGTATCTCTGGAATTGAACAAAGGTTTTTCGTCTTACTGGTATTCTGTATTTATTATTTATTTAATTTGATATTATAGTATAGTTTTCTGGCAAATACAAAAGTACATCAACATTATTATTTGTCTGGATTAAATAAACTCAGTTGTTTCCTTGTCTGCAAGCAAGTTTAAATGAATAAGTATTATTTTGTAAATATTACAAAATAAACAAATATCTCGATTTTAATGCATTTTCCTAAAAATCTGTGACCATTGAAAATACAGATTTATCAAAATTATTAAATAAACCGAATAAATGCCTTAGGAAATACTTTATTTATTCAATAATTACCTTGTTTAAATTAAATACAAAAATCTTAAACGTTTGCACTCTAAGGGCTTAAATTATTACCAGATAAGTGTTCGAAGTTGCTATTTTTTTATTTTTTTTACCGCTTATTTTTAAAATTCAAAATGACAGATTATCACTATCAGCTGTGTTTGTACAATAAGAACTACAGTAATATTATAATAAGTCCTTTTGTAGTAAGATTGTTAATAAAAAACTGTAGAAGTTGTATTTTCTTTTTGACAAGCGGCTAAGCTATTCTAGGAAGTGTAGTATTTTTATAAATCGCATTAAGTATGTTTTATAGAAACATACTTTAAAAAAATCCAATAAACAAAAAATGTTTCAATTATTAAAATATAATCTGTTCTTAAATATATTTTTCTTTGTGCTACGCATTACTTTATTCGTATTGAGTTGTACTTATTATTTTTAACAAAATTACAGAGAAATAAGTATATTTTTTCTGAATATATTTGTTTTTTTTTTTGTATGATTTTGACATTTTTTAACGGATAGGAATTAAACTAAGTTTTTTTTCGAACGACTGGAAATGATTTTTTTTTATAAAATACATACAAACACCTAATATACTAGAATATAAGGGTACACGTTTTATACAAGATATATGTTGTTATGTAATAAGTGTATAGTTCGCATCCATTGCTTAGTCAAATATCATTAAAAATATTAAAATCGACATTATGTTTAATAAGTGTGAATTTCATAAGTGCACGCTAGATCTACCTTTCAACTTTTAATTTCTTGTTACTCTTCAAATCCAAAAATTATGCCTAGAAAAGGAATATTATAGAAAAAGATTCCTAAAAAAGGTTTGGTGATATTATTTAGTTTATTTTTGTAGATCTATATGTTATGTTTTGTATCCAAGGACTAAGAGTAACTAAAAAAATGTTGGCTATTTTTCAGAAAGTTTCACGTAAGCTCCAGGCTAATAAAAATGTGTACATTTTATTTTAGTTTTGCATTATTTTGGTTAAGAAATAATTGACAATGAAAACCCTTATCACCAGTTTAGCTTAACATTTAAATATAGTATTATAGCATATAATTTTAATATTATTAAACTAAACTTAATTTTAAGCTTAACTCGTGAGAACGGGAATATACTATTTAATAGCAGTGTCTGTGTAAATAAAAAAGAGAAAGGGAAACACACTCATACATGGTTCAAAAATTTCAATGAATTTTAATACATAAGTTCATCAAAACACTCAATATAACATAATATATAAACAATACGTGGTAGTGCAATTAGAAAAATGACCAAGTCAAAGAAAACATAATAACACCAAACACCATGCCATTGGAAGAACAACGTTGTTGATAAAGTTTTGTGAACAAACACATAGAATCAGACGAATTGAAATCACGACGAGTAGTAAAGAAGAATATTTGGAAAATTAAAAAGCCATTGTTGAGTATGAATTAACCATATTATGTATATCATATTATTCCACAACATAAACAGACATTTTAATGGAACTCTTCAAAGTCTAATGCAACTGAATTTTGAATGGAAACGTAACCCCAACTAAATAATTAATTCGTTAATGATTTTTGAATGAATCCCGTTGACAGCTATTATCTGGTATGAATGGATTTAACTTGGAACGGTTATTTGGCAGTTAACATCGGTTGCCAACTAAATTGAACTCAACCACAAAACGCAAAGAGATGTACGGTACATCGTGTACCCGGAAAACGTTATATGTATAATGCGGCTGACGTGTGATTTATATTTGGTAATAATAATAATGTAAAACGTGGATGCAGCTGGACAAATCAGGCATTTTCTTGACAGTATGTTGGATCATAAAACATACTCACGCCGTGACTGCCGAAATGTCAATAACAATAACTGCTATTGCTGTTATCACGTTATACTGGTGTTGAAGCAATGATTTTTGGCATAAGTACATAATATGTTTGAAGTTGACCTCACCGTTTCAACTATTGTCCTACCGAAATTCAGACCATTGTTTAATCGAATGTTTACACAATTATTCTATGTGAAATTCTATTTAGATTGATAATTCGAATAACGTTTTTTTAGCTTTACCCCCAGCATAATTTGAATTAACGCCGTGACTGAAGTATACAGTGATTTATTTTAATAATTTAATTAAGTAAAATAAAATAGTATCAATTAGGTTGAAGCTTAAAGCATGATTATATTATATTTGATGAACCTATTACAGAGTTAAAAGCTTGTATTAATTGACTAATTTAATTATAGTGTGTTTGAAAAACAAATAGGTCATCTCTGAAGTCAGCCTAATTATTTTCCGATGTTGTTAGAGTAGTTTTTTTATAAAAATACACTAGGATGTTAATTATAGAACTAAAACCACGACAATGTTGTAATAATTATACTTTAAGTATAATAAAACAATAACAAAAGTGTTATTTTCTTTTTTGTAGTTAACAAGGAACAATACAGTGAGTTAAACATACTTAACATTATTAAATATTTAACGGTTTATGAAGAAGCCTCATATCCGAAACATGCTGACTGTAGTACACATTTAACAGTTAGACACATGATAACACCTTGTATTAAACGACCAACAGATAATACTTGATAGGTACTACAGATGTCGCAACACTTGTATAAAAGATAACGGCGATGCCTTCGAAACTGGATCTATAAATTGACAAATACAATATTTCAAAGAAATCGGACTTAACTTATTAATTTAGCACGTTAAAAATGCAAGTAACAAGGATATCACCAATAGTTTAAGCTTCCGCCACTTCAATCAAATATTATAAAATATATATAATTTTAAAAAGCTAATATATTTACCATCAAAGCAAAAAGAGCTAAGTACCGTAATATAATACTCTATTAATAAGTTAGTATTCACAAAAAATAAGTATACAAATTGACTTAATCTCAAATTTGTACGCCAATTTCTAGTATTTAACTTAACAATTAAAATTTTAAACACATTTCAAAAAAATGTCCATTAATTTATGTTAGCAGAAAGTACACACAAAATGTTAAACTTAAATAGTCATGGTAAGTGGAGTAAAATATTATTAGACATTTTTATATTTAATTATACTATAATCAGGTGTATTAAATTTTAATTATGCGATGTTCATAATATATAGTCAAATAAAATAAAACATTTGTTAATTTTTTCTACACAAGAAAAAAATGCATTGCCATTTTCCGTATTTATTTATGATTACTTCATTCTATTCTACTATTTCGATTTTAGGCTATTAAAAACTTTTTATAAAAACCCGCGCATGGGTAGTAGACGGTTAATTAATATTTTTTAAAAATCTATCCGATAAGTATTTTAAAAGGCAACCGACGATATTTTTTAAAATTATTTTTACTTAAGTTAAATAATTTTTTTACCGGTGTTTATCAGCAAATAACCATAATAATATGTGGTTACAATAAAAAATATAAAACAACCCGAGACTATAAGTTATTATAATTTATGATATGCCTAATTTGTATTTATTATTTTAATATCATGTATATAGTAACGAGAGTAGGTATATTTTTCAGAGATTTATCGTAGGTATTCGTGTTTATTTAATTATCCGTATGTACATATTTAATTATATTCGAGCGAGTAAAATATAGCCGAATACGTTACACAATAACTGCGAATAACTGTTTATTCGTCAAATAAAACGGGTACAAGTTTTCATTAATAAACGTTACCTACACAATTACTGTTGTTGTTGTTGTTGTGATATAATTTGACGTTGCATTATTTACAACACCCGCCAGTGAAACATGTTCGTGTCGAACACGGACGTTTATTAAATTTATATTAATCGAGACTGTTGACATTGTTGACGTGAAAGGTGACAAGAACACCTTTCATTTTCAAGACGGCAAACTCGGCCAGTGTAAAACTATTGGGGCCCGAACGTCAAGTCAATATTCTCGTTTTTAAATATTGAAACAAAAACGATTGGTAAACAGTGTCGTTTGTGCGACTTGGTTAAGTCAGTCGCACAAACTCTTATTCGGTCCATTAATCACTCATAAATCGTTTCGACCGTCTTCGCTTAGTAAAGAAACACAAAGAACGACAGTCGCCGAAGCTTGACAGTTGGGGAACAGTTGGACGCAAAACTTTAGACGTGTCCATCCACCGTGTTAGGTACGTTATATGTATTATTATATATGTATTTATATTAACGAATAAATCACCGACTTCCATTTCGGGTCTACGCATACAATATTATTATTATTATTATTATTATACCTCTTAACCGTCTTCGCGACCGCCGCGGTTCATAACCAAAGAGAAATGTGTCAGGCCATACACAAACGGATGACATTGCCCGATCCGAGTTTAATTAGTCTGGGATGGTATTACACGCTGTTGGCGAAGTTATATAGTAAACGAGTGTACAACGGTGAGCGACAGACAGTAGAGAGAAGGCCTGGAAATAGCGTGTAAACAAAACACCGTGTGACGTATGGAAAGAAGTTTTATTTACTCCCCAACGATGTAGTGTAGTAGGTATAGTAGGGTAGACTGGTAGAGGCGGTCCACTATTTCCGGCATATAGGAAATTTATTAATTATAACAAACCGTATAAATTATTATAAACATAAACAAGACTGCTGCTACGCCACGATGACAGACGTTTGTTTCGCCACTCGAGCTGACAAGATATACCTACAAAAAGGAATTATATTACAAGTTTAAACCAATTTCTTAGCGTACATGTGCAGGGCATTAAATATTATACACATACAGAAAGCGCTTATAATTCGACAAATGAGTTTAAGACAAACTACAAACAATTTACATGACGATATATTATAATAATAATCTATAAAAATTTCCCAAAAGGGGAACGGAAAGCGTCAACTTTTTCACGAATAAAGACTAAAACGCGGTTAGGTCACGTTCTGCTGAAGTGTCACTGAACCGATTTCAATAATTTTTATTTTGTTTAATAGTTTAACATCTTCTCTATGAGGGCTAGGCTAATACGCCGATTTCTTATTTTTGTTTTCGAAAAATATTTATAAGCATTTTTATTTTTACTCTTTTATACCTTTTTTTCTAAATACATCTATCTACTTTTTTAATCGTTAAATAAAAAATCAGCCCTTTAGTCCCCATAGAAAAAATAGTAAGCTACGCATAAAAAAAAAAAAAAACTTGAAATCTGTCCAATAGATACGCCAGAAAATGACTTCTACGAAAGTAATTTTTTATCAAACTCTCGTCATAATGCGGAGAAAAAGTATTTTAATTTGAAAATTGTAATATGTGTTCATCTTGAAATTAGTAGGCATATGAAAAATGGCTATTAGATTAACTTTTGTCAAATATTGCCTATTAATCAACTTCGCCCCTAAATAAATAGCGCTTCCTGTTCCCCTTAAAGCAATATCAATATTACAGATAAGACCAAGACTAAACGATATCAAATTATCGCCGTTTTAATTAAGTCTTAAACTCAATTATTTATGAAGAATCTACATTTTAAATAAATATTTACACATTTTTAAAAACAACAGTGGAGTCTAGATAATCATTTGTCCGTAGAAATATTTATTGATAAGACTTAAAAATATTGATTTATTATGTTGTAAACATCATAATTATTTACAAATTTGTAGAAATAATTTTTTTTAATATTTAAAATTTTAATTATGATGCTAAATGGTCTTATAGCAAAACTCTGCAAGTTATAAAATATGTATGACATATTGAATTTTGACGTTATTAAAAATATAATATGAAACAGCAAAAAATAAAATGTCGTATCAAAGTTTTAATTGAGGTTTAGCGAGGCATCAGTATGTTTAATATTGGCAACATCTATGTCATAGAATAACTTTGACGCTGTCGTTATCGCACAATGCTTTTATAATAAAAATCCACCAAAATTCATAGAATATTTCGTTAAATTCAATTTACTAGCATAATACATTGTATGTATTGATATTACTGAATTACCGAAAAAAGCATAGCTACTATAACCTACAAAGTACATGGCATAAGTATATTGTATTATACATACACATATATTTTTTTATCAATCTTTTATTATATCCAACACAATGATTTCTTTTATCGTCGCATTTGTTCCATGATAAAATACTAGTCAAGTGAAAGTATGCATTTTTATGAAATAAGCATAATGGTTTGTAGCCTCAGATTTTCTATGCAATGCAGAAGCACAGATTATTTTAGATCTTTGTGAATGTTAACTTATTTGAATATATTGATGCAAAAAATGTTTTTCCGGAACGTACCGGGTGATTCTTTTAACGCCCTACGCAAGTTTACTCTTAAAATAATTACAATTTTTTAGTTTTTCTTTTTGGAAACATTTTTATTTATGTTATAGTACATTATAAGACAACATTAAAATTTGTACCTTGTTTATTATTTGCTAGAACTTTATTAACTTTTAAAACTTGAATGGAAACATATATATTTAATTAATTTTTTAATTATTTTTCAAGTTATTTAGGTTTAAAATTTAAGACGGGAGGTTTACCATGGCTGCCGATATTTAGTGAACCACGATAAGTTGATCACCTTGTGTATATATATATATATATATATATATATATATATAACACCCGCAAGGGGTAATAACTAATAAGTACAGCAAAAAAGTAAGTACAAGTACAAAATATCAGTATTTCTATACTGCTTATTCGATTTTTAGTATGTACATGTTAAATTTGTTTCCACGTTACGGCTCAACACACAGAACGCAACAACTGTTGGGTTCCAGGCAATAGAACGACGAGGCGGGGACGGCATAGGACTAGGGGGCACGTACAGCGACAGAAGCGTTGGAGCTCGGCGTGGTAAAGTCAATATTATATTTTTCCACTTTGGCGAGGCTCGTTAAGTTATCAATAAAGTTTCGCGGCAGTTGGGTAAATCTTTTGGACGCGCGTATAATGGAATGTAAAAAGCGAGAGGCCAACCACACTGTGACCGAAAACGATATTGCGGCATATGTCCATGTTAGCTTCAATCTACGGTGCACCGTTTGAAATAGCACACAGCAACATGGGTATTCTTATTTGCTTGTGTGTTAGACCTTTGCCGTCGCCCAATTGATGTATGGCCCGTTACAAGTGCACCTAATGAATGGGCGAGCGACGCTGTTGCTACACGGGTCTACTTGTGGACGGCCGACAACGAAGCGTATCCGTTGTTTTTGTTGTTTAAAACATAAGTAGATAACCTTGTCAGTACTATGATTAATCCAGCGCCATTCGAAGAAATAAAGAACCAGGATTTAGCGAAAAATATGGGTTTTTTTTTTTTTGAGGCCCAAAGTTGAGTGATTGCGCAAAAACAGACATTTCGGACCCTGGCGAAGGTCGCGCTCGTACGGTTTTCTTTTTATTACCAACTTTATCCAGAAGTCGGTACTTGTATTCGGTATATGGTAGTTGAGATTCATAATTAATTCTACGCACTCATTTACACGAGAATAGCCGTAAACCCGGCCACGTAATATGATCTATAGTATATAGGTATGTACCAAAGATTTAGCGTTATCAATAGTAGTGTTGTAAGCTGTTAGAGTGATGGTTGAAGTGTATTACAACCCTTGTCAGAATAAACGCACAGTTTCACAAATGCCGTCTTGCAGTTTCAAAGCGGTTAATTTAAAAATATTCTATATAAACATTCTACCGCGTATTAAATTTTACTCGTGATATCTATTACTAGGAGTAAGTTTTAGCAGGTAATTAATACTGCTTACAAAAGACAAACTATTCCACTTCAAAAGCTGCCCACGATTATTAGATGTATAGTGCATACATACACAAGCTAGTATAAGATCATAATATAATATTACAACGTTTATTAATAACTCTATATAAGTACGTTTAGTCAAAATTGTTACAAATCGAAAAATATTATTAACTTAGAACATTAAGCTCGCTTGACTCTTTGAAATACACCTATAACATGGTATTTTAATTATTATAAAAATCGTATCTATCACTTAGGTTTAACTTATAGGCGTTTTAGAGATTTATTTATTCATTTAAACTCCTTAATATCGTCGTTATAATAATTTACACGTTTTTAATGATGCATAACTTATTAGACATTTCTGTTTTCATGACGGCCTCTCTGCTGAGGCCACTGTTAATGGAATTGTTACAATTATTAACCATGCGTCAACATCAAGGAAACTTTAAGCCAGTTCATTATTAATAAAGCAATTTATAAAGTCTCTCATACCAGATTGATCTGGACAAATTAATGTTTTAATTGATAAACTAAAGTTATCTCGTTAAGCAAGAATTTACGTTAGATTTCTATTTTAACACAGAACCACAAGAGCATTTCATTATATTTGATTCTTCGGAAATGTTTAATTAGATGGACAAAAAAATTCAAATGTATTGTGTAATCGTGCTAAAGCTGTATCAGGCATAGTTTATCAAATTTAAATATATTTTACATCTTCTAATGTTCCACTGTATAAAAATGAATTATTTTCATTTAGATTTATGAAAACTGACGGTGCACTGTAAACTATTATTAAAAAGTTAACAAGTATTTAAAAAAATGTTATTTTGTTGTAAGAAAAGTACATAGTTTTAAGAATGGTATTTGAAGTATTTAATAATGCACTGTTTTATTAATCATATTAAAATAATATTGTAAACATCAATTAAAAAACACTAATTTTTTAATTTTAAAAAGCATAAATTATAACTTATAAATGTCATTTTATCCATTATCATATCCACTATATGACTTAGAACATTATATGATTTAGACACATAACCATGTGCTAAATTACAATATAACTTATGTATAATCACGTTTGTAAGCAGATACAGAATACATTATAAAATGGGAATTTTTTTAAAATGGAAGTTCAATATGTTTATATCGTTAAGAACGTTTTCTTTTAAAATCGTCTATGGTTTAGAATTTTTAAGATTTCATGTAATCTTGACGATCTTCTATTTTTTTTTTTTTTTTTTATTCTTATCGAAGACTTAGTACGATTCCTCGTACTAAAAGATACATATTACATTTTGAAATAAATTTCATCTGCAGTATAAAACTTTTTATTTATCACAAAACTTGATATCCTACAAATCATGTACTCATCATGTAAGAATATCTGTTCGCAGTACACAAAGTAATAATACTGAAAACGGAAAAAATTATAATTTGAACTTTGTACTATAGAAAGCGACATCACGCGTTGGTTTACTTTGTTTATATAGCTCTGAACACAAAGGAGAAAAAAAGAAAAATAAGGGCGAAAAAGGATAAGTTATGGTCGTGCTGTGTGTTTACATATTAAATAACAGACAAAGTAGACAGTAGTATTATATAGATGTATTTGCATAGGCATAGAAAGTGTTCGTATACTCTCTACGGACGTTTATGATAAGATCCGTACCAATTTTGGTGTGGTTAATTATTTACCTTGCAATAATTCATGGATTCAAGAATGTCGGCGATGCGTAGACGGAGACATTCATTTCGTTGTGACGGGTTTAAGAATATCTGTTGGGTGTCATACAGTGCAATGTATTTTACACGACAAACGTATAATATGCTGTTAACGCAAAAGCCTCGAATATCACACGATAATTCAGTGAACTGCTACGGCCAGACTGAAAAGTTGAGAGATGTCGAGATGGGAAATTAATTAGCAACAGTACACGGTGGCATCTCATATCAAATACATAATATAATATTATATTATTATTAGCATGGAACATGCTTTAGCCTTGGCCCCCCCGGCCGAAAACAACACTTAATTGCAATACTAAAGTAGTGCGCCTACTTTAAACGTATATAAGAACATAATATAAGGTACCATCGAAATAATAACGAGTCGTCGTCGTCGTCGTGCAAACGTTTGGTCAGAACATATTAGGACATATTAAGACTATGCTATAATGATAAACCGCAAGGAGATTGTAGATCAGAAATAATCACTATTTTGGAGCCAGCAGGCTAAAACATGTTCCATGTTTTACAATTTTAGCCGTTTTAGGCTTTAAGTAGACTGTAACTTTTTGATTAAAATAAACAATACCGAGTCGTGGCCGCCGTTTCGACGATTACGGTCGGCTGATTTTTGTAACGTGAACGGTTATAACAACGTAGACATATTACAAACAATAATACCAATTAGTAATTGATTAATCAACGTCATCGAATTTGCGGTAGCGGCGAGTAAAATATTATAATACCGCATTTTGGCGTGCGTAGATTTCCATCGTCATAATTATCTTTCTTTCTCTCTCTCTCTTGCACACTTTTCTCTTCTAGATTTACATACGAGATAAAACCAACGTAACCCGGTATCCACGGAGAAGAGAAAATCACTATTTGCTCATGTGTATGTGTGTGTATCGAGTGCAAGTAATAAACTTCACACACCAGGATAATGTGTCATTGGCATGTGTATGTATGTGGATTGATGTGGAACAATACACGCCAGACTCGGAGCAAATAAAGTGTACACAACCGATTACCATAATTGGATGCACAGAGTTGAATTTAAACTTACCAGCACCGCAATCATTTGTCTCAGCTCGCCGAGTCGTATCCGCCACGGTGAGTTCATAATGTGGCATCTGTTATGTACGCTTGAATGTCAAAAAAGAAGCGTGTATTAACCCTATAGTAGCACTTTAACATGCTATGTCGAATTATGTATTTAACAATGGCGGAAATAAAATAGTGTTCATCACAATGAAAAATTATGTATGAAGTTGTGTAAAAACCATTTTGTTATTAGCACCAAGCATCGGCTATAAGTTTCCTTGTAATAATTGCAAGTGTTCATTTCCTAATAGCACAGGGAAGTTGTGATTATAATGTGAAGTTTTCGTTATCTTTCCAAGATCTAATCGGTAAACGCTGTAGGACTACCCCCGTATACGCCTAATGTCAATAAATGGAAATTACCTAAATGTGTTACTATTAAACGGCGTTTGAACTAAAAAGAGAATTTGCACAACTTGTGGTTACTCCCACTTGAGTAGTTCAACTGCTCTGCCAACCTATCGAAATACTTGCACATTCCATCTTCAGGGCTATGGTTTGATGTTGATTGTACCGTATGGTTTCCTGTAGACTGACAGATACGCTTCCGGGGACATAGGTTATATGCCGTTACCCCCGCCGTACGCCCCGCCGTACCCTCTGCCTCCTCTTGACGCTGCCCGCTGTTTTCTTTGGCCATGCTACTTCGTCTATCGTTTGGTTGATTTTCATTTCTAAAGTTTTAATAATTTTTTATGTTGTGATGATTTTTGGCCCAAAAATGTAAGGTTCAAAAAATAATATTTTCTAAATGTGGCCTAAACTTTTTGAAAATATTTCTAATATTAAAAAAGATTGAAAACATACTTGACAACATGTACAAATATTAAAGTTGTTCTGCTGTGTGCTATAATTTTATTTTTTCATCACGTCTATTCAAAACCCCAAAAAAAACCTACATTTTATTTACCTTGTCAATATATAGCTGGGAAATAACTGCCATCAGGTAACGAGAATAGGTACATTGTGCTACTATCGTAGTGTGTTACGACCTAGGTATGGATGATTGCTTACATTCGATTTAGTATAACGCTTTAGTGTTGTTGGTATGAACTGGATAGTAAGCATTTACTGTACGCAGCAAAGCATACAGTAAATACATATATTATAAGGCGTTTCAAAGCTTTCAAAAAAAAAAAAACAAAATGAAAATGTATTTGAGTTCAGTAGAATCCACGTGATTTACAGCAGCAGCTTGGTCGTATCCCGCGAACGTTACATTACTTGTATGCAACTTGCCAAGTAGTCAAACGGAGTATCACAATAATCTGGTGCAATCATTACTAAACCCGGCTTAACTATTGGCCTTTGGTCCGGTAACCAAATAACAATGGAGTCGATGTTGGTCTTTGGGGACGAGATGGTAAAAGTGTACCAGGATACAATTACAGCTCCGTGACCATTTATTTCTTATGTGCTTGCAAATGTATAATACATAATAATATTATACTCGTCACGCCGAAATTATTTTCGAAAAACGAACGTCTTATGCCGAGCCCACACACAATTTTAGTTAATGCAAGATCCTTTAATAACGTCGTTACAACAATTGTTGAACAAATTGTAGCACTTGAACTGTATGAGTATAATAAAGTCAAATGAAATAAATTATTAATTATGTAATTGAACACACAATTAACAATAATATTAAAAACAGTTTTGTATCATGAAAATAACAATTATTTTTTAAACCTATTTCTTTGTGTATCTACTTTACAGGACTCACTGTGGTAAAGGTTATAAATAGGTATACAAATCCTAAATAGAGTATGATAAAATATTTACCCTTTACATTCTCTTCGACATGGTTAAATTTTTATAAAGTAATAGCTTACGTTATATTATGGCAATGTAAGTGTCACTTTTTAAAATGCGTTTTTTAGAATATATGTTTGCTCTCTTGACAAATACTATATTATGATATAACCTTTTTAATAAAAGTACATACAATTTTTAACGGTATTATTATTTATATGTAACGCTTAGTATATAGCAATATAATACAGTAATTGAATTCGAATTGTTTAGTATGCAATGTATATCATTATATTTAATAATAATAACCATTTCAAATGTCTGATTGGTGGCTTGCAAACGATATAATCCCGCCAAGTAATTCCGACCGTACTCGTGGAGTTGTTCAACTGTAATACGGTCAATTGAATAATGAAATCATACACTTTGCTACACCAGGCTAAGATGTTAAAAAGAAATGGTTGTATTTTATTTTATTTCTTCAGTTCGTCGTCGACGTTGAGTCCGATTTTCTTTTCTTTGCTGTATAATTATTGTTCCGGGGGTGAACAATAGAAACCGAAATACACACTGCATTTTACATCCTTTTGGTTTTTTCGTCTCTTTCGATAATAATAATAATATAATAAAGCTAATAAGATTATACAGGGTGTTCCAGCATGAAAAGTAAGTAATAGGTGACATCTGGAGGACCCCCAAATAAGCCCCCCGTTTTCATTTTTTCGATAAGTAAAAAATTGAAGGTTCGGCAGTTAAGTAAAAAAATAATGACTAAAAAAAAAAAAAATGATTCCCTGTTCAGTGCAAAAGCTCACCTTAAAAGAGAGGTCACATAATTTTCAGTCTTTTTCTGTCCCTAACTCAAAAAATGATAAGAGAAAAATGATTAAAGACAAGAAATAGGAGTAAATGAATGTAAAAGATGAATGCTAGAAGTTAATTGATAAGAGATAAACGATGAGAGATTAGAAATAAATGATAAGAGACAGGTGATAAGTGACATATGATAAGAAATTAAAGGTAAATAATTAGAAACAAGAAATAATAAATACATGATAAGAGATAAATTATTAGAGACTAAAAGTAAGAAATAAATGATAAGATAAGTGATAAGAGAAGAGTTAGGGAACGAAATGGACTGAAAATGATGTGACCCCTCTTTTAAGGTGAGCTTTTTGCACTGAATAACAGGGAATAATTTTTTTTTTTTAAGTCATTATTTTTTTACTTAACTGTCGAAACCTTGAATTTTTTACTTATCGAAAAAATGAAAACGGGGGGCTTATTTGGGGGTTCCCCAGATGTCGAATCACCTATTACTTACCTTTCATGCTAGAACACCCTGTATAATATTGATTTTCGAAAAAAAATCATTGTAATCCACTTCATGTGGTAAGCGAAAAAATACATTATAATTGTTATAAAAAGGAAAATAACGTAACAGTCTATTACAGTTACTCTTGATGGAAAATTAAACAAATTTGATCTAAAAATCTTTTCCAAAATAAATAAATACTGAAATGATTATAAGAAGTTTTTGTATTAAGCTTTGAGTATGAGTCATGAAGTATAAATAAATATGCTGATATATGCCCGATTTCCAATATCGAGTCCAATAATCCCTGTATTAAGTCCACTTTTTTTTAAAAAAAGAAGAAATTAAAAAAAGTAACAAAAACAACTTTTTGAAATAAAAAATAATTTCAAACGTTGCTCTTAATTTTTTTGAAAGCTTATCCGGACGTTAAGAATCAGCGCTGTCTCCCCTGAACAAGTGGTATCTTAACCATTTAATATGTCCCGGACAAGTGGTAAATGTTGCTGTTAATCTTAATAAATATTTATTCATTAGAAAAAAAAAAACATACATACTTACATAACAAATGTTATATTTTACTGCAATATATTTTCTACGGGATTGTCTAAATGGAACAACGTGTAGTAACACGTTGATCTTAATTTATAAAATACTTATAGCTGTATTTTTGTAGAATTTTAAAACCTAATTAAAAATAATAGTTATTGCAGTGTTTAGCAAAAAATTACAAAAGTTCCAAATTAGTTTATAACTATACACCACATAATAATAATAATTACGAAAAAAAGGCATTTAAAAAAACAATACGAAGTAAAAAGATAATATAAATTAAGTTATTTATATTATATACCTTCAAGATATTTAAAAAAAGTCTTATACATGTAGTGTTCATTCTAATTAACTATTGGACGTTTGTTTTTGGTTTTTAGGTATCATTTGATTCTTTGTTTTGTTATGTATCTAAGTATTTATACTTTTTATATCTCTTTTTTATTGTACAGATATTATTGCTTGAAGGGTAAAAAATAACGTAACTAATTATTTAAAAGAAAATTGGACAAAACCAAAAGTCGACTGTTTAATTCGTAAAATAAAATGAAGTGAATAAACACAATAAAAAAAAAAAGAAATAACAACAAAAGCCCCGGTTAAATATTCCGTTTTTCAATTATTCTTTTATTTTTAATAGTATTTTATTTGCAGTTGTTATAGGAATAACTAACAAAAGAAAGTTACATGAATGATATGTCAAAAATTTGGTAAAGAACAATGGTTTTTGTAAAAACTCTGGTTGTTTTATACTTAAATAATGATGATATGATTTAGAATTCGGTGTGTATTAATTCCAAATATTATTAATTTCAATATCCATAAATAATATTTTATAATACAATATTAATGGTTTAACGTCAGGGTTGTGGAAGTATTGTTATTTTTTTTAATTGAACAATAATATAATCCTGAGATGTTTTTCTAAAAACTATGTGGTTTTTCTTCTGTTTTTAAACACTTCCAAATTTATACATACCTTTTTTTATGTGAGAGGTATTATTTTAAACTATAAAATGCTAAAATCCAGTATACTGTATAAGTAGGTATGATAAAATAGGTTGAAAATGTGTTTAAAAATATTAGCATCTATTTTTATGTTAGGCGGCAGCATAAAACCAAAACGGAATTAAAATGTTACTTAAAATATCTACACTATTTGTGGAGTGATTTTGTACAACACGAATGATGAGTATATGCATTACACTAGTACAGTACTTTTGAATAAACACCGTTTGATACTTAAACTATTTTATTTTATATTATATAAGCTATACAAATTTTACATTTATTTTTCACAACTTCATTAACAAATAACCAATACAGTAAAATCGTTAAATTAGCTGAACATTTTTAACAGTTATCGTGGAAAACAAAATATGTTATAGGTTCGGGGAATAATTGATGGGATTTTGTTGTAAACTAGCTGATGTTGTTCTGCTTAGTCCGATCACAAATTTTACCAGATACTAATTTGCAAATATTGCTGCAGTTCATCGTGACCTATTGATTGAATATGTTTACCACGGTTGCAGTGCACATTATTACATTAGTCGTGTGTCATACGTGTCGAGTTCCTGGGCACTTCCACTAGGAGTGCAACAATAGCGACGTGCAGATTCGTCACGAGCTGCTTATAATTGTGATGAGAGTACGGTTAGGCACGACTCGTGACATCGTTATTGTACATAACGTTATAGTGGTGACAAACGTTTATTACCTACTAGGAAACCAAATCATTTTTGGATACCAGGTCAAGTATGATTTTGGCGCCTGTGAACAAATTATCAGTTCAACAGGTTATGCCAATCGACGCAGAAACAATCTTTAACACTCGAGAAATATATATTGTATTTTTGCATTATTATTTTTATCAAACACAAATTTACAAACATCTAAAAAAATTATTACATGAAATTTTCAATTAACTACCACTATATTGTATTAATATTACAGTCAAGAGCAGAATATAAAAGAAGTTTAATACCGAAAACGTTTTTAAAAATAACTTGAATAAATAACCAGTAAATTTAAGTACTTAATATGTTGCTAGGTGTCATGTCGTATTGTTTGTCACTTAGGCATAATACTTACTTATTATACCTGTTACTTAGGTTGTAGATAAATTTTACCTACCTATACTGCTGTTTCGCATAATATTTTTGATGTCATATAAATAAGTAGTACATTTGTTCATAAGTTAATGCCAAATGTAACCGACTACCTGATATCAATAATTAAATACAAAATTATCTTTACCACTTAATACGATTCACAGATATACTAAAATTAGAAACATTAGATTGCTTGACAAACGCATTTACCACCAGATTGTAGTAAAAAGGGTTCATACAAAAACAGGAAGTTAAACTTTATTAACCTAATTTAAAATTTAAATTAAACTTGTCTTTCTTAAAAAAAACTGTTATTTAATACAATTATTTTATTGAATATTAATTGGTGTTGGCTAGAAGAGAAAATAAACATCGAATTCGCTGATATTGTTTTTTACACGACGTTTCCACAATGTACTAATTATGACACACCGTAAATTCCAGGCTTTAGAAATGCATTTTTATTGATTCAATCGCACTTAAAATAGTTTAACGTTTTATCAGCGATATGGATTTACATAGAGTAAATTAATTCTTGAAGTGTAATTGAAGTATTGTTTTCTCTAACGTCTGAAGTACCTTTGTTGGTTGTCTGCAATAAATTACCAATACAGACTTATTATATTATATTTATATATATACTAAGACTATAAAAAAAATTTAATTTTGCTACTCGCTTTATATATGTTTTTATATGACGAAAATAAGAAATATTAAAAATTTTAACCTTCTAAGACAACTCTTAAATGGTTGTATAGAAGCAATTTTCCCCTTTTGATTAACATGTAAACAATTTATTTTCCATTCAAATTGTCATAACTTTTTAAAGTATTTTTTTAAATTTTAAAACTATTCATTAACTTTGAAGGTACAACGATTTTAATAAAAAAATTATTTATTATGTACGTTAATCAAATAGGGAAAATGTGGCTCTATAGGAAATACTTAGAATTCTAAGAATACTTCTAGAAGGCTGACATTTTAAACATTTCTCTTTTTTGACAAATAAAAATGATTCAAAGGGTAGTAACAACATTTTTTTTTTTTTAAGTCAGTCATAACCCCAATGTTTTGTATTTATAACCAGAAAATATCAAATAATTTGATCCGGGTTTTTTTTTGTAGTTTTCAATTAATTCTATTTGCATATCGATTTTAACATAGTAATCAAATACGAAAAAAAACTATTATTTATTTCAATTCCTTTTTTTTCGGTTTATTTATTTTAATCGTAAAAACGTGGGAGCTCATGATACTGACATAAATAAAAACCGTAACGATTCACAAGTTTTTTGGTGGAAATAACTTCGGATGAAAAGAAACAACAATAACGACTTGTTCATCGGGAAAATTGAAGGAAAACCGTTCCTTTCGAGCCGTATAGTCATAAAAAAAACGCCAAAGAAATTGAACATGGTCGATCGAAAACCAATTTGAATGCAAAAAGGGCTCAAAGGCTTTGAATATATAAAGCCTCTTTCAGTCGTTCTCTCTGAATGTTCGTCAATGTTTACCAAATAAAATTGTATTTCAAGTATTCCGTTATTAATATAATATTATTGATGTCTATATAAAGCGGTATATATACATATATACACAGTATCCATCAAAATGCCGTAGTGCGAGCTAAGTAAAAAAAAAAAAATTAGCAACGCCGCGACAGTGTATAATTATTATTTCGAAGCAGCTTGCTTTATTAAACATAAAATTTAAACCATGTACATTTTATTATTGGGTTGATCTTAGTTTGGTCATTGAATCGATTTATAGCATTTATGTGTCAACATTTTACTAAACAACAAAACAAAAGCCAATACAGTGGGGTCGGGGCATAGCGGGGACGGAAAGGTCACAGGTCTACAGATTTTATTATAACTGAAAGTGATGAAACACGCTTTGATCTGTGGATAGTATGTTCCAACCAGTATAGCGGATTAGAAGATATCGTGGGACCAGCAATAATGTACTTAAAATTTATTATTTAATCTTGTGCAGGGTGGGTACGATAAGGGTTGATCATCTGTCTATAAAAATGTACTGTCATAGTTACCCATAATATATCGTTATTAATAATATAATGAACATATTTTCATTACCTATTGACTGTTGATTCACTCACACATAGCAACCTAGAAACTGACTATGGCCAAAGTGTAAATTTACCTATTTTTGGTGTTTTTCCTAAATAAAAATTTGAATATAGATTTTTAAGAAAATTGTATATGTTATAGTTTCATTTAAGATCTACCTTCGGTCTAATTTTCAGACCTTAATTTTTAAAACATTGCTTAAAAAAGTTAAATAAAGAAAAAAAAATTCTATCCCTTCTAAGGGAAAAGGTTTATGATATTTTTTTGGTTTGTTAATGTTTATCGATAGTACTATGTTTGAAGAACAATTCATACAAATTTAGAACATTTTCAACTATTTTTAAAAAAGTTATAGAGCATCGTAATTTTAAGTTGAAAAATTTGTAATTTTTTTGGGTGTTTTTTTCAATTTTGATGGGGAAGGGGTGACTTTTTTAAATTTTTGGCTCTTTAAAGTACCGTCCAGGTATGATTTCTGATGTATAGAGTTGTTACACGAAGAAATCGGTTTAGCGGTTTACGAGATATCGTGGGTCCAGACACAAAAAAAAAAAAATAAATAAATAAAAACACATCGTTGTAAATACAATAACTTCTCAGCTCCGCACGGAAGCTAATAATACTTAAAAAAATATCGTGATATCAGTATTTTATTTGGCTATAAACTGTTGAATCTATTTTAATACAATTTTTATTTTACTTTAAAAATATAAATATTGTTTTTTTGAGAGATTAATATATTTCCTCGAACATTCCAAATTGTCAAACTATTACTGATAATAAAAAGAAATATTTTCGCTTAAAAAAATTCGATTTACCTATACTGTATTATCTTTAGTCTTGCTTTTAACAAATAGCAACTTTAATATCTTTGGCCCAACTTAATTAAGTTTAATACCTACTCGACGATCGAAATAGTGTAATAATATTATAAATTTGCATGTTTTAGGAGTTATTCCAAAGTTTGGCGATGACCTCAACAACGTTACAGTTCCTGTTGGTCGTGAAGCTGTGTTTATATGCAATGTTGATGGACTAGCTACGTATAAGGTATATTATATATGTAACACTTATTAAATAAAGTTGAGGAAATAATGTCAGTAAATTGGTTACAATCGCCATGAATTATCTTTATAGGATATTTACAATTAATATTTAAAAAATGTTTATGATTATGGTACAGTAAACTTTATTATAACATATATCATTAAATAAATGTCCTTAATATATAAAGTAAATTTATATGATATGATTGAGGTTGAGTTTTAAATATTTTGTGTCACAAAATTTGTATTTTTTGGAATTCAAAAAAATTACAAGTAGATGGAACTATAATAATATATTATTGTATATGACTTTACAACTTTAAATTAATGCTTTTATAGTAGTAACATAAGTAAAGCATTTCACCGATTGGTTTTGTTTAGGTGGCTTGGTTGCGAGTCGACACACAAACGATTTTAACTATTCACAGCCACGTGATTACGAAAAATCACAGGATCGCCGTCACCCACAGCGATCATCGAATATGGTATTTACATATTCGTGAAGTCAGAGAGGCAGATAGAGGATGGTATATGTGTCAAATCAATACCGACCCCATGAAGAGCCAACAGGGTTACTTGGAAGTAGTTGGTAAGTGGGGGGGGGGGAGTAGAGATAAGTTAGTTGAACACAGTAAAGTCATATTATGTTTTTATAACTCAAAAAAGTTTTGAAAGGTTTTGTGCAACCATGTTAATTGAGGCAAATAAAAGTACACAGCAGCAAACCAGGACAGTGATCAAAACTCCAATTAAAAGTTTTTAGACTATTCAACTCAACCTCTATAATTATATTATGTTGTCATATCTAGATATCTGCTAACATGTATATACTTTTTATTTTTTATATACAAAATATGCCTTAATTGAAATGGAGTTGACTATAAAAGAGTACAGCTTTATCAATAATACTTTATAGGAGATTAAAAAGAAATTACTATTTTCAATGTAATCGTGTTATAGAAATATGCATTGTTATATTTAGTAGAGCTCAATGAAAAATTTTCTATACACAAAAGTTCTAGTAACAGCAATTTATAGTAAGATACTAATTTTTAACGTTACTTCAGTTCATTATTTTTCTTTGATTTTTATAAATATATACCTATAAAACAGAAGGTAATAAAGTAGTATTTAAAAAAGAGCTAAAAGTGCAAATTGCCTTATACCCGAGTTCATTTAGTGCATCGAAATATTGTATTATAATTTATATTCTCAGAAAGGTTAGTTCGTGATCAATGTTATTAAAAATATTTGCATCCCCCATACATTTGTACAATAAATATATTGTTTTACTCGTAAATCATCGGACTCAACAAAGAGTTCTCCGTTTGACCTATATGAATATATGATTATTATATTATATTCTGTACACTTTATTCAGAAGTGAATAAAGTAACTTACTAATTATTTACAATTTTAAACTGATTGATAGAGATGCTAAAAAACATTATCAAACCATTTTGTTCGTAGAATAATTAATAAGTAATAATAAAAGGGTTGTAAATGTATAATTGCTTTATTTTTTTGATTAAATACTTTTTATTGGTAGTTATTGTTGTTAGTTTTCTATAGTTCTGTCATTTATACACCGATAAAAACATTGTAAAGACAAAAATGTACTATTTTTAATATTAAGGTGAACACTATTGGGGTTGATCGTCTTCCTATAATAATTTGTTGCTGTTGTTATCCATTTATCGTAATCAACAACAGAATAAAAATGTTTGTCAGATACTTGTTGACTATTTATTAACATATAGAAATGTGGCAGCAGTGTAAATTCCTTTTTTTGGGGTGTTTTCTATAACATACCAGAAAATTCCCTACAAATTTCTGAGTTCATTGTATGTTGGAACTCTACTTTGGATTCACCTTCATTCTAATTTTGAGACCTTAAGTCACAAAACTGTGCTCGAAAAAGTAAAATAAAGGGGGGAAATGTTTTTGATATTATTTTACTTTATTAACGTATATCGATAGTACTATAACTAAAAAATCTTCCTTGAAAGTTTGGAACACTTGGACTTTTTCCATATAATAAAAGTTATAGCATGTCATAATTTTGAGTTAAAAAATATGGTGTTTTTCTCGATTCTGAATAGAAAGGTGAACTTTTTTCATATAAAATCCAATAAAGTACTTTTGAGGTACGATTACTGATGTATAAAATTGATACATAAAGAAATCAGTTCAGCGGTTTAAAAGATATCGTGGGTCCAGACACACACAAAAAAAAATTAAATTAAAATAAAAACACATCATTGTACACCTTCTCAGCTTCGTGTCGAAGCCAAAACCAAATCAAATAGAAAAATGCCAAACCGAATTCAATTACGTCCACGTTTTTCCATGTTAAAATTTATTAATGTAATTTTACTTAAAGCCATATTTTTGAGATAAAAATGCATGTAATTTAATTTTCGTGGAACTCTACAAATTTTAATTTCCATAAACCTGTTATTCTACGATAGTTAAATAAAATTATTATTAATACTCATTTTAGATACATCTTGTAGACAACCAAATCTAAAATAATTGCTGTAACAGTTATTTACAAATAAAACTAAATGAAATAACTTACACATTCCGAAAAAGATATAAAAAACTAGTTTTTATCCAGTTCATCTTAAACGCTGAATGGTTTTTACGTTATCGCATAAAATAAAAGTTTTAAGTCAACTTACAAAAATAAACACTCTGCTTAAGTGTATAAATTTATACGTTTCAATTTCAATTTACTTCTAACGAAGATTAGAATGACAGTTTCACAAGAACTTAACTCGATTGTTCACGTCTCATTTAAAAGTAAAATTTCTGGGGTCTTATAATTCGATTAGGGTTCTTGTGAATTGGTAAGGAAACTTTCACGAGACGACAGAAAAAAATCTGTGTGAAAATGATTTTATCTCTTTGAAGTTCATAAATACAATATACTTAAATCTCTCATCTCGATATAATATTTTCTTTCATCGTCCAGAGAAAATATATAACTTAGTTATACAAATTGTCTTAATATTCATGTTTGCATTCAGCTTGGTATTAACAGTACTTAAAAGCTAATTAGCACTAAGCAGCGTTTGCATGTACTTACTTTGAAATATTAACTATACAGCGAGATGTAACCTGAAGTCACAAACAAACCATTACTAATATCTTACATCATAAACGTCTATGTTACATGATGTTTATTAGTTAATTTTACTGTAAACATATCATAATATTTTTATAAAAAATAGCTGTACATTTTTTTTAGATTTTCTTTGCTATTTTGCAATACAAACAATAATTAGTGCACAAAAAAAAGTTATAATTTAAATGCAAAAATAAATTGAAATATGCATTAATTACTTTTTATAAAAAAAAATGTTATATTAATTTATTTTTAGAACATACGATATTAAATATTCATAACAATTATAAATTAAAAAAAAAATAACTTGGTCTAACGGGTTGTAACACATGTTATCGTATTGTTAAGTAAATTATGTAATTTAATTAATTAACCTTTGTATTTTATTCGATTATTAAAAGAGACTGAATTATTAAAAAAAGTAAATACCAACAATAATAGTCATTAATAAATTAAAATTATAAATAGTTCAATAATTTAAAACGATAAAATGGAACATAAGTCAAAACAAATATAAAAAACAGGTTGGTTTAACTTAACAAACGAAATAATATTAGTAGCTTAGAGCGATAGCTCTTATAACATAATAATATGCTGTTTACAGTCAATTTAATAAATAAATTAAATATTTTTTATAAACTTTTTTTCAAACAATCTGTAAACATTTAGGCAAGTATATTAAATTAAAAAAAGCTAGTTCCGTAGGGTCGAAAAACAGAAATAAAGAAAATGTTTTAAGAAGTATAATAGATGTAGAAAATTTGATTTTTTTACTTTTATTTTTAAATCATACATTTTAAGATGTACAACATTATAATTATGATAGTGTATTATGACGCTTCGGAGCTGAGTTAAAAATTTTTTGGTTTTCATATCATTTTTTATTAATCAATTCTGACTGAAAATGTATAAGTACAAATTTAATATAGATGTACAATTTTCTAATAGTTTTTAAACAAGCTGTTATTAAATAAGCTGAAGTTATCAGACAAGTTATCATAACAATCTTACATGTATATAATCTATAAAGCATCTAAAAGCGTATTTTTGCGAGCACGACTATTGTCGTAGCAGTGATATCACTGCTAGAAATTTAAATTATTGTTTAATTATGTTTTATAAACATCTTTGGGGAATCTGAAGACGACTCAATAAATATTAGTGAAATGTGTTATTCATAAAGATATGTATACCATACAATAAAATTATAATTTGACTTCATAAAAAAAATACTCACGAGTGGAATTTTCTTTTAATTTTATAATTCAATACTAGAAAATCATATATATACAAAAGTAAAATAACAATTACAATAATTTTGAATGACCAAAAAATAGTTGTCCACTCAAAATTTGATTTTATCGGCATTGAAAATCTGATTATTAGTATTTGTAGTTGGATAATTTTAAAAGCTATTCTGAGTAAATTATATAATTAGGACGGGAGGAAGAGTGCATTGTAGTATTATTTTTTTCTGCGCGCATTACTCAATCATATTTCAATTGAGGTGTTTATTTCTATGTTCCATAAAATAACAGACTTAGTTTATCTTAAAAAAAAAGAAACGTTATTTAAACATTTTAGAAGTATAATACTAAATTAATTTGTAGTTTCATTTCGTTTTTAAAGTGTATAATGTTTTATTATGTTGTTATGGGTATATGATAATATAACACATTTATTTTGTTTTCCGTAGCAGCAAAATGATAAATTATTATATATATTTACGGAGGTCATACATACAATTATTATTGTGGCATTAGTTTTAAACATATTTAGGAAAAAGTTGGTAAATAGTATTTTTATGCGTTATGTATTATTTAAAGTCGTCACCTTTCTGTAAAAATATGGTAGTTTTTAAACTAAAAATAGAGTTACATACATAACAGTTTGCATACAAAAAAAATTAAATTACAAAAAAGAAAAGTTTTTCATTTTTTGAGAAATCGGGAACAGACCTACATGTTTATGTCTATACCCACCACTCACGTAGAAACAAAGAAAGAAAAAAGTTAAACCAAATACCGTGTTGTAAGCCCAAAACTAGAATAAGTGACAGAACTGACAAAGTAAAACATTCATCCTACGGAACTAGATGTTATAAAGAGAGAGGTGGATGCCAGACGTTTGGCACAAAAAACCGCTCATTGTTGTATAGAACATTGCTTCGGATGTTACACCGAGGGACACATGCAAAAACTTTCTGCAAGATTCTGACAAAATGTCATCCCGATGCTTAACTTGTTTTTTTCTCCTGCGACCAACTTAACCCTTTTAATACAGCGTCCTTTCCCATAATATATCCTTGTAGAGTTTCAATATTGTCCGTAAGGATATTGTTGACGTCGGACTTCTTTTTTCACTTAGCCGCCAGTCCCATGTTATACTTTTGTGTGGTATTTCACAATATCCAAAACGTCCCACAGTCAGCGGTGCCCAAACCGGATGGACAAAAAAAGTACTTTATCTCCTTCAAAACGATTAATGTATAAATAAATAAAAATGACGGTTGTATTTGACTTACAAACTTGGATTTCTAAGCAGCCAAGAGTTTCGAAAAACCCGGATGTGCCGAAAGTCATCCGATTTGCATGCACTCTGCTATTTTAAATCAACCCAAAATAATTAGACTTTTAAAACCGTTTGTTTGTCATACTAACAGTTTCCTTTCAAATACAGACAAACAGGTTAACTTTCTACTCTGGCACTTTGTACACTTTGTTTAGGAGTTTTTTTTATTTTTGTTGTTATTTAAATAGTATTAAAATTGCAAAGACAGGCCTTTTTATTTGACATATCACTGTGTAAATATTTTATTAAATAAAAGTTTCATAATATAATAAAATATATATGAATAAGTTAAAAAAAGAGTATAACAAACGGTTATTTTGGAGGAATAGGACAATTGTATAAAATTGAAAATAATGTATCTAGCAGGCAGTAATAATGTAGTATACATGGAAGTAGCTGAATTGCATTTATGCAGTAATTATGTTTTCATTTTAGTAACAGTAGATTTTAAAGTAATTGAAAGTTTGAAATGGACCTAAGAAGAAGCAATTATTATACAATGGAGGGAATAAAGAAATGTCAATGGATAGGGAATTATGGAAGGATATGATATGGCCGGTTTATTACAAAAATAAAAAAATTAAATTAAAAATGAATAAAAACACTCCCATTATAAAAACAATATCTTCTCACATACACATCGAAACTAAAATATATTAATATAATAAGATTGTTGGCTAATAAAATGTTTGTACAACTCTTTAAGTATATTATATTTTTTTCGTAGTCAAATGAAGACTTTCAATAGCTTTTTTTTAAAACAGCTCAGTATTTTAAATATAAAGGCAGAATATGAAAAACACCAGGACAAAAGCTTTTTATATCAAAATAAATTACTTTTTTTTTTATTCATTGGTGTAACGAACTGCTTAAGGTTTCTAAATAGTAAAATTAAAATAAAGTAAACGCAATATTTTTATATTTTCAAGTTTCTTGCTGTTTCAATTATTATGAAAATATATAGTGAATTCTCGATCTTTGTTGAACCTTTTGATACATTTGAAAACTATATTTATCAATATGAATTAATTCATATCATTATTGCTTTCAATGTTATAATTTTATTACCAAGATTGTCAATAGAATATTATAAGCTACTGCGTTATTTTGTAAAAATGTAGTATCGTGATGTTACAATATGCTATGATAACGACAGTAAAAACATATTTTATGAAATTCTCTTTTTGTATCACTAATATTATTTTAACAATCGCTATTTATGTATTATGCTTAGCTTCCTCTGTAATATTATTTAATTTTCTAGAATAATAATTAAAGCTTATTCACAGTGCCTCCAGATATTTTGGACTACCCGACCAGCACTGACATTGTAGCTAGGGAAGGTGGAAATGTATCAATGCAGTGTGCGGCGTCCGGATTCCCTACGCCCAGCATCACATGGAGAAGAGAAAACGGGGAATTTATTTTAAAGAAAACTCCTGGACTCTCCGGTAATATTGAAGTTATATTATACGTTATCCTTTTAACTTAATTATTAAGTAGGTACAAATAATCGGAGTCTCATAATAAATTAAAACGTATAATATAGATAGACAATCATTGAGTAGGTATTGTTGTCCTACCATTCATTGGAGTTGATGTTTATTTATTCTAGAAAAAACTTGAGCACCTTATGGTTATATATAATAACATAATATTTATTGTTTCGCCGAAAAACAGACATTTATTTGAAAAACCAGTTTTTCATTTTGATACATGGGTAATACGTGATACATATGTAAACTTGTGACTTGTCTATCTATAATAATTCACAAAGTATTCTATCAGTTTGTTACATTACCTCCGTGTGTTGATGTTCCAGTAAAATATGATTAATGTTGTTGGTCTTAGAACTGATAAATGATCACTACAATGTCGTTATAAATTAAATTTGCATTTTTTTTTTGTAGTATATACAAGTGGCTTTAAAATAATAAGTTTATTATAACGTTATTATTTACATATTTTATGGATTATTATTTATGTGTGTATAAAATATGATTTATTTTATCAAACGTTTACACGTTTTCAATTTGTTCGTTTGTTCATAGAATTTATTTTTATAAAACATATATTTAACTACATGACGGTGTAAAAAACAAAAGTGTTATAATTTTTCAGTATTTGCTTTTACGCTTCATGCAGTAACGTGGCGGGTTTGTAGAAAATAATAATTTATACACGAGTAAGAGGCTATTTTTAAAGGCCCACCCTGCAATATGAATACTATATATATGTACATGAATATAATAGTTATGCTCAGATATGAGCATTAAATGCCAGCGAACTCGTTACCAAATTCATAATATTTCTTAAAGCACGAAGAAACGCAAAATATAATCGTGTAATAATATTATACATACAAGTAGAGTTAACATAATATATTGCCTCAGATAAAATCTATAACAATTATAATAATCGTGATGCGTAACATGAAGCGCTCGTAATATAATAACGCTTCAGTTTTTCCTGTATAGAAACAAGAAATAGTTGCGTTTGGCCCTTAAACATTTGGCTACAGAAACATAAAACTATAACAGTGAAATAGATGAAACAACTTTTAACTTTCTTGAATATATTTATTAGTACTTAAAAAAAAAATAGTTGGTTTTCTTAAGTATACCAACTACGAAAAACTGCTAACATTTTTATGTTCGCATTAAATCTATACAGTAATTATTTATCAGCGTCTGAGGTGAAGTTATTTAATTTCAATATTATGTGCACAGTCAATAATTTTCACTGTGATAGTTTGATGAAATAACATTCCGTTGTTTATTTAAAAAATTGGGCCTCCGAAGAAATAAAAAATAAAGAAAACTTAGTAGAGCTATAAGCAATAAGTATTTTTTACCAAAAATAACCGGATGTGGAAGATTGTAAATTCGTTGGGTGCCAAAACATTTAATGGACGCAATAAAAAAAGTTTTGTATCATAATATCACATTTGTCAAAAAGGAATTTAAATGTCTATAAATATTAACTACCATTCTGTAGTATAGTGTTGTGGTTATCATAAATCAATTTATATGGTAAAATTTCAAATTTCATAGCTTATCGACGTGAACGGTGGTTAAGTATACTTAGGTGAATTTAGTGAGAATGTTCTCAATAATAATACAACTATTATCTCAATAGCTAGTATCTTAATCGGTAATATGTATTCTCAGTAATAAAAAAATAACTATATATATATTGTTGGCCAGTATTATCATTAGTTATTAATAATAATTTCTTGGATAACTATATATATTTTACTCAATGGTGATGAAAATAACTAAGTACAATACTTGTAAATTTGCTTATAACAAATTTACATATATAAATATGAAATGTTTACCTTTATTTTATTTCCTATATTATTTCGTTAAAATTTGTGTAAAAAAGGATATTGTCAAATATTATTGATATTGAAGAATATTCTTGCTCACGATTATTACTAAACTTTTAAGACTTCTACCCTTATGTGCTATACTATATGTTCGATAATGTTTAGTGATTAGATATTACACACATAATCACGTTGTAATACTTGAGTATTCATGTAATTCTGTAATATAAGTACATACAAGTTGTTTTTAATTGGAATGATATAATAGTCAAGTCAATAAATGTGATTATTAGTTATTAGTGCGCCATTCAGCGTAAAACAAAAATAAAATAGCGGGAGTGTATTCAAATAATCTTTGTCTCGTGTAGTTGTTTTTAACTATGAAAATAACCGTTATTTTTTATTGCCAACCATAGATGGATATACGAAATTTAATATTTTTTTTTGTCTCTTAGTTCATAAAATTACATTTTTAAATTAAAAAAAAAAAATAAGAGAATGGAAGTACATTTTTTAATAGTGTGAAATTTTTATCGGAAAAAGCAATTTAAAATATGTAAAAGCGAAGTTACAAAATGAAAAGGATAAAACAATTGTATCTGGTGAATAAAACCTCACACGACACATGGTGCTTTTCTTTGGCATGACGCTGTCTTAGTTTTTGATTTATTGATTTTTAATTTAAAAAAAATAGTACGGTTTTTGAAATAGTATTTAGATATTTTATTAAAAATAATAAACTCTTTAAACCTTCTATCGTAATAATGTATTATAGTTTTTCAATTAACCAGATTGTTTTCGCACGGGAGTTTCGTCGCGTACCTACTTACACAAACATTTTTTGTTTTGTGAAAAATGTATAAAAACAACTGATAAGAAGACGGCTGGTTTATTAAAAACATTCGTGGTGTTCCTGCTAAGAAGTCGTCCCTGTAATCGTAACACAATAATAAATAATAATTTAAACTGTACCTAACTAGCTTTAATATCACTAATGTTAATGTATCAAATTTTAATTTATTCTCGGGTTATTATCAAAATGTAAGGGGTTTGAGAACCAAGTTAAATAATTTTAACCAAAATACACCTTTAAATAATGTCTTTAGATTTTTTTTTAATTAACAGAAACATGGTTATCCGATAATATTTTGAATACTGAATTAGGTTCAATAGATGTGACCGTCCCTAATACCTAGTTTTAGTAATAGGATACGTCAACCTTTCCACGTCCCTTTCCACCGCTAAAACTACAGTTGTAATAACCCAGTGGATTGAATGCTGAGTTTTTGTAATTTATTTGTTTGTTTGTTTTATGTCTGATTTAGGCTTGCGTGTTTCGAATTAATCAGCTTTAATCTGTTAGTGATTTTTTGTTTCATAGTATTTTTTTGTGTTACATAATTAACTTGTTTTAAAATACTCTTGCCTCAAGGGGTGTCATTATTATAATAAATAAATAAGAGAGTGATCTCAGAATTCGTTAAAATATAAATATGATACCTACCTACATGCATTAGAACATAGTAAAAATCTAAATTTCTTTTTACAAAATAAGCCTCTTTTTCATATTTTCCATGTTGTGACAAATAATTTTATCTAAAATTCGATAAATTTATTTCAAAGCTGCACCACACAGCACACAAATAGAGGCAATTTTTAAAAGAATTATCGAGAAAATAATACCTAAGTATGAGTAAATTATATTAATAAACTAATGTGTTATAAAGGATTTTTAAAATTTCAAATTTAAAAATTATTTTTTAAGTTTTAGAAGACCAAGCGTTGCTTGATTAAAAAAACAACCTAATGCTTTAAATTTCCAAAGTAAATTATTTTTATTCATTTAAACTTAACAAATTCAAACAAATATATTTATTAGTAATTAAATATTAGGCTGATTGATAGCGCCGCATATATATTATAAACGGAAGTTGCCGACGTTATCCGGAGACTCGTAATTTTGTTGCTTTACTTTAGTTCTCAAGATTTCGTTTTGCCCAAAAACCAACTCCAATTTTTGAAAAATCCCAATGCTGAGTTTGGAGATAAAAAGTAGAAATTAATAAATACAATTCAATGATGCGTTCAATACACAAACAATTATAAGCTCAACTCGTTATATACTTCCTACAGTCACACAATATGAGTTTTTTTTTTAAATAATAACATTGAAAACATATCACGACTTTGAATAAGAAAAATTAGCAATGCTAATTTATGTAAAATGAAAAAATTCAAATTTTCAAACTATTAAAATAACTTTTGCCTTTACAAAACAAAAATATTCCTTGTTGGAAATAGTGTGGAACTAAAGTCAAATATCTAATACGCTAAATTGTACATTTCATTGTTGGAATTACATTTCATACATTAATTTTCTTGTATTGTTGGAATTAAAAAATACTTAAATGATAAATGAACATTAATTTGTAAATGTACACGTGGCAACTAAATCATACCTATAACAGATAAGAATATATTATTTACCTTTTTTAAATGTACATAAATTTACTCACAAACATTGTATTTATGATTAATATATTATAACTGCATAGTATGTTATCTTAATTGCCCATACAAAGCGTTTGAATTTAAGTTGTAAGATACTTATTAAACCCATATTACTGAATTTAAGGTAATTACGATCATTATATTTTGTATAAATAAAAAGACACGCGTTATCTATTCTTTAAAAAAATAATTTTGTTAATAGATAAATCTAAAAATGGGATATTCTCAATTACTTTGTATAATATTATCTTGTTATATATTTTATACACCTACGTTTAGTACGGAGAAAACACTAAAAACCTTATCGTTTAACTATTATAATTATATGAAGTATAAACATAATACTAAAAACTTAAAAAAAAAACTAAAATGTTGAACATACAAATATTTATACAGTGTCAGATTCAGCTTAAGTTTGCAATTAATACATACCATATAGTTATAATAATATTATAATTATAACAATATACTTAGTAAGTATGAGTTAATGTATAATTATAGAGTCGGTTAGATTATATCTATTCTCATCAATATACTCAGATCTTGAGATGGTTTGTATAATACGGTCAATTCAATTTTTTACTTGGTGTTGCTGTTGTGCTATAAGGCAATGGTCATCTTGAATGCTAGCGCCAAAACAGTTCAACCAGAAAAAAATGAAATTTCGCTGTTTTACATTAAGCATTTTAGAATAATATATTTAGTATTTCAAAACTAAACTTACATATAAAATAGCTAACTTGTAAGAGCATGCAATGTGCTGAAACATTTTAATAAAAAAAAAAACTAAACTGATCCAATCGTAAAAAAATTATTTCTCTAAATGTCTGAACTTTTTTTAGCATTGGCATTTAATAAAATTATTAATTGATTCTTCTTGATAAAATAAATTTATTGGTTAAGCTTTGCTGACGCTCATATTTATTTATAATATATATTTATTATTATTATATTTTTTTATATATTATTTATTAATACTTAAAAACAATTTTCTTCATATGTACTGTTAATACATTTTAAAAGATAAATTATAATATGTAAATCGTTTATGGAAGCATGATGCATGAAGAAAAATACTTTAAAAATGTATGTGAATACATACATCAAATCATGTGCACCAAACATGTAATATTTTTTAATTATATTGTCGGTAACGCTATATTACCATATAACGTATCGGTACATATAAAAAAAAATTATTACTTTTTTTTTATTTCGATAAAAATTCTGTTTAGGCAATAACTTAGTATTTTTTGGAATTTATGTATATAATAATGGCAAGGGGGTCTGAGGACTAAAATATAGTAATAGTATAATATCAATAATAACAGTTGTATACATCTGGTCGGTGTTGTATACCATGATATTATGTGCGCGGTACGAGTGGCAAAGGGAAACCAAATTGTTATTAAATGTTTAAGTTCGGTGTCAAACGGCTGTCGTAAAAATCGGAGAGCATAAAAATCGAACAGCAGATGTACAGCCCTTTAAAATCGACACTGAGGCTGTAGTGTAATAACAGCATGTAAAATAGATGCATGTAAAAAGCAATGGTCGTGACGGCGAAGAGGAAATGTGGTCATACAGGCTCTGAAATTTATAACGCAACTGTCGATTGGTTCTGGGAAATCACATTAAAACAAATTCTCAGCTAACCATATATCTTGACAATATTTTGTTACTAATATATTTGAAAAATGGTTGCTTTTTACATCACTCCATCCGTAGTAAATAGCAATACATTAGTGGATAGTTTAAATGTTTTTCTTTTTAAATGCTACACTTATAATTTGTAAGCTATATTATTAGTTATTAAACAAAACGTTGTATGTTTAATTGGTGTCATAATATTTCATTTTCACTTATTTATTATAATAGTATATCTAATATTCTGGTTTTAACTAGAAGTTCACTTTTTATTTATGTCTTGGAATTAAAATTGACTCTGGTGTAAAAAAACCATTTGCACCGCTGGTTCTCGCGGTACTGGGTAATGGTCCATTATGCAGACTAAGCTAATTCAGTTACGGATAAGATAATAATTACCGAACGGTTTGTGATAAAGGGTTTTCAACGAATCGTAGGCATTAGACGGTTTAACGTGGCCGTTCGAGACGACGACCGGCAAGCGACTGATGACCAAGACCGTCGCCCATTGGTCAGCGGCCCAAAGTGACGCGCGCCGACTGGCGGACAAACCGCACACCGGCGGTAATCGACAAATAGTAATAATTTTAATAAAAAACGACAGTATAATAATATTATATTGTAGATCACGATCTTCGTTTCGCCGCTGTTTACCGAGTCAGCGGCCGTGCGAAGCGCATCGAAAGGGATTTCACCGTCGATCAAACAGCGTTACGGATTCCAGTCAGGTGCCGGTTCTCGCGTCCGTAATTGGCGTCTCAGGACAAAAGTCGTTTCCGATACCTTTGTCCGTCCCGGCGAGACGACTATTGTACAGTCACTCTCTATCCCATCCGAAACGGCACACATAATCATATGACACGGGCACGGCGACGCGACGGGTACATAAAATAATAATATCGCTCCATCAGCGAGGAGTAGGAATAGGAGTTTTTTCCTGTTTTTTTTTTTGATGATCCTCAAGTACCATGCCACTCTGTCGTTGTTGTTTTTTTTTTTCGAAGAAATGTTTTCATCCGGTGTGTGTGCACGAGCAGGGATTATACGAGCAATGCCAAACGGCGACTCCGGTGGGGATTCCGGAATGACCTCCGAAGATGAGCAGAGGAAATCTGCTTTCGTACCAGAATAAAATATCGTTTTATAAAGCTCGGCGACGTGACGAGAAGGGTGCTGCTGAAATTTTGATTTTTTTCTTTATGTTTTTTTATCCGTTTATAAAAGTATAATACAAAATATATTTTTATGTCCATCTATCTGTGCAGATTGGCACGTGTTCACAACATAATCGCGTGGGGCAAAACCTGCAAACAATACATAATACACCTTTGCTGCTTCTTACAAACGTAACCGAGTTTATCGATAATTTTACAACTAATAACTTTATAACTTTATCATACGCATATATTATGTACACTGAACTCGATACACACGATTGCTATAGCATTCTAGTTTGAATACAAATCAGCTATGACCCTGCAGTAAAGTATATAAACTACATGAACGGATCCATAAAAATGCGCATATAAGGTGTCACGGAAACTTGTAGAACATTGTGAAAAGAATATAAATGTTTATGCAATGTAAACTTTTACATCTTTGTTGTATTACTATTAAACGTTACGATTTTCTCCTTTGGATTACATTTCGATAAAACAAGTCTAGGGACGATACCTTCTCAAGTCGGAATAATAACGAATATTATATTAATCGAGTCTTTTTTATGTTTTGAAATTCCCAATTTATTATAATCATATACAAATATCGACATACCAATACGGTATTAACAGATTAACTATACATTGCTAAATACAAAATGTATATGATACTCTTCAGTGGCGCCAATACTTTTATATAAAGCAACGTCTAAGTATTTAACTAACCCCTATCTCCAACATTTGTTTCAATTCCTCTAAGACTAAATGACATAATTATTCTTAAATTAGTTCACTCACGGCTCACCGCTACTTATATATGAAACAGTCGCTTCTATTCAGAGTCACAGGTACTCTTCCATTTTTTTAATATGTCATATTTTGTAGAAGTGATTTATCAACATTTGAATGGCTTCATTTTAAATATTAATTATTATTACAAAAAAATAACATATTTCTAACATAATTTCTTCATTATAGGAAAACACGATAATTATCATTAAGCATAGTAAATTTAAATTTAAAAAATCTAATCTAATTTATTAACTACTAATTTAACACATCTTACCCACATTCCCGATAGTAATAACATTATTTTACAATTCGATTCCACTTAATAAGTAAATACTGGTAGTTTGAATGTATGGAGGGTTATATTATAGTGTTTTACTTTCACTTCTGTGGCGAAACATCGTTCTTTATTAATTTATTTTATCTGTTTATGACTGTTGTGGGTACGCTTTTGGTAGTCTTTGCATTTTGCTCTTCCTTTCTACATCTGCAATTTTCATTAATTTCAACGGCGTTACCCGAAATAGGTCACTTTACCCAAATCTTAGCTCAAAAGAGCTCGAATTGATAATAACAAAAGAACAATAAAATCTATGCTTAAAAAAGCTCATATCGTAGTGCATTCTGTGTCATCAGTATTGCTTTAAGTATTATTATTAATAAAATTAATTATTTTGTTTTTTAAAAATTGTATAGACTTCATTGAAAATTGTTCAAGCTAAAAGTAACATTAAACCTATATGAATATTGTATAAAGTGAATAATTTGAGTGGCTGGTTATTGGGTACGTTTCAAAGTAGTTTTTGTTTAATTAGCGCTGGAGGAAAGCAGCAGCAAATGCAATTGCGACACTGTTTTTATTTATTAAATAATATTATTAATTTATTCGGTTTGATATTGTTCGATCAGTTTATATTGGACTTCTTCCAATTTGGTATTTTTATTTTCGTATAATATAAAGACAGACATACCGTTAATAATATCCGATGTTGATAGATGTCCACTCGTGTCACAATATTCATCCGTGATTAACTTTCTACGCGCTATTAGGAACTTGAAACGAACTGATTTAATAAATTATGAACAATTAGTTACAATAAAACTCTGCATTATAATATGATTAGTATTTTTATAACACTAATAAACATAAATAATAAGTCCTTTCTGGTAACTGATAAGAGAATTTCGTTTGAATATAAGTTACAGAAAATCTCATACGTCGCATCGTTTAACGCCTTCAAAGTCGAATAAAAATTATATTCACTTCAGCCTCGCTGTGTCTACTGTAATAGTTTTGTATGTAGTTAAAAACTCAGTGTAAGTAGTAGGATTTTAAAAATTAAATTTATTTTTTTTTGAAATTTTACCATTTTTACTGTAAATTGTTGAGTAATTGAACTAATGATAATCATCATTAAATATTTCTATCGCGTTTAAGTTTTAAAGGGTTAAAAGTTGGAAGAAAAGTTTTTTCTGTTTTCCATTTTTCAGATTAAAAAGTAAATTCGTTTTCATTAAAATCCATTAGCGTTTTAATGTACCTGTGGTTTTTTTTAACACGGAGATTTATATTTTAAGCGAGTGTTAAGTTTTAATGAAAACTTGGAAATATTTTACGACTGGATAATTTTAACGTGTAATCACTTATAAATATTATGACATGAATTTGGGTAAAACTATGTATATAAATTACAAACTAGTAATCTATGCGTTGACACAGTTTTGACATCTAGAATAAACAATATTACCTATTACATTAGTATTATACATTGGTAACTTGTACGTTATGAATGTTTAGTCAGTAGATGAATACAAACGTTATTTATAAGTCCCATTTCCTATGTCTAGTACGACTATTTATATTATGTTTTTGTGAACCGATCCTAGAATTCAATTAATTGTACTAATGAAATCAACAAGACAGTAAATTGCTGAAACCAAAAATAGACCTCTATTTACTTTGCACCACAGAAAAACATTGAATAATGTATATGTTTTTTAGCAATACTCCCCTTGCTTTCATCCGTTCCACACACTCCTTTCCCCTCTCGTCAAACTATATATTAAACCTCAGCCAGAGAACGTTCTAAATAAAAAGTTAAAAAATTAAAATTAATAGATAAAAATAAATCAAACGTAACAAATTTCGCTTCGATGATGTAAAAATACAAGAATGTTAAAACAAATGTTTTGGCTTACCGAATAGTTCATTACATAAAACATTCCGTGTTTATAGTGTGTTCCTTAAAATTATATTTTTAATTTAACTTAACTTTTTTTAAAAAAATGACCTTAAAACGTATAATAGTTATTCTTTTTGATTCTTAATAAGTTTTATTTTAGTGGTAAATTATTTATTTATACGATGATTATAGCTGATAGTGTAATGAGCATCATTGCTATGCTATACAAATTGTATACTACTTCGTCTCAACAATCTAACGAAAAAAAAAAACAAATATTTCATTGTATTATCATATAGAAGTGCAAATAAAAAAAATATATATACTGAAATTCAATCTATGAAAGCAAACAATTAATAATTGACTGGTTTCAATTATTTTTTATTTTTTTATTTTATTTTATTATCGTTATTATTTGTAAAGTAAAAAAAAATAATGCCTCGCTGATGCTGACTGTGTGCAGTTTGTGCATTGATCGGTTCTCAATTAAAATAATAAACATTAAATATTGATGAACTCTATCAATATTGCCAGATATTATTGTTTAATATAGTATCAAGGCAAATTATATATTCTTTTTTTTTTCTATTTCAACGATTGGGCAGAGAAAAAATTATATGAATACAACAACGGCCCCACGTGTATGAATAGGATGATGAAATCGCTTTATTAATCAAACAAGTATAACTGTAAAGAACCCAAAGGGTATGCACAGCGAGTGTGAGTTGGTTTATTCATATTTATTGTTATTTTTTTTCTCGCGTTACTAATTACTATCCAATTAGGTGTGTTGAAAATTCTGAAGCACAGTAAATCGAAAACGAGGGTAGTTGAATATTTTAAAAATAACCCCGTGGAGGGCAAACATCGTTAGATGAAACTTTCTTTCTTCCGGCTACGTCTCATTAGTATTTTTTAATGATTAATAACATCAGCGTACACAAGCTACACGAACCAACGTTTGCTCCTGGCACACGCACCCATATTATCAAAAAGTTTATAATTACATATATTATGAATGTACAGCTCATAGAGAAATGAATATTGTACATGTATTTTGTTTTAGCGTCGACTGAGAGTATGACCTTTCGCGTTTCAAATGCTCTATTTGAATTTTTTTTCCTGCTATAGTTATTCTACAATGTCCCTATTATTATAATAGGGACAGTAAAACGTGTGTTATATTTACTTGGTAGGAAGTAGGAAAAGCGAATTACGACTTCCGGCCAAGTAAACTAAATTTCGATTTTTTCATGCTTGGGTTGATATGTCGACTGATTTTATATGTTGACAACGATGTATAATAAATATATTACATTACGGTATTTACTTGCAATTAGCTCCTATATTATACAACGTATTTTAAGGCTTATGTTGAAACACTTATTTTTTTTTTTACTTAGCTACCATTTACACTGAGCTAATGAAGTGTTTATGTTGGGATAAATACATACAGAAAAATGACTACATAATAATAATTTTTATACGTTTTATGTGGAGAAACATTCGCTATATTATTTGGTTTGTTTTAGTAATAGAGACTAGGCAAATATTTATTAAAAAGAAACATCAGTGTAGCATTATTGCATATTCAAAGCGCCGTCTGGTGAAAAAGTGCTTTGATATTTTTCTACTAGTGTCGGCTAATTTCTACATTTTTTAATCAAACACGTTTTTTTAAAATTTATTTCAGAAAACATAAACAGACATTTTAAAATAATATTAAATAAAATAATAAATAACGTTTTATAATCAATACCGATTTAAGTTAACAAAACAAGTGAAAAAAATAATTATTGTGTATTTTTTTGTTAGTTTTGGCAGTTCTAGAAATTTGTTGGAAATCAAATCTCACGTTTGTTAAATTATTCAAGTACAAATCAGTATACAATTACTCAAATGTTTAGAGTTCACACAATAGTTAAGCCATACTCACTGATATACCAAAAAACAATTTTATGATGCATATTTTAAATTTACATCAATAATAATGAAATATTGCAATGTCTGTACATCTAACTGTAATTGTATACTAAAAATACAATTTAAATCAGAAGTTTAATCAGTATTAATTTAGTGTTTAACTATGCAATATTAAATCGCAGTTGATTTAGTTCACATTCAATCACTATCAAATGGTACTTTCTATAATCCACAAAGGTTTAAACATTATAAGCTCAGCATTTTTACATTTTCATAACATCCTACTACATAAGTACTTATAAATAACTATAAAAAATTCAATTAGAAAATAATAATAATGGCTATTTAGTTATTTTCTTTAGTATGATAATTGGCAAAGTATCACAATGTTATCGTTAGTTATAAACCATGATTCGGTTAATGTGTACTATATTATAGTTTAATTATAATGTAAAGATAACTATTAATAATGTATCCTTAATGGTTCGCAAAAACATAAACGACAACGTCATGATGATAATTAGAGCGCTCCACACAGTACTTGAAAGGGTGAGAACGCAGTGTACAAAGGGTATGATTAACACAATTTATTTAATTGTCACAATATTAAACAAGTTTTATAAATTCAAAGATTAAAGTCTTTAATTCGTACGATTTTAGTATGTTATAATTTTATTGTCTTGTCCAGAGAATTAATTTTTAAATTACATATAAATAATATAATCATATTACAATATAATAATATAAAGAAATTTGGCACACGCTTTATTTGGGGATTACTAAATAGCCGTATAGACACTCAACATCCCAAAAGGCTCATAGACGATTACCGTCTATAACAAGGCTGCACAAATTTGTTTACTTGCTATAAGGTAGAACTAACCTTATGAGAAATTCACCCCTGACCAGAATGGTGCGTGATTGCAATAAATACCCGAGTACGTAGACCATATGTGTTGATCATATTTATTTATATTATTTTTTAGATTAAGAACTTACCCATACATTTTATTTACGTTAAATTTGTTCAATATTATGTATCAAAGGCGTTTGGCGTTAATCATGTAAAATAAATAAATAATTGTTTTATACTAAAATATTTACAACACTCAACCAGAACAGAAGAAAAATGCAAATTTCCTTTATTCTGGTATTTAGAATATTATTTATATATTTTCCAAAAAAATATAATTATAATGTTTATGGGAAATAAACATATAATTAAAAAAAGCTACAACTAAACTATAAGAGAGAACATTATTTACAATGAAAGGAGTATAAAATTATAATACCAAACGGATTCTAAGCAAACTTACAATATATATATATTTGGAATCATAGAATTAATAAGGACAAATTTTTGTTTAAAAACAATCTTTTGTATTCGATGATCGTGCTCCCTCACTTGGAAAGTTTAAGGAACGATGTTCTCCAAACAGCCTGTAAATTATTATTGGTATTTTGTTTATTTAATACTCAACCGATTTTAAAGTAAAACGCTAAAAGGTTTGTAGTATACTTTTGCATTTTTGCATTGTTCATTTCATTGCATATTCATAATATTTTCACTTAAAAATGCATTTGCATTTTATTGTTACTTGTAATAATTTAGAAAGTCATGGTTAAAGTCAAAATAATGTTATCAATAAATCTAACCGACTTAGTAAAATTTCAATATTATCATAACAAAAAACAGAACTTAATAAATATTTTAGTAGGTACCTAAAATTAATAAATTGAATAAAATGCTGAAATTTAAGAATGTAAAATTAAATAATTGTATTGTAATACTATGCACTACGGTAATATTAGCAATGTTGTGCGACTTGTATGATACAATAGCATTAATGCATTTGTATGATAGCAGAATATAAATTACTACATTAAGCTTCGGAATTATGGCGATTTTTTTTTATTATTAAACAATAGACACACACGTCGGTAGAGGTGATAAACATAACATTATTATATTGTATAATAATCATAATAATAATACAATTCGATAACGGCTCGAGGGTGTATTATACAGCGGCAGCAAACATATTTCATCTACTATACTATCTCTCAGGCAATAAAAGAGAGTCATAACTAACTACTACATTGTATTATATAAATGTAATGGTATTTATTTTCAGGAGGGATACGAATAATTATTTTCCAACCATTTTTTAACAAAAATGTGTTCTTGCATAACTGTTAACTTTATTATGTGTGATTACAGTAACCACAATAGAGTCTATAATATAAGTTTCTATGCAAATAATAATATGGTTAAGGTATTATGATATTATTATTACTAACGATAATTTGATCGTATTCATGATTAAATTTATGATTTTTTTACTGTTATTTTTTTAAAATATCTAAGTATTTTTAAATGAATTGGCTACATTTAACATTTTAGGAAGTTTGTAAATATACTTTAATTTTTCAGTGGCTACAGTTGACGGACCTTGGCTGAATATTTCAAAAGTAAACCGTTTACATATGGGCGCGTATTTGTGTATAGCTTCAAACGGTATTCCTCCATCCGTTAGCAAACGTATAATGTTAATCGTGCACTGTGAGTATGATATCGTATTTGCAAACACGATGTGAAAGAAAAAATGATATTAATAACACAATGGTGAATAATTTTGGTTTTATTTATGATTTTTTATTATTTGTTTTAGTCCCTCCAATGATATGGATACAGAATCAGTTGGTTGGAGTTCAAGAGGGCGATTCAGTTACTCTAGAATGTCACTCAGAGGCGTATCCAAAATCAATAGATTTCTGGACCAAAGATAAAACCACTATAATATCGAATGGTATGTCGTATAAAAACTTTTAAGATTACTTGTGTAATATATGTATTACGAGATCGGCCATTAGACCTAAAACACTAATTTTCATTTACTTAAATTTAAATAAGTATATTTAACTGTATACATCCATTTGTAAAAAAAATTGCTCGAGGATATTATTTAAATTAAATTTTCTAATAACTGTAATTGTATTTTTTATAAATTTATAGCACGCTATATTATACATTTTATAGTTATAAGTTGCGTGGTATTTTTATTGATTTTAAAAAGTAATTTATGCCAAAATTTAAATTAATTATAAAAAAAAACCTTCGTTATACCGTTTCTCATTTATACACAGTAATTTTTTAAAAAGATCATTTTGGCGTCTAGAAAGTTATCGTGAGTCCAGACAAAATATAAAAACTATAAAACACCTCATCGTAAAACCTATAACTTGTTAGCTAAGCGTCGAAGCCAAAATACAAAAAGACAGGATGTAATCATAGAAGATAGCCGTAGGTGTCAGTTTTAGGTTTTATAAGTCACTACAATCGCCGTAATAGTTTTGCAATTGGTTGAAGTTTTCTGTATACTACACGGCCAGGATGTTCTATTGTTTAATGTTGACACCATAACTGTTTTAGCGGATAACTACGATATCAATCATGTTACGTTTGCGTTGATTTTTTTTTGCTCGTAACAATTTTCAATATAAACGCTAGCGGAACCGTTAAAAAACTTTCCCGGGTCTCCTAGTTTTATTTACTTTTTATTTTATTATCTTTTTTATATTATTGTATATATATATATTTAACCGGCACGGCGCCGCCGACGATCGTTTTTCCACTCGACACATACTTGCGCGTTCGGTCAGTATAATTGGAATAACTTTTGGTTTTTGAAGGCACAAAATATCACACGGTCCTGGACGAGAGCACGTATAAAACGCACATGAAGCTGACAATACAATCGGTAACACCGTCGGACTTTGGCACGTACCAATGTATTTCCAAAAACTCATTAGGTGACACGGACGGAGGCATCAAACTGTACGGTACGTTGATATGGATTAATGTAGTTTAACGAACGGCCGAAAAAGAACTATCGAGTTTATTTCAATTATTTAATGGACTCATCGGTCAAAATTAACCATCCCAACCCTGCATACACGTGCTCATGACCTGTCGCTTTTCGAAATGTATTGAAATCAATTTGACCGGACTTGTTGTATAGCCTCGGTGCGTTTCAAGTGTGTATGTGTTGCATTAGAGAGGCTTAAGAGAGAAACACTGCATTGGTTTGACACTGTTGGCGTCTCATGTGTGATTTTTTTTGCAGGATTACCAAGACCGACGACCACGACAACTACAACCACGACGACGACGACGACGACGACAACGGTGGCTCCGACCACAAGAAAAGCCATTGCCACTACCACCGGCAAACCGTCGTCGAAGCATGTCGGCAGGGGTAAACACTATAATAATAATATACGTATGCATAAAACTACAAAACGGTTTTCTCCATATTGTACACAATATTGCACGACTTGGACCTTTGGACGGACGCCCGGAAACTTTTTACCAGCCGAATTTCCATCTACGATATTTTATTCTCGACCCTCGTATATCTTTATTTTATCCGGGATTTCACGACGGAAACGGTCGCCACACTCCCTGTGTGTGTGTGTGTGTGTGTGTATATGTACATATTATAGCTTTTGTTGTTGTTTTTTTTTCTCTTCAAGTGCCCGCCAACGACGTGGACCGGAGCCCGACGTCGAAGAAGACCGGAAAAGACGCCGCCAACGGTGCTAATAAGAGGCAGCGGACCGGAGGAGAACGGCAAACTTCTCGGACCGCCGCCGCCGTCGGTGAGTGTGACCGATAATGTAGTACGGGGAGAACACGCCCATTAGTGTCGCCAAGAGTTCAAAATAAACACAGCCGACTGTGATTTATATACACATCGATGGACCAGAATCCGAAAAGACAGAGAGAAAGGAGGGAGGGAGGGAGAGAGAGCATAGGATAAATTACCATGGCCTCTCACGCTTTGTTTATACTGTATAAATCACAGAAAATATAAAGAATTGTCGGTATTATTCCTTTTTTTTTTTTTTTTGTATGCCGATCGGAAAATCTTTTTACGCAACTTACCGCCTGTTTGCCGTTTTCGTTACTATGATAATAAAATTATGCATACTGTTCTTATTCATTTTAAAATTGCGATTATTTATTTCTACATGTTGACCATGACCGGTGCAGTTAAGAATGCGTTAGTCGTCGATCACAGCCCGTTCCCGGATGAACCGTCGTATTACAATATATAGAGTATTATTGTATCTATAAACACTCTGTATGTTAATTGAGATATCAAACAAATTATTCTGATACAGGCACATATATTATATACACACACATTAGGGTTGTCATTATTTTTGGTTTTGCGAAATTTGACTATATCTTTATTTAGACTATAAAAGTTTCAAGATGGATGTAAAAAGGCCACCAAAAATTAAGGTCCAAGATGTATTTAGAAGGCGTCTATACTCAAATTCCGCCATAACCAAAAATAGGGACCATATATTTATATGAATATGGTTAAGTTAGACAAGAAAAAATGTATAGAACAAAAAGATGTGAGGGGATTGAAGTGACATTGGTTGTTGATAACACATTTTAGTAAGTAACAAAATATAACCTAACATAATATATGGTTATAACATTACCTAACACGTTAACCTTTTGTCATCGTTTTATGAACTCCAATTGAAAGTGCCGTAGTTGTTGAATTTGGTACCAAGCCAAATACTTGGTTTTTAATAAACATTAATTGTATAAAAAAATTTGGTATTTTCGATAACAACATAATATTACTGTTGTACCTACATTATTGATACTTTTTAATTTCTATGATACGCAATTCCAGTATTATTTATACGAATATGTTTATTGTTTATTTTATATTCCATTTATTATGAACCCCGTATGTTGCGTTGACCGTATTCATGGTATAATGTTATTATATCGTTGAAATTCATAATATGATTCGTATCATTGTACTATGTACATGCTTCAAAAGCAGGAATACGTAATAAACAGCGAATGCATCTGATTTGTCGTTAATGCATATTCAAAGAACCAAGTCTCCCATTAAAATAAGCGGTATAGCGAATTGCACAATATACACCCTCGAATGTTTGACATGCATTATGTAAATACTGTTTCACGTTTGTATATATTTCAATTCAAACTCGACTGCGTAAACAACAATGAACACAACAATATTGTACGCTGGCTAGCGCGCGACATTTTGCAGTATTTTTTATGATTTTCTTTACGACTTAATAAAGTTATCTAAAAAATAAAAAATTCCTTTTTTTTATTCACCGATATTTTTTATGTGTCAATTTCGAGTCATGACTTTGATCGAGGCTAAACACTCCGGAAGCATAATATGCCATTATAACCAATACACCGGTAAAGGACGCTATAAAAAAAAATGTAGAAGCCAAGAATGAACCATATGAAGTAACCTCTATCAATCGCCTTATTAATTTTTATATTATTATTATTATTTAACAACTTTTTTTTTTTTTAATTGTTTGTATACCTAGTATTTAATAATTACAAAAATAATAGCTATATTTTACAGCAACATCTGCATTTGATATTTTGTTACTTTTATCATACTTGTTAGTGTTCCCAGCATAGGCGGATTACATTGAATGAAATGAGTGGACTTCCAATGAAATATTGAACTTTTATTATATAATGATCAAACCATTGTAACCGACTAGGTACTGAATTATTTTTCTAGTAAATTACGCTAGAAGTTTAAATTCCAATAACTACATTTTTAATGCAATACAAATGTTCATAAAAATAGTCACAACCCCCATAATAATATATTATTATCGAATGTTCTATTTTAAGGGTAACCACTAAAACGTATAAGTGTTTATTTAATCTATTGATATGTACTCACGATGATTTTAAACGGTATATGCATAACACAAAAACATAATATAACTTTATATATTATAAATTAATTCAATTATACATACAATTCAATAATACAAATATTACGAGTATTGTTTATAATAAAAGGTATATTTGACCTTTTATTATAAACGTAATATTTTTTCGTTGTCAGACTCAATCGAACCGGGCTTAATAATTGTTTTTAGAAGTAGATCTAATCGGGTTTTTTTCTAGATATCCATCAGAATGTAAGGGGTTGCTCCGGTTTTGTTTTTTCATCAGATTGGATTAGACTGGGTTGTAATTATTATGCGCGAATAACGTTCTGTTCATTTTTATGTTCGTAACGGTATGTTGTATAAGTTCATTTATTTTTATATTTACAAGACCGGTATTTGAAAATGTGTAATACCATATCAAACTGTGAATCAATAGTAATTTAACATTTTTTTTTCATCCTTCTGAAATTCGTACTTTATGTGTAAATTACTATTAGGTATCTATAAAGACGCAATGTTAGGTACCTTGATAAGCATTATAACTCAATTTCCCAAAAATGTTTATACATAACACCTGTTCATTATGCGACTAATTGATTACATTAATAATATGTGTGTTGCTACAAACTTAGATAGTAAATTCTGCATAAAAAACATTAAGTCTAACAAAATTAATAAAAAATCATTTTTATGATTATCCTATTATAATAATATTGTTATTCCGGTGTAGAACTAGAATATAAAAACTATATACATATTTTACATGTTATATTTTACATTTATGTTGTTTCCTTGGGTTAAACATCTAACAGTTATGTCCATTTCCATTTTGCACATTTTTGCATCAATGTAGTATCTTGTATGAAGTAATGTTTACTGTACACTTTTTTTTTTTTTACAGCAAATAATAATATTACTGTGTGCATGTTGCAGACGATAACAATGGGGCATCGGCTGTAGGCAAAAAGCAAACAAACGGATCAAATACTGTGCATTCGGCTCTTGGGATAACAGCAGTTTGGATTATTTTACAAAGGATTTCTCGGATACTATGAATCCGTTGGCCGACACGAAAAGTACCACAAGAAGAAAATATGAAAACAAAGAAAAAAATATAATATATATAAAAAAAAAATGTTCTCGTTGTTTTATACACATATTTTATACGTATCATTACGCCACATAATCTGTAGCGTGCAAGTCATTTTGTATATTATAACCGCATGTATGAGTCATAACGCAGTTAAGGGGGAAATACAAAAGTGAAAACAAAAACTCGGATATAAATTATGTACATATGGTGTGAACTAAACACCACTCTCGCTTGGCTAGACTTGGACATTGCAATGCACCGCGGAGGAGATTTTTAAGGATGCAGTGTATTTTCTCCGCTAATGGTCCACGGCAGAATAAATAATTTCTGTCCGGGGTTCGGATGCAACGCTGCCTGTGTTCGGTTATAAAAGTGTCCCTCGGGAAACGGGAGAAAAAAAAGGTAAAAATGAAACACCCAGAAATGGCAATCATTACATTTCTTTCTGCCACCACACGCTTGTACCGTCCAATCTCGTTTTCTTGCGTACTACGGCGGCCGTCATCCGTTAAGGAAAACAGTCTTTTATGAGCTTACATTTTTTTCCTTGTCGAAACATTGTTAGCATAATATACAATAATATAATAATAGTGAAAAATAATGACTCCCCGAAAGAATTTCCATTGCCCGAGATGGTATTTTTTTCTCGTCGGCGCAATAATCCGAAATAAAAATAAACATAAGTCGAAAATCGTGAGAATAAAATATAATATCTTGTATTGTTTTCCTGCTCTTAAGCGTGCACCGCTGGTTTACTTGTTAAATTTTAAACGTATACAAAAAAATACTGTTAAAATGATACCCTTGTTATCCTATTAAATGAATACCTATGTAAGTCCGTAGTGATTAGATTAACAACTATTTATAAATTGTATATGTAGCTTCAGTTTGATTTCAAAACTTTAAATTTAATTTTAGTCGACATAATTATTTTAAAATTTCAGTAAGTTGTATAATATCAAATTCTCTTTAAATAAGTATATATTATCCGATTGAAAGGATGTTTAATTCATAGGTATTATAGTTTTGTTTTAACCAAAAAAGAGTAGAATGAATCTAATATATTATGTTATAAATTGTAATAGTTTAACTGTCAATATCCTGCTTTGCTCAACCGGAAACTTTTACATTTATGGATGACTCATAATAATTCTTATCATTACCGTAGAATATATTAAATTTATAAATATCGTTTCTTTATGTATGTACTCGATATCCAATGTTTAATGAGAATTTGGAGTAGTTTTATAAGATATAAATACCAATATGATATTTTCCATTTCATATCAAATTACAGCGTTGTACATTTCTTATTTTTATGCTAGCCAATAACTACAATCTAAATAAAATTATAATTTAATTAAATAAATCAAATACTAAAATATTACTTTTCAATCCATTACACAATTTAAAATAAATCATTCTAATTATTCATATTAGTTAAGACAATGTGATGTTTTTTTTCTGAAATAACCTGTTTCGGCTTACTATTCGAAAATGTCCAGATTAAAAAGAGAATTCAAAAGAAAATTTTAAACGTTACCTTTTTTCATGTTAAACTATACAGGGTGACCATTTTATCACGAATATATTTTATAACTCAATTCATCGATAGTTATTTTATTTCGATTGATATTGTTCTTGTAGATAACAAATCAAAAACAAAATAACAGTATCATTTCCCTCTATGGTTTAATATATCAATAGCTTCGTTGCTATTTACTACTTATTCATTTTTATTATGTAATGTGTTCAATAATGTTGATTAGGTCGAACAGGACCATAAGACGGTAGTGTAGTTTTCAGTTGACATATTATTATGTTTTAGAATTCATGAATATTATAATAGTTATAAGTAAGATAAACAATGTCCGAGATATATTCAGTTTTATTTTTTAACTAGACGTATAGTAAGTTATAGATATTATGAGTAAATAGATGTATGTATGTTAAAGAAAATTAAACCAATCGTTTAGTGTTAAAACGGTCACGCTGTACGAATACTATTTCAAATTAGTATCTATGTATTTATATTTAAGTAGTGCATTTGTTGTTAAGCACCTACGCATTGATGTCGTAATAGGTTTCATTACGATTTGTGACAAATTCTTTTTTTATGTTAACTTACTTTTACTTAGATGTTACTTTGTTTAATTTAGTAAAGTAGCCTAATATATTATACATCAATAATATTAAATGCATTATTATGTATTGAACATCCTTGACAGTTTATTTAATGTTTCAATAGTGCCATTACATATTATTATCTTTTTATAAATAAAAAGTAATGCGGTATCCACCGTGTACTACATTACTAATTTGAGTTACAGAATATATTTGATTTTAATGGTCTATATTATAAAAAAAGGTAGCACATTTTTTTTTCAAAATATATATTTTTTCAAATGTTACATGAGTTTTGTAATTTTAATCTACATAAATGATGAAACTTCAGTGTCCATTAAAACTGAATAAAATTTTATGAACAAAAATATAACGAAACAATTTAAAATCTTTCTTTTTCTTCTTCCGGCTTATACTAGCGGGTATTCTCCAAGAATTTTGTCTGCAATCATTAAATCCCTCGATTTCTCTTGATTTTGTACAATAATCTCTCTAAATCCTAGGTTCTTCCGATCTTTTTTCATGACTTCTATCTACCTCTTTAAAGGGCGACCTCATATGTTTGTTTCTTTCAGCTTCCTGTCGAGGATTATTCAAATAATTGATTTCTCTATATTTTTACTAAAAAATTATAGACTGTTGTCATGCTCATTTTTTCTTGTAATTTTCTTTTGATCTTTTCTCGCAACTGGCCTGTCCTATCATTAACTATCTAGACACATATCTTTCTCCATATTTTATTCTCAAAAGTCCTCAATATTCTGTCTGTGACAAAAGTGGTTGTCCTCACTTCACAATCATACGTAAGAGTTGACCTTGTTATTGTTGTGTACATTTTTTATATTTTTATATTTAATTTGGACTTGATGAACTTTGATATTGTAAAGAACGTCTATTCCGATTTTGTTTATCTGGCCCCTTTTTTACATGAGCAGTCATTATTTGTATTTAATAGCAGAACAGAAAAGTATTGGAACTCTTCAATACTTAGTTAATTGTTTTATTTTTCATTCTAGTGTCATAATTATTTTGGTGTCCACGTTCTTTAGATATATAATAATAAATAGTAAATGTTACCAACATTTTTTTTAGACTCGTTCTGATATTAAAAGCTTTAGATTTTTTGTCTACCCTAACTTGGTACTTCGTTCCTTTCATACACATTATTCAGGCTTCCTTGAAAATCCGAAATCTTCCATTGTGTTGTAAAGACTATCTCTATGAACGCAGGCCTACAATTTTCTGAAGTCTACTGCCAGATGTTATGGGCGATATGGCTATATTGTCTCTCTTAACAATCTTTAATAAAACAACAATATTGTATTATTCAAATTTGACTCCTCACTGTCTAACTTTAAACAACCGTTATTATCTATATTATCGAATACGTTTATTACTCACGCCTAATTTAGATGTTTATTATTTAAATAATAAACATCAAAATAGATTATTAAATAATTATTGTAATTATAGTCATTAAAATAATTATGTGTATAAATGGCATGTTATTCTAGTGTAAATATGATGTTAGACAGTTTAATTTTTAGATAATATAGAGAAGTAGATCCGATTACTTGTTTCAACATATTTTAAATATACCAATGTGTAGACAAATAATTAATTATTAATACGTAATCAAATGTTAAGTTTTTAATTTAATTGTATAGAAATAATATTTATTAAACTTACGATTTAAGATTATTTAATTTGTTTTTGTTGTTTTATTTTTATTTCCAATTAAAATTATGTAGAATAGTATATATATTTATATATAACAAAATCGGTTTTTTTTTTAGGTTATTTATGTTATGCATGGTGTAAATAAGTATATAAAATTAAAAATTAAATTAATCAGGTCAACTAACTTAATTAAGAATAAATTGTTCTAAAAACAAAATTCATAAACTTATTAGTAATATGTTTTTTTTTTTGATAATAATATACTATTATAATTTATAACAGTAATACCTATTATACTACTATAATATAATATTATATTATACTTATTCAATCAAATTTGTAATTCTACCATTAGATTCGGTTGATCAGATGTACAATATTTAACTGAAAAATATAAACAGTTACACATTTTTAATAACTAATTTTAAATAGATAATACAGTATTGGTTTCAAAATTATGTTTGTGTTATGACTACATACACGATCAACTTTCGACTGCAATACCGAGTAGTATATTTGTTATCCTTACGTTAATAAATAATATGCGGTAAGTACTCAAGTGGATTAAATTAAGCAAAGTACGCATACTATTTCCCTCGAATTCGGCTAATTTCATATTAGTTATACATTAACCCGGTAAACAACAATGGGGCTAAATTATTTACTCTTGAAGTAAAAAAACATTTTAGGAAATTGTTTTTTTATATGTTTACAGTACTGATTACATAGATGTCAAAATAATAAATATGTATTTTGTAGTGTTAATGCTTGCAATATTACTATAGAACACCTTGATTACCTTAAGAACATTTTTAAACAAGAAAGCAAGTTTTACACATTTTGTGCATATAATTGTCTGTAAGTTTATATATGATTAAAAAAAAACACATATTATGAGAGTATCACATAAATACCTAAAATGTATGTATCCAGTTTTATATAAAACACATAATATTAAATTTATTCCATAATATTATAAATAATAATCTCAATCGTTTTTCATAGAACATGATACGATATTTGTCAAAACCATGGTATGATGTTGATTCTGTAGAAGTTGTTTTTATTTTTTACAAATCTTTTAATTTTTTTAACATTCATTCAATGTTTGTACTACTTCGTAATTGTGATTATATAGGTACTATATTGAATGCTGTATCATACAATTGTTAAGGTCAACATAACATTAAATACTTTTTAAGCTACTTAAATCAATGTTTACGTTACAACTTATAATACATAATATATGGAAACTATATTATAGTTTTTTATTAGTATTTATTAATTGATAAAAGTTTTGTTGAAAATACAATACTTAGAACAATAAGAAGTATGGATAATTTCAATAAAATATAGGAACATTACAACAAGTTTAAATTAAAAACAAATTTGTGTACAACATATTTTGTTTTTTGACAGAATTTAATTTTTTTTATATTATTAATCTCTTTTGAAATATCAAATACATACAATTAATAATGATACCACGAATGAAATGTGTAGTAATAATTACCACAACCGCTGTAGACCATTAATACATACAATCATAAGAATTACTTTTTCTAAAATTTAAACTATTATGTTGTATTAATGTTGTGATTATTTTTCAATAGGTAAAAATAACTCAGAATCGATCTACTCAATACCATATCATTTTTGATTATAGACTATGCAAATCTTTAAACAAAGGCGAGACCGTGAACTTTTGGTTTATCATAAAAAAAATCAAGTATATAGGAAAACCATATCTTTAGATAACTCAAAACCGCAGGCTATAGGACCAATCCAGTTATATACAGCCCGGTAGTTATACATTTAATAAAAAAAAACATTTAAAATTAAACATCAGAATCGTGACTATTTTAAAAAGTCTTAAAAGACCAAATAGTGTAGCTTTTATTTAAATTGAACGTTAAATTTGGTTTACGTAGTTAATTTGCATTAATAACTAATAATGTTTTTTTGAATACAATTTTTAAAATAACTGAAAATTTTTACTTGAAAATTCTTTTATTACAATAGATCCTTAATATTGGTTTATTATTTATTTAAAATTGTATTTACTAATTTATAAGGCCGTGAAAACTAATTGAATGTTTAATTTACATCATAACACTTTTTACAGTTATGTTAGATGCTTCCATTTACGGTACAAATACGAAATAATATGATTTATATATTAAATATTTTTAACAATTATGAATATTTAACATGTGTTTAAAAAAAATAGAATGTGATATTATTTTTCTATTGGCCGTTTATGGTGTTTTCAGCATAATTATTATTTTGTACAGTTGATAAGAAGTATATTATATATCAATATGATATCATAAGTCATACAACAAATTTTATTGATTTTTAATATAACGTTACAATAATTATAATTATCGGTCTAAACGTATGTTTAATGTTTAACGTAGTGTCTAAAGAAACCTTAACTAAAAAAATAATAATAATTACACACAGATAGCATCGAATGATATGTACAGGTTTTTGTTCCTTAAGTATACACTTATATAACACATAATTTTCATACACGTATACTTTATAATAATATAATGTTATTATTTTTAATGGCGAGCCAAGTATACCGTAGTACACAATACTTGAACGCTCTCACATGTTCAGTCTTTTTTTTTTTTTTATCTCTTTAACTCGACGGGTTTTTACTTTTTACAAACATCAAGTGTTCCGTACAATCGAATAGTATACAACACAACATATTGAACTCGGGCAAATACATAATATTATTATTATAATAAAAACATTATTTTTAATACACGACTAATATAAAAAAAAATACTTCACTAAAACGAATTCACGTAAAACGTCAACAATAAATTTCATAAATAAATTCATGTGTATGTGCTGCTTAAACGTCCAAACGTTGTACAATAATATATCCCACTATAAGTTTTACATGATATATTATTTTAATATGCTTTTTCTGTCCTTTAGTACTCACTTAAAAGCTCGGATGTTTCGACACAATATACATGTAAGTGTACGCGAAAAATAAAAATGAAAACACATACAATTAATAGTCGAATAAACTATTAGCAACTTTACATCTATATGGAAACAGTATAGGTTCATATATTTTGTAAAATACGTCCATTATCATTTACAAGCGTAAACCAAACCCACGAAAATAATCATCACGTGTAAAGTCAACGGGATCGGTTGAGTACTGGAGTCGTAATCTTCCTCATCGTCATCATATTCTATTATGTCGTTTTCTGGAAACCAAATATATAATAATGATAATCTTTGTATACATTATTAACCAATTTTAACAATCAAATTGCGCAAAACTTAATTTTTAAAAGTTATCGAAAAATGTGGTTCCGACAATATTACCGTAGACATGAAAATAATTTGTTTGTTCAAAAGTATGTTTTATATAAAACGTTTTTTTTTTTTGTTACCCTTATCCATAATTTCTTACCCTAATTATTATTAACTTTTTGTTTCAAACACGTGTAGCAGCTAACCAACCAGATTTGCTTTTCGTCGAGAAATGCCATAACAACAACTCGTCTCCAAAAAATAGTACAGTAAAGCGAACGCCGACTTTTTTCATCAAAAGGCTTCAGGCGAATAAAATAATAAATATTAACAGTGCCGGAACACATCTTAGTTTGCACTTTTCTTGAATAGAAAATCAGAAATATTGAAAGATCTTAAAGTTTCGAAATTTTAAGCTTTGAGTAATTATTTTTGGTACGTTGTGTACATGACAGCGTTATATGCACTAATTTAGTTTATTGCTATTGAACTCTTTCAAATTTATTTTTAACGTCATACTGTTCACTCTTGGGCAATTCTTCATACAAATCATAAATCTATTAGTTTAGTGCAATGTTCAATATATCCTATTTCTTGTTGATCATGACTCATATCCAATATAAAATCTCTCAAAGTAAACCAGATGTTATATCTAAACTCTCTATTCATTTTTCAATACTATTACAATTTAAATTGTTTCATGTAAAAATGTACTGATACCGTACATGATGATGACCTTGTAAAAAAAAAAAAAAGGAATAAAAGTTAATAAAAGCTATCTCAGTTAATGTGCCGATGAAAGTGTTTCAAATTGGTCGTGCACAGTCTATCGCATTCACACAATGATCTAATCAAGACTAAACCTCCCCTTAGGCGGTAAACGTTCTGCTCGACTTTATTGCATTGTTGTCTGTACGTCTAGTCGGCGCACGCTAAACCCGTATTGCAGAGCACGCTTTTATATTATGCATAGGGCGAATAAAAATAAGAAAACAAAAATCACAAGACAATTTTTTGCGTTCCCTACAAAGTACAGACGGTCATAACGTACTTTCATCCTTAGATAGGAAAGCAGAATCTCTGATGTCGTTCGAGTTCGTCCGTGTTCTGGTTCGATTCCGGTTTTTGTCTGCAAACAAATAAAATTGAATCGTTGTTATTTTTACAGTTTACGATCATAATACATGTTAGCTAAATGTATAAATTTGCCATATGATTTAGATAGTTTTTAAAGCTACAATAGTAAAATTATAGTAATAGTACTTTCATACAATAGTGTTCTATTTTCGCACACTCGCCACACTATCTTATATCACAGTGAGACAACCGTGTTTTTACTTTTGATTTATTAATATTTTAATTCATTATATTATATCAAGCATATAACGTTTACGCTACAGTACATTATTGTATTAGTAAAAATTATTGCATTTTTTTTTTCGCCCTAGTTTACACAAAAGAAGTTTCCACCTACGTATACTAAAACTTATCATTTCTAACCACAAACAATATAATTAATAATATTTAATAATTTTTTTAAAATGTGATTTATTTGAATTTTTGTCAGTATTTTTTACTGAAGTCATTTTTTTTTTGCAAATTGACTGGTATATTATATACTTTGGAGTTTAGAGAAATAATTAATATAATTAGGTACAATATGATATTCTGGAAAAATATAATGGATAGCATTTTTTAACTGATATGTTTAAATCATCTGAAATAAACAATTTTATTTTCATGTTATTGGTGTTCCATTTCTTAGAAAATATAACTATTCCAACATTCGTAAATGGAAATCAAGATTAACGTTAATATAGTTTATGGGTAAATATTATTATAATGTAATGATAAATTATGTAATGTCGTTTTAGTATGAATGCTATGTTAAAAAATATTATTTACAAAACGTTATATACAAATTTTGAAATTATTTTCAATACTTATTTAAATCATATTGTATAATTAACATTTTAATATTAAAAATCCTGCAATAAAAAAAAATTATGACATGTTTAAAAAATGTTGAAAATATGTTTGACAACATTTTACAAATATTCTAAATTCGTTTCGCTTTAAGGGATATTTTAGCAGGAATTTAAATATTAAACATATAAATGTTTGACTGCCTACACATTTAATATTTAAGAGACACGTGCGATGTTCATTAAAGATGTTCGAAAACTCAACAACATTATTCGTACCGTATTTTAAATCAGCCTTCAATGCAAAAACATTTAAATAGAACTTTAGAAAACTAAGATATTTTTGTTTCTTTATTGCTGCGTGTGACACAAGACAACAAGATAAATACCCAACGGCTGTCAATGTTGTATTCGACAAGACTCAAAACTCAAAAAGAACCATTTATGATTGCCCACTCTAGGTATACAATATGGCTCCGGTCGTATAAATGTGTTGTAAAATAGCTGATTGACAAATGAAACGCGGGTATTTGAACATAACAATAATCGTATATTATTTGAACAAAACGACGCCCACAATCAATCAACGACAGGATGTAGGACAAAGACGACACTGGTACACACATAATATGCATAATACACACAAACAAACAAACGCAAACGCGGTAGTATATAGACACATGACGCCGCCAAAACCTAATGATATTTTCCATTTATTTTATTATTTCAGCCCGCGCGTTATATATACGTTAAAAAAGAAAAAAAACGTCCTCGATTGTAGTAATAGAAAGCAATAAATTATGATTTTTCATGTGAACTTTATTGTGTCTTTTTAATTCTACTACTTCCTCGCCGTCTCGGGGTCCCGTTTGCCCCTAACCCATAATAATAGTCTGACTGCACGTCGTTCAATTCGGTACACACGTACCATATCATTTTAGGTCAGACATAGCGGTAGGTAGGCCACCAACCGTATTTGCATTCTTATTCTTATTATTATTATTATTTATCGTTTTTCTACCGCTCCCATAATTTTCGCTCCAACACGCCCTTTGCCCCGAGTATAGAGTTTTATTTGCTCAATGGAATGGGCAAACAAGCCTGACAACAAACCAGCACTGGCGAAATACCTCATCAAAACCTAGTGCCCGTGTACCCGAACCTTGAGAACGACTCGAATAATTAATTCCAACCGAGTAGCACTTCGGTGAAATTATTTAAAATGCTTGTTATTAGGTATATTATTTATTTCAATATTGTACACATGTTTAACCTCGTAAGATCGCTTACAATGTATTATAGCATAACATCAGCTCTGTGAGTTTAAAACTAAAGTTATAATTACTTATTATCAACATAGTTCCAACAATCATATTTAGGTATTATTAAGTAAAATACGTAGTCACTTAGGTGTTCTCATATACAAATCAATAAAATGTAAGAATTAAAAAAAATATATATTTAAAAATATGCAAAGATACAAAATTGTTTCAATTAAAATTTGAAAAATATATTTTTAATAATTTGCATATTTTTCGAGTTAAAGCACAAATTTAACTTCATAATTTCAAAAATTGGACTTAACCGACTATGACCGCAATGTAAATTGCCATTTTGATAATAAGCTTTTAATGACTTTCGATGTAGTTCAACGGCCTTTGTGACCACCAAATTTAGCGTATTCAGCAATAAATTACTGCTTTACCTAATAGTTAAAATGCCAAAAAATATATTACGTTTTTTTAGTTTCTGGAAAAAATTTAAACTGCGGAAGCCATTAATATTGTTAATGTTAAATTGTCTACCTTAAAAAAGCAATATAAATAACACATATAATTTATTTTTATAATTTTAATAGCCTATGCCCTGTAGCTTACCTAGTAAATACAAATACATACGAGTCTTTTAACTTATGAGTCTTATGATAAGACTCATAAGTTAAAATAGTACCTGCATTGTTGTTTAACCTTAACTTAAACAACGACTTTTTTTTTTAATTTGATAGGGCCTGTCTCAACTTTTTTAATTCATGCAACTACATACAGACCATACTATATACATAACCAATAGAGACTTGGACAGGTGCTTGCCATCATAAATCATTCCCAGCGTTGAATTTAATAAATATTGAAAGTATTGAAACCAATAAATACTCGAATACGAAATTCAAACAGTAAAAACTGCAAACTACGTAAAAAAAAAATACTCTTAAGCTTAATTTTATTATAGCGTGGCAAACATTGGCTAAACTTAAAACATTGATATCCATCAAACAATTTTGAAAACAACAATAAGTTTTTCGTTTCAAGTTTTCGTCAAATTCTTGTAGTTATTGTAGTTAGTCGGTTGATGAAAAAAAAAACTACTTACGGATACATATATAGATACCATGAAATGATTCTTTCATTGTCTTTACTTCATATCTTAACTATAAGTATAATTTAACTTATTAAGTATTTATTAAACTTTTTTTTTAAACAAAACAACTCAAATCTACATACCTAATAATTTTTAATAATTATAATAGATATGGTCGAAATCATAGAAATATTTCACATTTTAAAGCTAAGGTATTTTAAATGTATTTGTAATATAGTTTACTTTAACGGGAACACTGAAACCAGTACTAGTACGTTAGTAATACATTAAACATTATTTTTATATTATATTTTTACCAAATGTTTTACATACTTAAAAACAATGACAAAATATTTATTTCATCTAATTCTAAAAAGTAGCAAAACAGATAACTTTTCAACAAACTCTTGGCAGGGTTTACAAGCAATTTTTTTTTATTTATAAAACCGTTTGCTTTTTTCCCCTTTGACTTACTGCCTCCGCCGTTGTCTTAAAAAATGTGGAAAGTCCATTAGATCACATTGGGAACTGCTGTGAAAAATGTTTTATTCAAGTACAGTGGCCGTGGCATGTCCATATCATATTATTCTAGATCGAATCGCTTTATTTCGGACGTGTGTAGTAAAAACAATAGTGCCATCAATATCAGCTGCTGATGCTCTTCGGACATCTATAATTTATTTACCGCTTACTCTGCGTGATTCGTTCAGGTTAAAGATAAAAAAAAAACATTGCACGGAATCGTGACATATTGCGTTGTCGTACTCAGTTTACCAAGAAAAATATTAATCTTTATAAAGAAAAACAAGTTTTAATCAAACCACAGAAACAGTGCTATTTATTTCAGCAAAGCGCAATGAAATTCTACCTTTTATGTAGTTCTGTTCTGTATGCATTAATATTTACATTTATGTTTATTTATTAACTATATTTTTTTGATATTATATTCAATAAAGTTTTCATACTAACTACATTTTCATATGTACTACTAACATAGTAGTTAGTAGTAGATATGAAATATAATATAGAAATATAGTAGTAGTTTATTTCGTCTTGCAGTATACATAATATGTAATGACAGATTTAACAGTTTGTTATAAACCTAGTTAATGTATAAAATGTATAGATTTATCATTAAGTGTAAGCAAAAGTAAGAAAAATCACAGTACTTACATATTTTATGTTTTGGCTTCTTAGGAGAGTGCCCGTCATTATTTTGTATTTCTGCTCATGTAATAATAAAACAATAAAAAATATTAAATTAAAAAATTAATTTTCTGTAGTTTTTTTAATAAAATTATTATTTTATTTATTGAATTACTTATGAATTATGCATAATATTAAAATATGATACGTTAATAATTTATTTTAAGTCATTATTTTTTACTTAACTATCAAAACTTTTAATTTTTGACTTATCGACTTTGGGGCTTATTTGGGGGTCCCCCGGATGTCCAATCACCTATTACTTACATTTAATGCTGGGACACCCTGTATAACATTAATGAGCATATTAGTTGTAACGAGTGATCTGTGATATCTATTAAGAGGGCGTCGCACCAGTGATTTTCAGTGGTAAAAACATGTTTAAGCAGACTGAAAATAACTTGCTCAATTTTGGTTTTAGAGTAAAAGCACTAATTATAAAATTAAAAGAAAACAATATTCCGGAGAGCAAGACTGTGCGTTTTAAAAAAAAAAAAATAATTTTTTAAAAAGTTACTGTCGTTTAAAAATATTAAAATAGTCGTTATTTCTAAACTATGTATTGAGCGTTTTACTTACAATAATGAAAAAATCGCACCGTCTTGCCCTCCGAAATATTGTTTTCTTTTAATTTTATAATTAGTGCTTTTACTCTAAAACCAAAATTGAGCAAGTTAATTTCAGTCTGCTTAAACAAGTTGAGATGAAAAACATTTTTAAATCGCTTTCAAGGATGCTGTGATAGTCCAAAAAATAAATTAACTACCAAAATAGAGTCTTAGTTATTGAACTAATAATTACACATCACAGTTTAACCTTTAAATTAAGATTTTGTAAAAAATTGCCTATACTTTACTCCTTAAAAATGGGCGGTGCGACGTCCTCTTAACATGCTGTTACACTAATAAAGCGCATAGTAAAAATTTCCCAAATTCATATTCATTTTCTATTAGTCACCTTAAAATAAAGTTATTATTTTATCAAAAAAAAAACGAAAAACATAAATAAAATTAGCCGTCAATTTTATTCATAATTTCCATATCATTAACAATATTTTGTTCCTCGCAGTAATCTTGCATTGTTTGACTGCGGTTACTTTTATAATATACCATGAAAAACAATAAGCTCTCTTAAAAAGGTCTTACTTCAGATTACTTAAGTTTATCGTACAGATATTGGTAAAATACTTAAGTGATCAACCATTATAGGTATTAGGGCCTATCCAAACATTTTAGCGATGAGATAAGTGGTCTCAGACGTTACATTTGCAAAACTTGATTGTGTTTCTTAGATCAATGAGTACAAAATGAATGCTAAAACAACTGTTGGAACAAACTTCCACTTACAACAAAAGATTTAGTGCTTTCATGGCGATATCATCTCGTCTCCCAAATGTTTAAAGAATTTACAAAATTTATATGTATATAATATAACAAAGAACTACGAATTTATTTCTAATATAGAAAAAAAGGTAATAGTTTTTCAGACAAGACGTTTTTACAATTAAAATCGTTATTCTGATTAAAAAATTTTTTAATTTTTATAACGTTTTTTTCTATATGACCTCAATCTGGTTCAACACATACTCAAATATTCAAATGTCCAGTACAATGAAGAAAACACTGACATGTATTTTCTTTAAAACTATAATATTTTGGTAGATTATAAGCAAATAACTGCAATCCTTGTCAGTTTTTGATATAAATAAAGCAGTCAATATAACAAAAAGTTAAAAATTCTCACTTTGAGATGAATTTTATTTCGGAAAAATATTACAACAAAATTGATAAATCATTTTTGGTTATAAAAAGTTGTTTGTCATTTTGAAACATCTGGTATTAGGTTTCGGTAACAAGAATTACCAATTAATTACGTGCTTATCTAAATTTTAGTTGTAATATTTAAAAAGATATGACACTGACTAGTATTATCCAATGACCGGTATTCTCCCACCTTCCCCTATTTATATATATAATTGAAATGGAACAAGTCAATTACTTACGGCTTATTTTTATCGTACCGTCCATGTCTCCAAGTGCGTTTCTAGACAGACACTTGTACGTACCATAATCTTCGATTGTCACTGACTTGATGGTAAGTTTCATTCGAGTTTTGTATTGATCGGTAACGTGCTCTTCTGTCTCATATTTTTCTCCTGCAACGAAAAAATAACTTATCAAATTGTTTTATGAATTAACCAAGCTCTTACGCCGTTCATAAAAACGCATTACAATGTATGTTGTAATGAAAGCTATGAGCTATGAAATCGAAATTGTTCATTTAGGATTTTTACTTTAATTTAAAGGTACCAGGCCACCCCTAGCCAGTTTAGATAACAAATAATAGTTTTTCTTCGATTTAAATAAGTAAAAGTTAGGAATTATGTTCAATACATTTTTTTTGTCGTCAAATAACTATTGAAAACTCAATAAATACTAACGAGTTTGGCGGTGATCAGTGTTTTGTCAATTTAATTTATACTTGAAAAAAGGCATCCAAATAAATATTTTATAATTAATTACCTAACACGAGATATAAAACAGCAATTTTAGCTAATGCGATTTTAATTCGTGTCATAAATGTTAAATTGAATTAACATTTTTTTTTTCGATGGATATTCTAGTAGTTTTGAATTTAAAGTGGCACTCCGATAAATTGTATACTACTGTTAAGATTTTTTTTTTTCAAGCTTCAGCTTCTATGGCCATTAGCTGTCCGTTATGATAATTATTTATGTTGGTTATTTATACAAGAGGTATTTTTTCAGGTTTTATTAAATATGCAGTCTCTTTTTGAGTATTGTCAGTCTGCATTTTTATTTGTTTGTTATAAAAGTTCGTATTTTATTCAGATGTTTAAATCGACTCTGCCAACTCAAAAGCCATTATTTATTAGATATAAACTAGATCTATCTCAAACATGTCATAACAATATAATGCAAGGTAAAAAACAGTATCACTTTAGCTACACAGCGGAACTAAAAAATATAATTTAATAACACTGAAAAATAAGGTTAAGTACAAGTTACGATATGTTTCTATAAATGTCTAAGTCAGTTTCAATTACCCATTGGACAGATGAACACTAACTTAATACAGATATGTTCGATCATCGAAACGAGTTAAACCTCGCTGAGTACGAAAGACATAGAAAATATAATGAGCTAAGTCAAAACCAGTTGAAACGATCGTAATAAAAAAGCCGTAATTTACTTGAACACCAGTATGCAATAAAAGTAGCCTCAAATTCGGATAAAATAACTTACAAAACTTAATCTGACAAAATAAATAATAATGCATGTAGTTCATTAAGTAATATGGGCAAACTAACTAGTAAAATAATAGAATTATTCTTTAATCCCCTTAATATAAGTTTATACACATTATTAGAACGCCCCTCTTGAAAAATAACCTTTCAGATCAAATAACTTTACAGAAGACCCTTAATTGTTTAGAAACCTGTATAAAGAAGAAACCACACCAAGAGTAGTATGAATGGACACCATGTTGAATGCCATCATGTTTAGTAGTCCAGATATACTTATTATTATTAAACAAAAGAAGTAGTACCACAATGTATTGGTATTTACTGATACATGATAAGCCGAAACAAGCATTGGATTTGTGGTAATTGTATTTTACAGTGTAATCCATGCTCAGATTACCAGCATTAAACAATATCTTTAGTCTTTACCGCAGAATATTTAACTGTCAAAATTAACATTTCAGTACCTACATATTTTTTATTTTAGTCAAAAACACTGGAAATTATTTTTTTCTTTACCAGCGTTACAAAATTAGGTAGCATCTTGATTTTCAGAGCAAAAACAAATGAACTTTAAAAATAGATTATCAGAGAGAAGAAATCCACAATATCTTTATATTTTCCCTTAATATTATGTACAAAACTCAATTTGTAACGCCCTAATTTCGGGAAAAAATATTGAAGTCTAGGACACTTTTGTTTCATAGCAAAAAAATAATAATATTTGACAACGTTAATTAATTTTTCACTCTCGAAGACACATTTTTTGTTTTTACACATTTGCCGTTTACGCCACACCGACGGTTATATATTATACCATTATTAAAGCACGGTGGCATTATCGTTACACGCATGCACAAAAAGAAGAAAAAAACAATTTTAATTGACTCAATCGTTTGACGGTATAGTATATACTATATTACAAGCAATTATTATTTTCTACCCGTAATAATAACAACAATAACTATTTCACACACATCCGTACCACACCGGATTTCACCCCTGCTGCCGCATATAATATCAATCTGTTCCATTAGCAAATTAATAGGACCTCCGACCGTACAGAATTTGGCTCACCCCATTCAACGCCTTCATTTGCAGCGGGCAAGGGGAGGACGGCGTGCTCCCTTGTGTCTGCCCGCGTTGCTCTTGTTATAATTGTGAGCCTGTTTAGATTTTTTATCCCCCCATTAACGTCAACGGCGATGGCTCGTGTGTGCACAATGCACATTAATATTATTATTATTACTGTATACTAATATATATTGACCGAATTTGGACAAAAAAAAAAATCGATCATTGAAAACCGCGTTTAGGCGACCACCTCGTGCATTCTGTCAAAAAATCAAAATTCTCTGATCTGTTCCCCGGGAGATATTTTGGCGTCGAAAAAAAAAATACAATTAACATCACTCGCGCCGCGTGGTCTGACTATAATGTTATTATAATACAATATAATAATGAAAGGACGAAGACTAAATTGCCGTTATTTGATGCCACCGTTGACGTTTTTTTCCCCCAACAATAGCAGTGCCGTGGCGGCGGCTGTGGTGGTTTATATACGTGTCACACATTACTCTATTCAACCCTCTGCGTATATATTAAAACTTAATTTAATATATTCGCGTTTTTTTTTTTTATTATTCTTTTGCATAATACAATTTTTTTGCGCCTGGTCGACTGGAAAAAACCGACGTTTTCGTTGTATGTGTGACGGCAGTTTTGGCTTTGAATCTCACTCAACCAATGTATATGTTATGTGACCGGAGAATGTGGCAGTCATGCCGTTATAACAATATAATCTCACCATTTTATATTTATATAAATACTGGAATTACGCACTGAGGCTCGTGAATTCTGCGAAAATCGATGACATTTTTCTTCCTTCACGTCCAAAATGATCAGTTCGCTCTAATACATTTTGAAAATTATATTACTTATACATAATTTCACCCACAAACTATGTACAATACGTCCCGTGGAAGAGATTACTTATTGCAGTTGGCTCTACCTCTAAGTAAAATATTACAATGATTTTTAAAGTTAACTATTAATAAAATAGTGTATGCATATATATATGAAATTAAAAATATTTATTTATATTTTTTAAATCTCAACCGTTTAAATTTAATTTAATTTGTTTTAATCTTATCACTTACTGTTATTAAAAAATGAAGCAAAAGACAGTGTTATTTGTAAAACAACAAAACGATACATGTTTCTAAAAAATTAAACACTCATGTAAATTAGAACATAGTTTTATATTTTTACAATTGTAATTTTATTTCGATATTAGAACTTTTTTTATCATAATCTTAATGTTAAAAAAATGTTAAAAAATGTACAAAGTAAAAAAGTTATCGTGTCTACGGGCACAAAAAACACATAATTATAAAAACAATACCTTCTCAGCAATCACATTAAAGCTAAAAGTCTGAATTTTACTCAACAGGATTCAAAATAGGTAAAATTATATGTTTTCGAGGTAGCTGATTTCAAATTTGGCATTATTTTTCCATTATGTCCCTTACCTAGGTAGGTATACTTGTTTTGTAATTATAGAAAAGGTCATATTATACTAAATTTCAAGTTTGTAAGCCCATAGTTCTGTATAACATAATAATGGTTTTGAATAGTTTTCAAAATCCAAATTTATAGAGTTTATGTCACTTTTTGTGGTTTTTGATATTTATATATATATGAGTAATAACAGCAATATTTTTTTATAGACAGACCAGAAGATTCGAGACCTGTACGGAGAAGCGATGTGTTGACAAATGTGGAGATCAGAGGGACCAATTGGACAAGTTACAAAATGGAAACCGAACACACAAGGGGACGTCCTAGATAAAGGTGGTAGGATAGAGTAGTCAAAGACTTAATAAAGAACTTGAAATAAAGAACGGAGAAGAACTGCCTAGTGGTTGTTGCGGCAATAGGCCTAAATGGCCTCTAAAGCGCCGCGAGGAGAAGAGACTAGGAAAAACCAATTTCGGTTTTTGGATACAAATATTTGACACATTTGGCAATTTGTAATGCTTGAACAGAAAATAAGTTGAACAGTATTCCGTTGATATAAAAGTAATTTTTTTTTTTTAAACGGCTGATGTTTTTTAAGCTGTGAATAAGAGATAACTATAAAGCATAAGACGTATGGTATAACGTTATAGTTTACAAATCATTATTTACTCAGGCTTGTGGACATCTGTATAATGTTTATGCGTACGAATATATAATAACAATAAATTGGTTGTAAAAAATGTACTATTTATTATTACAAGTAGCACAAATGTATGTTCATATTTTTTACCAACTATACTACCTATGTAAAGCCACAAGGCTACAAAGCCAAATGTAATAAAAACAAATAACCTATTTTCATTGCGTAAACACATTTAAATAAACATTGTCCTCATTTACTAGACAATTCATTTGTTTCTTTTATTGTTATATTCGAAACTTTTTTGTTCATCTTCATACTTTAATCTTTCCAATAAATTAATTCCATTTTCATTAGGCCGAAATAATATTTAACAGATATAATATATTGTTTTACATATCATTCGATTCAGAAATGAAGTTTTTATGTATAGTACAAATATTATGGGTGTTTACTAATGCCGAAGATGAGGATTATCCGTGTTATGATGATACAGCTCAATATTGGTTTTTCCCCTTAAAAACCACATACAAATCAGTTTCTTCGAGGAATATTGAATTACCAGATAGTAAGTTGATTAAGTAACACTGTTGACTTAATTTTACTATTTCTTAAATAAACTATTATAGTATTAGCTAAGCACTACTAATTGTATACTAAACTTAGTAGTATTTATAATTTTTTGTTTTTCTGTATTATATACATGTAAGGATAATGTATACAGGGTGTTCCATAAAGACCTGATAAATTAAAAAACTTTTTTCAATTTGAATTAAGACTTTTGCGCCACGGTTTGTATTACTTTTAGCTGTTATACTTCTTCAAGTTTTTTTTTTTTGTTACAATTTATTTAAAAAAAAAATTAAGATAGCCGTTTTATTGCGAATAATTTGTTGAGAATTTTGTTTGGTTGATAACCAGTTTTGGATTATTACTTTTTAAGTTATTAAATGGTAAAGAATAGGATGGGAAGTATAGTGCGGTAGTGTAAGCGTGTAGAGTTATTTTTATCTGCGCGCATTACTCTACCGCACTCCACTTCCCATCCTACATTTTTAACTTAAATAACTTTAAAAGTAATCATCCAAAAATATAATTACCATTCAAAATTACAGCTAAATACTTTTATAAAATCAGTGGTTTTCAGGAAAAAATAGTGTATTAAGGTTACATTAATCGCGCCCTTATTGAATTTCTACATTAAAAATAGGTATAAGGAACAAAAATCTAACCTTTAAATAAAATTATGTTTTATTTTATTATTTAGAGTGTACACCAGTTAAACTTTTTATGGTTATCAGAAATGGCACAACAAATTTATCAAAATCATACATAGAAGAATATTTATTGAAGATTGATCCTTATAGAAGTAAAATTACTGAAAATGCTAAAATGTGCCAAACGGATATTGAAGCCATTAGAAATTGGAAATCAGTTTTCGTACAAACCGAGAACTTCATGGGTTTGACTAAAAACGGACGTGCGGAAATACGAGAACTGGCATTAAGAATTAAAAATAAATTTGCAGAAATATTTAGTAAACCGCAAAACGCTGATAACTATAATGTACATATTGGGTCGTTTAAAAAAAATTAAAATATTTTTAACAAATTATTGTTTTAAAATGTTAGGTATTGGTAATGCAAAAGAAACGTTGCAAAGAAACTGGAGACATTTTTATTCAAACATTATTTGGAAGTACAGATATTAATAATTTTAAAACTGACGGCCAAGATCAAATCGTACGTTGTATAATATTTAATATTTGATGAATACTAATATTTTCTAATTTAGGTAGAAAAGTTTGAGGACATTTTATTTTCAATAGAAAAATTCAGTGATGATTATTCTGTGCAAATGAATAAATTTGGTAAAAGTGATTATGTTAAAAATGTTGTACAAAGGGTAGCAGACAAGATGGGTATTGAAAATGAAGAAATTAAAAGTAAGTAAGCTAAATAATGGATATTATTTTAAGCGTACAGATACCAATATGCCTAAGGGTTTAACAACCCCCCCCCCCTTTCATATGTCTTTTTTAACATGATAAAGTTTGTAGACGAGTGTTTTTCCATAAATAACATGTAGCAAATTTTCAAACCTGAAAAAAGGACGTGTTATCATAGACCTATAAAGAAAAAGACTGTGCCTCCCACACACCCTGTCTATACTGCCGCGTAATCAATATCGGTAGAAAGAGATAGATACAATAGTTGGTAATCTCATGGAATACAAATTTAAAAGACATGAAATAATACAATTGCTTAAATGTAAATGACAGTTAACTAATGCACGCATATTTTTTTGTCGGATATTGAATACTTTCGTGTGATGTATTCGCGATATATGGTTTTTGATCTATAGGTATAATATATTGGTACACTAATATTATTAAATACTAAAAAAAAAAAATCATAAACTCATTTATTTATTTCGTATGACATGCAAGATCTTAAGCGCTACACAATCAGCAATTAATATAATTTAATTTAAGTTAGTAACAAAAAGATAAAAAATAAAATAAATAAAACAGTTAAATAGATAAATAAAATAAACAACTATATAAATATACTATATTATTTGTTATGTCAGGTAACTTTTTCGACGTTAAGTTTACTTATCTAATCAACAGCCGGGTTTGTGGTTTTGAAGAAGTCATCCATTTCTCCTGGGTATCGTCGAGCCGGACAGTCTTCAGTAATGTGTTCCATTGATTGCACCTCCCCACAGTCACAGTTTGGGCTGTCTCTTAATTTCCATTTGTTTAAGAGTTGGTTACAGTGTTGACATGCGTAGCACCTGAGTGTTTGCGCCCCATGTAGTGCCTGCTAGTCTAGAGATGAGTGATACTCTCTAGTTTTTAGTTTAGCCACTAGTTTCTGTAGATGGGATTTGAATGTAAGTGTGCGGTCTAAAGTTCAGCCTAGATACGTAGAGCTTGACTCGTTCTTTATTAGTTGGCCGCAGAAATTCCCATTAAATTCTCTGTTATTCAAAGTGACCGGCGACACTATCGTTTTTAGTGGAATAGGTTTAAGCCTCCATTTTTTGTAATAAGCCTCGAGTGACTTTAAATCTTCTGCTTGGGTTGTTTCTATTGTGTCAAGAGAGGGTCTCTTCGCAACAATTCTAAGGTCATCAGCATATGCAAACTTTCTTGATTTAGTGTCGTGTAAGGTCACTTATGTAAACGTTGAACAAAACTGGGGCCAGAACTGAGTCTTGTGGTAGTGCGTTGTTCAATGTTTGTGACGTGGAATCTTTTGTTGCTCAATACATCATGTATGTATTTTATAGTTCATTTACAGGATATAATTTTTGTCAGCTTGTTCAGTAGTCCATGCTTTCAAACAGTATCGTAGGCGGTGCTGAGGTCAATGAAAGCAGCTCCGGCTTTCTGGTCATCATTAAAGCATTTTTCTATGTGCGATGTTAGAGCTGCAATTTGTTCGCAGAAATCTCTTGAGCGCCTATAGCCTGCCTGGTAGCTGGGTATAGCCTTTTCAGAATAATGGGTTGACCATCAGGTTGACTATTAGTTGACCATCCGCTCTCCAAGTGTGTCCAAACCACTCTAGTCTTTTATTCCTGATAAAGGCTAGAATGTTTGGTCTTTTGTATAATTTCTGTAACTCTTCATTTTTTCTTCTGTCAAACGTATTTGTTAGGTCATTATCAAAATGTAAGAAGCCTTAATAACAAACTGAGATATTTAACATGTAATGTTCCCTGCAATAATTGCGACTTTTTAATTTTAACCGAAACCTGGCTAAATCCCGATGTATTAGATTGTGAATTAAGTTTTTATGACTACAATATTTTTAGATGTAATAGGAGTGGTTTAACAAATAATTGTAGTCACTGGGGTGGAGTGTTAATTGATGTGCACAACAAATGTATAAGTGAATTAATTATAATTCATTACAATTCATTACAATTCAGTGCAATAGGTATTTTTATCGGTTAAAGTTAAATAATAAGATAAAACTAATTATAGGAGCGTGTTATATCCCACAGGTTAGTCCCCTCTCTGTATACGAAACACACATAGATACAGTTAATTGGTTGTTTGAGCGATTCGGTGACTATTGGTGGTGACTATAATTTTCGAGGCACTACTTTTTCACTTGACAACACTGATTTAGTTGTTAATGGCATCATGTCCGCGGCAGTCAATATCGTTTTTGATGCTTTTTCGGTTTGCAATTTATCTCAGTACAATTATTTACGCAATCCATATGGTAGTACACTAGATTTAGTTTTTAGAAATCTAGATTTTTTGTCGGTCAATTTATGTACAAACCCGCTTGTTCCGATTGATAAACCACATCCACCGTTGAATATTAATTGTGAATTTATTGGTTCAAAAGCTTTATCTTATCTACCGTCAGTTCAAAATTTTTTTTAAAAAAGCAGACTTTGTAGGTATTTCTATGACCTTGAATAATGTTAATTGGAGTGAGTTATTTAATAGAGAGTAATAACGGTAATTTAATTCCCTCATCTATGTCCAATGATGAGTGAAATTTTGATAATAGCCAAGCCATATCCAAGGCATTTGCTGATTATTTTTCTTCGGTTTACGTTAACTCTCAATCATTTAATGTCCGTCAGTTTCCTAAACTGTTATCAGAATCTACAATAAACGTTTCATCTTTATACATATCGTTATCTGAGGTTTTTGAAGGTCTAATATGGGCTTGGATAGCACTTATGGACCGGATGGACTACCTCTTATTATTTTATCCAATTGTTGTTATGCTATGGCTAGCCCTATAAATACATTATTTAATATATCCCTTACTCAAGGAAAATTTCCTCGTCTATGGAAGTCTAGTTTTGTTTTACCTATTTTTAAATCTGGCAACCGGAATTCAATAAAAAATTATCGCCCGATCTCAAAATTAAGCTCGTTACCGAAACTTTTTGAAAAAATAGTTGAACCAAAACTGTCTTGTGCATTTGACAGACTTATTACAGATGAGCAGCATGGCTTTGGAGCCCACAAATCAACTTGTACCAATTTATTCGTGTATGTTACAAATTTATTCGTTACCGTAAAAAAAAGAGCACAAGTCGACGATATTATACCGACCTTAGAAAAGCGTTTGACTCAGTTGACCATGTTTTGTTATTAAATAAGCTTAATGATCTTGGCGTTGGTGGCTCTTTACTATCATGGTTTGGTTCCTTTTCAACGGGTAGGACTCAACAGGTCAAAATTTTGGATCAATTATCGTCGTCATTTAATATCCCTTCAGGTGTCCCGCAAGGTGAACATTTATCCTTCTTGTTATTTTTGTTGTTTATTAATGATGTAAAGAATGTGTTCCGTTTCTGTAAATACTCTCTTTTTGCGGATGACTTAAAGATATACATGGTAGTGAATTCCATGGAAGATTGTAAAAGGTTGCAAGATGATTTTGTTTGTTTTTCTAATTGGTGAGTAGCGAACCATTTAAATATTAATGTAGATAAATGTGCACAAATATCCTTTACTATGCGTTATTTATTTATAAAATTTTAAATGGTCATATTATTTATTAATAAATGCCCTTCAAAATTTTTATTTTTATTTAGATAATGAAGATAAACTTCGGCGATTATGTTTGGGTTTCGATTAGAAAATTTTAGATTTAAATATGTACTTTCAATAATTGTCTCCTTATTAATATAATATTGTTTATCCTATGATATATACTAATTTGTTTATTATAATAATTTGTATTCTGTTATACTCGTTTTACTATCTCATGTATTCTTTGTTAAATTTGTATTAGATGTACATTTTTGTACACTCTTTGCCCTTTGGACGTTAATAAATAAAATAAATAAATTAAAATTATTCTTACCGAAAATACAATTGTTCCTTGATTTAAAATGTGGTTATTTAGTGATAAAAATAATGTTGTTTAAATTAATTTAGGAGTTGGCTTTTTTAATACATTTTTTTATTAAACTAATGGAACTGTTGAAAGTTTATTTTTATAAATTTTAAAAAATCTTTCTCCAATTTTACATAAATATATAATATCAACTGCTGGATTTATTAAGCCACCACAGGTTTTTATATTTCTTATCGACTCTGGTTCGCTACGACTACGAACTAAAATCTACTATGCATTTATTACAAATAAAGTTTTTTTTCAGCTTTCGAGCAATAAAGCTAGCTATGTACTGAATAATATCGTCAACTGCTTGTTACAAGCATTAAATTGATTATCGTCGCATGTATTTATTTTCTCATTTTAAAAGCATTTTATGATTTCTAGTCATGCTTTTAAAACATACTATGTTATTATTAAAATTATTGATCATATAAATTACTATTAACATTAATTATGAAAATATTATTTATAAATTATAATCAATGCTGTTAGACCTATGATCAATGCTAAAATGTACAAAATATAATTATATAAATAAATAAAGTCCCGACTTACCGATACATGATAATCTCATTATCTGATTCTATTTTTCAAGAAATTACACACTGACTCACAATTATTTACCATTAAACATTTTTAAATTAAAAATTTCGTTATCAGGTGTTACTATAATTTTCCATGATATTATGTTTTCCATGGGATATCCAATAAATTTCTCTATCTATTTTTAATCTATCTATCTCTATCTAGTTTATATATATATATATATATATATAATAAACTAGATTGCTAAGTATACATGTCACCAATAGAGATAGTTTAAGTTACCATTTCCGCCATCTTTGTGGAATTACAACCTTATAATATGTTTGAAGCTGCTATCACCGCTTATAACAATTATACGTTAAGTTGATAGCACAGAATCATAGTTATATAATATGCATTTTATTTTAATAACATATTTACATTTATTTATTTATTCTATACATAATTCATATTGTATATTATGTATACATATAACAGTATAGTATGTATATATACATAATGATATTACCCCGTTTACAAATGGCGCCACTGACACACTTGCTTTAACACCTTGTAAACAGTCGTCCGCTATCTAGTATCAATCGTAATCGATAGATTATAGATTATAAATAGTTATAGAAAGATTGTGTGTTCTTGACTATGAGTGGAAGACTGAGCTAATTTGTTAAAGGCATAAACATTATCATGGTTACGATTTTTTCGCAAAGGCAAAAATATACTTTTTGGTATAAAAAACATTCAATCAAGTGAGAGGAGGAGAAGTTAAAGTTAGCGAAGAAGAAAGGGATAGGAAAGTGAGGAAAAGAGAGGGGAGAGACATTTATCAAATATAAATAAATAATTAGTTGATAAAATAAGTCTGAAGTAAGTTGATAGGTCTAAAATGTCTACCGAACCGATTTCAAAAACATTTTAAAGACCGAGTTTTTATATTTATTTTCAACATTTTATTTTCTAATAAATCTAACTAATTTTCTAATAGCTAAATCAAAAATAATTCTTTCAGCCCCCATAGAGAAACAAGTTAGCTTCACGAGAAAGAAAAACTAAATCCGTTCAATAGAAACGCAGAAAATAATTTTTAGGATTAAGGAAGTTAATTTTTAAAAAACTTTCGCCCTAATTCGTAGAAAAATAACTTAATATATTTTCACTTCAAAATTAAGTAACTAAAAATATCTACTAGATTAGTTTCTAGCAAATATTGTCTATACAAATGCCCCTTTATAAATGGTGCTTTCCGTCCCCCTTATTTGACAACACTATCAGTTTTGAGTTCAAATAAAATAGGGTTCTTTTGCCCTTCTATGTTCAAAAACCATTATTTAGTTTTTATAATTTTTAAAACCATTTAGAAAATTATATCAGATCTACTAGAAAACATTTTTTTTCTAGCCTTGCTCAAATTAGACCCATCTCTCCTATTTGTCATTTCCATATCTATGCTTGTTGGTAAATAATGATCATTCAACTTCAAATTTTTAATTGTAGGAATTATAAAAATAATGTATTCTTTATGTGGCTACGAGAGGGCTTATGCAGAAGAAGAAATTCCAGCTTGGTGCAGAGTATTCTGCCAAGAAGATCTTAAAGTAAGTAGTATAAGGCGTACTATTAGTTGCTACAAATAAGATTAATAACTTGAAAATTCTTATAGGTATTAGAGTACTATGAAGATTTGTATTGGTATTATGCTGTTGGTTATGGAAATAACGCAAATGGCCAATGGGCTTGTCCATTGGCTGTACGTCTTCTAGATAGCTTCAAGTATTATACAATTTCATCCATACATTTCTGTATATCTAATTTATTATTTTCTTGAACCCAGATGAGCCAAAACTACCTAGACAAGGTCAATTACAACATGGCCAATATGGCCAATCATAAATGGTTTCGGTCAAGCCTTTCCCGAGCAAATTTAACTTAAATCAGGCCCTGATTAAAAGACATTTTGTACTTAACATCTCGGTATGAAGTATACCTAATTCTTTTAAAGTATTTCATCGTATAGTTGGTATGAAACAAACACCGTATCATCTAAGTACCTACAATTTTTAAAATATTCGTCCATTTAATTGTTTTACTGTTGTACAAAATTTACCAAGCACTTAAAATGACTTGTTAATACCATAAGCATAATATTTTTGTTCATGTAATTAGCATTTCCTAAAAATGTATTACTTTTGTGGATACAAAACATTCCGAGTTCCTTGCTAACATATAGGTATATTTATTACTTAGTCTTCTTCTATCGTGTGGTCGACCTCTGTTTAAATGCCCTCTTCATACCAGAAATTCCCTACGGTCCACAATTCTATTTGGAGCCCTATGGCACTGCAGAATATGGTCGTCTGTCTATACCTGTCTACAACCCCATAATTGGTCTTCCTGGATACCCCATTTCACCAAGTGTTTCTTTGTACTTGTAATGGCTTACTCCTATACTGTTTAGCGTCCTCCATAGTACGTATGGTCATTTCCAGTGGAGAGGCTTTCTTATTGGGGAACTCAGTTGAAGGAAGTACTCCCTGCCATAGTCTAATCCGCTCCTCCAGAGGTGGAACACCCAAATAGTTCACAGCTGATTAAGAAACTTCTCATAGAGCGCAACTGTTTCGGTGATGGTAACTGACCGTACAGGGGGTGGCGCCCGTCCGTTTCCTTCTTCGTTCTTTTAGCCACTGAGCTTACTTTTCGTCGGATTTGTGGTAGAGCACTTCCACTCAGGCTGTATAGTTTAGCAATGTTCGTTGGACGAAGACATCCGGTGATCATTCGAACAGTTAAGGGCCATATCTGTTTTATTTGTTTTTGAATATAAATATTACGTAAACTCATTTTGAATAATATTTAGACAGTTTTTCCCAAACACCATCAAATTAGTTTTTTACATATCCTTAGATCTATAGGTAACCGAATGCGTTACATATAATTTTAATTAACAAACTATAGAATTATTATAATTGTTTTACTTCATTAACAAATAATAATAACTAGTACAACTTAGTTTGAACATAATATACCTAACTCACAGCTCACTTTTATAAAAGACTTCATTTGCCGATACGCAATATTACTTTCCTACAATACGATTCTATCGTTAAATGCCAATTCTACTGCATGGCAATTTTGGAATAAGTAAACGACTTGGGTTAGATATTAGGCATCTCAAAGCTATCCCGGTAATAATAATGTGGATTATAATAGCGATTATCATTACGATTATAAATAGTATATTAATTACGCAAGTGTTACAATATAAAACAAATTTAGTATCATATTTATTGATCTTTACTTGTATTCATATTTTTTTTATTTTTAGGACAACATTTTTTTCGAAAGATACAGGTCCATATGTTACAATTAATTTCACAAGTCATGAGTTCGTGTTAAGCATGTATTTCCTATTAGGTATAGGCAAAAGCGAAAAGAAAAGCGAAAAAGACAGTGACAGGAATATTAAAATGAATTCATCGAACTACGATATCATGAAGGACCGTAATTGGAGATCAGCTTTGTTCAGTCCATGGGCAGCAAACGTCACGGCAGTGTACTTCAAATGTACCACCAATTGTTATACACCGACCATGAATAAAATAGCGTTTTATTTCAACGAACAAATTGTGGCTGTGCCGATGAAGGGCGGTTCTACGTGTGAGGTATGTTTATGGCCTGTTATCGAAGAGAAGATTAAAATATTTATAGAAAAATTCAAATGCCATGAATTCTTAAAACCCGCAAAAGAAGAGGAATATGAAATCGACGAATAATTTTTAATGTGTATTACATTACTCAAATGATTCCGCACTTTTCCACACTTTTCACCATCAATGGGAAGTTATCTCAAATATTGGCTCCAATGCAAATCGGAGCTTCAAATAATAAAATTACCTAACATAATATCAAACATCAATGTTACCCAAAATGTCATTATAACCTGTAATCCTTCCTTATCAATCGTTTAAATGGTAAAATAGACTGTCCCGGTCTGTTATCCCTTATAAATTACAAAGATACCCCACGTCCTATTCGCTCTACAGTCCCTTTTTACACCCCATAGTAACTAAAAAATGATCTTCATAATTCTCACATTATTCGTTTAATGACCTTAGTTAGCACCGAGGAATGTTTCCCTTTCAGTTGAGTGTCTTTTTACTGTCAATATTTTTACTTTCGTTGTATGCTTACTTTGTAAATGATGTTAGTTTATATTTATTTTTATATGGCATTATAGATAATAATAAACATATATAAACACTTATATGAATTAAATATAAATATGTAATTAGGTTAGTTCCTTAAGTTTTAAATAAAATATTATACTAAAGTAATTATATATTTATTTTAACTTTATTATTATTTATATTTTTAGTGTACCTAGTACATCTGTATTTCAATCATTAATAATTGTATGAAAATATTGAAAAGTTCATGTTTTTTTAATAGATTATACGGGTACATACATAATACGTCGTTTGCTATATATTTGTTATTTAATAAGGTGAAATAGCATTTAACTATTTATGCACGTGTATTCACTAACTGCAAACGTGGTTTATAATATATAATTGATATTTTTCGCCTAAGAGAACGTCACACGACCGTTATTTTCTTGAAAAAACCCGCCTTGCAAAGAAACTAAGAAAAGCTAACCAAAGCTAAGAAACCAAATTTTCATATAATATAGACAACAACACTGCCTGTGCTCTGCCATGGCCCTTTTTTAAATAATTCAACCAGTTAATAAATAATTAATTGATTGAGAAAGGACTCTTTTAAAAGATATGATCGAAAGAATATAGATGTTGGAGCACAGATAATTTTGTCATATATAATATGTATGAATTTGTATGAACTACAAAAATATTTGAAAACATTCTTTTCACCATAATGCATATATATGACTTATATGTTAAGACTTTAAATTGCTTATCGATTGCCACAAAATACTACTACAACTATACATTTCCGAATAAAACAAAGGTTTTTTGAAAGTCACTTGTAAAATAGGTACAGATTTATTTTTATAAATAGAATAGAAGCTTTTAAAGACTCGTTAGGGAAGAATCATTTTATCAAGTTTCTTGTTAGTTTTTTCAAAATGTATCTAGTGTTCAAAAAATTAACAGTGAATTTGTTAAAACGAAGAATAGTTTACCAAATTCTAGAATGTTTGTTGTTACATATATTTACAAAATACTGAACGAAATTAATGTTTATTCGATTTTATTTTATATATACCTATTTGCTTGTATATTATATCTTTATCATACTCTATATAATGTAAACTATAATTACGGATAATTAATTAGCGCCGAGACTTTGATACTCGCTTGGAATAGCTCTTGCACGTTTTGAATTGGAACAACAAACGTTACTAGAATTATTATGGTTGCGAATAATTTGAATAGTTGGCATACGAGACCTATGAATTCAACACGTTTTCGTGTTAAATTACTAAAGCGACATGTGTGTCGCTTTGGTTATTATTGCCAGTGAATTTAACGAACTTAACAAGTGTGCACTTTGAGATAATTAAACATGACGGTTCCGATGCATCTACAAATACCACTAACACTATCAAGCGTAATTAATAATTATTATTGTTTCGTGTTTACCCCGAGACAGTTGCATGACGAATCGTTGGCATAATGAAAGCAAGTGGATAATTTAAAATAAAATATGGTGCAAACGTAAATACAGTTATATCATAAATAAAATAATCTAGAGCTTTTAAATTGTAATCGAATGTTTTTAAATTGTGTTATATTAATAAATTATTGTAAGTATTATAAATATACATTGTCCGTCTAGCATGAAATTGTGGCCAGTAAAAAGAGAATAACGTGTAGAACTTTTCGGTTTTTATTTTACAAGATGTACATCATTTTTTTCGTTAAAGTGCGCAGATACTTATTATATTCAATATGCACACACCTATTACACCTATTTATTTTAGAGTCGTCGTGAAAAAAAATAGACGTTTTCTCAACATGCTATATAATATTTATATTAAACATTAAACTCTGCTAGACGTGTTGTCGCTGTATTCAAACCGTTTCACGATTAAATAGATCACGTCAAGTCCGGTCGGGTAATATGTTGTTGTTTATATCTTTATAATATTTTCCGTCTATACCCGCAAAAAAAGATATATCGACCCTTAACGTATACACCAATCTGCCGGCGTAGGTGACAGGTTATTATTGTTTCGAGTCGCCCTCCCGTGGATATTCAATCATCGAGAAACGCACCGCGTTCACGTTTCACCCCCGTCGATTACAAGGGCGCGCCTGCATACAACAACTATCGGGCGAGGGCTATATTATATAGAAGAGATTATGTATAATATGTACGGTGTGCATTAGGCGGAGGGGGGCCCGAAACCTTATCTGGACGATGCCAAAAATTGCAAAGAGAGAGAAACAGATAGAGAGAACAAGGGGGGGGGGATAAATCGACTAGAAGTAGACACGTCGGAGACAGAAGCGCGCGCTCCAACGAACTGTAGTATTGTGTACTATATCATATTATTGTGGCGAAGGCGATATGGGTTTTATAGTCTGATTGTTACCGGCGACGGTGGAAACGACGGCGGCGACGCGGGTGCTCCAGGATAGTATTATTGCGCGGGTCGTGTGCCACAGCATACACATTGTACGACGCTATATCGTGTTGTATTATAATTATTGTAACGACATCATGTTAGTAACACGAATAGTCACTGCGTTATACACATAATGTTATATTTGTTTAAGGGGATTGCACGCGGGTAAAAAAAGAGGTTTTAATATGTCAATTAATTTACCAGTTATTTGTACGAGCTCAAAGGTATTATTTTAAATTGTGCCAATTTCAATTCTGTAAAGAGATTCAAGTTCTTTGGGGCTACTTTACTATGTTATATAGGAAGCTGGTTTTCATTTAAGCATTTTAGTTTCTTGTAATTAAATAAATGATAAACTTACAATTTTTTCAATATGAATATCCAATTTTTTTACATAAAAAAGTAAAAAACAAAAATAGCTGGTTCCTAGTAAAGTTGCCAAAAAACTCGTATGTCTTTACCGAATTGAAATCAGACCATCTTAAGTAGTCGAAATTTTGTCTGGCTTTTTGGTCTAAAACGTCAGAAAAACCGACCGCATGCAAATCTCTTTAATAAACAAATATAGTTAAAGCGATTCATTCAAGTTACACTTACATGTACGACAGTATCACGAACATTATAGAAAAGAGTGATTGAGCAAATTCCATTCTGCTATAGTGGCACCAAGACAAATCGGTTAGGTTGGTGTATATTAAAAATGTGACACGCGGTCGATCCTAAATCTATCTGCATAAGTCATACTTTTGCCAAGTGTGCATTTTTCCATAATATCCTAAACTGTATGCCATTAGAATATGTAAATCCATCAACAGGCTATAAGGTTCCATGAAAATCGGATCAAGGAAACGACTTGACAGTTCAATTTGCATATGTATTTTTTTTAGTCGTACACATCGCTTTGTATTTTTTTTTTCCGATCCATAGGATTTTTGATACTTTTTTAGCACTTTAGTTTAAAAGGCTTAGGTATTTTTTGTGAACAATGGTTAAAATTCAAAAACTTTAGGTCGTTATTTCCATAGTCGCCTATATTATAATAATATAGTGTTGGACAACACATAATAATTGCCAAATTATTTCTATACACTTTTGTATAGCTAATTGCGTTATAAATATTAAAATATAATGTGAAGTATTTTATTTGAACTCTGAAAATATGTTTTACACTTTAGATATTTAGTCGTTGAATGCACATTGTTCCTTTATTGCTAACCCGGCTTTAACGTAAAAAGGGTCTCGAGTAAAGTTACCTTACATAATATTATGTGATAAGATATTAGAAACAATTTAAATTATACACGGTACAAACTTGATGAAACTTGACTCAAGTGGTCTGGAGTCA